>NC_057761.1:38267926-39467926 GCF_010389155.1 Erigeron canadensis | reverse complement strand
TTGATTCAGGTCGAGATGGGCTACTACTTGTGGCATGGGATGAAGGTGGATTTTGCTGAGATGCTGTTTGCTCAGCTGTTGACTAAGTTGAAGGGGAAGAGGAGCATCCATTATTGCCTTTCCCAGATTTTTGAACATTTGTTTTTTGGCGATTCTAGGAGAAGGTTATGCTGACGTCCTTCAGGAGAGTTCTCAGACTGAATTTTGCAAGGACCTCTCCAAGATGACCGAGTCTGAGGACGAACCTGAACTGTCCCCTGCTATGCTTCAGGTACTTAGTAACAACGTTAAAACTGACACAGCACGACCGGCTGGCTCAGAAAGATCACTGGGCGGGTCACAAAAGAATGTGAGACCCACCAGTCGATCTAGTGGCACTACGCTACACTTGTTTAAACCCAAAACAAGTTCTAACCTGCCACTTTCATCTTCCACTGACCAACCTGAGGATCTCTCAAAAGACTCCTCAGGATTTCCAAAGGGTTTATTAACACTGCGTCCTTTTAGGCCATCCTTACAACCCAAGGATATTAGTACCCAAGCTCAGCCTTCTGAAACCTCAAAACAGGTTTCAGAAGAAGGTCAAATGGGAAACCCACAAGCAGCCATCTCCAAAACTTCTTTAGGAGGAGATGGTGAAGATATTGGTGTGTCAGCCCAACACACATTAGAAGTTGTGTCTGCACATGCACTCCCTGTAACTTCACAAATCTTACACTCTTTGCTTGCACAAACTTTTGATATTTCTCAGGTGATACCCAGAGGAATGGAGGTTTCAAAGTCTCGGCCGATGATGAGACTCTTGGATCCAGCACAAGAGTTACTGAGGCACAACTGGTATCGTCTGAAGCAGTTCCATCTCTGACCAGTAACGATGCACCTGCTGAAGCAGCTGCTGAACTGGGTGCTGGTCTGGATTCTGGGAATCTAGACCAGAGCATATCTGACCAGGATGTAAATGTCTGGGATGAAGATGAGCTACCCGAGGGAAACCTCGAAGACTTCGTCTTTGATGAAGAATTACTGGGGGAGAATCTTTCAGATTCTAAGCCAACCCTCACTCATTTTGAAGAACCATCATCACAACAACAATTCATCGATCTCGATCCACCTTATCAACCACCACCAATTTCTCATCAACACCCTCTATTTCCTCAAGGCTTAACTCCTGCCTATGTCACTTCTGCTGTCTTTCAGCCACCTCTTCAATTCCTTCACCCACAAATCCATGATGTTCCACCAAGGAAGACGTATGATCTGCCAGGAGAGCAAGAAAAAGATTTGGATTCTGAGACCGAGTCTGATGGTCCTTCAGAAAGAATCCTGGAGAAATCTCTGGCGAGCATCAGGACTACTCCCTTTGTTGCTTCAGCCTCCACTTCGACTGCTGCACCTCTGAGCATGGAAGCTCAGCTAGAGAAGTCACAAACTGCAGTCCACAACCTTCTCATTCAGGTTGAGGGCTTATCAAAATCTCTAGCTGCCAACACCAAGTCTATGGCAAATTTGAAGGATGCCCAGGACGTTATAGGCACTGAGTTTACAAGAATAACGGTTAATGAGAGCTTGGTGGTTGGGAAGCTGCACGAATTGGTGTCATCCTGCAATGGATTAAGTAGGGCTATTGGTGAAGCATTTAAGTTGACCAAGAGGGATGTGCAGAGTTCAGTAGTTGCGAATCTGCAATCCTGGTTATTAATGATACAAAGTTCATTCTTGGCACTTGAAAAAGAAGTAAGTGAGTTGGTGAAGAAGCCCAGTGTTGATGAAGAGTCTCTTGGTGCCTCAGTTAGTGATAAAGTTTCTGCGACACTGAAATCTATATTCTCTGAAGATCTCATTTCTCAGATTTCAGTGTCAGTGGCTGCCAAGGTTGAAGAGAGGGTCAGGGTGCTGGTTTCTGAAGTATCTAAAGCCACAAATGACAAGGTTGACAGGGCTGTAACTGAAATGAAAAACTCTGTGTCAACTCTTGATAAACAAGTTCAGAACCAGTCAAAGCAACTGGATGAAATCCTGGCCCTGCTCAAGAAAACTTCTGAAGTTGTTACTCCTCCTCCCTCTGGTATGTTATCTGAAAAAGACAAGGGGTTACTGAAGGAAGTCCTGGAGCATGAGAAGCTAAATCTGAACTCTACTTTCAGATTAAGAGCTCAGTTTGCAACTATGTCAAAGGGAATTTCTGATAGTATCTCCCAGCAGAATTGGGAACCTCTGCAGGGCATGCAACAGGCTATCGACTTATATGCAAGGATGCCTGCAGAGATTCCCAAAGGGGGAAGTGATGTGCCAATTGGGTTGCTGGCCAGCTCTCAAGAACTTATTGAAGCAACCAAAAGGACATCTGGAACTGAGGGGGAACAACCAAGGGTACAATCTGAACCTCAACCATCTGAACCATCAAGGAAAGATAAAGGCAAAGCAAAGATGGTTAAGGAGCCAAAGATAAAGGGGGCCAAGGACTCTGGATTTGTGGTTGGTGAAAATGTGGATGAGCATGGTTATCCATTGCCAGACTTGGAAGCTGATCAGAAAAATTTGGAAGCCCTTCAAAAACAAGTCTCCAATCAATTCATTATGTGGAGAGAGACTCAAGAAAGAGAAAGGGCCCAACACTTGGCAATGGGTACCATTGATCTGGTGGATGCTGCAGCTCTTGGTCTTACTAAAGAAAGATATCAGAAGATGAAGCATGACGCAAGAGTGCAGAAAGCTTTGGTGGATATGGCAGAATATGAATATGGGATGAAGTATTCTCCCTTGGAACAGAAACTAGACCATCTCACTTTCAAGATATCTATTGAAGACTTGATAAAGAATAGAAAGAAAGAGATGGAGATTAAAAAGAAAGAAATAATGTCCAGTGTTCTGAAAGCTGAAAAGGAAATCTGCAGGCCACCCCAGAAGCCCAAACTTACTGGCCCAAGGACTTCAAGAAAAACTGCTCGAGATGCTGACCTCTCTACATTCATACCCATTTCCAAAGAAGTTGCTCAGGTAAAGGATAAACATGAGAAGGATCAGTATGATTACTACATGAAACACAGGTGTCATCCTGCAAAGATCCTGGATGTGCAAATTCTGAAGGAAGATGGTTTGAAGCTGTTTAATCTGACTGTGAAAAGAGAAGGTAGAGCTGAAGAAGAGTATGAGCAAGTGTCGGTGCATAAGTTTGGGTATTCTGAGCATAAGGAGATGATCAATGCGCTGAAGGGAAAACCGAAGTCTCATCTGAATGGCGCCTGGATGCTGAAGATCCAACAGAAAATGAAGGCCAAGGTTGAGATGGAGGAATGGTTATTTGGAAAGATCAGCTCTCCTAAGAGAAAAGCTACTGAAGCACCTTCTGGCTCAAGGCCTGCGAAGAAGTAGTGTATCTCTTTGTCAATATTTGTACTTATAAATATTTTCATTTCATTTCATTTCATTTCTGTACTTGTAACTGAACAATCATCTCAGTATCTTCTATATAGTTGCAAGTTACATCATATTATTAGAAAATAGTTTAAGTTAGAAAAACAAACTAGAAAACCTTCTTAAGGCATCGTGATCTATGAGATGTCCTTAGAAATATTTTTACAACTTAAACAAAAACTTGTATTTTTAGACTTACAAACTTGTATAGATAGAAGTCTAAAATACATGAACTATTTTAGAACAAATAGGGGGAATTTGTTAGGTCGAAAATCGACTAAGTATAATTTGTTCAAAATAGTTGAAGCTCAGAAGAAAGCTTGCTCAGGATTCTGAAATCATTTAGAATATAGCTCACTGAAGCTTCACTTCAGATTTAGAATCAACCAACACTGAAGACGTTCAGACGAAAGTCAAAGACTGAAGACTGAGGAAGAAGATCATCTCAGAAGCAGAGTTCAGAGAAGATCTTACTTGAAGTTGAATCTGAAGAGGCTCAGTGTAAAAGTACTTACAACACTTTTTCACTTATTACGAGGAAAGTCTTTTTGCAGCTTTAACTACCTTTACCTGGTTAATTACTATCAACCTGGGATTGGGAAAGTTTTAGCAAAAAGGTTTGGAATAAAGTATGTCAAGTCACATCAAGAAACTGACATACTTTACCTTAAACAAGCGTGTTATGGATTTGTCCTACAAATCCATCCAACCATATTTAGTACGGCATTTTGCCATGTCATCAAGACATGCTTTGCCTTAAGTATTGTCTAACCTTATATCTTGTTATATCTTGATCTCGTGCACATCTTGTTAGGTGGACTTACACTTTAAACTTTTGCCTTAAGTATTCACCACCTCGCCACCTCGATCTGAACGAAGGATCTTGATGGTTCTACCGAGTTGATTCTCCACTTCACTTTTAAATTCCTTGAATGTTTCAAAGACTTCATGTTTATGCTTAATCAAGTAAACATAACCATAACGACTGAAATCATCCGTAAAAGTGACGAAATAGCTAGCACCTCTCCTTGACACATGTCTAAATGGGCCACATAGATTCGAATGTATTAGTCCAAGTAGCTCTTTAGCCCTTTCCGGTTTATTTTGAAAAGGTTTCCTTGTCATTTTGCGAGAAACACAAGATACGTATTTTTCAAATGATTCATCATTTGTTTGCAAGACACCGTCCCTTTGAAGTCTTTCAATGCGTTTCTTGCCAACATGAGCAAGTCGACAATGCCAAAGATAAGTCGAGTCCAAATTGGGCTTGACTCGTTTGCTAACATTATACATTGAATTATCCTTTGAATCACAACCACGCATATCAATTTCATAAATACCATCACAAGCAATAGCATCAAAATAATGAACATTATTTCGAGAAACTGAAATACCAATATCATTAAAGACATTAACGAATCCGTTGTTTTTCAACAAAGAAACTGAAATAACACCTTTAGTAATAGAAGGTGCATAATGACAATCGTTCAAAACAATTATTAAACCACTAGGTAAAACCAAATGATAATCTCCAATTTCTTCTACAGCTGCTGGTAGGCCATTTCCCATGAATAGTTGCTAAGATCCCGGTTTCAGTTTCTTTCCCCTTCTAAGCCCCTGTAATGAATTACAGATATGAGTACTACACCCAGTGTCGTAAAACCATAAATTCCTCTTAGAAAATGAATATAATTTAATGGTGAAGAATATACCTGAAGTCCCGAACGTATCGGGCTGCTTCTTCTTCAACTCAGCAAGATACTTGGGACAATTCCGCTTCCAATGACCCACTTCATTACAATGGTAACAAGGTAGGTTCTTAGCGGGATGTTCCTTCTTCGCCGGAGGGGTCTTCTTAGGTTTAGGAGCATCAGCAATTTGCTTTCCTTTACCTTCAGCCTTGCCCTTTCCCTTCGGTTGTTTGCCTTTTTGGACCTTTCCCCCCTTGATCATGAGAACATTGGGAATAGCAGGTTTTCTTTGGCAACTTCTTTTCAAACTCATTAGCCATGGCAAGAAGTTCCATAACGGTTTTATCCATGCTATGCATAGTATAATTGCGTCCAAACTCTTCAAAATCCTTAGACAAGGACTTGAGAATCATACCAATTTGTACTGGCTTTGCATAAGCATAATTCAACCTATCCAACTGCTCAAAATATCCTTTCATCTTAAGGATACGAGCGCTCACCGGTGTTCCTTGTTCATGTCGCAAGTCATGAAGTACATCGATAAGATCGAATAACTACACGCTAGCTTGCTTCTCGAACATAGACTTGAGTTCAGTAAGCATATCACATGGAAATGAATGCTCAAATTTCTTTTGTAGGTCAGCATTCATGCTTCCCAACATCAGACAAGCGACCTCATTATGTCTATCATATGCAGCAGCATAATCCGCTAATGCTTCATTAGAAGCATTGGCAGCAGGAGCAACGGGTCTTGGCTCTTCAAGGACTTGGTATTTCCTTTCAGCTCTCAAAACGATCCTGAGCTGACGATACCAATCATTGAAATTCGGCCCAGAAAGCTTTTCCCTTTCCAACATCGACCTAAATGCTGATTGATGTATGTTTTGAGTGGTATTGTTTGTTGCCATCTACAAAACAGACAAAATTTCAATTATCAGTATTCCGATAATTATCCTTAAGAAATGTAATTTTACCCTTGTTAAATTCATCTAACAAATTACTTTCACTAAGGCTAGGATCTAACTTGACATACAATCATTTCATCAGTTGATCTGCTAGAAATGACAGTATTCAAAAGGTAACCGAGAATCGATAATTGCATTCATGCAACTCCTAGAATTATGGGACTTACAACAACACTGTAAAGGGGTATTAAGTTTTTTGTAAACATGTTTTGTCCCATCTTATGCCACGGGTTAAGGTCTCACCTCTTAACTCGTTTTAAGTCGCCCAATGATGAACATGTAGATAGTCCACCGCTGTCTCACAACGAGTGGTAATCCACCTTGAAGAGATACAATTCACCTACGTCTCACGTAGAGCAAAAAGCACTGGCAAGTGTTCTTAGCAAAGTGGGTGGCATTGACTTAACTTTAAATGGGTAATGCATTTGATTTGAATCAAAAGTTTATGTTTGAAGACTCATGCATAATCTATGAAACATAATATTTAATAAAATTATTTGTATAGTCTTAACAACACAAGAGAGCTCGGTAGCTCCATTTGAACGCACAAAGAAGCGCAAGGGCAAAGATTTTCGATGAACGCAATTAAAAACCCGGCCTTTTAGAAGGCTAGCGCACTCTGACTTATACCTCTCTTAGAGTTTGTTCAAATGGGTGAGCCGGTGTATCTCAAGGTTGTAAGACTCCAATTTTATTAATGAAATCTCTATTTTGATAGTTCTTAGTCAAGTTTATTTCAAAAATCAATTTTTGCATCACCTTTATACAACTTATAAACAATACAAAAATTAATAAACTTACTAATTTCCGAACTACTTAATCAAGTAACAAGTTAAGGTAGGCCACCTAAACATGGTCACTATGGTTCATGCATATGTTTAAACCCGGCTCCCTCTTCCAGAAAAGAGGACCACATGCATCAAGTTACCTTGATTGCGTAAGCCTTTAAACAATATAACTAACAATTAGCACATAAATACATAAAACATGCTGACTGGAAATTTCCATTAGCTTCATGACCAGTTTAAGCATGTTTCTGGTCCGATTCAGCTTTTGACAAGAACTAAAAAGTCGTAGCCCTATGAGTCTACAATCTATAGTCCGAATTTGGGCTTCTAACTCATTACCGATTAATAGATATGAATTTTTTAGTAAACTGTCGCACATCAGGAAATTTACACGAAAAATTCACATTGTCACATAATTATCTAATAATCAACCCTAATTATTGGATCATCATGCTTTGCAAAATATATCCCTATATATCCAGTAAAATCACAATAAATTTTGCATGAATTTATTGTGATTTTACTATTATTTAACAACTTTAAATAATTAAGATACACATAATCATGCAATTCATCACATAAATCATGTCAATTCACAATTCAAAACTTACTTGAGGGTTTCAATCTCCATTGAACAAGGTTAAAACTTTAATTAAACAAAAAACTAATTTTTATTTAATCAAGATCCGGTTTAATTAATTAAAAAATAAGAAAAACAACCTTTTAATTATTTTAACAATTAATTAAAATCAACCAACCCTTAAACCCCCCTTCAAGTTTGATCTTTGTAATTAATAGATCACATATGTGACTCGTGATACCACTGTTAGAATATGAACACCTAAACAAACATAATCACGACTATGCGCAACGGAAGAAATCGAAACATATATGCAATCAAATTAATTAACAAAGACTAGAATTAAATCGTGTACCTTATGCAAGCTCCAATAAAGATAATAATAATAAGATTATTATTAATGCTTAGGGTTTAAAGCGAAACCCCTTTATGATCGCACACTAGACGCCCCGAATAACGTATGCTAGTACTCGATCACAAACCAAACAAACCTTTTGCTTGAACCTTAAACTTCAAAGTCGAAACCCCTCTTAGAAGAAGGAATTTTGGCCACTTCAAAGAAAGGAAAAAAAAGGAGAGAATTTGCTTATGTGAAAAACCAAGAATTAAACCTCTATTTATAGGGCTTAATTAGGTTAATCTTAGCTTGAAAAATAAGCAACATAAAGGCTTAAACAAGCCTCTAAGTGTCGTTCCCCATCATGGACTTCCATTTTTTGATTTTCACATTTTAATCTTTCTCTTTAATCAATTAAATATAACTAACCCATTAATTATGTTTAATTAATTATTTTGTGATCAAACTAATCAATATATTACTTTAATATATCAATTAATATTATCGAGTTACCGTGTCATTTCGTATGACCCCGTAGGCTTAAATTATTTCCGGACATGCAATTTATAATAAAATAATCACACTCCAACAGGTTGTGTATGAACAATTTTTCCTTTTAATGACAAAATTTCGTTAGAGCTCGATCAAAGGCGAGTTGTCTATACAATTACATCGAGAGCTTTGGGTTCAGAAGCCAAATAGCCAATAACTCATTCGACTACTAATACGAGCGTATCCCGGAACCGCCATATATAGCACCCCACCAAGCCGTGAATAATATCGACAAAACCAAATCTCTAGACGCTATATTCAATGGGGCATTATTTACTGCAATAATATATAATTACAGAAGGGTGAGCTAGCTGGGACAATAAAAGGGAAATCGGAGATGTAACCACAAAACAGCAATCCGCGATGATAAACATATATAAAAGATAAACATATCAGGCATAGAGGCAGGAGAAGTGACGTCTATGCATACTCAATCAGGTTACTTCTTGTAGGCAAACGATCCAAATTAATTAAAAAGCAATCGCCAAATGGCCAAATGTAAATATTAAGTTGAAGAAGAACTCCAAAAGCTGTATATGATCTATTCGAAAAGAAAATGGAGAATAATCCAATAAATTTTTCATGCTAGCTCATTGAATTGTTTTGTTATATATTAAAGCTAAAAGTAAGATATGCATGATTAATATTTGAGTAGTTCACAAAGATTGACTTCTCTAATGCATGGTAAAGATTTGATCTATATATTCAGCTGGAATCATAAGCTATAAAAATTAACCACCACCCGGCCACTGGATAGCATAGAAGAATAATTATATACTCGTATTTATTTAAATCACCAAAAAATCTTCTTTTGGGGACATATGGGTAGCTTAAAGTATATTGGATTTATTTGCGACTTTGCGTTAAGTTTTGTTATTATACTCGTAACTTAATAGCCCTTCTAGAATATTTGTCAGCATGTAGCCTAGCTCTGACCTTAGCTTTTTAATTTGTTTATTACATAAAGAAAATAGGAGCCTTTTCCACTAACATTGTCTCAATGACGTTATGACGTGTTTAATTTGATAAGTATTTTAATACTCCGTACGTACTCCCGTATTTAAAATTCAAAACTACTCTTAAAACGATAGGCAGGATAGATGAAATATGCATCCTGTGGCTTTTGATTAAATACGTTTTTGCGCCATATTTGCCTTATTTTATACTACTAATTAAGTAGATTTGTAGTTTTGAACATATTTTTCAGTGTTAAAGTTAAAATAGTCACATGAATTTTTAAATAAATAAAATAATACGTTTTTTTATACTTATACCAAAAAAAAAAAAAAAAAAAAAAAAAAAACCAACTTAGATAAAGTATGCAATACCCAAATCATGTGTATTTCAAGGGAAGATTATGTAATTTCAGGGGTTATGTATGTTTATCAAATTTAAATGCTTAGTTTGTAACTTTCTTTTAACATGACAGTACTTAAGTCCTAAGATAAGTAAAGTTGTGCAGTACGTAGACAAATAATAATTTTGATATTCAATTGACACATATACAAAGATCTTATTTTTATATCTATAGTTGGAAATTGAATAAAAAATAGATGTGAAACAGGTAGGGGAGATGAGTAGAATTGATTTTTGATGAATATGTATGTTGTATGTATATGTGTCTGCATGTATGTTGAAAAACCAGAAAATGCAATATGTATGTTATATGTATATGCATCTATATGTATACATTGAGAATGGGGTGATGAAGATGCTGATAGTATGATAAATAATAGATGTAGAACTGGTAACCGGTTCCACATCATCCATTAGTCGGTAGAGTCTCACAATAAAGTTTTTAGCCGATTTTAATCCTCACAATAAAGAAGTTTTTTTGTTTGGACCCCGGAAAAGATATTTCGAACAAGTTGGAGAACTTTCCAATCAAATAGCCAAAAAAAAATGAGTAAAAGAAAAAAGGGACAAATTATTTTAAGAGAAAAAAAAAGAATATACACTTTGTATCATTTGATTGGCTAGTTGTAATTTTTACTAAGATAGTTAGATAGTAATTAAGGAACTTAACCCTTGACTATTGTTGTAATTTTTTTAATAGGTGTCCATATTTGGACATCAATCATCAAATTTGACTATTGTGGTCATTAATTATTACAGTATACATTCATGGTGTTCGTGTAGACAAGGCAACGCCGGCCTTGCTGTTGGGCGAAAAGGGCTTGAGCCCTGAGCAGCAATTGTCTAGGGGGCAACGAGCTTTAAATCCATATAGTTTAGAGTAGGTCCAATTTTGAGTTCATATAAGTCTGCCCCATTTATCATTAGGAGTAATAATCTGTAATGCGTTAAAGGAAACCACAAAGATTTAGGAGTAAATTTCTCTTACCTTGGATATGCAAACGTCAATTCAGAAACATATTAATTGTTTTCATATTTTCTGATTAATAAATCATAAAAATTCCAGCCATCATCGTTTTCATATTCTTAACTAGATATATAATTCTCTTTTTTAAATTATTCTTATCATTCCTTCTTCCCCATTCGGGTTGACCCATAAGTTAACAAACATATTTAAATTATGAAGTCATATTAAAAAAAGAGTAGTGGTAGTAAGCTCTAAAACTTAAGGAAGTAAGAAAAGTATGCTTTTTTTTTCCCACTGTTTATAAATTATAAGTTTATTTATATCCACTAGTTGAAAAAATCTTTGTGTTTGTCACTTTGTAACCACACACTTTTTTATATTTTTATCACAATGTACAAACATAATAACATACGGTGTAACTATTTAATGTATAGTTGTGTTGAAATAATTAAAAAAGTTGATACGAATATTAATTCCCAATTTATATACTTTTTTTTTCCTGGAAGTTAAAGAGAAAAAGAGCCCACCAAATAATAGAAAAAAAGCAAGACATAGAGTTTTCTTGGGGGATATATATCTAAAACTTTTGAATTATGATTATTCTTTTGATATTTTTGTTTATGCCTATAGTATAATATAAGTTATATTATTAGGTGTTTAGGATTAGGACATATAGTATCTATCTTTTTATCGATCGCTATAAATTTTGTAGAAATTTAGTAGTGAAGATTTTTATTTATTTAATAAAATCGGCATGGGAATAAGTCTTTTTAAACCCTTTAAAAAAATTATGTTGTATTATTTGAAGTTTTTGAAATGAGCATATTTTGGACCATCAAGCCTTGAGCATTCAAATCCTTAGGACTGACCTGGGACAAGGACAAGGTGGCTAAATAGTCCCTAAAATCATAAAGTAATTCACAAGTTGCTAATCCAGCGGACTTATCTAACACATTCATGCATGTATATATGCATGACAAGTTGCCAGCGAACCTCGACACTAACTCGTGTTTATTTTATTCTTATTTACTAGTGTGATAGAGCAACTGCAAAACTGATATATCAAAACTTATTCCTTTTTAGAAGTTGAAAAAGTTAGGGCAAATGCATAGAGAAAATGTATCCAACTTAAATATATATTATGTAAATCTTTTCTTTATCATTGTAAGATCGGATACCGTCAAGTAGAGCTTTCTTTATAATTTTATCATTTTCTTCGTATATATAATTTTGGTCGTGAGTGAACGATTGAGACACTATATGTCGTTTCTAAATAATATAATAATGGCCAAAAGATAACGAATGGGTCATGCACGTACGGATTGATATCACCCTCATGCATACTTCCTTTCTTCTTACATTGTCCTTTTAAATTTATTAAGCGTAAAAATCCTTTTAAAATCTTTTATATATATATATATCTATATATATGGGAAAGATAATTTGAGACCAACTAAAAAAAGTCTAAAAAGGAATCATTGATTTTCGTAACTTACACACCACCATAACTTACACATGACTTTCTGGTGGGCCCGTCGTCGGAAAGTCTTAGTATTTTTACAAAAAAGTCTTGTATATCGTAGTAGATGATGATGGTGTATAAAAATCAATGGTCCTAGTTAGTCCTAAAATAAGGTGTGGTCTCAAAATATCTCACCGGGACTATATATAGGATAGAAATCAAATGAGAAGGTACCTTAAGGAGAGAAGGGTGAGAAGGTTCGTTATTTATTTTTTTTAACTTGTTTTTAAAACTTTTTTGATGTTTTTCACTTTTTTCATTATTTCTTTAATTAACTTATTTCATATAAATTTTTTAAAAAAATTTTTTTTTTCAAAAGGCGTAGCCCGTAAGCTATAGGCGAAACCTCTCCACTTTTGGCGGAGCCATAATAGCGAAGGGCGAAGCCCGTTAGGTAAATCACCCCATCACCGATCACCCCCTATGACCTATCACCGTATATGACCTATCACTCCCACTAGCTACCCCTTATTAATATCATTAAGGGCGAAGCCCGTACCATACCCTTACATGTATAACTCGCTAACTAGGGTTAGAAATTTTTAATTTTTATTTATTTTTAAAATTTTTCTATGGATTGAATTAATTAAAAAAAGACTAAAAAAGTGAAAAAAAATCAAAAAAACAAGTTAAAAAAAACCAAAAAAAAGACGTTTTCTCCCTTCTCTCCTTAAGAACTTTCTTTCTGGATCTCTACCCTATATATATATATAATATAATATATATATATAATATAATATAATATATATATATATGAAAATTATTTAGTGTATATGTACTTTTTATAGTATATGTGTAAGTTAACTTACACACTTTTCTTCTTTCTTCCCACCATCTTCGACCACCACCACCACCATAATCAGCTCCGACCACCACCATGATCCTACGGCGACGGCGACCATCTCCGTCGAGACTTACACATGTATAAGTACAACTTTTTTAGCATTATAGGGTTTAAAATTTTTAAGTTTTTTCTTTCGCGAGATAACCACCACTAGCCACCATCATCTCCGACCACCCTAACCACGGCGCCGGCGCCGGTAGGATGGGCTTCGCCTGTACCGTAGAAAACCGTCACCATCTCTTGGATCGCCGCCCATCAAATCCATAAGATTTCCATATGCGTCCCTTAACGGTCAGTTTAGAACGGATAAGGGCCTCTGGATCGTACCGTATCCACCCGAAAACGAACCTAATTCTCGCCGGAAAGTTAACTTACACATGTGTACATCTCGCCGGAGATGGTCGCCATTACCGGATGATCATGGTGGTAGTCGGAGATGATCATGGTGGTGATCGAAGATGTAAGGAAGAAGAAAGAAGAAGTGTGTAAGTTAACTTACACATGTAATATAAAAAGTACATGTACTACAAATAAACCACCCTATATATATATTATATTTTCACGGATTTTATTTTATAAATCTTATCCCTTGATTTCCCCAAATAAAATAATCATTCCTTAGACCCTTAATTTTACGAAACGTCATCATCTAATTGTTAAAACGATTTTTAAGCTAATGAATTAGAAGAGTATATCAACTCCCTTCACGATAATTAGCATTTTGTTTTACTTTTTATTTTTTTAAAGAATTTATACTAATATTTATTCCCTATCTAACTCTAATTTTAAAAATTTTAATAACATGATTTAACTTACAAAAAAATAATAATAATGTAAAACTAAAGAAGAATACTTTTTCTTTTATTTCTTTACCTTTTTTCTGGTTTATTTTGATTAATTTTGAATTAAAAAAGTACATTCATGAAAATCAAATAACTAAAACGTTCATAACTTTTATTTAGGAATACAACATATTAACTTATATTAATAATGTTGTGAAATCATATTCTTAAATCAACCGGCACTACAAATAATGTTGCATTTGTCCACACTTTTAGTAAGTGTGAACATATTAAAAAATTTGTCACGCTTTTATGTGTGTAAAAATATATAAAATTAAAAATGTGTAGAAATCTATCCATGTGTAGAACTAAAAGTACACACCTTTTAGTGTGATTTCTATAATTATTTTGTAACACTCCAATTGTCCACGCTAACCAGAAAGTGAGTGTATACAAATGGGATGTTACAAAATAATTATGAAAGTCCACACTAAAAAGTGTGAACTTTTAGTTCTACACACTTTTTAGTGTGGATAAATTTATACACACTTTTAGTTTAACATATTTTTACATACATAAAAACGTGACAAAATTTTTAATTTGTTCACATTAACTAAAAGTATGGACAAATACAATACTATTTGTAATGAGGGTTTTATAGTGTTTTATTAAAAATATTAACTAATCAACTTGGGTTCAACTAAAACCATTTAATTATAATTTTAAAATCTAAAAAATGTATTAAAGTCTGTGTTGTTGATACATAACTTGATAAGAAGATAATGAATCAAATAATACAATGAATTATATAAAAAAAGTATGTACTATCATTCAAGTATAAGATAAATATTACTAGAGAAATATAAACAATAACATCGGATCATTTTAAATTGGATTACTAATTAGAGGTCTCATCATTATTTTTCATGAATTATGATGTTGATCTCTAACGTTGCAGCTTCATCAACAATTTTGGTCCAAAAATATTGATTTTTTGACTAATATTGTTAACTTTTGAACTGATCGGAGGCTAAATTAAAAGTTAAAAATCAAAACAGTAATTTATATTTAAAATATAGGGATGAGTTTGTAATTTTTAACGAATTACATGGAAGATTTTTATAATCAACTCTTGTTATAAATATATGTCACTTATTTTCTCACAATTAGTATATATGTGGTTATGCCGACATATAGATCGGGGGACTAGGCCTGCAAGTGATGTGGGTTTCACCTTCAATTGTATTTGCTTGAAGCATTTATGTGCAAAGGGGCCAACGTTTAAGTTCATCATATATAATTTCTGGATTTTTGCTTGAAGATATATATATGATGTTTTTTCCATCTCGAAATGTAAATTTTTGTCCAAAGACAATTTTAAAATAGAAATGAGAAACAACATTTTTCGTAAAAAGTTCTCATGAAAGCTAAAACACAATACGGGTTTATCCATTTAATTTGTATTTTCCAAATTCTTATTACATATACTAGTATATATAACAGTTCAGTTATATTATGAAAACATATTATACAAGAAAATTATTATTATTGACTCATCTTACAAGTATCTCTAACAGGTCATAATACTGTCACTAAAAATCATAAAATTATGGTTAATAGTATATTTATGTAATAAGCGTGGGTAATGTATTTACATATAATGCATTTTTTTTATTTGTTGAGAAATAGCTATCGAAAATAAGTATCTAGGTTTTCATGGCAAGTTTATATTGAAAAGTGTCGCTTAGAATTTTGATTATGATACTTTTAGTGTATCACTAAAACCATCAAAACTAACACTCGTTTTTAATGCTATATCAAGATTATTTCTTGCATATATACTTTTAGTATTCAAGATTTTTTAACTATATAAACATTATAAATCATACTCTAGCTTATATATACACTTTAATTTTAGTAATAAAATAATTCATATATATATAGGAAAATTTAACTCTAGCTTATATATACATTTGTAAAGGATTTTACTTTTCGTAGCCACTATCATACAAAACATTTGTAAGAATTTTGACTGTTCGTAGCCACTATCTCAGAAACCACAAAATCGCATTCATATAAACCACGAAAAAGAATTTTAAAAAATAGGCCGACAAAGATGACCGAAATAATTAAAAAAAATTAGCCCCTATTTTAATAAAATTGTTAAACTATATCAGTTTCATAATATATGTGACACGGTTAGTTATATGTGACATATAAAAATATTTAAAATATGTCAAAACTTTTTATTTAATGAAAAACTGAACATGATAATAATTGCAGCAAAATCAAAGTGTTTTAATCTCCTTATAACTTACAACTTTCAATTTATAAAGGTAGTAAAAGTTTAGTGGGTTTCTATATAATAAGACATCCCTAATGGCCCGTGTTCATTTAAGCCCATTACTATAACCCATGCTCCAAGTCCCACATCCAACTGGCCAGTGGCCACAAATTAATCCGATAATGTATGGTTCACACAATTAATGTTACTAGTTACTACTGCTATATTCTTTGGAGTTTGGACACATAGATATAAGCGAAAGAAATGATAAATTGACCTAATTATGAGTTCGAAAAATAGGCCTTAGCACAACGAGGTACGCCGGAGACAAAACTTGTAATCGAAAACCTTCATATTTCAAACAGTGGCGGAATGTGAACATGATATTTGGGAGGGGCAAATAATTTGATATGTGTTGTCCGCTTGTTTCGTATATGTTAAAGATTGATCAACATGCGTATTTTTTAATTATCGACAAGAAAAAGTTTTCAAGTATTTATTTAGACACTAAAAGTGAGTATTTATTTTGTTTAATTGTATAATCACATAAATAAATACAGCTAACAATATGTGTTATTCATAAAAGTATAAACTATTAGTTGCTAAAAATAATACTAGTAAATAAAAGGATAAGAAAACATTCAAATAAAGGGAAAAAAGAACTCGATCATGAAATAAGCTAAAAAAGAAAGATTGCAAGACACACTTAACCAACTGGAGTACTGGACTATGGAAACTTTATTTACAATTTCACAAAACTACATATATATACTAACTGCTAAGATTCCCATGGTCTTTATGACGCTCCGCCAATGATTCTCAAAGGTCTACGGGTACAGATACCACTGCTATAATGCACAATAAGCAATGTTCACTAAAATTAGAAAAATAATCTACGTCTACACTTTGTTAGGAAGATGTGCCAAATCCTTCAGTTATATCGGCTATTTTTTTGTTGCAGACATAGCTAATTTTCAACCCAAAATTAAGTGTATTGTTGGAAAGAAAAAGAAGCTGTGGAGCATTATAATTGGCTAGATTTTTTTCATTCTTTTAATAGTGCTCAAAGATAAGGTCCTAAGATGAGTGTTAGATTGTGTCTTTAATTTAACTTAAACTAATTATAAGTATTCACCATTGGATTTGAACTCGTGACGTTAAATATCCGGGAATCCGGGAGTGAGGAGTCTACTTTGAACCAACGCAGGCCCAATGGGTTTGGTCTACATTGTGTCTTTTGAGTTTTGATATATATGAGTATATCTAGATATGTCTTGTTATTATATATATTAATAGCTACCATAGCCAAGAGGAAAAAACATTTTAAGTTTTCATCTAGACCATTGAAAATATAACAAAAATCAATCTAAACCATTAAAATACAAAGTCAAAGTGAAAGTTTTATAAATAAGGAAATTTAGAAATTATATACAAATATATTAAACATGATTGCAAAATTAAACGTGAATGACCCGTTTACAACATAACACTCAAATGGCTTCTTATTAATATAAGGCAAGTATATTTTTAGTTACAACATTCATGTTTTCCAACCAACAAAGTGACAAAAATAAAATAAAAATGCATTTGACTTTAATGAGTACATCTTGAATGTTGACAACAACTTTTTGAAGAACGATGATTCTAAAGAAGAAACCGAGGGTGAGGCAAACCTCAAATCAATGAAATTGCATAAGATTATCAATGTTAATGATCTAGGCAATGAAAAAGTAACATTACGTAAACTAATACTTTTTGTAAAAAAGAATAATTTGTAACTCTCTTTTTTTACCCTTTTTTCATTGAATGATGAGGTTGATGGTGATAAGCTTTTAGATGATTCTAAGTTGCTAAAAAATGACATCTATATAATGAAAGAATCAAGCATATATTCATGGCCTTTGATTTATTATCAAGGGCTAAGATTCAAAGATGATTATTGAATCTTGGCCCTTGATTTTAATCAAAGGGTCAAGAATTTTCTAACTTGACTCAAGTTAGGGTCTTAACTTGAGAGAATCCCACTCAATATTTAAAATCATTACATACATCTAATATGTTATAATTTTGCTTATTAATATGTTTATCTAAAATGTATCTAATTCTCTATTACCTCAACTTCTTTTGTTGGATGAATTTTAATTGGGATTGATGATGATATTCACTCTGTATATATAATTTCGAACCTGGTCAACGACCGGGTATAGATCTAGTTGTTATATATTGTTCGTACCTTCCAGCTGTTGTTACTTTGGTCCATTATACATATAGAAAAATCCATAAAAAAGTAACTTTTTTATCTAAAATTCCTAATAAGGGAAACCTATTTAAGTTTCGATTATTAAAAAGATTTCATTTTTAAAAAGTTTTCAATAAAAGTAATATCGTTAGTTTTCATCGTTAGTCATCCATTAAGTGTCACGTCCTTATGCCACGTTGGTAAAAATAGCTGACATGGACATCTAACAAGTTCATTACATTGTTTAGTGATCAAAAATGTAATTAACACTTTTAACTTTTTTTAAAAGATGAATTAACGATCATTATCATCAATCTACATCATCTCAATTGAAGAAAAAGAATCCAGATCATTTGTTTTTGAAACTTTCATTCTATTATATACTTTCCGTATCTTCCATCTTTTAGATCTAATACAAGAAAATCTCTTTCAAGAAAATCTAATACATTATTCGTTTTCTTTTTTTGCTGCCCGTCAGGAACACAAGAAAAAACACATACCTAAGCATTTTTCTTCTTTTTTATTTTCTAAAGGCTTGAAAATCAACAACAAACAACAAAATAGCAATTATTATATGAGGATTGGATTTCATTTGTTGTTATTTGAGAAATCAAAAACCAGTCCCAACAACCATCACTCGAACCCGACCCATCTGGGTTCTTCAACTTGGATCGAGTCTTCAATGGATTTTACATATGGTATGGATTTCAATAGAGATGTGAAGATGATGGAGATTATCTATATCTTCGGTCTACATCTCCGATAGCGAATGGTGATGTAAAGAAAAGGGGGGGGGGTAAAAATTCAAAGCTTCCATGTTTTCTAAACAAAATTCTTGGATGTTCGTAGCAATGAAGATCATTGGTTTTAACAGGGTTTAGTCATGGTATCTTTCTGGTTTTGAATCTGAGTGACATGTGTCTGACCTAATTTTTGGATCAAAGGCTCTTGATTATAAATTAGGTGATTTAGATGAATCAGATGAAAATTGAAGACCAGGATTGAAAATCCGTGTAAACTATTAATGATATTTGCTTGGCAGGTGTTTGAGATTTTGTTGAAGAGCTTTTGTAATAAAGTTAATCATTTGTAGCTGAGTAATTGAAAATCAAACGTTTATCTTATGCCAGTTATGTAGAGAAAATTAATCCGGTGACTAGTGAAGAGGTTGCAGATTAAGTGGTTCTGTATGTATTTTCGAGATGCTTACCTTGAGGGGAGATTTGATATGAAAGACTTCAGGTGATTGATGGATTCATGAAGATATAAGACAAAGTCGGACACTATTGGTTGAAGACATGGATATTGTGAGTGTTGCATATCTGAAATTCAAGTTACAGAATTGTGAGAGCTGATTAAATTCGATGCTGATTGTTGGAGATTCAACTTCTTTATCATATGTTGGTTGAGCTTAAAGATCAAAATAGATTGAGCGATGTTATTTTGCATAATGTCTGGAGTGATGGTATCCGAATTGCATGAGGAGGCAATGATGTCTGTATTACTTTGAGATGATGATGTTTGGCATGATAATATTGCTTGGAGCTTAAATTGGATGTTACTGTTCAGGGGGGAATTACAATCTGAGAATTATATTTGTTAATTGTCACAAAGATACAGAGATTTTGCAGTCTGAAGATAAGGTGCAGCGCATAAAGATCAAGTCATACCGAAAGAAGACATAATATTATTAGTTAACGAAAATTTGTTGATTGCAGATTTTTTAACTAATGATTGTCAGAATTGATAGCAATAGTCAAGGAGTGCTTGATTGAGCATTTATGTTACTATTTTCATGCATTACAAGTGAAGATTTCGAAGATCGATGAAAACTTCTAAATGCTGATGTCAAGGGGGAGTCTGTTGATGCATTTCCGGGTGACAACATCATTATAAAAGTTTTTCTTGAGTCTATTGAATATGTACTTTTAATAAACGTCAAGTTTTCGCATGTAATAAAGTCAAACTCGAATTGGTCAAACTTGTGTTGACTTGGTCGACCTCGACCTACACGAGCTTGAATGGTCAGATGTTTTGGGTTCGGCCCATAATACTCGAGGCTCGACTAGTCCATTAGTTTAGTATAAATAGAGATTAAACTTTATGATTAACAGTTAATCTCTCAGTCGTTTTGTTTTCGTATTTCACTTTTCGAACTTGGTATTTTACTTGTAATTTCATTTACTGAGGTAATATATGGTTCTAGTTAATATTCATATACGTATTGTTGATTGCTTTTGTATAAGAATTTCCGCACTTATACATTAGTTACTTAATCTCGTTGATCCGGTGGTAGAGGGACTTTCATATAGATATAGATAGATATAGATGTAAATAGGGGTGTAATCGAGCCGAGTTGAGCCGACACAGTGCCAAGCTCGAGCTCGACTCGATTGTTAAACTCGAAGCTCGAAACTTGACTCGAGCTCGACCGAGCCGTTATTTTCAAGCTCGAGCTCGCCATATGTGTCGACACTTTCGAGCTCGACTCGGCTCGACTCGATTAAGAACTAAAATTAAGTTTTAAATCAAATTAGTCTTATAGGCTCGACAATTTCAAGCTCGACTCGATTAAGTTCGGCTCGGTAGAATACTAATTATGTTAAAATATATAATACTCAATGGTAAAAATGTAAATAAGCACAAGCTCGATTAAGCTTGCGAACTTTTCGAGTAGGCTATACTGAGGCTCGAGCTCGACTCGAAAGTCTACTCGAGTAGCTCGAGCTCGGCTCGACTAAAACCGAGTCGATTTCGAGTAATCTGCAAGTCGATTTCGGATAACTCGCGAACTATCTCGTCACATTTACACCCCTAGATGTAAATATAGATTTTTGATGAGCTGATAGATATATGTAAAGATTGATTTTGAATATATAAATTATTAATTCTGATTTTGGCTTATAATGGATCATATGATAAAAATTACTCAGTAGAATTTGGTGAATGAAGAAGATATTTTTCTATGAAGGTTTGGTGTTTTGTTTGTGAAGAAGATAATAATAATTAATTACACTTTCGGACTTGACATGACGATGTGACATTTAACGGGTGATTAACGACAAAAACCAACGACATTACCTTTAATGAGAGATTTTTATAGGGAAAAAGATTCCTAAACTCTTATGAATGTGACAAGTGGATTCCACTTAAACTCTTTTCTAATCTCTCCCTTGAATTTCCACATGTCACTATCCAATTAATTAGGAGAATTTTTAGGCTAATCAATTAGGATGATTAATCATTCCCCTTTCTTATAGTATATAATATGATGTTTAATAATAGAAAAACAAAGAAGGGGGAAAACTCATCGTATCTATATTATTTACCAACACAACTTTGTATTCTTTATTACATTATGAAATGTTTGTTTGCTCCAATGTTTTTAACTAAATAGTTGATAACCTTAACATACCCATTTATTTTTTATCATAAATTTAAACATTTTTACCTAAAATTTATATAATACTCTTAATGAATATTTACAATATATATCGTTCAATCTATAAAATAACTTTATAACCCCTTTTACATTAATCACTTTACATTAATACTCATACCACTACCACCACCACCCGTTGTCATCGTCGTCATACCGTCGAATCGCGCTGACATTTATCTAGCGATATATATATATATATATGGGTGGTAATATAAGGCTGTTATCTAGGTACCTACCTTAGGTACGGAACATTCACATTTTATTTTTTTAATCCATAAAGTTTATGGGGGTCCAAACATTTATTTATTAATAAAAAAAATATTAAAAAATATATATGTGAGGGGTTCCACACCTAAGTTTAAGTGTCGGACTGCCTTATATGCATTGTTCCCATATATATAAAATAATTATCCCAGTGGCCATATCCCAGGGTGTGGAACCCTAAGCTTGTGTGAATATAAAGTTGTCCGGCCAGCATCTAAGTTGGGTGTGGTACTCCTTACATACAAGTTTTTAAATATTTTTTTAATAATGAATAAATTTGTAGGGCTCCATGAATTTTATGAATTTAAAAAATAATATGTGAGTGTTCAAAATCTAAACTTAAATACCTAATAGCCTTATATCACCATCCCTTTATTAGTATTATACTAAATTTTATACCTGTGTCCAACACTGGACACGGGGTTTACGATATTATCAATATTAGATATTTATACATTTAATTCATAAAAACTTTTAATTTTGAAAATATATATACGATTCTAAGTGTTATACACTTATACTTTACAAATTGTAGTACAATAATCACAGTTTCGTCACTGTCATTATTAATCGAGACATATTGATGTAATTGTTTGTTGTAGTTATTTCACGAGACACATGCTATAATGCTTTATTATAAAAAATTTTGAAACCAGTTGTACTTATAATATGATATTATTTTGAAAGATAAATAAGAATTAATATATATAAACATACTTGGATCTTCTACTTGACATTCTATTTGATCATGATGTGAGCACATAACACGAATATGTTTATTTTCAATCACTTGTCCTATGATAAAGAGATAACAATTAAGATTGTTTTCAATTTTCATATTCTTTGATAACAATGATAATTTTTTTTCTCGCCAATATGGTATTTTTAAACAAAATATGCATGAAAACAAAGTTACATCTGAATAATGGGTAAGCGATCAACAAGGTGCGTTACTATACCTTTTTGAATCGAAAAGCCTATTCTACTGAATACAAATCGTTGATAACAATTAGGATTGTTTTATATTCTTTGATAACAATTAAGAAGTTTGATTTGAGTGACAACGATAACTTAAAAAAATTAAATATAAATACTTTTTGTAACTTTTTTTTTTAAAAATAAAAAAATTTATCTCAATTTGAAGGTTAAATACATATAAATTTAGTATTCAGGGTTAAAAAGTGTAAATTATTGATGGAAAACAAAAACGTATAAATTAATGAGAATTTTTTTACAAATTAAAATTAAATACTAATATAATAATATATTTGGATAATGATTATTGGGATTTTTAATTTATAGTTAATTTAAATGATGACATAAGTGAAAGTCAATTTGATGAAATTGAGCGATTTGATTGGTTAATAAGTCATTAATTCAACTGTTTTATAGAATATATTAAGATTAAGATAAGATACAATTTTTTCTGTTTTGCAAACAATTAATATTTCACAATATATATATAAATGTAATCGTTTATAATGCAATTGACCCTATCAAAATCCATCATCAACATGCTATACTTTGAGAATATTATATAGTTTTTATTTTCTATGAAGGACACACTTACGTACGGCACACCATACTTTTCGTGGAACCAACATGCATGGCAACAGCCCATAATGTATGTTTTTCTCTTTTCTTTTTCTAACGATAACAACATCACGTGATATATCTTTAATTCCTTATTTCATTGCAACATCAATATATTGCAAGCGACAGCAGAATAATAGACTATTCCAATCTTTATGGCACACCTTAGGAAAGTTAATTAAAGATCATTTAATATACGAGTATATATAATATACGCCCGATATCTTGACCAGACTTTTGGTAATTCAACCACACTATTTGCATAATAGTGGTGTTTTGTCCATATCCAACTATTTGCAGCGATTGTTAACAAGGGGCTCGCTATTACTTTACCAGATTTGCCATTACACACAGGGGACCCACACTATTTGTAGCGACTATCGCTGCAAATAGTAGTTATGGTCGAGATATCAAAAAACAATGGTAAGGATACGGGCTGCGCTTTAATACCGGCTCGTTATTTATTACTGTATTATTATTTCAATTTCAAACTTAATGTTTTGAAATGATCGAGTATTATTGGATGTCACCTGTCGTTGCTATCGACATATATGTCAGTTTCATAAAATTGAGCTTTATCGGTGCTTCTTTCTAGTATTTGTCCACAAATTGATTATGTAACGCTAAACAAAAATTGTAACAACGAATCGACAACTTAATTGCTAAAGGTCGTTGATAAATATATCGTTTTTAATTTGTAAAGTGGTTAATTAATTTCCGTATAGATGTCTTTACTATTTTGACACCAAAAAATGAATCTCGAATAAAGTAAAATTATGATATCTATATATTTTTTAAAAATTTTATTTGACATCGTTAGACCTTTTTTTTATTAATCAACTAGCTAATTAACCCGGGTTCAACCCGGACCGCTTAATTAAAAAGTTAAAACCAAAAAGTATATAGAAATCTGTATGTAATTTGTTGTCGATACATATAATTTGATATTGAGATAGCAAGATACTTGTAAAGATGAACATTAATATATAAAACCCGGTTAAGGTGATGAAAAAGTAAAAGAACTACGATAAATCAATAGTGGATATGGATTTAAAAATAAAGAGTTAAGATAAAGTCGATCATTTTTCATATTAATTAAAAAAAATTTAAGGTTAGACAAATAAAATGAAAAAAAAATGACATAGGGCCTAATATATAAAAAATATATTACAACAAAATAAAAAATAATTATGACATCATATATGTTTAAAAAATAGTTTAGATTAAAATGTTGGAATGCCACATATGAAAAAAACTTCTAGAAATAATTTTGTTTTATTTATATAAGAGATTACAGCTCTCAATTTTATCAAATTAGAAATTGATAATGTCATTATTAATTTAATTATAAATTAAAAATCTTAATAATTATTATCCAAATATATTAATATATTATATTTATATTAATGTTTATAGAAAAAATCTCACTAATTTACACTTTTTTGTTTTTCATCAATAATTTACACTTTTTACCCTCACTAAATACTTCATTTATAATTATTTTAATATACACTTTTTTGTTTTCAATCACAAATTTACACTTTTTAACCATTAATTTCAATATACTAATAACTAATATATATCAAATACAATAATAACTAATATATAATAAATAGAATAATAGCTATTATATATCTTAATTATACGTTCTACAAATAATTATAAAATTAATTACTACGAATAAACAAAATCTAATGTAAATATATTATTAATTACTACAAATAGAAAAGTATAACGACACCAGAATTTTGTTTACAAGGAAAAACCCTTGATCCAGTTAAATGATCTTAGGTAAAAAAAAACCCGAGAGGATTCAATCGACCCTTCTTTAGTTTTTTTTATTATTCAGGTTGATTACAATACAATGAGGGAGAAACTGATTTGATCGAGCTAATGAACGAAAAAGAAAGCAAGTATGCAGTGAGTAAGTGTGTGAGAATACAAGTGTGAGAGCAGTTATCCTATTCTCGATCAATCACCTCTTATTTATAATGTAAACTCCTAACTAACTATCCGAAAAATCTGGGATCCTCCGCGTGATATTGTTCAACGTGCTGAAGTTGAAAAAAGGACGTTGAGTCTTTCTTGACACGTTTATTCTTCAAGTATGTTAGGATATCCTTGGGATTGCACGTTTATTTTCTTGCTCAAGAGGCTGAATGAATGTAGACACTTATTTTCCACCGTTAGCTAACTCCTGAATATCCTGAATGATGATCCTTAGTTCAGGATCCTGCAAAAACATAAAAGTATTATCGTGTACAACAAAATTATTTTTTAGTAATTTCATTAATCTGGATCATAGTTATAGAAAATCTGACCCCACACAAATCTATTTTTATATATAGTCATGCGATACTTAGATATTGGGTATGATTACTTACCTCTTACGTACCCTGTAATATATATTCTTTTCATGTTTGACCAAAGGTTCTTATTACAACAACCTCTTTATCTTCGGGTACTAATGCATGAGCAAGATTCTATAAATCTTACCTCGTTATATCCGCTTTGGCAAGGATTGAGTACAATTATTGTTGTTATGTAATTTTTTATGTATATTATAGAACGAAAGGTTTTTATCCGTTTACTTTTTTTATAACTGAGCGGGTTTTATAATTTATAAGTCTCCCAAATCATCATGCTCAATTGTTGATATAATACTATCCCGTATAGCGTGTTCATCATTATTGTTTACATTTAATGTTTTGTACTCAAAATTGTCGGTGTATAGTATACTTATATCGTTGCATTACTCTATACGTATATCAATGCATTAACTATACCCATAAGCCACATAAGGGTCCAGTGTATTTAAAGAGTTAAGGACAAGAGTGTAGTGTCATTTTGATAAAGTTTTGGAAAGCTTTTAACCAATAAGGTTATGGCACATGGATTTGCTAATAAGTAGCCAAAATTTGCCTATAGATAACCAATTCTAGTGTAGTTGCCAAATTTGCCAATTTTTTTAAAAAAAGGATAAGTATCTTGTAATGTAACAAATTTTAAACGAATGTCTATAGTAAGAAATAACTAAAATTGTGTGTATTGTATTTAAACAACTCGAAAATAATGTTTATTGTATGTAAGAAAATGTATTCGACAAATTAAAATCAGACAAGTGACACCTATATATGGTTGTCACGTATGTTTTCTTACATACAATAAACATTTTTTAAAGTTGTTTACATACAACACACAAAACTTTAGTTATTTCCTACTATAAACATTCGTCCAAAGTTTGTTACATTCTAGGATATTTATATATAAAAAAAAACAAAATAAAAACAAAAAAGAAGGAATCTTGTACTCTTTAATTACTTACCAATCTTTGTCACAATCGGCCAAAACTAACCGATCCAACATGCCGTATAACTTGCCAAAACTAGTCAATACAAATGTTATAGCTTTGCCAATTTGCCAAAACAACTTATTGATGCTTTTTACTACACCCTTGACCCTTATATTATAAAATTACGGCCGTGAAAACAAAAGTAACCAAGTCGACCCTTATATTATAAAATTACGGCCGTGAAAACAAAAGTAACCAAGTCGAGTTGGGAATAAAAAATGCCTTTGACTCTCAGATTTGTAAGGAGGATCTATTATTTTTTTCGTTTTTCTTAAAATGATTTTGGATGTTGTATTACAACTTTGATTTTTTTACGGGACAACCCTTTCTTAATTCATCGACAAAGATCTTTAATTTATTCATATTTATTCTTATTAATATAACAAGAAAGTAAAACGAAATCCTATTCGGTTCTTAAAACTTAATGTTCTTTCATTAGAGATGTCATTCAATATACTTTCGACGAATTTTTAAATCCGAGGCGGAGCCCATACTGCTAAGGTATTTGACTATCATACTTTATGACATATCAACTCCTATGACCTATCACACTCTATGACTTGGATATCACCCCTGCCAACTCACCGCCATGATACGCGGATACTTAATCTCGTATTTTCTAACGTTGGAAAACCAACTTTATGTAAATTCAAATACTTGTATAGAATGGGTGGTGGGTTTTGTAGTCACTATCTTCACCAACTACTCTATTAAATAGCTCAAATTCGAGAAAATGGACCCATATGTTTCATATACAATTACCATTTATACCTTTCACTTCACATCCTTTCCTTCTTTAGCCCACACATCCCCAACCCCCATTCCCCACTTTCAGAAAATATTTTAAAAAACCACACACCACAATGCCACCGACACTCCACCACCAAACAACCACCCTCATCCTCCTCATCCTCCTCATCCTCCACCTTACCGCCGTCTCCACTCTCCCAAAATTCCAAGAAGCACCCGCATTTCGCAACGGAAAAGAATGTAAAAATACAAAAATACACATAGCAATGACACTAGACTCCACTTATCTACGTGGCTCTATTGCCGGCGTACACTCTGTAGTCCAACACGCCACTTGTCCTGAAAATATTATTTTTCATTTCTTGACCACTCACCATCTTTCATCAACTCTTCACCACACTATCACCACCACTTTTCCTTACCTTAATTTTCATCTTCATCATTTTAAAACAGATTTAGTTAAGAATAAGATATCTATATCTATTCGACGTGCACTTGATCAGCCACTTAATTATGCACGAATATATCTATCGTATCTACTTCCAACAAGTGTCCATCGTGTCATATATTTTGACTCTGATCTTATTGTTGTGGATGATGTTGTTAAATTATGGGAGATTAACCTTAATTCCCATGTTGTTGGAGCTCCTGAATATTGTCATGCCAATTTTACTCATTATTTTACTTCCAAGTTTTGGGCTAATCCTTATTTCTCCAGTGTATTCAGTTGTAAGTATTCTAATTTTTATTATTTTTAATTTTTATTATTATTAGAATATCTTTTGTGTGAAAAAAAGAGTAGGTGTTAATTACTTGATTCAAATTTAGAAAAGGTGTTTGGTATATTCTCTTTTAACACTATCTCTTGGGGCTGTTTGGAATTGACTATTTTAGTGTGTTTATGTTATAAAAATCATTTTTAAAGGTAAGTAAGTGTTTATTTTAAGAAAGTAAAAATAGTTTTAACAAAGTGTTCATTGCTTACACAATTAATTACTACTGTATATTTAATTTCTGGTTGAATAAAATTACTTTGAATAAGTCTATTATTGGGGCAACCTTTTCCAGAAAGCTGATTCAAAACCTTGTATAAATATATAAATTTTATGTTTATATACAGTTAAAAGTAAAACCATATGCAAGCATATGTAGATAAAGAATTCTTGGTTTGTCATGTGTTTGAGAGCTTATTTATGTCAGCATCATATGTGTATAAAAATACAAAAGTGTGACATAGATCTGAATTTTTTTATTAAAGAATATTACTGTTTTTTTGGAAAGGCAGAATATTACTGTTAAAATAGAGTTTATTTTACACATATGGAATTAATTAAATTAATTGTTTTCATTCCATTTAATGTTTATCAATTGGACCATCTTGTATATTTATTTTTTGTAAAATAAGTTATAAAGAAAATGATCTGTACTACAGACTTTATCTAAGCTCAGGTACTGTCACATTAAAAAAAGTTACAGATTAAACCTTTCAATTTGATAAACATACATAACCTCCCCTGAATTTTACATAACCCTATAAATTTTACATAATCCCTTCTGCTTTACCTAAGATAGGTATTGTGTATCTGCATTCTTTACCTAACATTTTTCCTAAGTTATATTTGTAAATGTAATAGCCTTAATTAATTTTGTTCTCTAGGATAAAATAAATTTCTAACTTTACAAATTGTATATTTGTTGTAGCACGCGATAGGAAACCTTGCTACTTCAACACGGGCGTAATGGTAATCGACCTAATGAAATGGAGAAATTATAAAATAACCCAAAAACTCGAAAAATGGATGGAGATACAAAAGAAATATCGAATTTACGAACTAGGCTCATTACCGCCTTTCTTACTAGTGTTCGCGGGCGATGTTGAAAGGGTAGAGGACCGGTGGAACCAACATGGGCTCGGTGGAGATAACGTGGAAGGCTTATGTCGCAATCTACACCCGGGCCCGGTTAGTTTGCTACATTGGAGCGGAAAAGGAAAGCCATGGTTGAGATTAAATTCGATGAGGCCTTGTCCGTTGGATCAACTATGGGCTCCGTATGATCTCTTTAAGCACAGGCCGTTTATTTCGGAAAGATGACTTGAGATCTTGGCTGCTACTTTTAGCCGAAAGTAAAGCATGAACGAGAAGAACACAAGGTAAAAAAGCGATAAAAAGTGAAAACGTGACGTGTAAAATAAAGTTTTGGTAATTGGGATAGATTGTTATGTATAGTTATTTGTTAAAGCTATTAATTATTTTAGTACCTACATACATATGATTAGGGGGTGTCATAAACATTCGAAATCAGAAAACGATCCGGGAAGAACCATGGAATCAAACCAATTTTTCGGTTAATCATATCAAACCGTTTTTTTCTTTTCTTTTTTTTTTCGGTTAAACTTTTGAATACTCTAATAATCAAATTAATTATCAAGTCCCCTTTCTATTTTATAATTAGCCCATATACAAGTTTTGTTTGATTCTAATCTTAAGAGTCTAACAAGATTGAAGAATTTTGGGATGGAGATCAGAGAAGTGGCATGGTGTTTCTAATGGTTAAGGTTACTCAAACTTTATTAATAAAATTAAACAAACAACTTTTAGAGAATTTAAATCCACTTATAATAATAGTATGTTATATCTAAGTTTTGGACTTTGGTGAAAGGATAGTGACTGATCGAAAATACTGTTATGTTTTGGTTATATATATATTTGTGTTCTTGTTGCAAAAGTATTTCTTCTAGTTTCTGAATAGTGATTGACATATATATGTACGTATAAAAATGTTTTATGCCCATATATATATTTATTATGGAATTTGGCGTTTATGTTATTGGAATATGAAAAAGAATATATGGTGGGCTGTATCTGGTGAAACAAATGAGATGGAATGAAAGCATGTAATATAAGAAAACTCAGGATAAGAGATCTATAAAATAATGTTTATTGCCCGTACAGTTTTGGTTGGCGATATCTGGAATTGCAAGACCATAATCGTACATATGCCGGCAACACAATCAATAATGAATTGGTACATCTTTCTTACAAGTAGTAAAGACATTTTGTATTCAAGTCCAAATACTTCATGGTCACAATTTTTGAATAAATCAGATATGTTATTTGCATTATAAATAAGCAATCGATCGATAGCGATCCAGTTTTGGATTATCAATATTTTGCCACAAACATGCAGTACTATGGGAGTCCTGGCTAGACTAGACAATGTGTGATACACATACACTAATGCATAATGTATTACAATTACTCTTATATAACATACAGGTTTTAGAAAGGGGATAAAAAAGAAGAATAATTATAAATTGACAAATATTTTTCAAACAAATTTTCGCAAACATAAATTCTACCGATTAAATCATATATATATATATATTTATATATATGGTGAAGATCCTGGAAGAAGGTGTCTTAAAAAAAGAAGGGAGAGAAAGTCCTATTAGCTAATCAGAACGCGACATGTGGCAAAATTAAAAAAAAAGCGTGGTGGCAATTTTGTAAATAAATGAAAGTTTTGTGAAGCGTGGTTAGCTTGGGATCTCAGTGGGTTGGGTCAGCTTGGGATGGGTTAGCTTGAGTTGGATCAGCTTGGTTTGGGTCAGTTTGGTCAGTCAGCTTGGGTCTAGGTCAGTTTGTCTCGGTCAGCTTGGGGTCTTGTCAGGTTTAGGCCAGCTTGGGTCAGCTTGGGGTTGGGTCAGCTTGGGGTCTGGGTCATCTTTGGTCATGGTTGGGTCAGCTTGGGGCCTGGTTCGGGTCAGCTTGACACAATTTACACATAATCTACACATCTACACAAATGTAGATTATGGGTTCTGGGTTCAGTCAGGTTTGGGTCAGGTCTGGTTGGGTCAGCTTGGGGTTGGGTTAGCTTGACACAATTACACATAATCTACACAAATATAGATTAATCTACACAAATGTAGATTATGGGTTTTGAGTTAGCTTGGGTTCTGGGTTGGGTCAGCTTGGTTCAGGTTTGGGTCAGCTTGGGGTCTGGTCAGCTTGGGGTTGGGTTAGCTTGACACAATTTACACACAATCTATACAAATGTAGATTAATCTACACAAATGTAGATTACGGGTTTGGGTCAGCTTGGGGTTCGGTTGGGTCAGCTTGGGGTTCGGTTGGGTCAGCTTGGGCTAGAACCCAAGCTGACCCAAAACCAAGCTGACCAACCAAGCTGAACTAGAACCCAGGCTGATCAAGCTGACCCAACCAAGCTGACAGACTAAGCTGATCATAACCCAAGCTGACCCAGACCCAAGGTGACCCAAAACCAGGCTGATAAAAGTTTGATTTATTTACAAAAATGCCACCGCGTTTTTTTTTTAAATCCACATGTTGTGTTGTGATTGGTTCATAAGACTTTCTCTCCCTTCTCTCCTTAAGATACCTTCTTATTTGATCTCTCTCCTATATATATATATATATATACTCTCTTTTATTTATTGGATCATCTCACATATATAACATTTGTTTGTAAATTGTTTGTCAACCCGTCATTACTAAAAACAAACAAACTCTATATATCTTGATGGTTGTAATACAACTTCAATATTTTTTTTATGCATTTTAATTTTCAATCTAAACACTATTTTTAATATTTCCAACCGGTTAAAAATTCCTTGAAAAATAATGTGAGGGCATCAAGAGTGCCACATGTGCCATATGAAGCAGGTATATGATGACCGCTTGAGTGTCCTTGAATAGACCTTAGCAGTTCTCGTGTTGATCCTCACGGTTCTTCGGTTGACCATCCGCTTCTCGAGTTAATTTTTGCGGTTCTTGTGTTGACCTTCGCATGGACTTCCAACGCCCTCGAGCCCTCATGATCAAATATACCTCCGCTTTAACACATCTGTTGGTCCTTTTAATAGTATTTTGTAACAAGATTCCTATTTTGAAAAAGGGAAAATAATGTATTTATTTTTGAAATAACATATTTCAAATAGATTTACATCACCAACACGATTTATGAAATAAGTAGGTGCTCTAAGATGTACTCCATTGGTTACAAAATTATTGTCTATTTTGAGTTACACGATTTATAAAATAATACGAGAAATAAAAAGTAGAGGGTAAATTTATTACGATTTGAGAACATATGATGGAATCGGCTCAACAAACATTGATCATTGATATCAAATTTGTATTGAATGTAGTATGTACGTACGTAGTATAGGCTTTTCTATTGATGACAAAAGATACCCCAACCAAACATCACCTTATTAATGACCAATATACTTCATTAATCAAATCTCTTTATATTAAATAAAAAAAATTATTGTGACATCATCATTTCATAAATATTGCTTATTTGTCACATCCAAATTATTTTCTTAATATTAAGTTTTTTTTTTTTTTAATTTACTTATGATGTTATAAACACTCTTATTCTTAAATAGAGATATATATTTTTCAATTTTTTTTTTTAATTTACTTATGATGTTATAAACACTCTTATTCTTAAATAGAGATATATATTTTTCAATTTTTTTAAGAAAAAAACTCTAATAAATTATACATTGTCTTATAAGTTTAATCGTCTAAATAATTTTATCATAACATATTTTTAATTATTCACATATTATGTGAGTTAATAAACTAATTATAACTTATAAGATATACTATTTTAAGGAGACGAATGCTCTTATAAATATTGTTTATTTGTCATATCCAAATTATTTCTTAATATTAAGTTTGTTTTTTTTTTTAATTTACTTATGATGTTATAAACACTCTTATTCTTAAATAGAAATATATATTTTTTAATTTTTTAAGAAAAAAACTCTAATAAATTATACATTGTCTTACAAGTTTCATCGTCTAAATAATTTTATTATAACATATTTTTAATTATTCACATATTATACGAGTTAATAAACTAATTATAACTTATAAGATATACTATTTCGAGAAGACGAGTGCTCTTAGATTATCGCAACTTCGGTGCCAAAAATGCGATTTTATAAAACTTTGATTGATATGCCCGGGTTAAACCCGGGTTAATTAGATAGTTATTCCATTAATACAAAACCGAAGGAAAGAGTAGTTCGGTAGTTCCCATATGGAAGTTCTTCAAAAATGAAGAAAAGGGGTTATAAAATCTAGCGTTAGAAGGTTTTCAGTCGAACCAAAAGATTTTCAGGTTTCAACTATATATGTTCACAAGAAGCTTAAGCCTATTCTCAGAAACCATGTTATACAATATACAACTAGGCTTAAAGCCCGCGTGAAATGCGGGGCTAGTTTAAATATATTACAAAACTAAATTTACTTTTAAATATTTGTAAACAAACAATGTTTTAGATTTTTCCAAAAAACATAGGCCATATCTAGCTATATTATCAAATTTTCGTTTTTCCTCATCAAGCTATAAAAAGCCAAAACTACATATAAACACTTAGGACGCGTTTCACGCGTTAAGTCTTCACTTTAAGAGAAGAGGATATAAACGTAAGCGTTAAGTCTCCTCTTTAAAAAAAGAGGATATAGACTTATGCGTTAAGTCTCCTCTTTAATAGAAGAGGATACAGACCATAGCGTTAAGTCTCCTCTTTAAGAGAAGAGGATACAGACCTAAGCGTTAAGTCTCCTCTTTAAGGAAAGGGGATAGAGACCTAAGTGTTAAGTCTCCTATTTAAGGGAAGAGGATATAGACCTAAGCGTTAAGTCTCCTCTTTAAGAGAAGAGGATATAGACCTAAGCGTTAAGTCTCCTCTTTAAGAGAAGAGGATATAGACGTAAGCGTATAGACCTAAGCATTAAGTCTCCACTTTAAGTGAAGAGGATATAGACGTAAGCCATAAGTCTCCTCTTTAAGAGAATAGGATATAGACGTAAGCGTTAAGTCTCCACTTTAAGAGAAGAGGATATAGACCTAAGCGTTAACTCTCATCTTTAAGAGAAGAGGATATAGACGTAAGCGTTAAGTCTCCTTTTTAAGAGAAGAAGATATAGACGTAAGCGTTAACTCTCCTCTTTAAGAGAAGAGGATATAGACCTAAGCGTTAAGTCTTTTCTTTAACAGAAGATTTAAAAAAACAGTTTTTACATATAGGGATGAGTTTTTTAGGACCACCCTGTATTTTAGGACCAATTAGGACCACATCATAATCATCATCATCATCGACCACCACCACCACCATGATCATCTCTGATGTGACTAAATATATACATATTTCCCACATTGTTTTTAGGTCGTTTTATATGTAATTGTTAGTCATTTTCATGTATATTCGATGCTTTATGGTATGTGCGAGTGCTTTCAGGTTTATGACGTGTAACACAGATGAAAATGGCCAAAAGCGACTTTAGAATGGATGAAATGATGTTCGTGGAAGTTACGAGTGAAGGAAGTGTGGAAAAAGGGTGTTAAAATGAAGAATGGATGAGTTTCAGATCTTAACTCCCGTTAAACAAACCTTAACTGCCGTTAAAAGGGATTTGGAAATACATATGCTCGCTAACTGGCGTTAGAACAAACCTTAACTGCCGTTAGTCACTGAAGGACTGATGGTAAAACAAAATTCCAACGGGCGTTAGAAAAATGCACCAAAAGTGCACAGAGTTGCTAGTTGACCCGTGTAACGGCCGTTACACCTCCCTAAAGGCCATTAGTCGCTGCTTTTATATATATATATCATCTTTAATTGTTTATGGATGGGAACTATTCACTTTTTAGCACTTCAAAACCCTAGAAACACGAAGAACAAATTGGAAAGCTCTTGTAGGTCGATTTCTATCATCTCTTTGTTTAAGAATATCAAATTCTATTCAAGGATTCATTATTTCTTTCTGAATTCATCAATACTATCGGTACAATATGATTTCTTTTAATATTATTTGTGTTTCCTTAGTTATTATGAGTGACTAAATCTTATTTGCACCCGCTTGGGTAGTGAACATGTCATAGGGTCGTTGTGAATGTTACTTGCAAACGTTGAACAAGGTTTTTACGTTTAATCGAAGATCCATATTTATTTGAGTTTAAATATTGTTTTCATCTTTTATATTTATTGATTGATAATCGTAATTAGAAGTTCGGCAGAAATCTATGTCATTGTCAATTGGTTTATGAAAAGGTTGATCGGTCTATAATTAACCTAGAGTCGTTGGAGTTCGGAAGAAACCAACGATAAAGATTTTAAACAATTAAATTCACTTTGAATGTGTAAACACTTATGATAGAGGAATCTGATTAGGTGAATAAGCAGTTCGGAAGAAAGCTTTTATAGGTTGAATCGTGAAAATCAACTCAGGGTCTTAATGCTTAATTGTTTTAGATAGAAATTAAACGTGGAAGCGATAACTATATTTGGAGCAATTAAAGTGTCAAGTATAACGGAAGTTCGTCTTGTCTATCTTTTGAGTCGTTCAACAAATGCAAGTAATGTTTAGGCCCGATGATTGGCATGTGAGTTGATCCAAGTGGGTGTCCTTTTAAATTATTGTTCGAAATTCAACAACAAATATTCTCTTGCGATTAATCCTACAGGATTACTGACTTTTCTTACTAACTCTTGCAAAGTGGCAATTCGGCCACAAAACCCCCTTTTAATCTAAATCACTTTATTTTTACAATTGCTTATTAAGTCCTTGTGTTCGACCTCGTACTTACCAAGTCACTATATTGCATACGAACGGGTACACTGCCCGCAAGTGTGTAGTAGACAGTTACTAGGTATTTCGTGATATAAATTTAAGACTAGAAAATACACATCAATCTCCGATGAATTATATATATATATATATATTTAAATGTTTTAGTTATTTCTCATTTTAAAATTCGTTTTTCTAAAAATTTTCATATGTCCGTTGATAATGTCAAAAATATCATATATGTCTAATTAAATTTTAAAATATCAAAAACGTCATTTTTAAATATGAAAAATATCACAAATGTCCAAATGACTAAATTTTAATAAAGTAAAACACTAAACTCTTTTAAATTTATATATATGTATTTAAATTTTACAATTATAGACTTAAAAGTCTATGTGAAACGCGGGTTTTTTAAAATTCATTATAATTTTATTTTTTTATATAAAAAATTTTTGTTCTAATTTAATGTTACATATGTATATATATCTAAAAAAAAGAGTATTTAAAAGTTGCAATTCCACAAAAAGACCATTTTTAGAGATGCCAATCCACTCCTCTTTGGTATGATACCTCAATATATCTACGATGTTTTCTCACAAAAATTCAAGGCCGAACATCATTAACTTGTAAAATATATGTATGGGAGGAGCATAATATATTGAGATATTGTGACATAAGACCACACACAAAACAAAGCTCTATTCGTAATTATAATCTTCTTCCAAAATGGTGTTGCTACAAAGGTCTGTCACCACCAATCACATCAATATTTGCTAATTCAAAACATGTATGTTATCATCAAACACGGCAAATAGCTTTTTTATAAAAATTGTGGTGGTTTAGACATTTTTTGTTAGATTAGTTGAGTTTCTATTATTAGCAAACTACTATACTGCCACCAACACCCTTAAATTGTGGGTTCAATGGTACATAGGATGTTGTTGCAGGCCCTGCATTTGCAAAAAACACCATTCATTATTAGCATTTAGTCATCTTTAATCAAAGTAGAAACGATAAAAGAAAACAAAGATGGAACTAACAAATTTGTGGAATGTCCTTCGGGAATCTCTAGAGTGTTTTTATAAAGAAAGCTGTATCAACAGAGGAAAAAGATCATCAACATAAATAAATCGCAAAAGTTCATTTAAACACAGTTTTGTGCCTATAATTTTTTGATCAAACAATAAAAATAATATCATAAAAAAGGTTGAGTCTTAAGACTTACACATGAAGCCACCCACAACTTATAAGATTTGTTCTTATGATTCAAGGGTGTAGTGAATTGGCAGTTATATTCACTCCCTATTCCTGCAAAATGCATCTCACAAAAAGGCATTAAAAGCACTTATCATTTGAGTTCTAAAAAAGGTTCAATCTTCATGAGTAAAGTTGTTTAAGCCTCAAATATTGTATGGTGTTTATACGATATTATGTATAAGTTAGTTGAGTTTTTTTCTAAAATAGTGTAATGGAGAATTTTATTTACCAAATTAGTAAGTTTTTAAAAATATTTACCATTTTGGTTTAAAATTTAATTTAACATTATATAGTATTATGGTATTACATCATTATACATTAATTTTTACAAACAATTATTTTTTTATAACCTCCACCAATCATCTTACATTATATTTTATTATATGAAATTGATTAAAACTTTGAAATTTAAAAATACTAAAAATAACTAATGAGTAAACTTTCTAAATAATCTTTTTCACAAACTATTATTTTTATATTATCTTTTTATAACCTTCGTCAATTATTATATTTTTTATAACTAATAAGTAAACTCTTTAAATATCTTTTTTAAAATTTGATTTGTTACCGAAATAAGATGACTTTGTAGTTATATTTTAGACACTAAATCATAAAAGATAAACTTTGCATAAGATTTTGAGGGTTACCCATGCCGACCCATTTAGCCAATTTTAATAATAAATGGTTTTCTAAAAATTAAAATTTTGTAGCGGTATTTGAAAGTTGGATGGTTATGGTAGTATTCTTGAATCCGATTACCAGATTATTCATTTCATTTTAACCAAAAGTCCAGATTATTCATTTCCTTTTTAACCAAAAGTGTAAGTGTTACTCGTATTTATATTTTTGTATATATGTAATTTTAATAACGTTTTTGAATCTCATTACAAAATTATTTAGTTCAAGCGTTAAATTTACAAATTAAAAAAAAAAATATTAAGTTCATTCTGACCAAAAGTTTCAATTGTTTTTTTTTTTCCAAAACACATAAAATTTTTTTTGACAATCATTACATGCGTATAAGTTGTAAGAAAACCAATTACTGCTATTGTTATTTTTATATAAGTTGAATAAAAACACAATAGCGGGTAAAGTAATGTTAAATTAGTTTTAAACTTAATGAAAAAAATTGTTAACTTAAGTTCCAACCCAAAATAGTAAATATTTTTAAAACTATACTAATTTGGTAAATAATTTTTTCCACTACACTAATTTGGAAAAAAACTCTAAGTTAGTTTATGTTATAAAATAATTGACATATATTAGTCTTTGTAAAACACCAAATTCAAATGCTAAGGTTAACATCTTGTCACTGAAATAGATAAAATCCCTCATTTGCAAAGACCATATATGTGCCCAACCATCTATATTCTATTTCCCATTGTTCAAATGAACATCGTTTACCATAACCAATAAGAAAAACCACCGTAAAATTACCGTTTGAACTAAACATAGCTATTTTCTTCCTTTGACTCAATATAGTCAAACCTGCACATTATAAATATTCTCTCTTTGCCCACAATGTTAAACACTGTAATATAACTTCATCTTTTATCATCAAAACAGTAACCGACCTATAAGATCATATCAAGAAAATAGCAACTATCATATAGAAGTGTGTACCAACCAGCTTAAAACATGCCAGGCGAGGTCAAGTAGCATTGAGATATTGCTAGTTGGCCATCTGAAGTTGAGAGCTGAAATCTCACTGGCTTAATATCCCATCCATGAATGTGGTCAAAATAAAGCCTTTTGTGTTATGCTGCAACTTAAATATTGTTGTCGCCTATCAAAACCAAATAAAACATTAACAATCTATATCCAACTATAGTATTCTCGGTTCGTTTTAGTAAGTATAGCCGTTTAGACAGCCCATTTTGGTAGGTAAAAGGTAATTTGATTTGTATAAAAGAATCACGACCAGCATGGTGGTATCAAACTTATCATACGGGGCAAAACGGGCAGTTTGGTTGTGTAGCAGAACAAACTATTTTGGGTGAACTACAAAAAGGATCAAATGAGGCAGATCAAGACCAAGCTGGGTCAGGCCGATTCAACCCCCTACTTTAATCATTAGCAACCTCGGACCCCAATACGGTTTTGACCCAGCAGAATGACCAGTTTTAAGATTACCTAAATATATACACCATAATATATAATATTTCAATAGTAATTCGATGCTATAAAATAAAAACGATTCATAAGACTATATGCACTATAGATGCCCTTGAGGAACCTTTGGACCTGTTTCTTTTTAGACTATTTTTTCTATTGTACCCATTTGACATTTTAAAGTTAAAATATATCCTACATTAATCAATTTATAAAAAGATTGGTCAGCCTCTACCATCAAAGACTAATCAAAGGCGTATACCTGATTAGCATTTAGATTACTCCAAGTCATCTGCAAAGTAGCAAGCTCTGACAAAACAACCAAATCTATACACATCCAATTTCTCATTTGAGCTCATCCTTTACGACTTCCGATGCCATCCACTGGGCTACTTTTATTATAACTCAGAAACATAATAAGTATGATATACTATTTAGGGTATGAAGCGACAACAGGATAAGTTTTGGGGATTTAAGTAGTCATTCAGTCTACTTGATAGCTAAAACTTGATATAAAAAATAATGTCGAAAAAGACAGAACGACCAAGACAAAAACAGGTTTGAATCTGCCTGCTCATACTTTATTACAAACAGACATGAATTGTTAAACTTGAATTGCGCTAATTAAAGTTATCATAAATATATGTTAAAAAACATGTAGTAAGGGTGTTTGATCCACCAAAGCTAGTAGCATGGGAATGCAGAGCATTAGTTTAACAGTATTTGTTAACTGTATGTAGAAGTTATAAACTTCTACATATCAAGAGAGTGTATATATACCTGCAAGGCTCGAACCATGTGACCATCAAAAAAAGAAACTTGTCACCAAGTCTATTGCCCTTAATCATTCTAACCTGACCCATCACCCATTCACCAAGTCTATTCACGAACATAACAAACCATTTATCATCAGGTTCACCAAAAACAGTTAGTGCTTGAACATTAGCTCCTTTAAAATAATCTAATATAGTCCAGCCATAAACTCTACGATATCCATTTTCCATACACGCACCTGTCTTTAACTTTCTAATGTCAAACCTGCAACAATATGAAACTACAACTGCAGTCAACATTCTTACACCAAAATTAATCCACCCCAACCCAAACCAATAATCCATCACATCATTTTCCATATAATAATATTTGATAAACCCTATTTTAAAATAAAGATATGAAAGCAATATAACACAAAATAAAAATACGAAAAACTGACCAATAAGTTTGCAATAACTTATGGCACTCCAGGCTACATCTAAAAAAAAGACGACAGATAAGAAATACAAAAAAACGAATAACTCATGAAAAAGTGACAAAGGTGATGGTACTAAGAAAAAAAACTAACATTCTTTTCTTCAAGTACAACCGCCACTGTGATGATTGTTTATAATTCAAAATCGAAGTTAAGTGAAACAATTCTTCAGTTGCAGTCCACCTTTCTGCAGATTCAAAAAGAAAACTATTCTAATAGAAAAGCTATACATAAGTTACGATAAATGCATATAACTTATCCATATAGGTGTATAAGTCCTTTCTCTGTAACCATATACGTACTCACATATATCACTATATATATCTATACACATATATTTCAGACATAGTAGAAACACCAAAAAAACCTACCGAATACATAATGTCATGATCTCATAATCCGATTTGAAAGAGATATGGATGAACCCAAAATGGCAGCTTGCAAGGAATATGAACAAAGAAAAATCATACATAGATTACAAAAAACACACACAAATTATGAAACTTTATATATAAAGACTCTAAAATATACATAGATTTCAAAACTTGGAGTTAAAAATGATGAACATAACCGAAGTAAATTACCCTAATATTGATAAGAAAACTTAATTTTCTAATTCAAGCTTTCAATCAAATTAAATACTCAAAATTAGAAGAACACTTAAACCACATACTTACATTGTTATTTCCTTCATGAAGATGCATATAGATCTATTATTGTATGTACAACCCTGTCACATGAGTTTCAAATTTAGACTTTTGAGCTTAAGGATCCATTTTCCATCATCCCTTCTTTGAAGGACTCCATTGCAAGGAGTAACTTCTGACTTTCTTTGTGTTCTCCCTCTCCTTGAGCATCAATTTAAGCAATCGTTTCATGAACATCACAGTCAACCAATGTAACACCCCACCGTTGGCGGAAACATGAGGTGTCATGAAAAGTACAGCACGACCTGGAATTACATAGATACTGCTAAATGAAATAGAATATAATAAATATATTCTATAAAAACATGAGTTCAAAGTCATAACAGTGCCAAAATAGCTTATTACAACCAAGTCCATAGAAATAATCCAAGGCATGCAGCCTTAAAGTCTGACAATTAATAAGGAGTACTAATCTCCGAAGTCCAGCCTAGCATAGCAGTCCTTACCCTTGATTAGCCTGAGTACCTGAAAAGTATACTAAAATGTGTCAACAGAAAGGTTGGTGAGTTCGTAGGTTTTATGTCAAAAGTCTAATAAAAGAAATAAGTCTTTTGTCGATTCTTTTAAGTCTAAACACGTAATAGTTCAATATATAACGAGCAGAGTTACGCCATAATAAGTCCAAATGTCTCAATGTCTCAAATTCCGGCCTTACGGTACCAGCCTTAGTCCAAAGTCTCAAAGTCTCAAGTCTCCAATACACACAAAAAGCACGTCAATTAAGCACGTCATTAAGCACAACAACCACCACATAATCACGTACATACACAAAACAGAAGCACGTCAAATGGCATAAGTAACTCTATATGCACAGGCTCGATACTGAACATAAACAGAAGTCGACAAAACTGTTTTAAAAGAACAAGTATACTTTCCACCCCAAATCATGTAAAAAGAGGGGCTACGGAACTCACTTGAAAGCAGCTCATGTATAAATATCCTATATCAACGAACAGGAACACGAACTGTCAGAAACACTGAAACAAGCTCACTATCTGTCCAAAAGTCCTACATTGTCCACAAGTCACCCAGTAAGAACTTGGATTTAATTGTACTCGTGTATGTCCTATACTAGTGTCTTAGAAAATGCCATTATGTATCGTCAATATCTTAATATATATAATAGTCTTGTTGTCCTTATAAATTGTCCAATAATAATGTCACGTCTTATGTTTAGATCTCGTCAACTATTTATATGGAATGTCATCATAAAATATGTTAAGTCCGATGAGTCATTGATAATTATTATACAAATGTATAATTTATATAGTCCTTACAAAGTCTTTTTAATATATATATATATATATTTAGTCATATGTCCATATTAGATTTTTATCCTTATATTTATATATATATATATACATATGATATCAATTCAATTCTTGTATATATACATATATATCTACTTAAATTAGTCTTTTAATATATTTATATATAAATATATATATATATCCATATTAATTTCATTATTATAAAAATTTGGGATTTAATTTTAAATATAGATCAATTAATTAAAATACAATTTAACTTTGTTTAAAAACTTTAAATTTTTGACTAAAATACCAAAATAATACCCAAATCCTAATCTTTATCATTAAGCCGCCGTTGACCAAGTTTGACCAACAGTTTGACCGACGGTTGACCGAACCGAAAAATCAAGATCTAAACACCAAAGGTACAACCCAAATCAAATTTTTGAATCAAAAACATTTCTGGCCGGTTTGACCAAGTTTGACCGGTGTTGACCGGTGTTGACCGGCACTGACCGAAATGAAAATCGAGATTCCGGTCACTAAGATGAACCATAACCAATTTCAAGACCAAAAATTACTAAAACAACTCGGATCCATGGTAGATCTAGCCAAAACAACCCGAAGTCGCATATATATATTCACGTTTTTAACAATAATTCGACTTATGTATTTATATTTGAACCGAAAATACAAGATTACATCAAATCTTGACAAGAACATAGATTTAAGATCAAAACTTTTCGGATTCAAAAGATTTCGGATTCAAGATCCCGGATTTAAAGGATTTCGGTTCAAGGTTTTCGGATTCAAGAAGATTCAAAGGACTTCGGAGCCAAACATTCCGGATCTAAGAATTTCGCATATATATATACATATACGTATACTCATATACAACCAAAAATAAGTTTTTGTTAAGAAAGATTTCGGATCTTTTTATTTCATACATCCATAACCGATTTTAACCATAAATACATAATATAAATCGATCCATATATACACATATACATACCCAAAACCGACTTTTATATATATGTATAATTTTAGTCAAAAAAAACTTGGATCTATATATGTACAAATATATATATAACCGAAAATATATATATATATATAGGTGTAAACCTTGAAAAAAACGGATCTTTATATATACATATATACAAACATATGATCTACCTAACCAACCAAAATCTTAAAGAAAATAAAGAAGAAAATGATGATTGATGATGGTTGATGGTGATTTAGTGGCGGCCGGATGGTGGTTGATGGTGGAGATCCGATTTAGAGGGAGAGAAGAGTGAAGGGGGCGGCTATAATAGAGAGAGAGAGAGAGAAGTGAGGGTGAGTTTTGGGAGAAATGAGGATTTAGGTTAAGAAAATTAGGGTTTTGTTCACCCTTTCCACCCCTTGACCGAATTTTGACCAACATTTGACCCTTCTAAAACCTCATTTGACTCGACAATTCAAGAAGACTCATGACCCGTAAATTTATTTTGTCGTCAAATTTAAACGTAACTTTTTAATAGCTTTCTAACGGATATAAACATGTATATTTTTACTTATTAAATCTTTAATTGATTTAATTTTTACTATTTTTTACTAAATTTGGCATTTCCACAAGACAACTAGTAATCCCTCTGTTCTCGAGTCCACGTAAAATTTTTATAAAGTCTAGATGCTCATAAAGCCCGAATCAAACATAAATTCATTTATTCCACGATAAAGTCTTAAAGACTAATGACGTACATAAACCAAACGAACCAAAATGACCGGAAAGTGTTTCAGGAAGTACGCTCAGGTGACGGTTGTCACAACCAAACAAAAACTTAATCAGTAATGCAGTCTTGTTCTAGAGCTAAAAATAGCCTCTAAATTCACAATCTTCAATAAAAGAATCAATACCTTTTAAAATTAGGCGAAGCACAGTATGAAGTGAACATGAACATTTAATGTGTCTCTCTTTATGATCTGTACATAAATGTAACGAATTCAATTAGTAGCTTTCAGAGAAATCCATCTCTCTCTTTAAGTGATTCCTAAAATAGGAAAAGAACAAAGTTAACTGAATTGAATGGTAGCATAAAAGTGCATATCGGTAACAGGGCTAATCATCAGAGACGAACTCATTACGCAATTTGATCGTTGCAATTCAACAAACAACGAAAGATTAGCTTTTGTGGGCCAGTTTTGATTTTAAAAAAGCTAGTAACAAAATTACAAAGGTAGTATGCTGTTCAAGTACTAAAACATTAGTTGTTTAACAAACTTACAAAGGTAGTACCTGATCAAGAACTCCAACAGATTTAACCCCTTCAATCAACAAACTCAAGACACAAACTTGAAGGTCTTTCAAATATTTAGCAAAAGGCGACTTCTGTCCATACATTTCTCTGAATGTGTATTTAGATTGTGTCGTCAACCTGATCAAGTCAATAACGAAATATATAAGCAAAGGTAGCACTAATGAGTATTGACAAAGTTACTCAAGGACTTCTACATATGTATATCATTAAACCCAACAATTACATTAACATTTAGAGCAGCCAAAACGGCAGCAAGATAGCTTGAAAACAGCCTCCATATCTGCCCAAAACAACAGCAAAATCAGCATCAAAACAACCTCAAAAGCTGCACAAAACAACCTCAAAATAGCACAAAATCTGCCTCATAATGACCACAAAAATTTGTATAAAACATCAAAGTTCCAAATATATTAATAAATAACCCCAAATTTCTTTTAGACATTTCATCGAACACGTTATATGCAATATAACTATCAGCGAAATATTAGCTTTTGTGAGCCAGTTTTCTAGTACTCTTAAAACTTTGATAAATAAACCTTACAAACGGGATCTAGTGATGATGATTCCATGGAAGCAGCTGCCATTGAGATTTTTATCATCAAACATCGAATTTAATATATAAAAAACAAAAGAGACCACATTACCACATAATTGTGTACATCCAACTACTTTTCCAGTAAGAAAAAAAGACATTATAAACATTGTTTCTAAAAAGCAAACTGAAATTTATGGCATGATTGAATAAAAAAAAGAAGGCTCAGCTCTATAGGTTATGTAAGTCAGATAAAAGAGGGTCAGACACCACCATGGCTGCAAACACCGATTGCATAATCAAATACCTTTCGAGTTGCCCCGCCAAGATACGGGTGAAATCACACCCCGGTCATCACCCAAGAATCAAGATACTCAGATTTACATAAACAATCCATACAGATATTTATATCATCATCATAGCCCATTTTTCAATAATCATCATCATTCATCGTTATATAAAACACAATAGCTTTTTCACCTTGATAAACAATCAGATATCAGATTTGTGAAAAAAGAAAAGAATAAGTAAATAAACATTAATACATATAATTAGGTCTTGATAAATTTGATACAAAACATTAATAAAATATAATCAAATGATACAAAACAAAACTTAGTGTGGTGATTTATAAAATAAATAAACCTTTTGAAGAAATATGTGGAAGATGAATAATCGGAGGAACAAAGAGAAAGAGGAGAGAAAAGAAAAATAAAGATAAGATCCTGTTTTCTCTTTCTCTACAAACCTTTGATAAATCACATTTGTCTCACACACAGACTTATTCAAAATTTAAAAATCTTTCTCTCTCCCTTCAAACACATATTCCCACACATGAAAGATTTATTCAAAATTTAAAATCCTCCTCTCCCTCCCTCCCTGCAAACACATATTCCCACACAATAGATCCAGGTATTCTTTCAATATAAATACGTATAACGTATAATCATACAAAAAGCAATTTCTCACACAGTATAAACACTAATAAATACACACCAATTTCGTCATTAGATGATCATCAAAAAAGCTCTAACATAATTCATTGCTTGACACGTCCTTTTTTGTGACCTAAGCGGTCAATCTCCTCTTTAAGAGAAGGAGATACAATTTAACAAACTAGATAAGATTTTTTTTTATCAATTCTCCAATTATGTTAATAAGTTCCATTTTTGTGGCATATAGAATAGAATACCTCGTCCAAAAATCCTTAAAGTGCCTTGTTAGGTTCGATCAAGACGAATGAGGATTATGAGTATTAAATAAAGAAATACGAGAATATACGAAGTGTGTAAAATGATTCGGCCTTGGGACATCTTACTGGGCCGATACCAATTCAGCTTCTTCAACCCAATCTTGTGTTTGACCCAGTCCAAAAAAGATGGTCCATTACTAAAACGGGTAGTTTCATCAAACAAGACCTTGAAAGCCCATAAACATGATAGCAACTCCACATGTCATTTGTGGCCCTTGTTATTCCATCCACTCAACTCAATTCCCTCCACCAATATTACCTGAAAAAAATAATAATAATAATTTCCCAATAAAAAAATAAAATAAAAACTCATTGTGTAGTTTATCCTATGTTTTGTAAAAGGTCCAAATTCAAGCAAGATCAAGCTGAAACATATTACATATAGATGTAAATAAATATGTATGTACATATAGTCACTACTAATATGGCAACAACAACTGCAGGAATAGGATTAGCAGGAAGTGGTTATTATGCAAAACCCAGTTCTCCAAATTCATTACCACAATCACCATTTACAGGAAAAAAGTTAAAGTTCAAAACTTTACAAGAACCCAACTCAAATGGGCCAAGATTCACAATCTTGAAACCAAGTGTGGTGGTGGCAAGTGGTGGGGTGGTAGATTTTGTAAATAATGTGTTTTTAGGGGTTGGAGTTGGACTTCCATGTACAGTTATGGAGTGTGGAGATATGATATACAGAAGCACATTACCAAGATCAAATGCTTTGACACTTACTATTCCTGGTGCTGTATTGGCTTTGAGTACACTTTCTTATCTTTGGGCTACTCCTGGTGTTGCCCCTGGTTTTTGGGATATGTTTGTTCTTGCTTTTGTTGAAAGACTGTTTAGACCAACTTACAAAAAGGTTAGATATTTTTGGTTGTATATAATATATATATATATGTATGTATTTTTTTTTGTGGGGAATTGTGGATGAATATAGGTATTTGTTTGAACTGTTGGTTTATTGATTTGGGTGTTTTTGTGATGAAAACAGGATGATTTTGTGTTGGGAAAGAAGTTGGGTGAGGGAGCTTTTGGTGTTGTTTATCGAGTTTCTTGGGCTAATAAGAAACTATCTTCAAAGGTACCGAATGTGTGTTAATGGAATTCGTATATGAAACATAGTCCTTTTTTCTTTGGAAATTCGACTTGTTTATGATCTTAACTTGTATATATGCATGTCATTTTAGAGCTCTACTTGATAATAGAATACATCCTTAATTCTGGAATAGCCAATGCTTAGATTGAAAATGACTGTAACTAGTGATATGCTTTTTCTGGTAATTGCTAAAAGGAAGGCGATTTAGTACTTAAAAAGGCAACAGAATATGGTGCGGTTGAGATATGGATGAACGAGCGTGTGAGAAGGGCTTGTGCTAATAGTTGTGCCGATTTCGTGTATGGCTTTCTTGAGGTATTTTTAGCCTATATAGATTTCTTTATTTAGATTTAGAACGTATATTATAAATACTTACCAGTTTTGAGTGTATTTTGTAGAGTTCTCCAAAGAAAAGAGATGAGTATTGGCTTATTTGGAGGTTTGAAGGGGAATCTACACTTGCAGATTTGATTCAGAGTAAAGAGTTTCCTTATAATGTTGGTAACTTATCTCAAGATAACTTATATGTATTTCTTTATTGTATCTACAGCCAATACAGTCTGTATGCTGGAATAGATAGTGTTTTCGTATTGACCTCTTGAGTTAATATCGATTCAGATTTGGATCTTAGTTCATACTTGTTTAGTGAAAGATATATAGGGGATCCTAAGACTAGTCATTTGATGTCGTTGGGTGCTATGAAATGTAGGCTTAATTTGTGCGAAATGATAGCAACTCTAGAGTTATGAGATAGGCAATTCATCGGCTAATTGGATAGGCAGGACAGTAACTATAAGCCGACAGATAAAGTAATCCATACATGATATAGAGATAATCTTATGCATTTCAGTTATTGACTTTTAAGTTATCATTTTCTATTTGCATGTTTATAATGTAACTTGCGAAGATAAAGAATACGTACTTCCTGCTACTATGTATATAGGTTGAATCAATGATACTCAAGGAAGTCCAAGACTTGCCAAAAGGATTGGAAAGAGAGAACAGAATCATACAAACTATCCTCAGGCAACTCTTGTTTGCATTAGATGGTCTTCACTCAACAGGGATTGTTCATAGAGATATCAAACCACAAAATATTATTTTCTCAGAAGGTATGGCACACCACATATATAATATTTTCAAATTCAACTTTCACTAATTTCTAATTTTCTACTTCAAAGAAATATGTATTCACTCGTTCCTTAAGCAGAGTCTCGCACGTTCAAGATCATCGATTTGGGAGCTGCTGCAGATTTAAGAGTGGGCATCAATTATATCCCAAAAGAGTTTCTTTTAGATCCAAGGTATTAAGGATTGAATCTAGTTTGTTTCCGCCATCTAATGTTTCCCTTTAGAATTTAAGTGAACTGTAAAACTATGTGAGTATGTGATGGTTGATCCTCCTTTATGAAAAAAAGAGTGGATCCCAAATCTATAAAGCCGTTTGGTAACAAGTTAGATCAAAAAATTTCAGATATGCAGCACCTGAACAGTACATCATGAGCACACAAACACCGTCTGCACCATCAGCTCCCGTTGCTGCTGCTCTTTCTCCGGTTTTATGGCAGGTACGATAGCTGGTACCTGGTAGAGACCAGTTTACTAATGAATGGGTTATGGGTGATGTTAAACCTTTAACGGGGTCAAACCCGCCTGTTTTGCCACCTATGGTACCTACTAGTTAGTACTTGCTAGGATTTTAAGAATGTTAATTCTCATAATGAACATCCATGAACAGTTGAACCTCCCAGATCGATTTGACATTTACAGCACCGGTCTCATACTACTACAAATGGTAAGTTCTTATCAGCCTGAGTTGTGCCATTGCTTTTGACTTTTTGGGTCATTTTATTTAGATGTAGAACAAGATTTGTGATTAATGCTATCTTTTTCCATTAGGCATTCCCTTCTTTCCGGTCAGACAGTGGTCTCATACAATTCAACCGTCAACTGAAGAGATGTGATTATGACCTCATTGCATGGAGAAAAAGCGTCGAGCCTCGTGCAAATGCTGAGCTTCGTAAAGGATTTGAGTTGTTAGATTTAGATGGTGGTATTGGATGGGAGCTTTTAACTTCTATGGTCCGTTACAAAGCCCGACAAAGAACCAGTGCCAAAACAGCTTTAGCCCATCCATATTTTGATAAAGAAGGTCTTCTTGCTCTGTCAATTATGCAAAATCTTAGACTGCAATATTTTCGAGCCACACAACAGGATTACAGTGAAGCTGCTAATTGGATCATTGCGCTGATGGCCCGATCAGGTACAAAGAAAGACGGTGGATTCACAGAAGCAGGACTTCAGGAACTTAGAGTATGTTTTATTTACCCAGGCAACTTCAACCCTTTTAGTTATTAATGAGTCGATTCAGGTTATGTTTTATCTTTAACTAGTCAACAGGAAAAATTAAAAGGAAACTGATCAGATCATACGTCCCCGAAGAGTATTGTTAATGCACAAAACCTTCAAAATCATTTGCCATAGAAAAAACGTAGAAAAAGAAACAATAGTTTTCATGATCATAGTTGACACGTTTATATGTTCTCTTTTTATATCCTGGCAAAAAGTGCTTGGGTTAATCCACCCTGGCCCTGTGCTGACATGTTCTCTTTTTGCATGTTTTAACCCGTTGCCCAATCTGCCCAACTAGCATTGACATTGTGGAAATCAACTATCAAATGACTTGTGTTATTATATGAATGTAGGAAATACGGCCACCAAAGAAGGCAAATGCACAGAGAAATGCTCTTGCCTCAGCTCTTCGGCTTCAAAGAAAGATTTTGAAAACACTGAACGAGAGCATGGATGAGCTTAACCAAAGAAGAAAGAGCATGTGGTGGAGTAGATGGATTCCAAGAGAGGAATGAAGGAGATCGTATGTACATACGTATAGTACTATATATACGCAATTTATAAGCCCATATGTATGATTATGTTTGTAAATTGGTGTAGCCATCGACCATCATATCATATTTACTTACTACTAATTAAAGATGAGCAAATGTTATGAACTTAAAGGGATGGAAATATATCTCCAATGATAAGTTGGTTGCATTATTCGAATTTGGCATGATGGTTTAGGATCTACTAAGAAGTACTGATCGATTCACAACTTTGTGATCAACACTACAAAACTAGCCTTTCACATGCTAATTTTTTAATCTATAAAAAACATGAGCACATTATTTATTCATTATACATTTATGGATTGATTTCATCCAACTTAAGTGCCTAACAACACTACCTTCACTTTTCCCACAAACACACACACACATATATGGAAAAGATAAAATGAGTCCAACTTATTTTGAGTCAATTTGAGTCCATTGATTTTCTTCCATCTCCTCAAATTCCAACCATCTCCTACCACCACCACCATCATCTTCGACCACTACCATGACTTTTCGGCAACGGCGACCACCGCCACGACGACTTACACATGTGTAAGCTACATGGACCTTTTTTAGACTCAAGTTAAGCTGGACTCAATTTATCCCAAAAAGGGAATATAAGGTTGTCCGACACCTAAGCTTAGGTGTGGAACCCCTCACATACTAATATTTTATTATTTAATGAATAAATGTCCGGGCCCCCATAATTTTTATGGTTTAAAAAAGTAATATGTGAGTGTCCAGAATCTAAGTTTATGTACCTAACAACTTTATATTCCCATCCCCTATATATGTATATATGTATATATATATATATAAGGGTGAGTTATTTGTAGTATAAGGGAGAAAAAAAGTACAAAAAGTACAACCTTCTTCCCCGACCACCTTTTTCTCCGGCGAACAACTACCGCCACCACATCAGGTGACATCTCCGGCGACTTTCTGGCGAGAATCAGGTTCGTTTTCGGGTGGATACGGTACGGGCCAGTGACCCTTATCTGTTCTAAGTTGACCGTCAAGGGACGCATATGGGAATCGTATGGATTTGATGGGCGGTGATCCAAGAGATGGTGACGGTTTGCTACAGTATGGGCGAAGCCCTTGCTGCGTCGCCGACACTGTGGTTGGGGTGGTCGGAGATGATGGTGCTGGCGGTGGTTGTCTCGCCGAAGAAAAAGAAGGTGGTGGCTGGCAGCGGCAGTCTCGCCGGAGAAGAAGCAAGCTGCTGGCCGGAGAAGGAGAAGGAGGAAGAAGGAAGATCTGAGCCGTCCAAAGTTTTGATCCAACAACTGGAGATTGCACTTTTGTACTTTCTTTTTACTGTTGTACTACAATTATCTTTCCTCTCTCTTTATATATATATATATATATAAACATGACATTTTATTTGATCTGGTCTAAATATCGCCATTCTTTCACTCAATGTTTGTTTGGTTAAACTTGGCACAAGGTAATGAACTTTTGATCTCGTGGACCAAAGAGGATGTGAGAGATGTCGCCACTCTATGAGGTCCAACCTGAGCATAGATAGTTAATTACTAATTTGGAGTGACAGTTGTTAGGTTGATAAAATGAAAATTTGCGATTTAAAAGAAAAGAGTAAACTATGCACAATGTATGCTTGTCACTACGAAACAACCCATCATTGGATCATGATTTCTGAGAAATAACATTGTGACCATACTATAGCACATTTGCTAGCTGGCCTTGAGTGTGTGTTTTGATCTAATAACATGCTTATATCAAGTTAATATCGGGATTAGGATAATAAATTAAGTTAAAAATATGTTGATCATGCTTATAAGTAGAGTAATACACCTGTAGTGAGCTAGTTCATAATTTTAAATGCAGCATTCGTGCGGCACTTCCTTCAAGTCAAATGACTCATTTACTCGTATTTGTTTATTATATATCACAAGTTCACAACTATGACAACTGTTGGTTTAATTTGTTCGGTTTGCTAAATACAGATCTTAGGGTTGTGTTTAAGGTGTATAAATTGTTTGTATATTTTATCATGAAAATCAGATGACGGGCTTTTAATATGGAAGATACAAGTTTTTTTATACACGTTAAATACAGCCCTTAAGGCTCATATTCACTCCTGAGTTCTTATATAGTTATATCGGATTAGGATCCTCTAAAATTAAAACAATTTTCTCAGTAGAGTTAAAAGAATCTTAACCTTTATATTAAAATGAAAAGTCAATATTAAAACTTAATATTTAAATCTTAACCATTTATGTCAATCTAAAAGATAAAGTTGTGAACTTCTAAAAGATAAAAGTTTGTGAACTTCTTCTCTAAAGTTAATGATCCTTAATCAGTTATATCACACTTTGAAACCACCATAACCCATTGAAAAATATCTAATATATGAAATAGTTGAAAAACTCTCTTCTTAATCATTTTGCGTGAATTTTATGATAGTATATATAGAAGGAATGAGTCGTAAATAACCAAAGCTTTTGCGCCCCTTCATTGACATTATTATCACCGCCATCACCTCACACGCTAATAATGCCGGTGTCCCTATCCATCTTGATTGATAATCAAAAATTTTAAATGCAAGTTGGCTACAGTCGATTGAACTTGATGTAAAGGACAAACATCATTTACATTCTCTGAAAATAACCAAATTAATTCATCATCAATATATGTATTTTACGTATTACTATAATATTAATGGCGAGGCTTATGAACAGTGCCACGTGCCACGTGGTGTTGTTCTATTGGTCTCGTTTGTATCCCGTGTTTTTTTAGATTTTGCCATATCGGATTTCGTTAAGGTTATTTTTTGTTCGGTTTTTCTTGGTTTCCTACATAGTTTTTTGCTTTTGTGTTTTCTTTCTATTGGTCCACCTATAACCCGCGTTTCTTTCTTGGTTTCTTTCTATTGATCCAAAAAACTATTTTTCTTTCGGTTTTTGTTGGTTTATTACATAGTTTTTTTGCTTTTGTGTTTTATTTCTATTGGTTCATCGTATACCCCCATCACTATTTAGATTTTGTCATTTGGATCCCGTTTGGGGTTTTTTCTTGGTGTTCATCATAGTTTTTGACTTTTGTGTTCTGAATTAATATATTGGAAACTTTTACACAAAATTTAATTTTTCCTTTGTTATTTCTATTTTCGTTAAGGTTATTTATCTTTTGGTTTTTCTTGGTTTTGCATATATGATCTCTTTTATTGGTTCATCATATACCCCGCATTACTATTTAGATTCTGACATTACGGATCCCATTTTGAGTTTTTTCTTTCGGTTTTTCTTTTTTGGCATGGTTATCAATAGTCACCATGCTTATTAAAACTTGACACGTCGCATCGGCTATAAAGTGACACATCGCACGTTTCCTATAGTTTGGATTTTGCCACATTGCATCCTGTTCGGATTTTGTCACGTCTTTTCTTTTTAGTTTTGTTTTTCCTTTCGGATTTTTTATTACGGGTTACTTCTTTGTTTTTTCACACTTTTTAATTGTCATTCAACCTTATTGTGATACACCCCGTACCACTACTTACATTCTGCTATATCGCATCCACCTGATATCTGAATTAATATATTAATATTTTTGTCATATCACATTCCGTTCAGGTTTCTACTACGGGTTACGTTTTGTTTTCTTGCATATTTTTAAACAAACATATTAATGACAAAATTATTTCTATTAAGCTGTCAAAAATTTACGATATATATACTAAAATAACGAACTGTTTCAATAAAGGAATTGAGACCCCCCAAAATTTTCTAGTTTATATATGAAACGAGAGGTATAAAAATAAAGAATAAAGAAATACGAGTAGGGAAGTGGCAAATGTCGAGTTTGGGAGGGACAACAAATGCATTGGTCACAAGGTGTTCACGTGCATCCCTGACCTTCTTGATCTGTACAAACAGGGCAGCTTTTATTACTTAATTTTATCCTTTTCCATTTTTATATTATATGGAATGTAACCATAATCATACGAGAATAATATATATAGTAATATAGTTCATATATATTTAAACTATACTTCGTGACTAAATTAGTAGACTTTTTTACTTTGTAATTTGAAGTTCATATATTTTAATTGGATAATGATAAATTAATTTAATTGGTGTGTTTAAATATGTGTTTAATTGTAAGATGAATGACATGTGAAAAAATAAGGAGAAAAGATTAGGAAAGAGAATTAGTGGAATCCACATGTCAAATTCTTAAGGTTTTAGACATATCTTTAGATATACTAATTAGGTTAATTAATCATTTTACATCTTAATTATATATAATTCTTTTTGTAGCTTTTTCGTATAACAAAAGCTTATAATAAATGTATTTTTTTATAAAAAAATTGTATTTTTATTTGTTACTATTTGATTAATAGTAACAAATTACTATATCATTAATGGCGAGCCTTATGAACAGTGCCACGTGCCACGTGGCATTGTTCTATTGGTCTCGCCTGTATCCTGCGTTTTTCCCAGATTTTGCAATAACGGATTCCGTTAAGGTTATTTTTTGTTCGGTTTTTCTTGGTTTCTTACATAGTTTTTTTTGCTTTTGTGTTTTCTTTCTATTGGTCCACCTATACCCCGCGTTTTTTCGGATTTTGCTATATCGGATCCCGTTAAGGTTATTTTTCTTTCGGTTTTGTTGGTTTATTACATAGTTTTTTTGCTTTTGTGTTTTCTTTCAATTGGTTCATCGTATACCCCCCATCACTATTTAGATTTTGTCATTTTGGATCCCGTTTAGGGTTTTTTCTTGGTGTTCATCATAGTTTTTTGGCTTTTGTGTTCTGAATTAATATATTGGAAACTTTTACACAAAATTTAATTTTTCCTTTGTTATTTCTATTTTCGTTAAGGTTATTTATCTTTTGGTTTTTCTTGGTTTTTGATACCTTTTTTTGCGTATATGATCTCTTTTATTGGTTTATCATATACCCCGCATCACTATTTAGATTCTGACATTACGGATCCCATTTTGAGTTTTTCTTTCGTTTTTTTTTGGCATGGTTATCAATAGTCACCATGCTTATTAAAACTTGACACGTCGCATCGGCTATAAAGTGACACATCGCACGTTTCCTATAGTTTGGATTTTGCCACATTGCATCCTGTTCGGATTTTGTCACGTCTTTTTCTTTTTTAGTTTTGTTTTTTCTTTTCGGATTTTTTATTATGGGTTACTTCTTTTGTTTTTTTCACACTTTTTAATTGTCATTCAACCTTATTGTGATACACCCCATATCACTACTTGCATTTGCTATATCGCATCCACCTGATATCTGAATTATTATATTAATATTTTTGTCATACACATCCTGTTCAGGTTTCTACTACGGGTTACGTTTTGTTTTCTTGCATACTTTTGAACAAACATATTAATGACAAAATTATTTCTATTAAGCTGTCAAAAATTTACGATATATATACTAAAATAACGAACCGTTTCAACAAAGGAATTGAGACCCTGCAATGCGGGGTCCAAAATTTTCTAGTAAAAATTATTTTGGACAGAGGGGGATTAATGTGTTTCGAGGAATATATACGATCGAGAAACACCAAATGGTGGTGGCCTAAATCCTTGGTTTTGTGACCAAAGCAATTTTTTTTTATCACGCAAGTAATTGATACGAGTAATGTATTTAATTATTAATTACTTCAATGTAATTAGAAAATAATTAAAGAGCAATTTGCGATATGCATGCATATGTGTGGTAACTGAATTCATATTAGTTATTTAGTTCCAACCAACCCATGTGAAATATATACAGCATTTGTAAATTAATTCACACTATCTAGCTACTTATGTGCTTGCTTGCACAATTAACGTATCGGCGAAACGCAATTAAGTTCGAACTCAAATTCTTTTGCCGCGCGCATTATTGTCTAATCAAGAACACAACCCACGTTATTAGCATGTAAAAGATCACATTGATAAAACAATAGCATCTTTAAACGTTTGATGAATATAGCTCTGGTGTTACTTTTATGTATAAATAGTTTGTAGATCGAACATAACGACCTTTTAGTATATGAATTAATTAAAAAGTGCATACCTTGAAAAAGTCCGAGTAGAAAAGTGCATGGCGAGCTAGCGATCGTCAGGGTGGAAAAATATATATTTTGGAAATGTTGGGTTGATTTTTATATAATAAATTAGACGAAACTAGCTAGTAATTTGGACAAATTAAACCACAAGAACCATTCGTGTGATTTACTTTAATTTTAATATGTTATTCTCCCTTAATTAACATGGTTCCGAAAGGGTAAACCCTACTTAACGTTAGTAGTAATAAGTAGAGTAAAATAATACTCGTAATTTGATGAGTTTAATAATTAAGTTAATTACTGGCCTTTTGAGAGTTTAGAGGGTTGTTTACTACTTTTGAGAGTTTGTAAGGGGTTTACTTAAGTAACAAGTGTCTGGTCGCAAAATTCAAATAAACCCCTATTTTGTGGCGCTTGTATTCATGGGAATTTGGCACGGTATTTGGGAACTCACGTGAGGGTTAGTTAAGTTTGACTGGTATTTTGATCTATTTCCTTTGACACATTGCTAATTTTACTGGAATATGTTGTTGGCCATAGCGCTCACTCTTACCAATATTCATTCAAAATCTAAAATCAACAAAATGCAAATACTCTATCCATAATAATCAAACATCTAATTTAATTTGTACAGTTAAAATTAATATGATTATACATATACCATTGTAAACCAATTAGCCATAAAAGAAGCAGCAACCAAGCCAATAAAATTATATACTTGGAGTTACGGAGTATTCCTTATTTTGTACACTACGGGACTTGGTTCTTCTAAGGGCCTTAATTAATGGTTGCAATATATATAGTTCAAAACATATATGTACACATTACAATCACTAAACTAGAATACTTACATACTCGATCCGTATATCACAACGCAAATAAATAATCATAAGCCCATGTAGAACAAAATGGAAGAAGTCATAAAATATGAATTGATGTTACCGTATTAAGGTGATACCCGACCCACTATGTCTGTAGTACGTTGATACTTACACCCACCCTCTTAGAAGATGACTTGTACACCCCCAATATATATATATATAATATATATATATGTGTAACTACATGTATATTATATTATACGTTTAAAATATTCCTAGTTGGCCAACCCCCTATATAAACAAACCCATCCATCATGTTCTACCATAATATTCCAACACAACTACTTCTTTTGCAGAACAACAACAGAGTTTAAAACACTCTTTTCTCCAACATTTTTCAAAGATCCGGTTGTCAGGTTCAAGTTTTATTATCTGTTACATTTCGGTTCCAACAAATAATAAAAATGAAGATGATGATGATGGGAAGCTCCAAGAGAAGAATGACAAGCAAAGGACTTGGAGGAGTCCTAAAAGAACAAAAAGCAAGGCTTTACATTATCAAGAGATGCGTCGTTATGCTTCTTTGTTATCATGATTAATTAATTCATGATATATGTAACCTACTACTATGGTTTGTAAATAGATCCAAATTTACATATATATGTTGCTTGAAAGAGATAGAGCTCAACAATTTTGTAACCCGGCCTATATATGTTGGCCCTAATTCGGATGTTAGATTAGTTCTTTTTTTTTCCCCCGGTGCCAAATGATCGATTTGGGAACTAATCATCTTAATTATTTAATATATTGACATTATTTGATTTATGAAAGAGTACGTGTTAATTGGTGATTCTTTTTACGTTTGTGCATTTTTCATTCTCTCTAGCTAGCTAGCTTTTCTAAATCTATCTTTTTTTCTGATCTAACTTAATTTTCGCTTGTTGCTTCATATAGCATCATTGTTTTCATGTAAAAATTAATTGTTCTTATATGAATATATATCCTTTATTCCACATATGTATTAATTATTAAAAGGTTCGTGTTATATATAAGTTTCTTTTCCACATGCACACATGTCCAGAAAGGAACGTTATTGAGACGCAAGATAATTTGTTTCATTTCATTTGACAGATCCAATAAACCTAAATTCGGTTTTGATTAAGTATATATGCATGGGGAGTCGATCAATTAATAGAGTCTTCAGAAGTAATCGATCCTATTATTATTAATTAGCATTAAGTGAGGTGATCGAAGAGATATTGTATAGTCCTACTTAATAATTAAGACTGTCTCATCAACTCGATCTATGTAGTCTCCCCGGCCCAATCTACTGTGATATATATAGTAGAAACCTTTTAGCTATATATATATATATATATATGGTTTCATAATATCAATCTTACTTTCTAATTAAATGTATATTACCATTATTGGTTTCTAGATCAAATATATAGTTCTATGAAGTAATCAGTTTTGCTATGACTCTATGATGTATAAAAGCAAGGGATGATATCTAGGAGTATATATATAAATATATCATATAGCTAGAAAGCTAGCCTGATGTTAAGAGGACTAAATATGATTAGTCATAAACCATGTTATGATATGGATAATGATTTAAAGTGACGTGGTCTAGTTGGTGCCACCTTTAATTTATACACTATATATTGGTCAAACCAAAATACTACTGTATTATTCACTACTTTCTGGATATCAATAATGTGTAAAATAATTTCATATATATTTTAACTATAATAACAAAAATTTATATACTACAAACGTCGTTGTATATGATAAAGGAATTGTCTAATATGTACCTAAAGGCACACACATAGAGTGCGATTAATTCATCAAATGTACGAGCTCAATAACGTTTGTTCTAAGTAACCTACTCTATATAGTTTTGTGAATCTTCAAAAAAGTTTGTATAATTGTATGTGTAAATAGAGAAAAAAGAATCATATTTTGAAAAGTTGTACATGGTATTCAATTCACTAGTGTTGCAAATTTAATTAGAAGTGAAATAAGATAGAAAATACTCGAATTTTACTTGTATAAATTCTAAAATCCATTCTCTTTTGTTTGTTTGTCTGTATGTGTGAGTGTCTAGCTATACGTTGTTGTGGTAATTTGATTTTGTTGTCTTCAACCAACTAGCCAAGAAATCTGAGTTGTTTCCGACCAAACTAACAAATTAAGTTAATTAATCCACCAATAATTGAACATAATGCATCCAAACAGGACTTTAATTAATCTTAATTTCATATTTGGTGGTCAAAAGCTAGATAACTGATCGATGGTTTGCATGGCTATTGCGGCATTATTGTCCTCCAACCGGCATACCACGTGTACTGGGCTACGGTCGAATATTAAGATTTGACTTGCCATGCATTTTGGAATCATTTTGAGTCATTTTATTTATCGATTTATCTTTTAAAAAGTCAATGTACTATTTGAATTGGCCATATATTTTAAAAGAATTAACAAACTTTGATTTTATGATCGATGAACGTTAACGGGATGGAGATCATTTAAAGTTATTTTTAATTTTATAAATAAAATTGAGCACATTTTGATCTTTAGATTAAACTTAAGGGTCTAGATTCAAATATGATTTTTGAATTTTGACATTTAATTTTAATACAATAGTCAAAATATTAACTTTACCAATAAAGTTGAATTTTAATTTTAGAGAATCTCTTTCCATGTTAACATCATGAAACCAAGACTTAAACAAGACTCTGTAGTTTAGTCAAATGGTATTGATTTTTTTTTTCTTTTTAATCTATTTTTAATTTTTAGCATTTCAAACCAAACATTTTATATTGCCATGAAAGACTCCAATACAAAGGATATCTTAATTAAGAAAGTAATACTAGTTTGTATTTTATAACTATATATGAGAAATGTTTATTTGACAACTAAAATTTCTGTGAAAACTAGAAAACTGATCAAAACACTATGTAATCTGAACATAACACAATGTGTTTTTGATAGCCTGTGAAAAGTCAGAAACTGGTCACACTATGATTTGAAACTTAACACAATGCGTTTTAGGAAACACAATGTGTTAAGTTTCAAATCACAATGTGTTTGACAAATTTTCCGATTTTCACATAAATTTTAATTTTCAAATGATCACAACCCTTATAAGTATATACTAAAACCGGCCAGATTTTACTCATTAAGTTGTGTGTTCAAACTTCTTGGAGTAACACACATTCAAGGTTTCTTTCATGGGTATGCTACTCTGCAATTTCCGGATATAAATAAAAACTAGCATTTATTTAGTCCCTGGTAGTTTTGTTTGAAATATGTCATTCCAAAAAAATAAAGTATTCAGACCACAAATGCATCATAGGCTTCGAAACTTCTATATTTACTCATTTTGGCCACAAAATTAGTAACTCATACTAAGACTTTACCAATCTAGATATGCATCAGATTTATGATTATCACTATTAAAGTGCTTGATAAAAAAAATAAAATAAGTAACTGCTCAGTGCCGTCTTCTGCGGGTTTTGAGTCCCAATACCTCGACGGTGTATGGGGGAGGTTAAGATGTAGGCAGACCTTACCTCTACCTAAGTAGAGAGGCTGCTTCCAGTTTCTACCTAAATGGTAGAAAATGCCCTCCAACCTTTGCATGGGATGAGGATCAAACCCATAACCTCTGTCTCCAGAGACAAGGGTTTTTACCATTGATCCAACCATGCTGCTTATTAAAGTACTTGATCAAACAACCATATGAAAAACGACTATATATATATTTTGTTGATCAACCAATATAGTATTAATTGAATTGATTAGATGAGTCAACAATTGGTGACTTTTAGCTAGTCAAACAATAATTAAATGAACTTCACTATCTCGCTTGACAGCAAGCATATCTCAACAACTAAGGTATTCCATAATATATGGTTACAAGAAGAATGATATCAAGAACAAAATCTCAACTAGTAATGCAACGAGTAACTCACTAACTCCAAAAGGTTTCAATTTGTCCCGTTGGTTAATTAGTCCCAAGTCGATCAATGATCGATCAAAACCTATCATAAATATTTATATATGAAGTTAATGAATACACAATGACAAATTGGTTTAGACGATATATTTTTCTATACCTTGTCTGATTAAAGAGATCGAACCGTGATTAAGAACTTTTAGAACATTTGGTTTACTTTAAATTAGTCAACCAAACAATATATTACTATTTGAATTGATATGATTTATTCAACACATGGAGAACTTAATTTAGCCAGTCAAGTAATATATTAATTGATTTTATCTATCAGTGTTGTCTAGCTTGACAAGAATATCTCTACAATATCAGCCACTTAGGTATTACCATATGCATATTCGCTCATTGCAATGATATCAAGAAAACAATCTCGAATGAATTAATAATAAAATGAATACGTACGTAACCACAAATGGTTAACACTTAATTAATTTTCTCATATATTAAATCAGCAAATCATTAGCTTGATATTGGAGGTCTCTATAACATGGTGATGGTCTCTAGAATCTGCCATGAATATCGAAAGTTTGAACTAGAATAATATGAATTATGTGATGTTAAGATAATAAACAGTCGGTATCTATATATACAAGTGGTGCCTTAATTACATAAAGAACACAATTAGTAGTAGTTAAATGGTTTAGTTAGTAATATCTCAATCTTGCATATGTTAAGAAAATGACTCTTAACAATATTCTTAATTTGTTATATGATGATGTAGAACTTCTTTCTTCATGTTTTCATGAGGATATTTAGTAGGGGCAAAATTATTTTAGATTGTGGTTGTGATTTGTGAGATTAATTATATGACAACTTATGACTATTTAATCAATCAAGCAATAAACCACTAGTTGAATTGTGGATTTAATTTAAAAATTGATGGACTTTAGATAGTCAAGAATTAAAATATATTAACTTATACGTAAACACACTAATCATGACAAGAAATCTCAATTATGCCAACAACTTAAGTATCTCATATTAGTTCACAAGTGATCGATAGTGTCAACAACATAATCCTAACCTAATAATTATAGGGTAAGATCGAAAAGTGTCAATTCTCTCCCATTTCATTTGTTAAATCCCAAGTCAACTTGTAAGTTTAACTAACAATTTATATCCTAATTATGGTTCATTCAATAGCCTAATAATATATTCATAAATAGTGTTGATCAATTTGTTCTTTTTGCACTACAACAAATCTGTCTTTTATATGCATTTTATTCTAATATGACACTTATATGCCTTTTTTTCTTTTCACTTCTACACACTGTCAGATATGAGTAAAAATTTTCTTAATTTGTTTATTTATATCAAGGAACGGAAAAAAAATGTGTGTAGATCGATTTTTCTGCACCTAGCTAGGTTACATAAGAAATTTAAGAATGAATTAATTGTTCAACTTTTATTTATACGATTAAAAATGTATACAAATATAAGATTTTAAGAACATACAAATATAATATTTGTTATATATATGTTCTAGCTCGGATTGTGTATTTTGTTGTATTTATTAGTTTTTTTACTTGCATTATTGTAATAAAATTTTAGATATGCTAAAAAAATAAGTCCAATTTGTTTTTTTGAACATTGAAAATTTTTTTTAGATTGTATGCAATTCTTGATGCAAACAATTTTTCTATACAATAAGGGAGTTGATCCTTCTACAACAAAAATTCTCCATCCACAACAAATTTTTTTTGGTTTGACTATTATACCCTTTTAATAATTTACAATTCTTACCCTTTGATTTTACTCATCTTTCCTTACCAAAAACAATCTGTATTATCTTTGCTTTGTAGCATGATTCTAATACATTGCACATCAATACATATTTGACTAAAAATCGACACATATCTGATTTCAAAACTTAATATACGGACAATATGCAAAATAATCTTTCCTTGTACATTTGCAATTCACAACTAAAAACAAAATTATTTCTAACTTCAATAGTTCAACAAAGGCATAAAAAACAAATTTAAAAAAAACCCAAAATTGTAGTTATAAATGAACAATCCCATTTTACTACATAACAAAATAATGACAAGAAAGTCTTCTTTCAACAGCTAGATACCATGTCTAAAAATACCATTGTTGTTAGACAAATTTTAGTTAATTACCTCATAGCCATCTTACTCCAACGGGGTAAAATTAAACGAGAAATCTAAAAATACACAATTCATTAATTAGTTATTTCCATAATGCGTGTAACCAAAATCCTCGGTCACTTCATTGTTTGTTTGGATAGAACTTGCAGAATTGTGTGCTTGCGATGACTCGACATACTCAAATCTCGAAGGATCTCTTGCCGTAGAAGTTGTTCCTCTCTTTTTTTTGCTTTAGGCGGTCTTCCTTTTGGTCGTCTAATCATTTGGCTCAAAGCATGTATCAGATTCATTAACAAAGTTACTAATCATTGAAATAGCAAATTCTTTCTTATTTAAAGCCCACGCTTGGTACTTTGAATGAAACTCTTTGAGCAACTTAACTATTGTATCATCACTTTTGTCATCATCTTTCCAATTCAAAGATAAGGAATCTAACCTCCATTGTGGATGAATATGATCCAATGAAAGGGTCAATTTATGTCTAATGTAGTATTGTATCTTATGAGCACATGGAAGATCCATAGTTGCTGTAAAAGTACCCGTGCAAGAAGATGTAGGACCTAAAAAAACAAAAAGAAATAGTTGGTCAAAGTAGATTTTCAATACATAACAATGTTGAAATAAAGATTACGTACCATCTTTTATTTTCTTATATTGCTCATAAATTTCTTTCAATGCGAAGTGAGAAACATGATACAAAAGCTCTCTAAAAATGGGTATGTTGCAATCATGCAGAACTTTGATTTTCTCACTTGCGAGTGTCACTTTGATCTTGTTAAACTCATGCTCAACCGCAAGACAAATCTTATCTTTCACTTCTTGGAAATCAGCAGTAGAAACTTGTAAATATTTTTTTAATTTGGCATGAGCGTCTTCAACTCTTGATGATGTACGAGTGCCAAAATGCAAATACTTTTCAGTCCAAACGTTAACGAATTTTTCTTTCCAAGGCAACCATACCTTTTTAATGTACTCAATTGGACCTTTGATATTGTTATAAAACAATTCGAACTCAGCCCATTTGTACTCAAAGATAGCTTCTGTTGTTGAATAGATCACATTTTGCCAACTTACCATGAAGTTATCAAAGTCTTCATCACAAATAAAATATTTCTTGCAATTTGCCAAAACATTCTTTTCAATATGCCAAACACACAAAAGATTTGTTGCGGCTGGAAGTACATTCTTTATGTCATTCATTAAGGCCAATTCCCTGTCCGTCATAATCACAGATGGTAGATTATCCTCTCCAAGAATCTTCTTAAATGCATTAAGTGCCCAAACATAATTTTCTTCATCCTCTTTTTCCAAAAATGCAAATCCAAAATAAAAGGTGGTGTTGAAGCATGAGACACCGATGATATCAAGTAACGGCATTTTATACTTATTGGTTTTGTAGGTGCAATATATCACAAAAGTACTGGAGAAATGTTTGGCCAATTTAATTGGCAAAGGGTGTGTAATGAACAGGCGAGTTATTCGACCATTTGGATCCTGTACAATATCGTATGGAAAACCAGCCTCTGTACAATATCATTTGGATCCTGTACAATATCTCTACGAATCCTTTTCTTTAAGTTGTATATTGTTCTTGAATTTGCTGGCAAACCCGGGCTTTCTTGACGTAACGATGAAAGAATTTGTCTAGGTGGTATTCCAAACATCGTCATTTCCTTGACAGATTTTACTTTATTCGGTGATAATCGATGAAATAATGGACGCCCAGACATGTCCGTTGATGGTTCATGGTTATGTGTCAAGTCTTTCACTATAAACCCCCAAGCACCATCCGCTCTTTTTGCCAACAATTTGGAAAGGACAATTAATCAAACGAGTCGAGGTTCTCTTTTCTCTATTACTTTCAACAGGTTTTTTATAGGATCCTCCTCGGTCACATTGCAAATTGACATGCTTTTCTTTTCTTGAATCACGAATAGATAGTCCATATCCTTTAGTATAATAAAATGATTGAACACTTCGTACTAAATCATCAGATGTTTCAAATTGGGAGGTTGCTAGATAAGCTTTTTCACTTTCAATAACTGAATTTTCTAAATGAACTGAGCTCTGTTTTGATCAAATAAAATGTATAACAAATTAAATATGTAAGAAACATGATCCTACTCACATATACACTATAAAATTGCTAAATGGACCGAATAACATGTGTTGGGTTATTCACCTAATATAAATCTAATCTAAATATTTATATATGAATAAACAATCATGATAATTAACCAAACATATATCCTCCAAAGTGTGAACTTATATAACAACAATCACCACATCATGTAACAAACCAAAACTCAAAATACACTCATGGGCTTAAAAGGTATTTAAACAATGATCGAAACCACATATGGTGATACAAACCAAAATAAATGAAACATTGTTGGAGTAAAATACTATACATTTACTGAATACAGAAATATTATAAATTTTAGAGTTTTTTTTATAAGTTTAATCAAATACCTGTGACTCCATAGCTGATTTGATTAGGACAGTGGTTGGCTTGTAAAAGATAAAAGTGATTAAGAGTGATTGATCTTGACAACGATTGGAATGACAATGGGAGAAAGAGTAGTTGTAGTGAATAATTAGGGTATATACAGAAGAAGAAAAATAAGAATGAAAAAAAAAAAAAACTCGTACAGAGTAAATGGATTGTTTTTGTTAAGGACAGATGAGTAATTAAATGGTAAAAGATGTAAATTATTAAAAGGGTATAATAGTCAAACCAAAAAAAATTGTTGTAGATGGAAAATTTTTGTTGTATCAGCTCCCATACAATAAAGGGGGTCTATTTTACAAAATGGAGGTGTGACTGTGGACTAGTGTGGAGTGTGGACGTGTGGTATACTCAACATCCTGACTTTAGGGCATTAGGCTTTAGGCCCATTATGTAAATTTATCTAGACTCTAGCCCATGTAATTCTTGTCCCTCGATAAAAGCTAGAGTCCTTGCGACTTGCGAGTTGCAACTTGATCTTCCCGTTTAACTTGTTCCGTCCAATTACACAATTTTAATTTTAAAAAGATGCATATCAATGCTCTAGTTTAATTAATTTTATCTGTAAATTTTGTTTAAAAGTGTAATTCATACTTCTTAAGTTCTTAAGATAAAGATATGTTTGTCAAAAAACCAATTTTTGGTTTAACAATCACCAATCAAATGGTGACACCTAACATACTTGGCCAAAACAAAACCAAATTTAACCAAAAAGTAAAAGGTGATGAATCTAACAAACCAGTAAAGAAAAAGCAAAGCAAAGGGCTAACGAGAGCGATTGGTACCACAAACCAAAAAGAACCAAAATAAAGGGGTAAGAAACCACACCTTTTCCAATAAAAAAGAACCAATAACATCTTTCACCCTTTTCATTGCGACAAATACTATTTTCATTTTAATGCATATGATCACCAATTCAGGTATTGTGTACGTTTGTCCGGTTGATATTTAATATCAAATATATAAAATCATTGTTCTATACAGTAAGATAAAAGAAAAAAAAAAAATAAAATTGCCGCCCTAACTTGAATCATTTCTTACGTTTGCTTTAGCATTTGGTTTTAGTCATTAGTTATAGTGTACTTCTCATATAAGCATTATCCATACCGGTTTTAACAACATAGATTTTATAACAAAATAAGAAATGACAACCATTAGGGTTTAGTCTATTGACAAGAACTTGTATCTCTCGGAGGTCATAAGTTATATTGACAAGAACTTGTATCTCCCAGAGGTCATAAGTTATATCTTTGTCGTAAAACTCTCAACTGACAACATTATTCGCCCGTTATGACTCTTCTTGCAAAAAAAAGTGGACTCACTCAAGCTCATAAGAGACAAAGCCCCCCATTTTTTTAGTCATTAAGTGTTGAGTGTATTATGTGACTGAATGTATATATAATGTTTGTATACATTAAGTAGAATACAGGTAATTGACGGTTATTTTTGTTTATTAAGTAAAAAAAAAAAACAACATGAAATTGACTAAATATATTAAGCTCTTAATTATTATGTCTATTAAGTAAAAAATAAACGGACCAAAAATAAATAAATGAATGAATAAAGATGGCATAATAAAATGTCTTAAAAAGATGGAGAAAATACACAATAGGATGGGAAAGGAGACAATATTTGTCATAGATTGGTAGATACAAGACAATGTATTTGCTTTTTGTTAAAGTTCGATGGGACACGAGTGTGGTAAAATTATTGAAACCAATTGCGTTTTAAAAATCTATGTTGCCCATTTTTAATTTTATTTTTCTTTCTTTTTTTAAGATCTTTCAATTCTACTTCGGAGCCTCAGAGGTGGTCCTACTCGGCTACTCCTGACTCCTGAGTCCGCACTCCGCACTCAAACGAGGTTATATGTTTTGGGTTGGGCTGCTTGGGATAACTTCATATTTAACAAACCATATTAGGGCATTAGGCTACTTCGATCATTATACATTGGGCTACTTGTGGGTCATTCAAATTTACCTGTCTATTTGTATAGTGCGAGAGCTAAAAGTTCTGTTTGCGAATTGCGATTAACAAGGCAAAGCTGCAAAAGTATTGAAAATAAAAGATGACTACGGTATTATTATCTTTTTTTAGAAAGATTAGTATACACAAATTCATACAAAATGTATATACATTAGTGCATATATATTAACAATTTTTCAATCATGAGTGATGAGACCACCGGTCATCGCATTTATATATCACTAGAAATAACGGTGAAAAAATCCAGACCAAAAACCAAAAAAGCCCAAAAACGTTCGATCACAAAAGAGTGAAATACCAATGGTAACTACTATGTAATATATTTTATAAATTATATCATTTAATTATCATACCTATTAGTCTGTTACCTATACTTAGTTTGAGTGCGAAAGACAAATCAAATAATCAATACATGACGAATTTTATAAGTAACATCTCAAATTCAACACTTATAAAGATAAAAACTTTTTAAAGTAAATCAATGGTATGTTTTGAAATTTTTTACCAACCATCAATAGATGGATTGGTATAATGATATATGATGGAGCCTGAGACTACGTGATCTTGTGTTTAAATCCTAGTAAAAAGAAAATCCTCACAAGAATAGAGACGGGTTAGCGGCCCATATTTGCCGCTCAAGAAAAGAATTGTTTGCAACTAATTATATGATTAATATCTAATTTGGTACGATAGACTAGTTTTAAATAGAATTGAATATATAAAATGATAAATGAAAAACTGAAATAACAAAAACCAAAACAAAAGTTGAACCAACCAAAAACCCATGGGCCTTGGCGTTTGCATTTCAAAAACTGAACTTTTCAATTCAGTTATCAATAATTAGTGAAAAACAGAACTAAAACAGTCCATATTCCCCTCTAACTAGAATCAAGGCATGAGAGTAAAAATGTCATCCTCCACACTAGCCGTACCCATCCAAACCGGTTTGGACCGACCTGGTTCGACCAAAACCGAAATCGAGTTTGGTTAAAACCGATTTTGACCAAATTGGTTCGGTTTCTAAGCCAAACCGGTGGTTCGAAACCGGTTCAGGATTTCCATGGTCAAATCGGTTTCAATACCGGTTTCACCAAACCGGTTTGAGAAATCGGTTTCATACCTATTCGGTCCGAGATACCGTTTTCACTTAATTTCAAGTGTTTTTTTTAAATAACTTGGAGTTTTTTGTGTTAATTCACTAGATATTATCATTTGGAAGGTATCTTGGGTCCTAGTCTTGAGTCATTAGCAATCACGTGACCGAAAAACGATTTACGTAGTTAAAACTAACAGGCTCCGTTTTCAAATCGGTTTGGACCCGAACCGGTCCCAAACCGACCCTATCGGTTCGAAATGGGTTGGGTTTTCAAGCCTCCAAATCGGTTCCAAACCGGTTCGGGTTTGACCTCAAATCGATTTGGGTCAACACCCCTCCAAATCGACTCGGCTAGATTTATAAAAAAAAATTGAATAATAATGAACAAGCAGATTTTTTGTTCATTACTTTACTGTTTTTTTTTTTTTTTTTTTTTTTTTTTCTCGGCCGGAATAGCTATAATTTTGTGTGTTTATTTTTAAATGATGAACATCCATGCATATATTGATTCATACATACTTTTAGTATCTTTTTTTACAGGAGCTAGAGTAAAATTCATACTCAGTATTTCTCTATCACCGAGACATTGCGAATGGTTCAGCTATGGCTTGATGGATTTTATTATTATTATTAGTTTTTTAAACTCTATGGAAATTTAAGTAGTGGTCTGGTCATACGCATGGCTATTTTGGTCCCCCATTATCTTATTTCTCATGAATTGTTTTTGTAGTTTATTATTTGAGATATGATTATAACCACGACACCACCACTATCACTCTTGTCACTCTTGAAATGAAAGGCTTATCATGATATCATTCCTACGTTTTTATGACGTCCTCAACTTGATGAATAAACAAAGGCCATTCGAAGTGCCCCATCCAATTTTTTTCCCACGGTTGTAGTAAAAGTTACCATATGTAATAATTCACACGTTCATCTATCGTAATCTTATGTATCATGTATTAGACCTACAATTTATGCAATTGTAATGATAACTAGAGGATAAAAGCTTCTCGTGAGTATGTCTTCCTCACCACTTTGATAGTTTGATGAATGACAAAGTTCTTAATTAGTTTTATTTAGATTTGTTCAGTTTTGAAATACCAAGTGTGTCTATAATAGCTAGGGTGGAAGGACCTAACGTTGGGCCCAACCACTCGTCGCCATATAGTCATTGTAAAGTGGCCCATGACGTTCAAGGGTTGTCGCCCCGAAATGAGTGAAGGATGAGGTCATTCGGGTCCTTTATTATTTATGTTTTTGTTATTATTATTATTTTTTTTTTGTTTTTTAGCTTTGGTATTGGTATATCATGGGGTCTAATTTTTCAGATAAAATTACGGAATATTATGGTTGTGATGTGGTTGCTGGGTGGTGCCGATATAACACTGACATACTTGCACGTACATCATCTCGATTGGTGTGACCATACAATCACTCTTAGCATCAAAGAAGTCAGTAATTAACAATTGCCAATACATGAAAGGAATTTTTAGTCCACTCGATCGGTTCAAACAGACTTTGCTTTCTAGCTTGTTTTTATTCGATACCATAAAAACGATAGAATTATAATGGATCCAGATATCCCGCTTCTTTAAAGGAGAGAACGACCATTTCTAATAATTTGTCAACGATTTTTGGCCATGCCAGTAGAATTAACGGTTAACTATCGAATCTACTCATATGCTGATCAAGTGGACAAATACATACATGTACATGTATCTTAAAGTAGAGAAGACTCCAAAATCAAAGAAAAGCAACAACCAATAAAGTTTCCGCTTTTTACATTTTTACACAGTTTTTTCCATACCGTGTATAATGAGCCGTAACAAATGCCCACTTTTGTAGTAGTGGATCAAACAAAGACTACATATTTCAAAACAAAACCAACTTACATTCTTTTCGTTATATTGCAACTACGACAAAAATATTCTTTGTTCACACCCTTTTTTCATTTCAGTAGTCAGAAGTTTTCTTATACTTTCTGAAAACATGACAAAAGAAAAATATGAACAAACAATATTTTTGTTATGGAAAATAATTAATCAACCTAACTCATAATTTGCCTAAAAAGCAACCTAAAACCTTAAAAATTTGACATGTGGATTAATTTCATTAGTTTCTCTTTCCTACTCTTGACCCCTGATTTTTTCACATGTCATTATCCCCTGATTTTTTCACATGTCATTATCCTATAATTAGGTTGATGAATCAAGAGATCTATGATACTAATAGATACCAATATTGTTATTTGTTCTTTGCCTCTTAACCCCAGTAAAAGAAGAGGAATAATCATTCATATTATTGTCTGTTGTCTCAACAACCGCTTGCAACGCTTCTTCAACGAGGCTTATCCAATGATTCACCGTTTGATTGTTATCGTTACTAATCATCGAGGGATCCTCTTCACTTGTTACAAACAAAACATTCTTAACACGCCTTCCTAGTGTTGTGATCTCAGCTTTTAAGGTTCGTAGTCGAAGCATTTTCAAAGTCTTGATTAGGTCTGGCAAGAGATCCGACCTGTCCTCGCAACATAGCGATGCTTTGATCACAATCCGACCTTCTTCGTCCAATGTGTTGTCTATAGTTAACTCGTTCATCTCTGTTGGGACTAGACTTTGTTTCGCTATTATAGACGTTTGGTGCTTGAGCTCTTTCAGATGTTGTATCACTTCAGCTAGTAATGAGGCCTTGTCTGTCTACAAAATTTACGTACATTAATTATTTACATACACATATAGAGATTATATTAGTACGTATACGTGAACTACTTCACAATGTGTTTCAAATACATGCTAAATATGTATTAATCGAATACTATATATATTTGACTAGCTAGCTAGAACTAGAGTATTCTAAATTGTGGTAGAGAGCCTATAAATATTTTAGATTACGATATCGTATACGTGTATACAAATAAATACTTGATAATAAGCTAATTTTAATTCCTGGTTAAAGAATTTCTGAAATGATGCAACTTAATTAAGGGATACTAGTTCAACAATAGTCAAGCTATTGATTAGTCTAACAAATAATTAAGCTTAATTTCATGTACTCGTATAATTATTACTAATGAATTGTACACAACTTTGACAATGCTACTGCACATTTTTTATATCAAATTTTCAACCACAACTTTTCCCTGATCGATCTAGAAACTTTTATCGATTAGGGAAAAGTACTATTGGTTGAAAATTCGATATAAAAAAATATACAGTATTGTAAAAGAAAGAAAAGCATATAGGAACAATTAAATGAAGACATACTTTGGTGGTGTTGGGAAGTAAGGTGCGAAGCTTGGTAAGATGATTATTAATTCGTTCCCGACGCCTTCTTTCAGCTTCACTATGGCTTTTGGAGGCGGCTATAGCTTTAGCCTCTACAATATCTTGAGCACTCATATTAGTCTTACTTGTTTCAACAATATGCATCCCAAACGGGTCTACTGATGATGATAATATTAATCCAGGTGGAACTACACTACTAGTATCAATTGATGGCGATGTAGTAGTAGTAGTAGTACCCTCGTATGCAAACTGCAAGCCATCCACCACCCGTTTGAACAAACCACGTTGTGATGAAGAACAAGAAGAAGGAGATGTTGTTTGTGGCTGAGGAGGAAGCAAAAAGGGGTCATGGTCTCCGGTTGGGCATTGAAGGACACGGTTATAAGCGGTTGTGGTGTGGTGGTGGAATGATTGAGGTCGTAGCAAAGTTGTCCAAGAAGAAGGATGATGATGATTGTGCATGATTAGAGGGATTATTTGTGATGATGACGAAGGTAGGAACATGAAAGTAGTAATTAGTATAGCTAGATGAACAATTGTTGATATATATACCCATATAGTTTAAAGGAAAAAATTAAGTAAAACATGCCGTGCTTATCTTAGAGAAAATAAGAGGGATTATGTAAAATTCAGGGGTATGTAATTAAAATTCAGGGGGTTATGTGTGTTTATCAAATTTAAAAGTTTAATCCGTAACTTTTTTTAATGTTCCAGTACCTAAGCTTAGGTAAAATCTACAGTATGGATTATTTTCCTATCGTTTAATTAGTTAATATATTGCATGTGTTGATGAAAAAAAGGGAGAAAGCTAATGTGAAAAGAAATAAAGTTTGGATGGTAGTGAGGGGATGATTAAAAAGGGAAGATTTGAAGTTATCGTTGATTGTAATTTGTTTAATTTAAATAATTAAACAAATTTAAGAGATTATCTACTTTTAAATCGTTGATTATAAAAAGAAAAAAGCTAGGCAGGAGTAATGATTCATACACAAAATATATTTATCCTACAATACATAAATATATATATATATATATATATATATTATACAACTTGAGGTTTATCGTAAAAAAAAAATATTAAAGTAAAACAAATAATAAACTATCTTGACCTTTAGATCATGATAAAATTTATGCACAGAGATTTATAAAATTTTTAATCCATAAAATTTATGGGGCCATGCATTTATTAATTAAACAGAAAATACTAAAATATTAGTATGTGAAGGGTGTTACATCTAAACTTAGGTACCGGACAATCTTATATTAATTTTTTCCTATATGTATTATTAATGCACAATGATTTTTATGATAAACGATAATTTTCAGTAAAAAGAAACTTGTTTTTTTTTTTGACAATCTGTATAACTCTTGGAAACCAGGACTCTCGAAAAACCTTATTATTCCATCCCTACAAATGTGAGAAGTGAGACTCGAATCCAGGTGGATCCTTCCAAGGTCAAAGACCTTACCAATGGGTCACCAACCCCATTGGTAGAAACTTGTTTTATTTGTTTTACATTAATACTTGTTTTATTTTAACTAACCCTATACTATTTCACGGTACAATTTCAAAAGCTTGAGCATTATAAACATTTATATTTTTCATCAAATTGGAAGTTTTTTTTTGAAAGGTGTGGTCGGATCATTTGCTCGCAACAGGTAATCTAGCTTACGTTGTCTTAACCAGGTCCGCGTTAGAGAGCTCTCTCACCCTCAATAGCTAGTAGGAGGAGAAACCCCTAACTAAACCGCCCAAAAGCACAACATTTAATTGGGATAGAACGTTGTCTCTTCTGCAAAACTCAAACATGTTTCACTAGAGGACTTTATTGATGAAATATCTTAGAATGTCCTTTTCATGTCTTGAACTCAAGACCTCCAATATGAAAAATTGGTACTCAACCCTTGAGCTACAAGAGAAAGTACATCAAATTGGAAGTACTTACCAAATGATGAGAAAATCTTTTTAACTATCTAGCCATTTATTTAATAGGGTGAACTAATTTCGGCGAGGCTTTTTCAGTAATCGTCCTTCCAAGTTCCAACTCGATAAAAGAGCAAAAACCATCATTTAGCTATTTTTTCCTTCAAATTCGTCCTTCTCGTTAACAGTGATAAATTTTCTAAGTTAACCATGTCACGTGTAAGTCGCATGGGAGCAATTTTGATCATTTTACATACCCTTGTTTATATCTTTTTAAACTATTTATCCTTTTTCGAAATCACTATTAAACCCACATCTCACTGCCACCATCAAACCAATCCATTACAAACCGACTAAATGCCGCCTACAAATGGAAGCTATCACGACTGCGCACATGAAATGACCGCTTACATTTTTACTCTTTCTTTTATATAGCCAATTAGCAGATATATAATGTTAATTGGAAGATTTTTTATAGTGATGAGATACAAAAAGTGGAATGATCCTTATTACATGCGCCCAATCGCCCATGTTACATTGAGGTAAGCATTTCAAAGTTTGGTGTTTAGTGGTTATCAAAAAAGTTCAAGTCAAAGAACACGATTACTAAAAAGTAAAAACATTTTCATAATCATAACTTACATCTTACAACCATGTGCACTTTAAAAATAATTCAACATTTCATACCTAGTTATCTTTATTTATAGTTTCTTTTCTTTGAAACAGTTAAACTATACTCCATATTAATATTATGTTTCAGTAAGATGCCAAAATAATAAAAAAAAAAACAATTACAAGTACGATAAAAAAATAAGATGGACTCATTGCCTATAAGTAGAGGTGTCAAAACTAGTTAACCGGTTTCAGTTAATTATTTTAATAACCGTATTCGGTTTTTTTTTTTTTTAAAATTAACCGGTTCTGGTTAACCGGTACCGGTTAATAACCGGTTACTCCATGAAAAATATCAAACTGATGGAACCGATTTCGGTTTATAAAAACCGGTTAACCGAAATGGTTAACCTATTCCAGTTAACCGATATTCTTGCAAAAACAGAAACCTGCAGTAGCTTTTGGGTGTCCCATTTTTATACAAATTCATAACCTGGACAGATTTAAGCATCAACCACACATAAAACTAGCAAAAACATAAAGTAGCATATTCCAAAACTAATTAAGCAAAACAGAACCAGAAAACAAAACCAATTAAGCAGGAATAGAACCAAAACTAATTAAGCAGAATTCCAAAACTAAACAGAACAGAACCAGAAACAGAACAGAGTGTTTAACATAGCCAAAATTAAGCAGGAACACAAACAGAACAGAACCACAACAGAACAGAACCAGAAACAGAACCAGAAAACAGAACAGAAACATAAATTAAGCAGGAACACAAACAGAAACATAAGGCCTATGAGATACTAGCTTTCCTATCTCTATTTATAGTTATACGCTATCTGTATTTAAAAATTGTCTTATTAATCAGCCTTTAACGAAAATAAGTTTACGTAACACAAATGCTAATGATGGACCAATTAAGAGGGCAACCACACAAAAAATCCACAAACACTTAAACAAATTACAACATACTTACTGGCCAGTGGCCACCACGTACAACATTAATTATAGAATCAGACTGATGTGATTATAAATGAAGTTTGAAACTCGTATAATTAAGTGACATTTTTCTAAGACATATGTATGTTCTTTCAAAGTAATTTAATCTTCCTCTATCAATTTACAACGTATGTACCGAATTGGTACCTACATAACCTCCAACAGGGATAGTGTCAAGGTTAATCAACCACTTAAATTCAATTGTCTCTGACAAGATTCGAACCCAGAATGCTCTTATAAACTAAAGTTTTTTATGTTTTACTCTTTTCTTTTCTTTTTTTAACGGGAATACTATAACTTTCACTTAATACTACTGATATTGCAATTGAAAAATATCGTTCGATAGTGACAAGCATATACCCACCGACCCATCAAAGTTTGTAACGGTAGGAGCCTCACATCACGACCTCATATATCCCTCGAATTAAGGATGGCCTCAAAATATTAATGAGGTAAACTTAAAAAAGTAGTCATGTCAAAATAGTTAATTGTATAATGGAAAATAAGGTTCGATCAATATTCTAATATAACTTTGTAAGTTGTAAAAACACGATTTTTTTAATTTTTCCAAATATCACACAACACAACAAAACAATTATTCCAAACATCATACAATACAACTAAACGATTATTCCAAACATTACAACTAAATGACTAATTTTTTTTAAACTTCGGATTGCTTCGTACCAATTATCACTCTTCCACGTGATGGGGTAGCGGAGAGCCGAAGACTTCCTCAAAGAGTTGCCCCTCTTTTTTTTGGAGTGGGACAACTCTTTGGGGTAGCCCCCTTTAATTTTTTATTTTTACTTTTAAATTACTAAATTATATATAAAAACACAATTTTCTTAATTTTTCAAAACATCACACAACACAACAAAACAATTATTCCAAACATCACACAATACAACTAAACAATTATTCCAAACATTACAACTAAACGACTAATTTTTTTTAAACTCCGGATTGCTTCGTACCAATTCTCACTCTTCCACGTGATGAAAACTGTTTCGAGATACCTTTGTGTACTCAGCCAAAGTCCTTTCAACCACTGCACCGTGTTCATCGTCGTAACCTTGGTTCAAATGGATGAACATCATATCAAATACGTGAATGTTTGTTCGCATGCGGTGCCAATGTGCGGCCACCGCATCTGAATTTCGATATGTCGATGGTTGGTTTTCATAAGTGAGGAAAAAATGGGTCACTTTCGACCATATATTCCCTTTGATAGTTACTGCACAACGGGTCGTTTGACACCTCGACCCAAGTTCGTGCCAAACTTATTTCTTCGGACCGAGTCCAAACCATTTGATTATAAAGAGTAAAATGAGTGAATTTGAAAAATAGAGAGAAAAATGGAAGATAAAAGTATAAAAATGAGGAATAATAGTATGGAGTATTTATAAGGGTATAATTAAAAATTTAAAAAAATAAAAAATAAATAACTAGTGCAACGGAACAATTTTTTGAAATCGCGTGGGTTTTGGGCAATGAATATGTGTCGGGCTACATTTTTTTTTATCTTTGCCGCCCCTCGGAGCTGGGGGAGGGGGGGCGGAAAGAGGGCTAAAAATCGCCCCACTCCAAATAGACGACACAAATTGATGCTACATTTACGTTAATCAACATCAAAGAGTTCTTTCGGAAAGTAAAAAGTAGGACCAAATTGACTTGAAAGTCAACTAATCTAACGCATATTATTACTTTAACCTATTAGAATTTCTTCAATATCCCCCAAGTGGATTATACATTGTGTCTACACAACTGTCACTAAACGTCTAAACCTGTGATTTATTAATATGGATATGGTTATCAATTAACATCTAATCATTCTATGTTCTTTTTGTTGGGTCAGCAAGAAATTTATTATTTATTTTAATTTAAACTATATATATATGTATAATTTTCATATATTTATTAGCATCTACGGAGTAATCCTTTTAAGTTAGTAGTAATTTTCTACTTTAACTTTTAAAAGTTAAGGGACTAAGGGTATCAGCTAGATTATAGCTGGTGCTGAAAAACAATTAAGATCGAGGTGTTCGTGTCGATTCACATCTTTTTATGAGAAAACTAGATGGTCTAAAAGTTCAAAAATCATTGATATTCCAAAGCATCGAGGTCCAACCGGGTTGATCCGAAATGAAGTTAACATAGTTTTTTTTTTCTTTTAGCTTAATTTGATGTTCAAAATTTCTAAATTCCATTCAAGTTGTATATACGTCACTGCAATATACAGTAACTTAATCTTAATGTCTTTATTGATTTGTGGGGTTAGCTTTTGTGGGATGTTTTGATTATTGATTTATTGTAATATTTTTGGTTTCGAATAAAAATATTGGCTTTTCATATTATTGTTCGAGGAATGCTCTAGGTACGTTTTCAAAGCCATGAGGGCCGACAGCCCAACAAGCCCAATAGATATCGATCCAGATCGAATAAAACCGGTTTGATTGGAACCCAACCGAGGAACATCCGGTCCAGTCTTGAATCATAACTTTTCCAATTTGCAGACTTCTAGTCTGTAAGTTTGTAACCGATCTAGCCATCCTTAGTTTATGAAGCAAACCATCTTTGATGAAACAGTTAAAAAAGAAATAAATGTTACACTGATATTTTAGATCTACAACAATACGGATGTAGTTTGACATATGCTTTGATTAATAGTGAAATACTTCACAACCTACCATTTTAAGTTATAAAGGAAATAAACCTTCGGCTTTTGAGCAAGCAAGTTAAAAAAATCAGTAAAAGTTCTCGAACCTTCCCAAGAACAGTGCTGTTTGAAAACTTCTATCATTCTGCCCCCTTAAAGAATTTTAGCATGTAGGTTTCGAAAGTTTATATGATCTTATTTTACCACAAACTAGTTATGTTACCTGGGCGTTGCCCCGAGAGACACAGCGTTACTTTTTTCAAATTTTTTTTATAGACAGAAGATACATTCGTCTGTTTCTTATTCAAACGTGTATCTGAAAATGTATTGTCATGTACAAACTTAAGATATAACTGGAATGTTCGCAAGCCCCGCAACTTAAAAAATCAGTAAGTATACAGTTCTCGGACCGGCCCAAGAACAATGCTGCTTGAAAACTTCTATCATTCTGCCTCCTTAAGAATTTTAGCATGTAGGTTTCGAAAGTTTATATGATCTTATTTTACCACAAACTAGTTATGTTATCTGGCGTTGCCCCGAGAGACAAAACGTTATTTTTTACATAAATTTTATGTAGGCAAAAGATACAATCATCTCTTTCTTATTCAAATGTGTATCTGAAAATGTATTGTCATGTACAAACTTAAAATATAACTAAAATGTTCGCAAGCCCGCGTTGCGGGGCCCAAAGTTATCGTTTTTACACGTTCATGACACAACATCATATTTATGTTTACTCACAAAAGCAACAATGGGGAAAAAAAATGTTACCAAATATACATCCAAGAAAAAATAGTTAAAACAAAATCTTTTAAAAATATTTTTGTTTAATGAAAACATGTTAAAGACTTAAAGTTAGATTTAAAAATAAAAAAAAAAAAAAAAAAAGCTAACGAAAGTTCCAAAATCATTTAATAAAAAAGTTGGTATAATTAAATGTTTATTTAATAAACAAAGATTATTTCTAAACAGCAAAAAAAAAAATAACTAACCAATAAAAATTTCAACAGATAATATTTATTTGTTTTATTAAACCCATAAGAAGTCAAAACGCCAAATATCATTAAAAGAAAATCCACAATAAAATTTATATATATTCTTTACTTTTATTTTCAACTATATATCTTCATAAATTAGTTTCTAGAAATTTCGATTCTTAACTTATAGCATCATAAGATCCTATTTAAAATTTGATTATGCACATACATGCTTTGTAGTTCATGAAATGTAGAAGTAAAAATTTGAGATTATAATTGTTTAATTTGCATAATAAGGAGAATTAGGAATATAATTCAACATGTATATTGTTATTGATTATATTATAACAGTTCAAATTGTTGAGTTATTAAGTCTGGTCATCCTAACAAAAAAATTAAAAGAAAGATAAAAGGGGCTTCCAAAAATAGTGATGATCTTTAATCTTTGTAACACCTGTGTGAGGAGTGGTACATGCATTTTTTTAGAAGGGTTTATTCATTGTTTGTCCAGGCAGGGACGGATTTAGCTTGAGGGCAGTGAGGAACTGCCCCTACTCCATTTTGATACAATGCAAATTTTTTTTTTTAATTTTAAAGTATATTTGGAATTTTGTCCTAAAAGTGAATGGAGAAACTAACTTGTTGATAATGAAATCATGTTTTGTATAGTTAAAAGCTTATTGTTGAAGTAAAAATGAGATGAAACAATGGATAAATAGATTTCTAGTTTAATGGTGGTATGGCAAATTGGGTTGTTGCAAAAAGACAAGGGAAGAAGACAACATATTTGCAAAAGGAATCTTCCTTTTAGTTTTTTTGTCCTTTTAAATCCCAAACTTTATTAAAGTGATTATATTGACCCTTTTATTTTATAAATAACTTCTTAAGCTCATAAACTTTATATATAGGTTTTTGATTTATGGGAAAAAATACTACTCGTAAAGTAATAACACAACTACAATAATTTAAACTTTTTTTTTCCTTTTTGAAAACAATATACGAGTATAATTTTAAAAACTTTTATTCGAAACAAACATTATTTATTAAAATGTTTCTTGTAATTGAAAATTCACATCTTGAGCACAATTATTTTGATTTTCAAAGTAGTTGACAATTAAAATGAATTGATTTTTGTATTAATACTTTTTATTACTTCATACTAATCATTTAATAAATCTTAGAAAACTATAATGCTTTTTATAGTCAGGTACTTAGGGAAAGAATTTATAGTTAGTTGTTTCAATAAAACTTGACTTCTAAAATATTATTTTATATTTAATAGCTTATTTTTTAGATTAATTTTTTTTTTTCTTAAAACAAAGTTGAACCGAGATTCTAGTTTTACAAAATTTAGTGGAGGCATTTTCGAGCAACTTGTCATAGACATCAAAATTTTTAAGACCAACCCTAAATATAACACTATTTTAAAATTTCCCTCACTCAACATATTTTTTGGCTCCGTCCCTGCAGGCTATACAGGTATTGGCCATTAATTTGCACAGCCAGCTCATTGCTTATACAAACACACAACATACTCATTACATTGCAGCGTGCATATATGTGATTGAAAGTTATGATATGTTTAAGTCTAGCTAGTGTGGCCTGACAAAGAAATTAAAAAGAAAAATAAAGGGGTTTTTGAAAACAGTGGTAGTCTCCGATCCTTGTAAGACCTATGTAGGAGGAATTGTAAATGTTTTTCTAGAAAGGGTTCATCCGTTGTTTAGAAAGAAGTTAGACTTTTGAAAAACTTTTCTTCATTCATATCAAACTCGATGCAACAAAAGAAAAAAAAGAAAGAATTATATACTATACTAATTGAATTGGATGCTAATAAAAACTCGCCCAAGTGACGAGTTACTATTATTTTAATGTTTAAGAAAAATAAAGACTGAGTTCTAAAAATGGTGTGACCTTAGAAACCTGGATTATGGGTATTGTACTATGGAAAAACTTATTTGTTGCTTTTTGACCCATTAATTTGCATACTCATCCCCTATTGCTTTTAAATTCAAACACAACTCATTTCATTCTTCATCAACCCCATCACTTCTAAATCTAAAAATAATCAATATATTTCCTTATTCTCTACTTTGTTTTACTTCTTCTAACTCAAAAAACAACCAAATGGCAGGAGGATCTTCCTCTTCTTCTTCCACTCGAAAAATGCAAAAACAGTTATGGTGTACCCGACCAAGTGCATTGCGTCGAAACCTTCACATTGTTTTCCTTTCCATTGAACAAAAAAGAAGAAGTAAATTTTCTTTTCTTCCAAATCATCCCAAAAGTGGAGGAAAAAATTTGTAAACAAAATGTATTAGAGTCTCCTTCCAATTTTTTCCCTTTCTTTTATCTTCTTCTCTTAAATAAAACTAAAGAGCGGAAATATATTTATAATCCTTCACATTGTTTTCTTTTCCATTGAAAAAAAAACTCAAAAACACAACATAAAAACATTTTAATTTACTTTTTATATGGATATAGAACATAATATGTGGCAAAAAGTTGCTTTTAGTAGAATTGGTTGTTGAGTTTGTTCTTGTTCCCCATGTCATGTGTTTGAATCGCATCTCTTTTTTCTTCTTTATTGTTGGTTACTTATATTGACTGCCATTTTCTTCATTGTTATTTTCTATCCCTGATTTACTTACTTTCCGAAGACCCTATGCAATTTCTATCTCCAAAAACCCCCCAATGTTTCTTTTTCATATTTTGCATTTAAGAAACTATGGAGGATATATTTCTTGGATTACGAGTACTTTATTTGATCTTTGATGATGGTTTTGTTGGGAATAAAACTACACACACACTAACCAGAAATGAACAGAGAAATAACAAGGAAGAACACGAGAGATTTAATATGGTATCTTACACTAAACTGTGTGAACTATTCCACTTGGGTTGAATCCCTCAAAATATACATGTACAAGAGATATCTTTATATAGACTACACAAATTAGGGATAGCAACCTTGCTCTACAAGTTAGACTTAACTAGAATTGGGCCTGCTGCCAGTCTAATTAACTAAGGCCTGGTGCCTTTAGAAGTTGCTGGAACTTAGTAGTCTAAGTGGGCTGATGACAACTCCCAACAGGTTTTGTTTGTCCTTTGATCCGATTAGGTAACAAACATAATGCCCCTTACTTTTCCTTTTTATATTCGATAAAAATATTGATATAATTTCTTCGATTTATTATTGCTAGTTAGTTGTACTTGATGATTGTTTTCTGTTTCCTTTTTGTCTGGACTTTTGTTTCTTAGGTTTTATTTTGCTATCTTACTTATGTGTTACTATATACCATTTACCCGGTATTTTGACCATATATATAAACATTTGTATAAGCATGGCTACAAATGTTGTAAGACCCAGAGCTGTTGGGCATGTAATACGTTTCAAACTTGGGACCTCCTGGGAAGTTTAAGGTGATATACATAGCCCACCACACGTGTGGACTTGATCAATTTGGGCTAAAAGATGGGTTAAGTAAAACATTGCTTTATGGAGAAGGGGCTACCATGGATGGTCAGAAACAAGGTGGTTGTAAGCTTGAGGAAGAAAAAGAAGATGAGGATGATGGTGCGTTGGATGCTGAGATTTTAGCTTATGCAAAGTTCCTTGGAGATCACCTGGATGATGAGGGGACTGCCATGGATTCTCAGAAATAGGGTGGTGGTAAGCTTGAGGAAGAAGACGATGGTGAAATGCTAGACTGCGCCATTCAACATAATCCGGATGACTTATAAGAAGATGTGCCAGTTGGTGATCAATCAGTTGGACCATAACTGGCTGGACACATTCATTTCGCGACATCAAATACATGTGGCTGCTGTTGCTTTGGTAGATAAAAATGGCGCAGCTAATTCCAAGACTAAACAAGGGGATGTTGCTTTGGATGGTGATATGTTCTACTAATGCAGATGAACATAATTGCATAGTACAAATCGAAGTGTTTGACTTTTGGTTTGTAGCAGAGTTTTAGAATCCCTTTGAATAATTCTCTTATGTACCAACAATTTTAAATTTCCAGATTCTTAATTAGTCATTTTTTGTGGTTTTGTTCAATATGTCTAACATGACATTTGTCTTCATACACTCAGACTAGCCACATTTTGCTCCCCTGCTCTGCTCATTACATTAATCCTCGTTTTTGACCAATTAACACTAGTAAAACACACATGAGAAAGATTGAAAACACAACGATGTATAACTTCCACACCAAAGCACGCGACCCGAGTCTTCTTTTACATATATATATATATATTGGCATTCCTTATCATGTTATTTTTCCCCCCTTATATCACATGATGTCGAGGTCTCCCCAATTGCGAATTTGGTTAGATTAAGGCTATTTATACGTTTACCAGGAAAGTTGCTCTCTAACATGTACTCGTATTTTTTTTTGAAAGGTGCTCTCTAATATGTTAGCTCTGTGAAATGGCAAGAGAATAAATATATGTATCGGAAGCCGGCTGGAAATATTTGATCTTAGGTGCATTTTCCTCAGGAATCTTATTGTTTGGGTACGATCGGACAACTACCGATGTTTGTTAATATCTTTTTCTTAGAATGTTGTTGTTAAATATTCAAATAAGTCGTGTTTTCCGTGGTTTTCGGTGACACATATAGTCATACTATTTATGATACAACTTTTAAGATGCACAAGTTTGATAAAAAAAAAAAAAACTTTATCTATCTATCTATAGTGCATATATCTCACAGACATGCAGTATAATAATGTTGTTATGAAAAGGCGTTTTATCAAATAAACTGATCAATTTCTGCATAAACAAAATCCAGTTCCATATATCATAGTGAGAAGCTTGCATTGGCGTTTGGGTTGATGACTTAGCCAGTTTGGATGCCAATTAATATAGTAAAAAATCTTAGAATATGCGATGATTGTCATCGGGTAATGAAGTTGGCATCTCACGAACCAAACACCTACTAACTCGTTCACATGCTCATTTTTCTCCAGTGACCAAATCAACAATGTCGATCCAATTATCGCCCCAACTTTTCCATCGCCCCAACTATGAATGTGGTTGTCTACATACAGTAACATGAACCCAATACCTCAACCGCTCGTGTTAACTTTTGTGATTGCAAACAAGCTTATGGCCATTAAAAGGAACATTTGTATATATTCTCTACTTATTTTTAATTTTTAATAGAAAGAATGAAAAAAGGTTAAAGAAAAAGTATTTGTTTGGATTGTTTTAATATATATAAATTTATTTGACAAGTTACCCAAACATTTTTTTATTATTTTTATTAAAAATCAAAACTTTCAAAAAATAAGCTTAAACAACCGAGGTAACATTTATAAATAAATTACAAATAGATGTGTCGTTTGTGTATAATAAAAAGTGGTCAAATTTTAAATTTATAAATTTAAGGATATACCAAACTAAACGCACACTCACGGGCAGTGGACCCATTCATTTTGTAATATAGTTAGTGGTAAGAATATGTTCATTCGTAGGGACTATGTTTAAGAACTAAGCAAGATTACGTAATACTAAAATTGGTTGGTGGTTTTGTAACGATTAAAACAACTAACGATTAAAATGAGACAATAATGTCGGAATGTGTCCAACCGCTTGGTCTAGCGAGGAAGCACGAAATTACTAGAATGAAACACAATAACTAAAAGCATCTATTTCGACTCAGGTCATTCATGATATGTTCAGGTTGCATTTGTTCAATACAATAGTTGAGATCCAAATAAGTCACTAGATTCAGTCACATTGGTACCACCCTTTCCGCTTACTAGTCCGTGTCTCCTACCCAAATCTCCTAATTGATTAGCTACAAGTGTGAGTACCACCTTATCCACCTAAAGTTCTTTAGCCAATTAGTTTGTTTAACTATTTAAATAACAATTTTGTCTAGTTGACTTACCAAGCCATTTAACAGATTAATTCTTATTTTTATACTGATCACTATCATACCATGACCTAGCAATAATCGTTTATACCATAAACAATTAAAATCATATACGTACACAACGGATACCACCAAGAAGCATACATATATCATTAACGATAATAATAATAAACCACAAAGAATTGAATTAATTCATTAAGATCGTTAAACGTATCTAGCATGCAAACATCACATAATCATATCAAATCATCTTAGTAGATGTTTAAATATCTAGCTCTCATGACAAAACAAATACTACTAATAATCATTAATATAAATAAATCTATAATAATAATAATTGTCAAATAAATAAATCTACCAATATATATATAACAAGGTGGTAAATTCATTCCTAAACAAACAATAACCCTTGGATGAATTCCATTTTTGATTTAGAGCCATTAGATCAAATTTAATTATTTTATCTTTCTTAAATGACAATATTAATACTTATACTTTTTATGATTATACAAAAATACCCATTTAATTTACACTTTTTGATTTTTCATAAAAAATTTACACTTTTTACCCAATAATTTAAATTTAATTTACACTTTTTGGTTTTCCATAAAAAAATTTTACACTTTTTACCCAATAGTTTTAATCAAGAAATCAAAAATAATAGCTAATATATATACCCCTTTAAGTTAATTTACACTTTTTGGTTTTCCATCACAAATTTACACATTTTATCCATTAGTTATAATCAAGAAATCAAAAATAGTAGCTAATATGTATATAATAGTATTTTTTAATATATTATTATATTAACTACTAATATATATCCTAACTAGATTAATAGTCGCGTAATACGCGAGAAACATATATAATTAATAACATGTTAAATTTTTATAATATCATAAGTCGACAAATATTTAACCAGGTAAGAATTAAGCCACTAGAAAACATGAAGTTACATTAGTCGTCGATTAGATTATGCTTAATAGTGTCCAGACAGTTCACTTTTAGGCATGATGTTTGCTTTTTTAACAAACCTTAGTCATATATATTTGTGTGTTATTTAACCACAGTTTTAAAAAATAGATACATCATCTATTAGAGGTCTCGCTAAGTAAGATTTTCGTTTCTTTGGATGTCTTTCATTCATCCGGATATGTCTGCATTGTCATTGCACTTGTGTTTTAATGTTTTGGTTCGAATAATTTAGTTATACTCTAAAATTTCTAAGCATATAACTTAATATAAACGTATTACATTAAAAAAGAAAATTTTATTGTAATAACATTAAAAATTAATTTTATAGATAAAAAAATAATGCAAAATATAAAAATATTAGTTTTCATAATTATATCATTAAAAACATTAATTATTAATATATACAAATTTTAATAAGGAAGTAATAATAACTTAAATTTAATAAAATTAGATCAAAATCGCTCAGGTCAGCAAGGACTCACGCACCTACTCCTTATCTAATACCTTTCTCGCGACCCCTACTCTAAACAAAAAACTAAAGGCTTAAATTTAATCCAAAAAAGTTAAATAAGGTATATGACATCATCATTTGATCTAAAGACTCTAAATAAAAGTTAAAACTCATCTAATGGTTCATACTTTTTCAATTATAAATTAAGGTTTCTCTTTAATATATATTTAATGATAATAAAATAATACTCTTTATCTTTTGTTTTATCCAATAGAATAATTGTTAATATCATATAAAAAAACACAGCATATTTTAATTAAAATACTTGAGATATGTTTCATTTAAAATATATAGATCAATTTTCTATTGATAAAAATAGTAAGTTATATTTCAAACCATAAAAAGAAAATTGAATATTAATAATGTCATAATACCCTGTATTTACAATATTATATATATATATATATATATATTTATATAATGTCCGGTTTAATCAAATTATCAACGACAGTTTTGAGAAAGGTCGAGTTTAGCTTAGGTGAGTGACAACTTCGGGAACATCAACCTTTAACATTGATCTGCAATTTTGGAGCATGTCGTGACAAAGAAGTTGCGCTCTATTAAACAAAATAAAATAAATTGTCGAAATTAATGATATATAATTTAACTTGTAAATATGCGTGACTATTGTGATTACTATTATAAAAGAATTTGAAAAGAAATAATGTTTTTACATACAACTATATTATCAATGTACTGTACCTTTACCCAAACAAAAAAAAAACATTTTCCGACCTCTTTTTTTTCTTTTTCCTATTATATTAAAAATCAAAATAACTCAAAATTTTTACTCTACCAATAGAGAGGTTTATCTCAAGACTAATATTTCCAACCAAGTGATGTAGATTTAAAGAAGATACTTATGACAACAAAGTCAATGTTTGTATGTATTCTTTATTTATTAATATTTTGCATGAACAAAATTACAAATATACCCTTAAAAAAGTTTACATTGTACAAAAATTGGAGTCCGACTCCATCCATGGTTATATTTCATAAATTTTGTAAAGTTATTATAGAATTAAATCTAAACTTAATATTAATGCGTTGCCTATAATGAATTCTAACTTGGCAATTTAAAGTATTTAGGATATATTATTTTTCTTTATTTCGATTGATAAAGATCACAATTTCATTTTATTTAATTTTTGTGTGGAAGGGGCAAGGGAGGAAGGGGAGGGGGTCGAACTCGGAAAATGAAATGTAATGGATTGACTGGAAGGCAATCGTCAAGTAAAAAAGTGGGTGATTTAGGTTTTGGTGGTTTAGAGACTCAAAATTTAGCATTAATATGTACAAATAGATATGACATGTGGTTCAAAACTTGGATGTCGTGAGGTTTAAAATTATCCAAGTGATTTATGGTTATGAGTTTGCATTCCTATGTAAAACAAATGGTAATAATATATGGGCAAATATATGTTCCTCATTCTCTGAGGCACACTCGATTGCTAGCCCCTTAAGATGTTATTAAAGATCAACTGGGAGTGAAAATAAGACAAGATTTTGGAATGATCATTGGCTTAATGATGGCAATCTTGCAACTCGGTTTAAAAGGTTGTATGCTTTGACACCATCTAAAGAACGTGTCATGTGTGATATTTTTTATGATATGACATGAAAATCCGAATGACATCGAGATATTTGTGATGACATGGATAAGCAATAACTTTTGACATTGAATAATTTATTGAATCAGTAAGACTTAATGAACAACATAATAAATTTTTGTGAAATTATTAAGGTCAAAAACACAAATGTTAATAAAGTGAAATTGAATATTTTAATTCATTAATTATTACTAATTCGTTAACTATTACTTAAGAAAATTATATTTTTGATATATATAATTATAAAAATATATTTACTCGCGTATTAAAAATTTATTTAAGACAATAATCTAGTCTTAAAATAAAGTAACCGTAACAATAATAATGAAAATAAAAGAGTCTTAAAAGATCAAAAGATGTAGAGGGCTGCTGCTGTTGTTTTAATGAAACCAAAAGCCTAGTTAATTGATTTGCGGCTGCCGCTTCTGTTCGCACGACACCACCACCTTCACAAATTATATTTGACCTACTAATGATTGCCTACTCTCATTAATCGTAAGCTGCTCTCAAATAATAATAGTTGTTGTTTGTTTGCTGCCTACGTGACCTAAGAGGCCAAAGAGGCCGTGTCCCTCTTTTCTTCTTGGACGGCTCCAGCCCAAGACATACACACACATGGGCTACTTAATTATTTGTTTCTTCACTTGCTTGTTGTTAGCCCACGTGAACATCATCAAATCATCATCAATAATATTAACATTCGTAAAGCCCCTTCTTTTGACTCTTCTTTCTTATCAGCCATATAGTCCACGAGCACCATCACTTAATTACTCCATACTCCATAACATGTGTTGCTTGACTGCTGTTGACTTTGGGTCACATCTCTTCATCTTATCGGCTTAATCGTTGTTTATTCTTAATTTATCTATGTTCGACTCACTTTTGTCATATCTCATCTCAAAGACTTAGAATAAATTAAATCACATATTAAGTACGAAAATCTATGAAACGGCGATAATTTACATCTAAAATGATCAAATATGATGAGTGAAAAGTCTATATATTTATCACTTATCACATATATCACTTAAATTTTAAAAAATTACATTGTACCAAAATTGAAGTGGAGCAGAGAGGTTATAATAGCTCCGTCCATGAATACATACACACACATATAGTCTAATATTATAAAGTACCTCGATCGATATACGGAAAACAATATTCTATATGTATGTATTCCTTTAAGACATCAACAGATCTGTCTATGGCCATCACCACCAAAATTTTCATAAGTTCATGATATTTTTCAATATAAAAGTCCCACGTACAAGTATTCAAAGAGGTAACACATTTTGACATAAATGAGTCAGACACGCCTTACTTGGGAAACGGGCCACCTGACCCAAAACGGGCCTAACCGCCCGAAACCTACAACATGACGTTTATATTATAAAAAAGGTAGCTTCAAAGACGTTGTTGCTATAAACGAGCCAGACGCATCCTTACCCGTGAAACGGGTCACACGACCTGAAACGCGCGTAACCGACCCAAAACCTACAACGTGACATTTATATTATAAGGTAGCTTCAAAGACGTTGTTGTTATAAACGGGCTCGACACGTCCTTACCCAGGAAACGGGCCACACGACCCGAAACCTACAACATAGTGGTGGACTTAGAACCGGAATTGACGTGTGGCACAATTTTTTCCCACTAAACTTGTATAGGCATAAAGTAACGATAACAACTAAATTGTTACGATTTTTAGCTTTTTTTTAACATATTTTTGGCTATTTTGAATGTATGTTAAGAATTTTTGGCATTTTTATTAGTTTTTCTTTATCATTTAGTCATACGGATACATCTTTATAAGTTTTATTGATAAAAAATGTTTCAAAAGTTTAAAGTTGGTTACAAGACCAGTATCTCATATTTATTTGACCCGTAGCACCAATAAAAAATACATCCTTTTTCGAAAAATTTTAACTTCATGAATTTAACGGATCCGTAGCCCGGGCTACCTCTTAGATCAATGTAGGTCCGCCCCTGCTACAACATGAAGTTTTTGTCATATAAAAATCCCACGGACAAGGTAGCTTCAAAGAGGTATCACGTTTTTAACATAAATAGCCCCGACAAGTCCTTAGCTAAGTACTGCATATATACCCTTGTCCAGGTTTAAGCCCATGATCCAAGACAGGCCCAATATCCTCTAGTCTACACCACCTCCGTATGCAGCCCTAAAGCCACTATGTGAAATGAAATACCGACCACCTGGTAAGTAGAAACAAAGATGGTGATATACTACACCTAAATATCTTATTAGTAAAGGATACGAGCTATCATAGAGACCAATCGACCATCTAGCCTCTAGGCTCTAGCCATCTTATCATATAAAATCATAAATAATACCACACGAGTAACTTAATGCACGAGGTTTCTTTACATTTATACTTTCGAATCAAGTTAGTTGGCATACAAAATGGTCATAGCTTGTTATAACTTTTCTAACTTGATATTATAGAACATAATAAATGTTGTTTTCTTATAACGAGTAATAATCACTTTTTATAAAACCGAACGACTGAGAGGTTTTTTGATATCTTACTTAAACTTAATAAGCTCTTTGTTAGTAAACATAATTTAGTCAAGAACACATACACCCCCTTATAATAATCAAGCGTACAACTTTCATGCTTTGAATAAATATCGATAACTTAATTAATGGAGCTGGAGCCCATGAAAACTCAAAAACTGAAATATTGTTATAATAAATAATCACATTTCATGTCAAAAAAAATCAAGGATATATCTTTCAAGCAAAAGTAGTACAAGAAGGACAAAATGCCAAACCAAGCTGTCATCGCTATGTATTGATTGCTTATAATTAAACTAGTATTTGATTTCATATATTATGGAGTAAAAATGAGTGTTTATTATAAAATATGATTAATCTTCTTAATAATATGATATATAATGCCATATCATATAATTAGAGAATGAGAGTAGGAGATAGAATTAGTAGGTTATACATGTCATCATGAAGTGAAAACATGATTATTATGAGGATTAGTTAGAAAGATTGTTAAAATCGTTAATACATTATACATGTGGTAAGAGTTAATGTCGTAATGATGGCCGTCAGCTTCGCCGCCCACCATTTTTGATTGTCTAATACATTGATGGGGTTTGTTAAATACAGCCTTTAGGGCTGTGTTTAAGGTGCATAAATTGTTTGTACATTTACCATGAAAATCAGGGGGCGGACTTTTAATATGGAAGGTACAAGTTTTTTATGCACGTTAAATACAGCCCTTAGGGCTGTATTTAGCATTTCCCTACATTGATATATAAATATTGTGTTTATTAATTGCTGTTATATGTTCAATAATGTAAATGATTAGATTTATTGTGTAAATAATTAGATAAAATAAATATATGATGATAAAATGATAAATTAGTAATATAGCAAAAATCTTTATCGTTATTCAATACTAGCATGTTACCCGCGCAATGCGGCGATAGTCATGAGTGGGGGCTGAGTGTTGGTGGTAGAGACGACGTCGAGTGGTGTGGATAATTGATGTAAATGGTTAATGAAAATATATTAAAGAATAAAGGATTGGTAGTGTAAATTAATCATTAATGTTATGTGATAGTGTATTTTAAAATATTTTAAAGGGTGCTAAGTGAAAATATTACATACATATTTTCAATATTTTCAGAGATAAAAGGAGTTATTTCTTTTATAATATAGTATAGATGTTAAAGAAATTAGTAATAAAACCCGTAAAAACGACTAAATATAGACAGGTGCTTTCCTTTCCTTTTTACTTTATCAATACAAGTAACCGATCGAACTCCTAACAACTTTACTCTTATCCTTATTTCAAAGTTACCAATGAAAAACGCCCCACTTGCCATTATTAGCATTTAAATGTGCGGAACACACAAGCTAGGCGTAGCTACTTTGGTTGGTAAAAGAATCCAACACAGCCATATGTTTTATTAAGATTCATGTTTCCTTGTGGGTTTTTTAGTGTGGTTGGGAATACAATGAACGTGGCCGTTGATGAATTTGTGGGTATCATATATTTTTGGCTACAATTAGATTTAGATCTATCATCTTCCTCTAAGATAACAGGAGAAAATTGTAAATACATGGATATCTTTCGATCAGAATTTACAAAAGTATCGAGTTCACATTTGAGTTGGTTTGTACAACTAACCAATAATAATGACCGGAAAAAAGTGACATGTTGCTTGACTTGAAAGAACAATATCACTTAAGATTTGCCCAAATTTGATAACTTCACAAACAACCTAACAAACATAAGAAAGGAAAATGAACCAAAGAAGAAACAACCAAAAGAAGTCATGGCACACCTTAAGTGGATTATTACTTGCTCTTGTTTGTACTTTATTCAATTTGACAAGTAATGATAAAGAATGTCGAGGATAATATTAGTCTTCTTATTGACTTCTTTTCTCAAACATGTTTTGCGAAGGCTTTTAAGCTGTTTCCAAATTCCAACAACCTTATCATAAGTATTACGGAGTATTATAGTTGATTCCTTCTCTACAAAAATTATATTTTCAACCTTTATTTTAAAAGGCACTACTAATTAACTAGAAACTGGTAAGGACGTAATAAAAAACACAAATTAACTATAAATTACAATATGGCTTCTCAGTTTTGTAAAATTTTACTCCAATTAATCCATTGCAAACTTATAGGGGCGAGTTTAGGATGGAAATTAACCTGTTTACTTCAATTCCTTTTCCACGTTACGAGCATGGTATCCGCGTAATGCGGCGGTGGTGGGGAAGACAAACTGGTGGTGGCGTTGATAGGGTTTTACTTTGCTAGAGATGAAATGGTTGAAGGGCATAGTTGGTATATCACGTGAGAGGGTGCTTAGCATGGAAGATTATTTAAGGACATTTTTGTCTTATCGGATTCTTAATTAAGTTAAGGGAGGAATCCAGTTTGCCTTATAAGGTATTATAGATAAAATGATAAGTGAAGTCAAAATGATCCGAATTAAAGTCGATATAAACCCTTTTTTGGGAATTAGTTATATACTGCTTACTATGTAAAGACACACGAAAAAGCAATTGAAATTTATAATTAATATTCGTCGACATCCGATTTCCAGACGTTTCTTTAATTTGAACAAACATCATCGAGATAAAGCATAAGGCAAACAATAGTATATAGTGTACGTGCATCTATATATCTCCAAAAGTAAGCCAGAGTCTTTCCGAATTTTGAAAGGCATGATTATCCTCCTGTATAAATCGATATGACATTGCTTTAATCAATGAAAAAGTAAAAAACACTAATAATATTCCTCATAAACATTGAAATTACGTGATGATTATTATATACTATATCCCATTTTAATTAACCTATTTTGACTAGTTAAGTCTTTTTCTTTCGATTTTGACCGTACTACAAAAAATGTTGCATTTGTTCACACCTTTAGTTAGCATGAACAAATTAAAAATTTTGTCACGCTTTTACGGGTGTAAAAATAAGTTAAAATAAAAATGTCTAGAAATTTCTCCAAACTAAAAAGTGTGTAGTTATAAAAGTTCACACTTTTTAGTGTGCACTTATATAAAAATTTTGTAACACCTCATTTGTCCACGGTAACCAAACAGTTAGCGTAAACAAATAAGGTGTTACAAAAATAATTATGAAAGATCACACTAAAAAGTGTGAACTTTTAATTCTACACACTTTTTAGTGTGGAGAAATTTCTACACACTTTTATTTCTATATATTTTTACGCACATAAAAGCGTGACAATTTTTTTAATTTGTTCATACTTACAAAAAGTGTGGATAAATGCAAAATTATTTGTAGTGCCGTAAATATCTTTGTTTGGGCTATATATTAGTTTATGAAAGTTAAATCAATGAAAAGTATATTTAAAACTCAGTCAATTCATATATATTATATTAAGTGTTATATAACACACAAAAAAATATTTATTGTCAAAATTGAAAGAGAAACACTTAAAAAGTCAAACTAGAACTGTAAATATGAGACGGAGAAGTAAGTTTTAATTAGATTAAAGATATGCTTAGGAAATCTTTTAACAAAAAACAGAAGAATGTTTACCTTTTCAAAGAAAACTTGATATACAATTTACCTGAATGTTTGATCCCTCCAAAGAAAACTTAATCACCGATTATGTACACTTTAATGATCATATATTTATATGTGCCAATTAACCTACAATTGTGAATGAGCCTTCATCATTCTATAAGGGAAAATAATTAAATATAGTAAAATAGTATTAAAAATAGTAAAATGCATATGATATCATAAAAAGTTTTAAATAGTTTATTAGTTATTACCTATAAATGTAACTAAGTATGACCAAATGTCTATGTTATATAAAAATCTTGTAAAATGTTTATATTATGTAATGAACTTTCAAATTTTGATTATTCGATGTAGCTGACCAATCAAAAACTTACACGTGTCAGCTCATATGTTGTCACATATATCCGGGTACATTCAATAACCATGATATGAAAGTTAATTACATTACATAGACATTTTACGAGATCTTTACATAACATAGACATTTTGTCATAGTTAGTTACATTCACAAGTAATAATCCATAAAACTAAATTTTAACTCATGAAGCTATATTTTTTAGAAGTACGTAATAGTACATATGCTTCAAACTCAAGTCTAAACATATCTATATTTAAAAAAAAATTCATCTTTTCTATTTTTCTCGTTTTCAATTACAATCTTTGTATGCATTTTTTATTTTAATTTAATTAAATATAGTAAAATAGTATCAAAATAGTAAAATGCATGTCGTAACTCGTACGTGTGAGTAATGTGACACTCATTCACATTATTCGTACAAAACCGTAAATTGTTGTTAGTATATATAAAGTTTATCCGGGTAAATTTTTTTGAAAAAAAAAAACGTATGAATAATGAAAGGCCGTTCGATCAAAGAAAATACTCGTATAAATAATGAAAGGGTCACGTGAAAGGACCAAAGAGAAAGCCGACAACAGCCAAAAAGCAGCATAAATAACCTTTCAATCACTTGCTTTGTTTTTAGTTAGATTTATAAGGACAAAAATGTATCACATGCTCAAGATTTGCTCACTTCAACCATTCATAAATACTCGTATTGAATTAACAATAACCAAATTCAAAAAATATTATATGAATTTATATTAATTACACAAAATTAACATGTTAAAATCTAACATGACATAAATTTTTAATGTTGTAAGTTGAATAAAAAGTGAAATTAGATATTTCACTATATTATTTTTATCCGACTCACACAAATATACGTCATGTTAAATTTAACGACATGAGAGAATCTCAATCCATTATCTCGATTTGGAACAACCTGAACGTGAAAAACCTAATCTTGATCTACCAATATCAAACTCGAACAAAAATCCTTGTTGCATTAGGTTCCCGATTACAGAAAATCCACCGGGTGATGTCACCGGCTGCAATGCCAAGCATTTTACGTCTTCGGCTGTGTCAATAAAGTAATTCCCAAATGGTGGCGAAAATACCGAGTTGCCAACGAGTTTGAAACTCAGCTTGGGTAAACTCAGTCTTTGATTGATACCCGATACATTATAACAAAGATCAAAATTTGGTGGCGATCCTTCAGGGATTGGCAAATTCACGCGTCTTCGAAAGGCGGTCAAAATACGACGGTAGGCGATATCCGGTAAGAAGGTGAGGGTGGTCCCTGAGTCAACTATCGTACCACCATTTCCCATTTTATCAAGGTCCCAAACCGAAGGGCTTATTCGTACTTTCACATTATCTACATACACATTTTGAACACCAATGTAGTAAAAAGTAGACGATAATGGGTTTGTTGTCAATGGCGTGTATCGCATTTTTGGATTTCGATCATTGGTACCGATCATAAGGTAACTCGTTGGCGGCGGTGCGACGGTGTAATCTTTCAAACAATAAGAGAACTTGTCACCAAACCGCCGCCCAAGTTGGGTAACAAAGGAAATAGGCCCACGACCTAGGCCCATTACCCCTTGCGCCCCATTAAAACTGGGGCCAGATACACTTGGCCCCGATATTTTAAATCCACATCCAAAGGCTAAACTATCATGTTGTAGTAATTTTCCAGTGGTGGAGTTAAAAGATGTCGTTTCTTTGGCGAAAAACCCGTTAGTTATAGACCCATCCGCGTATGAGTACTCATACCGGCATGGGGAATGCAGGCGCGTGATGTTGCACGCGCCTACAGGGCGGGGTTTGGGAACAAGGCGACACGCCGGGTCATAACAATGATGAAGACAGAATGACCCGGAGTGTCGTGCTAAAAATGCAGAATGTGGAGGTCGGGTGGCATTGCAGTCATTCCGGCAAGCAGAACAAGCGACCCAAATGAGATCGGAGCCAGTGTCAGCAATGAGAAGAAGAGGTTGTGGTGGGGTACCCAAATGGAGAGTAACAAAGTATTGTCCAGCGCCGGCGTAGGCGCCGGAGGTCAGGGGAAGGTTGGGGTGGCGGTGGAGGGTGGCGAGGAGGACGGAGAGGCGGGCCGAGTCAGAGATTACGGCGTCGGAAGGGGTTTGGAGAGGGTTAATGTGGTGGAGAGGGAGTTTTAGGAAATGGTGGTCTCCGGAGCTGATGACGGCGGAGTGGTGGTTGTTTGGGTTTATGACGGCGGAATGGCAGATGTGAATAAATGTAAGGAGTATAATTATAACAAGCATGGTGGTGGGTGGTAAGTGAAAAGATATGGCGTAGCAATTGGCTGATATTATGGTGAGCAGTATTTAATATGGACGTGTTTTTATTATATTGTATTTTTATTTATATTATTTTAATTTTCAAATATTTTTGTAAGTGTCTGATCTCGTTGTTTGCTTCGGTTTAAAAAATTAGAATAAAATATAGAAGCTGCATAGTAAATTGATCACTGATGTCCAAATTTAGTCACTCCAGGTGGAGCCTTATTCAATCAATACCAATCACTAAATAAAATAACTTATGTTAGTGAATAGTAATCGGTAATTTACGACCTTTTATGATGGTTTAATTTTGTAATTGGTTTAATAGTCCAAAAAGCTATGTAATTCGTTGCATTGATTTTTTGGGAATGGAAATAAAATTAGTATATTTTCAATTATATGTATTTCAAATTATAAAAAAGTTTTTATTAATGTTTTATAGTACACGTACGTTTGAGATTTCCATAGTTATATTTTAAATGATAGAAGTTATAGTAGCTAGCATATACGTACTTATAAATGATCGAATTAATAACATAAATGAAAAGTTTAACTAAATAAAATAAGCTCCACTAAAAGTATATATGTTTAAAAATTAACTAACCAAAAAGATTATATAGATCATGGTTTTTGTTCATTTAAGGCTTGAATTTTCCTTGGAAACTAGGGGATAAATCTTGGCCATTGGATTATCCCCTCAAAAATAAATCCCAACCCTCGATATCCCTCCCCTTCCTGTCGTCTCCCTCTCCCCCACACACGCACACAAAATCTGACTCTCACTTTCTCCCCCGCTTTTCCGGCGACGTCTCTCCGGCAACGGGATCTTGAACCACCGCCATCTCCACCTTTATCTCTGACCGGCGACGACGACCAACTCCTCCTCCTTCTTCTCCGGCGATACAACCACCGGCAAATGCAACAACTTCGCCGGAAAACTTTAAATGTCGATAAAACCTTCGTTCCTTCGAATTAGAACATCACTCTTACACCAAAATACTCACAATCACACCGCGAAGAAACCCTGACCAGAAATTAGTCCGATTTATACTCGCCGGAAAAATTAAAAAAACACTATAGCTTTGTTGTTTCTTCGAATTAATGCATGAAACTTGTGCCAAATCAATCAGAAACACATTCCGCACAAACCCTAGCCAATAAACACTGTTTTCGAGCTCGCCGAAAAAATCACAGTGTCGTCGGAAAAATCAAAATTCACCATCTCTTGGATCGTCGCCCATCAAATCCATACCATTCCCGTATGCGTCCCTTGACGGTCAGTTTAGAACGGATAAGGGCCTCTGGCCCGTTCCGTATCCACCCGAAAATGAAATTGATTAGCCGGAGAAGTCGCCAGAGAAGATTCGACAGCGTTAATGTCTTAGTGATTACCAATCAAGCTTGATTGGCTTGACCAATCGAATATGAATAGAAAATGTCGTCGGAGTAATTCACCGGAGTAACCAATCAAGCTTGATTGGCTTGACCAATCAAATATGATTGGACAATGTCGCCGGAGTAATCCGCCGGAGTAACCAATCAAGCTTGATTGGCTTGACCAATCAAATATGATTGCACAGTCGCCGGAGTAATTCATCGGAGTAAGCAATCATGTTTGATTGGATTTTGATGATGGTCGATCCAAGGGCTTAGATTAGTCCTTTGGTTTCCATCATTTTTTAAGGATCCATATGAATACAACCCTATAGATCATAGATGATTAATTTTTGTGTTTTATATGTATATGTACATAATATAAAGTGTTCTGTATGTAAACAAAAATTCTTCATGTGTTTACAGTCGACGTGTGGCTAAATAATAAAACTATAAAAGGTACCACTGATTGTTGAGAAAAGTTAAAATACATCGATCGTGGGTATGTTTTGTATGTACGTCGAAATCGTCAAACTGTCAAAATTTGAGAATTGGGCCATTTTTAAATTAGTTGGTCGGTGATTAATTGGGATTAGTCTGCTCGAATGTAAGAAACTTTGAACGAATGTTTATTGTAGGAAATAACTAAAACTGTGTGTATTGTATGTAAACAACTTTGAAATAATGTTTGTTGTATGTAAGAATTTCGTTTCAACCAATTACAATCTGACAAGTGGCACATGTATATGGTTGCCACGTATGTTTTCTTACATACAATAAATATTTTTTCAAATTGCTTACATACAATACACATAACTTTAGTTTTTTCCTACTATAGACATTCGGTCAAAGATAATTACATTCCAAAAAACTAATCTCGTGATTAATTTTATGAAACTCGTACGAACTTGGCTTGTTAAAAGAAGATTTTTACGTCGTCTTTATTGGGACAATTTATACGAGTAATTGATAAACATATATATCTATAATTTATATTTATAACTACTTATAAAGCAAACTTGTATTATATTTTTAAAATCTTGTAATCTCTTAAAACATTTATAGCATACATTTTTTATCTAGCTACTAAATTATCTTCATTAACTCCATAAATCACATGAATTATTTTACATTATCTATTGTATTCGCTGCCATTGTCAATACAAGTTGCCACCGGCCGCCACTAACGACACGTCGCCGCCTACACCACTGCATTACATGGGTATTCATCTAGTTTCATATGCCATGTAATTCCTTCTTTAAGACATTTGAGATATGTTTGTCCAAAATAAGTGTAGTCAAAACTAGCAGCATAACTAGATTAAAATTTTATTTAAAGTTTATATAGTACGTAGCTGGATTTGTTTGATAAAGTGATTAATATGGAAATTTAGAAAAGAAACAAATAAGTGAGGCTAGAATTTGAGAAATATAAACATCTAAATTAAAACATATATTTAAGTAATTAGCTTTATCTTTTGATTACATATGTTACTAGACAATAAAGCAAGGTTCTTAAGCTAATTACTTTTAAAAAACTGTCACTTGGCAACCTCACCTTTTGTTTCACCCAATTCCTGTCGATTTAATAACCAAAACAAAAAGCAAAACTATAACAAGAAAAACAACGAATCGAAAATATTTTACTTTCAAAATCTTTATATTCATTTTTTGTTGAACAACACATAAATCACATCATTGCCATCTGTATTCAATCTCCCAAACAAGCTAATCATATCTCATCAAAAAAACTTATAAGAAAAATCTTCAGTTTAGTTTCTAGATTGATTCCTCTATTTCAATTCATATGATAAAATTAATGAAAAAATCTAATAGATCCATGACTTTTTTTTTCCTTCTTTTTTTTTTTTTAATAATGTTTCAAACCCTCTATCCGGTGAACAACAATATCTGACCTATCTTCCAAGATTATCAAGCATTTAAGGTATCAATTTTCCTATTTCAATTAACAGGTTTTTGAGATTTCAAATTTTAGGGTTTTTATAAATTTTAATATTTTCTCGAATTTCCTTATTTAAATTAAAGTGTGTTTTAAAATTTATTTACAATGCATGAGTTGGTTTTAGTGTACTCGACCTTCGATTTGGGTATTTTTCCCTTTCTGCTTCTTTCTTTTTATCTATTACTTACAAGTGATTTTGATGATTCAACGATATAGTGAAACTTGATCTTTAATGATTCTATTGTTGCATGTCATAAAATGTTTTTAATATATATGTTTATTATATTTTCGGTTTTTTTTTGAATTTTTTATAAAGGGGAGATTACTTTTGTTGACTGGGTTTTTTTTGCTTTGACAGGAACAGGAAGATTGGTAAGGGTACTTTGGTTTGTTAATATAGCTATCCTTTCTACTGTATATTTTGATTACGGAATAAAGATAGGTTATCAAATTTGTAAGTATTCATGGGTGCCTTTGTAGGAAATTATTGTTATATCATAATTGAGATATATAGTCTTCATCCATATTTCTAATAGCATAGTAATTTGTCCTTTCTATTTTGGTTAGGGATTTAAAGCTTGGAAACGAGTTTGTTGTTATGTTCGGTTTTCTTGAATATCAGGTATTTAATTATGGGTAAATGTCCATCTTCATTCCCGCAACATTAAACTCAGTAACTTTTTTATTTGTTTGCGTATTCTGGATAGATCTCATTATAATATATACTTCCTATATTTGAAAGATGGGTCTATCAGTACCAGTCCATTGCAGAGTGTAAACTCATTTTTGTATGTACACTAGCTCATGATATTCCCATATTTAGAGTAATTTCAAAGTACCTGGTATATTTAGTTGTTTGGGGAATGAAATCAGCTTACAACGAAATTCTGCAGTTGCACACTTTCATTTGTGTGCTTCTTGCAACTTACATTGTTCCCTACTTTGTCATGTGGAAATTGCTAGTTGTTGTTTCTTTATGGCTTGTGTCAAAGGATTAAACGCTTAACTTTTCAAAGTACGTACCTTAGGATTCCGCTATGTCTTATTGGGTATGTATCATACTATTTTTGTACTTACTACAATATTGATAGAGAAAAATCAATTCATCACTTTTGTTAATGCAACCAATTTAGCAAAGTTGGATATGTGAGGTATCCGTTCTTCATTAACTACACCATATTCCTGATTTAAGTGCCTCCCTTGTAAAATATGCTAAAATGTGTAATGAACCTTTAAGTGAAATGGGAATGTAGGTTTTGATAGAGAATGTAGGTATTAGAACAAGCAATAATTAATTGGTCAAAAGGTTATATTTTCATTTCATTAGAGAGTTTATATATGCTTATAATTTGCATATAAACCCCTTAACTAATTACAAGCAAGTACATGATAAATTACAAGACAAACCCTTAATCTAAATATACTAAACACTAAGGACATATTAAATACAAGTTTACAAAACACGCACTACAAAATATAAAGTTAACAATCTCCCCCTTAGTGTTGTTTTGTAAAAGATCAACGATTAGCTCTTTTCTTCTTCCTTTGGCGTCTATTTCGCCTTTTTGTTGATGATTCTGGTTTGTTGTGAAGAAATGTTTGATCTTTGAAGGCTCGTTTTTCGTACTTGCGTTTTGATTCCTTCCAATATTTCTTAGGCATAAAATGGTATTTTGGGTCATCAGGTCGATTGGGTGGTTTGATAATATTGTCGGCAAAATTAACTGGAGGCATATTGTGAAGACCTTGTTCATTATTGGGTGAATATCTGACTCAAGTTCCCAGTGGATGGTGAATTACACCTTCTTGTGCTTTTGGTAATCTTGCATCTTGGATTTTTCTTGATCTCGTTCTATGATCCAACCTAGACTTTATCTTCTTGATCACCCTTTCAATTCTCTTCTTCTCCTTTTCATTATCTTCAAATTCTCTGAGACTTTCAAACACCGCAGCACACTGTCTCAATGTCCCATCAGAGTATTTACAAAGTTCTTCAAGTCTGATGAATATTTTGTGTCCTTGATCACTGACGAATACAAACCCTCTTGGATTATCAAATATAGCACCAGTATTGAAGTTCTCCAGATTGATTCCTTGGATTCTCTGATTGGGCACCGTGAGATTAACTTTCTTTCTTCTCTTTTCAATAGCCAATTGAAAGTCATTTTGTGTCTGACTTAGGATAAGGCTGTCCATATATCTCTTGATTGCATAATATGCTTCTTGATTCTCAGGATCTTGTTGAACAAGCTTACTTCCAAAATGATGAAGAAGAAAGATCAAGTCATTAGCAGACAGAAGATCAAGTCAAATTCTCAGGATCTTCTCCGAACATGTACTGTCGCCCATCTTCTCTTTTAACAACAAACCACATAAGCCCTGGAGGTCTCGTAAATCCTGGTTTACGCCATTCTTTGAAGTGGAAACCAATTACTTCAACAATTTTCATTTTAAATTGATTTTTCCACATTTTGTTTGCTTTTTGGCTTTTGGCTTTCAACAGATCTTCTAAGTACTTGTTTCTTTGATGATCAAACTCGTATGGTCTTCGTGCTCTTAGTTCATCAATGTTGATCTTTTTCAGCTCTTGTTTTCCAGAGAAGATTTGAGAAGCTTTTTCTTCAAGGAATTTTGTTAATTTGAACAGATTTGGATGAATGGTGAGATAATTGATTCTTTTCCTTTCATTTGATTGAAAACCTCCTTCATTATTTTGGACAGGTGGTGCTCTTGGGTTGATATGAATTTGGGGATGATTGAGGTGATGGATGAGTTGGTCAAAGTTCATTGGATTGAGTGACGGTTTTGGTTGAGGGACTTTTGGTTAGTTATCAAAGCTTGGGGGAGGAAGATCGTCATTGCCAGAAGAGTTGTTGTCATCATTAGGATCATTTTCATTACCTCCAAAATCAAAATCATCGACATCTTGAATTTCATCATTATTTGCATCTTCAACAATCACAGTGGGATCAAGACTGAGACCTCGAGATTGAGCATCATCTCTCATGTCAGGACTATGTATAACTTCTATTGTAGCGCTAGCTCCAGCCACTGAATCTTCCACATTAACTTCTTCAGTTCGCTCAATATTCTCCCCCTCGTGCTGATCTTGATCATCAGGATCATCACGCCTCTGATGCGTTACTGCAGTTGATTTACATGAAGCTTCTAGTTCGGTTATTCTTTTAAGTGCCGCTTCGAGTTGAGCCTCTTTTAAGAATCGATCTTGAGCTGCTTGATCTTGGGAAAGTTTGAGTTGGTGCATATGATCAAAGCGAGCTTGAATGGATGCTTGAATTGCTAGATCGAAAGAATCGGTTTGTCCCTCAAGAGAAAGAAGATTGGCAAGAAGAGAATCAAGATTTGCACGGCTTTCGGGAGGCATTGGACCAGAGAATTTTTTAGGAAGTGAAGAAGAAGGTGATGGGTGGGGCGAGGATGGTTCAAGAGGTAGCGTTGGTTTTGGTGGGCGAGGATTAGAGTGGGGAAGAAGTCCAGCGGCTTCAAGATCTTGAAAGAGTTGTCTTTCTTCAGGATTAGCTTTAAGCCTAATGCCGTCTGGATTTGGAGGAGGGCTAGAAGTTGAAGAGGATGATGGGGAAGTGGCCGGGGCTTTTCCTTTATCCATAGGAGTGCGGAGCACTATGGTTGGTGGCGGTTGAGATGTAAGAGCATGAGCGACCGACGTAGATGTCGTTTGCACAACTATAGGCTCCGTTGGGTTTATAGTGTGGCCTGAATGGTTTTGGCCATCAGGGCTTCCCAATGATTTATGAAGCGATTGCTCGACATTGGTTATTTCAGAACGAATTGGCTGAGCACGAATGCCAAGCACAATGTTCCGGTTGGTGAGACGTCCGGAGTCTCCTAGAGAGCCCGTTGAACTGGGAGTTTGACCTTGAAAATGCACGGCAAGCCTAGCTTCTTCAAAGCTTAACTCCGCAGTGCCTGTCAATGTAACTTGTGGTATGAACACATAGACAGGACTTCCAGACACTCCTTGAGATGGTGGAACCACCGACTCTCGGTCTGTTGTAGCAACATTCAAAGAATGTGCGTGCTCAAAAGTATGTGTCCTAGGGGATCTAGACTCTATTGTGTGAGCAAACGAAGTTGGGAGAGAGGTAGAAGTCTCCACTGCTTCAATATCAACATTCTCCGAATGAGAAGTCGATAGTGGATGCGGTTGGTGCCTGTGCAGTGATGAAACTGGATCCTGTAGAGAGGATCCAGAGTGGCGAGAAGGTGTAGAATGCGAGGTTAGGGAGTCCTCGGCTTCTATCCTAGTGGTGGCATCCCGGTTAATTGGTTGAACTGTCGGAGGGCCATCGTTTTCTTTTTGCCCTATACTTAACCCAGACCACACAATCTCTCCATTATGTTTTTCAACCTCACCCTCAAGACCACCTTGTTCCTCCGGAATATCAAATAGAACGTCATTCAAAGGAGGTTCACTATCATGATGAGATGAGGATTGTTTTTCATGAGATTCCTCAGGAATTGGTAGGAGAGGAGTTCTCACACGGACAACAAATTTTGGAATTTGACGTTGTCTTTCAGTAGAAGATGATGAAGATGGTGAAGAATGAGTTTCAGAAGAAGAAGATGAAGAAGTGAGAGGAGAAGGAGCGGTGAAAGATGGAGTTGTTGTTGATTTAGACTTTGATTTTTTATGTTTCTTTCTTTGAGGAGCAGATGATTCAGGTATTTCGGTTGCAGAAGAAGAAGAAGACGAAGGAATAGATGAGCCAGGTGCCGATTCTACTCCAGACCCCTCTTTTCTTTTCCTAGACCTATGACCCTCTCTTGGCGACCTATGCGAGCGTGGGGAAGGCACAGCTCGGTGGTGAGCGGCCATACGCTCGTCTAAATACTCTCGGTACATCCTGAGATCAGGATTATCTATAGGCACCTGGCGAAGCAGAGTTTCAGGAATCGGCATGAAGTGAATTGATTCTATTTTGTTATTTGTATAAACACTTCGGAAACTTGAAATAAATGCACGCGTTGAGTTGGGAAACCGTTGAATGTTATCGTTGTTGTTGACAAAGTGTGCTACAATGACAGACAAGAAACGGATGAAAGCAATATATTTCTTGTTAGCTGTGAACTTTCCATTTACTTGTAGTCTGGGATGATCAAATGCAATAGCTGCAAAGTCCAGATGTACATCGAATGCAATCCCAAAAAGATATGAAAGTGTAGCCTTTGTAAAGTCATCTTGACCTTTGCGAGATGGTGACAAGCAATTGTTGATTATTGAGCAAAGTGTGTGCCATAACGGGTGGAAGTTCTTCTTTCTTAATTTGCTCAGGGCTGCAATCTCTCCATCATAACCTAACTCATGTACGCGATGTAGCATCTCAAGTGTTGGTGGAGTTGCAACAAAACTTGTTTCTCCTGGTCTTGAATCAGCAGCAGGGAATTGTAAGATAGTACGGAAATCACTGAGATTGAATGTAAACTGCTGTGAAGCACCATCAGTAGTCTGGAGAGAGAAACGGAAGAAGGGACAAGCTCTTCCTCTTGCGGGAACGTATTCAATGGTTCGCCACATCTGAAACAGGAGTTCCTCTTCAATGCCTTCGGCAGTAATGGTTAAAACATTAAGCATTGGGTGATATGTAAGCATCACCGGGATTATTCCGAAAGGACATGTGAATGGGATCATGAGACGAAAATTATTCGTCATTTGTTCTGTAGCACCATCTTGTAGAAACTCCATTCTGAAATTAACAAGAAGACGAATGGGAAACATTGTTTCCAGGGTTAAGTTAAATACCAAGATTTATCTAACACTGTTTATTCACAAAAGATGTAAAGGTAGTACAACAAGGCGTTCGATACCTTACATCTTAAGGAAAAACAATGTAAGATGAGAAAAACTTTTAGTTTTATTTGAAAAATAAGTTGAACATACACCCCGTTTTACTAGATGATGCAAGGACAGTACATCAAGGCGTTCAATGTCTTGCTTCTAAAGAAAACTTGATGTATGGCAACAGTATGTTTGAAATATATTAATGAATATACAACCTTTTTCACAAAAGATGTAAAGGTAGTACATCAAGGCGTTCGATACCTTACTTCTTAGAGAAAAAGGATGTCTAATCAAAAATATGTACAAGAGGAAATGTGGCAGCCAATATGTGTGATCTCAGATAGATTAATGAACATTAGATTGATCACAAATGAAAATGATGTGAGAGCACAATGAAATGTATCTTATGCATAATAAGATCTTGAAGATGAAAAATTTTGGGCAGAGTAACACTTTATAAAGATGAAAATTTTAAGAATCAATACCAGTATGATATACTGATATTATGCAAAGCATCAAGATATCAAGTAAATACTTGATATCGATGTACTGGCAAAGATAACACATTCAACAAATATAGATAAAGCACAAAATAACCAGTTGAGCAATCAGAACAGATAAGCATACATGTAAGTAAAGTAATTCTAGCATATAGTATATTCACAAAATAAGCATAAATTAAATCATGAATGAAATAGGAAAGATAGAATACCCGAATACTCAACAAAGATAAATGATACACGAAGATCACGTAAGAGTCAAGTAATCACCCCTGGGAAAAATCATGAAAAACTGGTAAATGAGTATTAAAAAGAATGAAAACCGGTATTTCAGAGACAAATGATATGAAAACCGGTATTTCATAATCAAAAGATATGAAAACCGGTTTGACAGTATCAAAAGATATGAAAACCGGTTTGACAGTATCAAAAGATATGAAAACCGGTATTTCATAATCAAAAGATATGAAAAACGGTATTACATAATCTAATGATATGAAGTCCGGTAAATCATAAGCTAAATATATGAAAACCGGTATTACATAAACAAAAGACATGAAAACCGATTTTATTGTTTGAAGAATTGAAAAACCCGGTAATAGTAAGTATAAAGAAAATAAAAGCCGGTATTGGAGAATGATTATACCTGAAAAACCGGTTTTTGCCTGATAGAAGAGTAAATGCCGGAAATCCTTGAATCAAAATATGTGAACTAATGCCGGGATTTAGAGAAAGCCGGTTTTAAAAGAAGGAAAAGAAAACTTAGAAAAATTTGGAAAAAATTAAATGAGGGTCAACGAGGGGTATTTATAGCGGTCAAAGCCGGGATTTGACCCGGTTGTTTCGACCCGTTTGACTTGACCTGGTTTGGTCAAAACCGGTTTTTTTTTTTTTTTGTTTGGTATGGTTCTTAAGGTAAAGAAATATGGACAAAACTCCCCCTAGGAAAATTATACAGACACACACATATAAGAGATTTACAAACTCCCCCTAAAAACATGCATTCTATCTTTTTTCTCCCCCTCGAACATTGCATATAAGAGCAAGTAAGCAGATGGCAAGCGTTTGACCAGGAAAATAAACATAGAAAGCATGTTATTAAGGCATATTATGTTTGTAGATCAAGCATACCTAACTTAGTGATCAAATAAGTAAACCGTTGGCGGTCTAATGGTTTAGTGAACAGATCAGCAAGTTGGTAGTCAGTTGGAACAAAGTAAAGTTCGATGTTACCTTTTTCGACATGGTCTTTGATAAAATGATACCTTACATCGATGTGCTTTGTTCGTGTGTGTTGAACAGGGTTGCAAGAGATGGCGATAGCACTTTTGGAGTCACAATAGATTGGTATCCGATCATATTTGAATCCATAGTCAGATAGCTGAGTTTTCATCCACAGAACTTGTGAGCAGCAACTTGCAGCAGCCACGTATTCAGCCTCAGCAGTTGAGGTGGACACACAAGATTGTTTCTTTGAGGACCAACCGACTAACTTGTCTCCTAGAAACTGTACACTCCCTGAAGTACTTTTGCGGTCTAACTTGCATCCAGCATGATCTGCATCTGAAAAAGCTATTAACTCGAATCCGGTATCTTTTGGGTACCATAAACCAAGATTTATAGTTCCTTTAAGATACCGAAAGATTCGTTTTACAGCTTGGGCATGACTTTCCATAGGGTTAGCTTGGAAGCGAGCACACATGCAAGTGGCAAACATAATATCCGGTCGACTAGCTGTCAAGTACATGAGTGATCCAATCATACTGCGAAAAAGTTTCTGATTGTATGGTTTTCCATTAATATCAGTATGAATTTTAGTTCTTTGATCCATTGGTGTGGCAATGGGTTGACAGTTTGACATGTCAAATTTTTTCAAAATATCAAGAATGTATTTATTTTGACAAATGAAAATCCCATTGGAAAGTTGTTTACTTGTAAACCAAGGAAAAAATTTAGTTCACCCATCATGCTCATTTCGAAATGCTTGACCATTAATGCAGAAATTTTTTTGCAGTACTTAGGATTGGTCGAACTGAATATAATATCATCTACATAAATCTGGATCAAAAGGATATCGTTACCTTGCCGTTTGATAAACAGAGTAGTGTTGATAGTACCTTTAGAGAATCCTGATTTCAGAAGATATGTGGTAAGAGCATCATACCATGCACGTGGTGCCTGCTTCAATCCATAGAGAGCTTTGTCAAGTTTGTACACATAGTCTAGATGTTTTGGATCAATGAATCCTTCTGGTTGTTCGACATATACTTCTTCTTTGAGAAATCCATTGAGAAAAGCCGATTTAACATCCATTTAGTGAACGGTAAAGTTCTTGAATGCTGCATAAGCAAGGAAAATGCGAATGGCTTCAATGCGAGCAACAGGAGCGAATGTTTCATCATAATCAATTCCATCTTGTTGAGAATATCCTTTGGCAACAAGTCTAGCTTTATTGCGAACAACGATGCCACTTTCATCTTTCTTATTCTTGAATATCCATTTGGTCTTTATTGGTTCCTTGTGAATGTAGGGGTTAGGAACCAATTTCCATACTTCGAGACGTTCGAATTGAGACAGTTCATCTTGCATGGCTTTCACCCAGTCTGGATCACATAGAGCTTCTGTGACGTTAGTAGGTTCAACCATGCTTAAGAAATTGACGAACAGGCATTCATTCGCGGAAGCGGCTCGAGTGGTTAGACCAGCAGAAGGATCACCAATGATCTGGCTTGGTGGATGCGGAAGCATGGATCGCGACCATTTTCGAGAATGAGGTAACGGTTTAGCTGGTTCGTTATTTTCATCGGGATTAAGAAAGGTGGGAGAATGTTGTTCAGTAACTTGTTCATATGTTGGTTCATCAGGAAGAACCACTTCTTTAGAAACAGAGATGGAGCTAGATGATGAACATGAAATTGACGGATTTCTTGCTGATAGAGTATCTGAGGGAGATGGAGGGGGACAATTTATTGATGATGGAGGAGAGGTGTCTTGTTGAGATGAAGTTGAGATTTCGAGCAGAGAATTCGTTGAAGATGGAGATCCAATTTCAGAGGAGGTAGGTTCTACTGGTGAAGGAGAGTCATGATAAAATTCATTAAACACTGTGTCTAACTCTTTAGTGGTTGGACATGGAAAATTGTGAGAATGATCAGATCCTGATTTAGGGGGCTGAGCTGGAGTTGAAACAGAGGATGTTGAAAAATGATGATCTAGGAGCATTCCAGATAGTTCATCAAATTTGACATTCATGCTTTCAACCACTTTCTTGGTTCTGCGATTATAGACACGATAAGCAATGGATTCACGTGAATAACCAATGAAATAAGCCTCATCTCCCTTTGGTTCAAATTTTCCAAGATTTTCATGGTCATTGAGAACATAGCACACACATCCAAAGATATGAAAATAATTCACAATTGGTTTTCTCTTGTTGATGACTTCATATGGAGTTTTGTCGAATCGCTTATTGATAATTGATCTATTTTGAGTGAAGCATGCTGTGGCAACGGCTTCGGCCCATAGATTAGGAGGAAGTCGAGAGTGAGCAAGCATGGTTCTTGCAGCTTCAACAAGTGTGCGATTACGACGTTCAACCACTCCATTTTGTTGTGGAGTTCGTGCAGCGGAGTATTGATGAGAGATACCGACAGAAGTGAAAAATGACTCGAGTGTCGCGTTTTTGAACTCGGTACCATTGTCAGATCGAACGGAACGAACAGTGGTTTAAAGATTAACTTGAGTCCGTTTTATAAAGTCAATAATGATTTGAGGAGCTTCACTTTTCTCACGAAGAAAGTAGACCCACGTGTAACGAGAATAGTCATCAACGATAACAAGAATGTATCGTTTACCATGAATGCTTTGAACACGCATAGGACCACATAAGTCCATGTGAAGAAGATGAAGAGGAGCATCAGTGCTCAGATGTTTCTTTGGTCTGTGAGACGCCCTTTTTAGTTTGCCAATAGCACATGCTGCACATGATTGAAGTCAACAAGTTGTTTATCAACAAGTTGTTTATCAACAAGAGCATTGATGGTATGGAAGTTGAGATGAGACAGGCGTCTATGCCATAACCAAGATTGTTGAGCAGAAGCTTTTGAGAGAAGACAAATTGCAGAGGAAGGTGATGGAATGTTATTGAGATCGATAGTAAACAGGTTGTCATCTCGAGAGCCAGTCAGAATATCTACCCCTTCTTCAGTTTGCACTTTACATTCATGGCGTCTAAAAAGAACTTGGAGATTATTGTCACAAAATTGACCAACACTGAAGAGATTGTGACCAAGACCTTCAACATATGAGACACGTTTTATAGTGATCCCATTTTGAATGATGTCACCATAACCAAGTATTGGAGCAATATGATCATTCCCAAAACGAACTGTGCCCATGAACTTTTTAACAAATTTCTGAAGCATAGATCTGTTACCAGTCATGTGTCTGGAACATCCGGAGTCGATATACCAGACACAGATGAAGAATTCTTGACAAAACAGGAAGTATTGGTTTAGGTCCCCACATGAACTGGGTCCATTGATGGTTAGGGGTAAAATATGCAGAATAATTAAATGATGTATAATTATGAAAAAGGACAAACCATGCAAAATTAAAGAAACAAACAATAAACACATACAACATTCATACATTTATTGAAGAAACAAAACACGGTCACTTAGTTCAAACGAGGATTACAAATTACAGACATTTAAAATTGTTTCAAAAGAAGAGAGATTAAATAGAACTAGTCCTACAAGACTTGGGATTATCTAAAGAATTAGTCCTACGAACTCTCCACACTTGTTTCACAAGAGTTGACTCTTTATCATGCTCGACTCTCCTAGATGCAGCTAAGTGTCTATCTTTAGGGAGCCATTTACTTCGACAATCTAAGCACAAGTCACCTGAAACATGAAAAGTTTTTAGGTTAGATGAAAACTACTTAAAGTGGGTTGTTTTCGATTGCCTTTTAGGTGTGGGATGGATGGATGTTGACTGTTTTTTAGTGTTCAAACGGAACTAACCGTACTGATCTTGACATCTGGTGACCTTCCCGAAATCATCTTTAATAACAGTGAGTTTAGGTTTGGGTAGATGAGTTTTGGTAAAGCTAGAGTACTTTCTATCCTTTGGTTGTTGTGACAGTTTCATTTTGGTAAGTTTTCTTTTTGGTGATGAGGTGTTAGGTTTGACAGGAGTGTTTGAAGAGTTAATTGTCTTTGTGGTATTGTTGGAGAGCTTCAGGTTTGAACTAGTGGTTTTTCTTCGTGGTGTCTTCCTTGGTAAATAAGTGGCTGGTATGGGGTATTTGTTGGGAGTTTTTCTTAATGAGGGATCGTCCTTTTTCTCCTTGTTAACAAATTTTCTTTCCAATTCAGGATCATAAGTGTCATTTTCTTCCAAGAAGTTGTTAAGATCCGGGAGGTTTGAAAAATCTAGGTCAGACTTTGGGTTCTTTTGATCGGGTACACTAAGGACATTGGTCTTTGAGAACCTTGAAGTCTCATTGAATGACTTTGTTGCATTGTCATTTGGTAACTCAGGTTTGTAACCAGTTAGTTCTTTGATGATTTTGCAATATCTCCATTCTTTGGTTGCAAAAATGGTTGATTTATTTTGAAAAACCTTTTTGTCTTGCTTTTCCTTTTCTAAAGCTTTTGTCAATGCAGCAATTTCATTCAAGTAGACTTGAACTTGAAAGGATGTTTCAGTTGATTGAGCTGACGAAGAAGTAGTATCAGTGGAAGTATCCAAAGTACGAGTTACTTTCAAAAATTTTGAGAAAGGACCAGACTGTAGTAACTTTGACGCCTTTTCCTTGTCATTATTTGCAAAAGCTTGAATTACGATGTTTTTATACTCCACTTCTATCTTAAGTTTATTAAATTCAGTTAAAAGGTTTAAACGTTGAACTCTTTCAAGTTCAAATCTTTTGGTAACAGAATCAATTTCACTTAGATAAGATTGAGTTTCTTTAGAAAATTGAAGTGGTCCAGTATTAAAAACATTTGGAAAGACATGTTCAGATTGATCCACTGACACTTTTTCTTCCTCATCATCGTCATTGCAATTCATGCTGTCTTGTTCGGTTTGGGTGGCAACATTGTAGGCCTTAACATGATCCCAGTTAGTTTGCACAGAAGCATCAATACATTTACTAGTACTGCCAACAGAAGGGCAAGGTGTGGGGTTCAAGACAACACATACTGGACAGTTAAGATCGGAACAGTCATAGACAACACTGGAAGTTTGCAATTCAATATCAGGGACATCTTTGTTATAGTGATTTTGAGACAGAAGAGCATCTATCACATTTTGTTTTTCATTTAATGTTTGTTTCAAATCTTCTAATTGTTTTTCCAAAACACTTTGTGGAATGTATGGTCGAACTGGAGCTGGTTTTGGAGGAATTATTTCCTTTTTAGATTTGGACTCACATGACTGCTCAACAGTTGGTATTTTAGTTGAGCTTTCATTTGAGTTTTCATCTAATTCGACAATTATAACCGAGTGTTTTTTGTTTTTAGGACAAAGTGGAAGATTAAACAAATCATATGAATCATTGATGTGTTCATAGTTAATTTTAACTTCACATTTGGGTAATTGTTCTTCTGTATCAAAATCATTATAAACGGGTCGGACAAATTGACTGAGCAGACCATACAGCATCATGTTCTCATCATACAGGGGTGGTACAATGAGTTGTCCAGTGAGTAAGTTCTTTGGATCTTCAAATCCTAACCCTTTAGTGATATCTTCAAAATTTCTTGGTTTGTTTAAAAATATTTGCTTGTTGGATTGATCAATTCTGTAAACCTTAACTTTATAAAAATTGACTTCATCAATGAGTTCATCAATTTTATGTTCGAGTTTTTGGTTTTGAGAATCTTTGATGCAACATGCATGATTTAAATCAGAAATTTGATTTTGTAATTCTTTCACTGTAGGGTTGGAATCGTTGAACTTGGACTGAAGAGCTACAAGATTCTCGGCCAAAGCATTTGCTCTAAACATTTCATTTGATTGTGCAATTTTTAAGTCTTTGATGATTTGGTTTAGTTCAAATACTTTGAGCTCAAGTTCTTGATTGGAAAGAAGTAATTCAGAAGAAGTAGTAAAAGAAACCGATGCATTACTGGTTGTTAATTCTTTAAAATCCTTTTGAAGAGTGTTAAAATCTTGTTTGACTTTAGTTAAAGAATTTTCCTTTTCTTGTAAAGCATAGGTTAATTTTGCAACTTCTTCCTTCAATGAGACGTTTGCAAAATCAGTTTGTTCACAATTGTTCACTAAATGAGCAAGATCATATTTAGGGATATGACATACCTCATCATTATCAGATTCTGAACTGTTACCTTCTTCGTCAAGCTCTTTGGATTGTTTGATTTTGGTCATGAAGCAAACGTTTGCAGCCAGTTCCTCAGTTTCTTCATCTGACAGATGCAACCACTGATCATCCTCTGCAAGAAGTGCAACTCCACTTTCTTGTTGCTTAACAAGCAAGAGTTTATTCTGATAATAAGTAGAGTTCTTCTTCTTTGGTTTGGGACAATGGATAGCAAAATGTCCTATTTGACCACAATTGTAACATCTCTTGTCTTCAGGCTTCTTTTCCAGAATCTTCTTTTCAAATGACTTTGGAGCATCAAATTTCTTTTCAGGTCCAGCATTTTCAGACGGGGTGTGAAACTTTGGTGATTGATTGTTACGAGCATAAAAGGACACTGAAGATGTACGAAGTTGATTATTTGTTGGCTTCTTGTTGAAATACTTTGTCTTGAAAGATCGGGTGAAACATGCCAAGTCATTGTACATTTGTTGTTCCTTGTCATCCAACTCAGAGGCATTGATATTGCAAGAATCAAGATCTAGAATAATATTTGCAGCATTGGAATTGAAGAGTGGACGAGTCATTCTGTTAGCAACTAAAGCAAGAGGATCTGAAATGAGTTGTTCACAAGAGGAGGCTTGTTTTGCCTTGACATCACTAACATTGAGCTTCAACTTCTCATACAGAGTGTGAATGGTAAGATCCTTAAAGTCGGAATGTTGGTTTAGTTGAGTACCATACTCATGCCAGACAGGATCAAGATAGTTCAAGAATTTGATTTTCAATTCCATCTCACTCTTCTTAACCTTCTCTTTTCTTAAAGCATTAATGACAGTGCAAAAACAAGTGTAGGCATCTAGAAGAGATTCACCCTTTTCTTGTTTAAAGGTTTCATAGAGATGAAGAACATTTGAGAGGCGAATGGTGGATGAGAGATCAGATCCTTGAAGTTGTCTTTCTAATTCATCTCAGATGTCCTTTGCAGTGTCATATGAGTCTACATTACAGTAGATATCATTTGGAAGTGCCATGTAGAGATGATGTAAAGCAAGATTATCATCTTGAGTTCTGTTTCTTTGAGTAGTATTCCAACTCTTAGGGGGAAGGGGTTCTTTGGTGACTGGATTGATGTGTTCAAATGGACCATCATTGATTGAAGCAATAATATCAGTCCCCAGAGGTTGTTTCTTAATCCAGTTCAAGAATCTATTCCTCCAGAGTGGGTAACAGTCACGATACTGTACAGGAGGTCTTGATTCGTTACCAAGAATTAAAGAATCTTGAGAAGCCATTGTTCAGAAAAGAAGAATCGATTGTAAGTCTGGTAAAATTTGGACAGAGTAACTTTTCCTAGAAATTGATGAAAAGAAGCACAAATACCGGTTTTGATGTAAACCAGGTATTTCAACACACAACACCAACTGAAGTCAACTAAAACCGGTTTTGAAAATAAAAGAACTAATACCGGAATTGGTTCATGAGGGACAAATACCGGTTTTCAAATGAAAATTTGAGCAGTATCTCGGTTTATCAAAGTAAACAATAGAAGAACAAATACCGGTTTTGGAGTAAACCAGGTATTCTCACTTTCAATCTCAATCACACAGTCAAAACCCGTACTAATACCGGTATTCAGTGAATAAGAGTACTAATACCGGTTTTCAGCGACATACTCGAAGATATTAACTAAGTGATTAATAAGGGAACAAATACCGGTTTTGGTATAAACCAGGTATTATTAAAGATAAAGGAAATAACAAAGATAATCAACTAAACTGATACCGGTATTCTGATGATCTTCAGAAAAACCGGTTTTCAAGAGGTTAGTTATTAATTATGAGTAGCCTTTGATTATCTGTGAATAAAGTAACCAATACCGGTTTTGGTGTAAACCAGGTATTGTGATTAAAGACAAGTACAGAAGACAGATAAACCCGGTAATGAATCCCGGTTTTATAACTTCTATTCGGAAAATCTGAAAAACCGGTATTGAATTCCGGTTTTCAGAACAGTGAATGTAAAACACAATTTAGCACAAACAATGAACAAAATCAAGCCATGGATCTTTCACATGATGTGATTTTGCTCTGATACCAAATGTAAAATATGCTAAAATGTGTAATGAACCTTTAAGTGAAATGGGAATGTTGGTTTTGATAGAGAATGTAGGTATTAGAACAAGCAATAATTAATTGGTCAAAAGGTTATATTTTCATTTCATTAGAGAGTTTATATATGCTTATAATTTGCATATAAACCCCTTAACTAATTACAAGCAAGTACATGATAAATTACAAGACAAACCCTTAATCTAAATATACTAAACACCAAGGACATATTAAATACAAGTTTACAAAACACGTACTATAAAATATAAAGTTAACATCCCTTTTTTTGGCATTCAATAAATTTTTTAATGATGGTAATGTTTCTGAATTGTCAGGTTCCTTCAATGTAATTAAGTGGTTTATCTTTTGGATACCAAACTATGTAGTTAACTTTCGTTTATTATGTGCTTTTATTTTTGAATATCAACTATTTGTTTCAGTTTGCAAATACAGCCATACAAGTTATTTATTCATGGTTTGCCTTCTATTTCTTTTTACAATAATAGTTGTGTTAAATACATCCGGGTATACACCCGGGTTGATTAGTTAGTTATATATATTCTTCTTAAAATTAACTAAAAATTCTTTTGATTCTTAATTTGTATACACATGTCGTCATAATGGAGTTAGGAAGCTCTTTATCTGAAGGATTTATCATTAATTTAGTATATAATCATTAATGAATAAAGACCGGTCTTTAGCTTTAGGTATATGAATGAATGAATTTCAATTCACCAAAATCACGTTTCACAATTCACATATACAGTTTTAAAGATTAAAAAGACACTCATTACAATAATTCACCTCATTAAATTATGGAAAATAATTAATCTTTTGAATACATGACCTTAAAAATCCTTCTAATGTTTTCACTTCATAACATATGCAATCCATTAATTTTTATTACCACTCTCATCCTTCAGTTGTACCATGTGATGTCCAAGAGCTTTAGCTCAATGGTCACCAGGAAGTAGGATAGAGCTCCTGGATGTGCATACATCGCGGGTTCGAGTCTAGCAAACAGGAGTTTTTTTCCAATTATTTGGGTTTCCTCTTGAAAGGTATTTGAGGATGATCATGTCGCTGCCACTGATTGCAAAAGATGGTGACGTGAGTGATCCTAATAACATTTCAAAAAAAAATTGTACCATGTCACATGATCATATTTTTAATATGATTTTTAGGAGAATGTATTAAAAGGATTAATAGGTTTACATTGTGTTCTTGAGTTTTTTTTTAAGAAAAGAAAGAAATACAAATGATTTTATAACAATTTGTGTTCTTAGAGTTTTTTTAATAGAAGGAAAATAAAAGAAATGAAATGAAATAGATGGATATTTTAGTTGATTTTGTTTTCAAAATTTTCTTTCGGATAATTTTTAAAGTATCTTTTCTCTCTTATCCGCATCTCTTCCATTCATTTCATTTCTATTAAATTAGAACTAGAGAACAGAGTGTTAGGGATGGATGAAGCACATCCCATGTCAGGATAGTATTGTATCAAGCCTAGTTAAGTGAGATGAAAATTGAGTCGACTTAACGATATTCAATGGTGTCAATTACAAAGATCACATACCTAACATCATTTTATGAAAAAAAATAAATATTTTTTTACATCCTTTAGCCAACTCAGCTATATGTGTATAAGCCATTCAATGATACGTATGATGAAGTAAGCGAAAATAAGTGTTTGATTACATAATGAATAAGCTATGCCTGATTTTCAGTTCTTTATCATATTACTGTAATAGATTCAAATGAAATCATCTCAATTAGATATACTAGCCTAGTGCCCGTGCGTCAGCGGCTAAACGGTGATGATAATATAAAACATTCGAGGTGACGTAATGCTTTACAAAGTAACCGGTTAACGATATGGTATGGGCTTGTGATGTGCTCTGTCTAGGATGATCAGTATATGGTTAAATTAATCTTCATTTGCGAAATGTCAAAATATACTAACAACATACTCAAACTTCATGATATTCTTGCAAAAAAATTGTATCTTGAACATCCGTAAGTATTCACTAAATATTGAATGATAGAATATACAAAAATGAAAATGAATAGAATTTGGGTATCTCTCTTAACAGCACGACAGATGACATCTACGACATCATATCTTGACCACAAACTTGTTCCTTCAATTTTCTCATCAAGTCCCACCAATAGCATACCACAGTATGAGGCTAAGAGTCACAAGTTGCTTCCTATAAATAACGCCATCATGCTTCTATGGTTAAAAGAAAGATGTAGTTGTCCCAAACATGCATTGTTAAAGCAAAAAGCATAAAAGAAAGCATAAAACAAAAGCTTTTATTACAAAAAGATACTAACCCACTACAGAATATGATGTTACTTGCATATATGATTGCTAATACTTGAGCCTTAACTATCAGACTTGTTCCAAAATAAATGGAAACGAAATACCTGATCAAATACCTGACCAAATTTTATATTCTGCCATTAAAAACAGCTTCTCAAGCTTACTATTTTAAAGCACATGAGCAATCAAAAAGTAAATGGCAAAAATAAAACTCGATCACTTAAAATATTTAAGATGTATCATGAAGATGCATAATAATAAGAAGATGTTTCATAGCTAGTTATGTATCTTATTAATGAACTTAAATATGACAAACCCGGCCTACTGTAATTACGCAAAGATTATAATTCCAGAAAACGGGATTTATTTATTTAGATAGCGTAAAATGGAGAATGCACACCTAAACATTTCAGAAGTACATGGGTAAATTCAGATTGTTGAGTTACAAACATAATTAATCGTACTCTATGATAAAAATTTTAAGCCTTTGCATATATTAGTAAATGATCTGTCAATGTAATCGTTGTAGCCAACCTTCCAATCCTTCAGAGCCATATTTTCTTAATGTAAATGAGTGGTCATACACAATTGAAACATCTAGAGCATATGCAAATACATGCATCCATACATATAACATGAAATGTTTCTAGAATATAGACACACAATTGGTTTTCTCCAATTCCTTAAGCATCCTCATTGGATGTGTTCTGGCATCATTAACACTGTTAGCACCCATCATTCGGGTCCAAGCGCTGATAGCTTTAATTGTTGTGAGAGTTAATGTAATGGATGCACGTACACATTCTTGAGACTCTAAGGCTGATTTATATAGGCATCAACCATGCCTTTGATGTTGTCCATTTCACAAATCAATCCATTGTAGACCACTTTTGTGAGCATTGGCATGAGCTGATAAGTTTTTTAAAGTAATATATTATTCACTGGTTGTTATCAACAATACAATTATGCAAGAATGACATGAGTACTAACAGATTAGATACACTTATGGAGTTATGGTACTCTGAAAACCTGAAAATAACACTACATGATGAACAAACAAATATTTCAATCAAATATCTTCAGTTTATAAAATTCTTCACATCGAGCGCATTGAATTTCAATGCTCTAAGAAGGGTTAATTATCAGCTAAATCGTTCATCATTGTAAGTGCATTGATAGCATGATATCAAACTAATATAAAAGAAACGTTATGAATCAAAGTTACTAGTATTATGAGATAGCACTGGCAATTAAACCGTGTAACAAGAGAATCACAGATCGCAAAAAGTCATAATTCTACGTTTTTAGAAGGGATTAGTTTCTTCGAATGTAAGAAACTTTGAACAAATGTCTATAGTAGGAAATAACTAAAGTTGTGTGTATTGTATGTAAACAACTTTGAAATAATGTTTATTGTATTTAAGAATTTCGTTTCAACCAATTAAAATCTGACAAGTGGCACATGTATATGGTTGCCACGTATGTTTTCTTACATACAATAAACATTTTTTCGAGTTGCTTAGCTACAATACACATAACTTTAGTTTTTTTCCTACTATAGACATTCGGTCAAAGATAGTTACATTCCAGGAAATTAATCCCTTTTTAGAAAGATTCTACATTTGAAAAAACCCTTAAAATTATTAAAGGAATTTGGTATTCAAAAGCAAAACCCCTAAACTTTATAAAAAAGATATATACAAAAAAAAACAAATAGAAACATAAGAAGAAAAAAAGAAAAATATCCCTAAATCAATTTGAGCAAAAGTGTTATAATTACTCCATGTCCGTAAAGATCCTTGATCGCCAACGATTCAAAGATTGGCCGGCAATTACTATCAACTTAAAATAATCAAAAAAAAAAATTAAAAAAAAACAGATTAACCATTATATGATACATAATCGATCAAAGGAAAAAAAAAGCAAAATCATAACGAATTCACCTACTTTTTTCAAATGCATATTTTCCCTTTAAAGGGCAGAATTAATACTCGTAACCAGTGTTGTGAAACTCGACCGATACAGTCGAGTCGGATCGTGTATCGGTCGACGGACGATACGAGTTTTCCATAATCGGTCTGAAAATTGACCAAGGTTCCAGACTCGGGCCAACTTGGTTAAGACTCAGTTGTATCGGTCAAGACTTGCCTGTATCGGATCTGGTCAACCAAAGTCAAACCTTTTTTTTTTTTTCTTTTTTTAAAAGATTTTATCAATTATGTTAGTGTTTCTAGACAATTATGTTTAAGTTGAAAAATTATGTTATTTTAAGTTTGAAGTTTTTTTTATATATTTTTCATTTTTTCTTACATATAAGTTCAAAAACTAATATTTTATACATAAAAACTCCACTATTCACCGATCCAATTTAAAAAAAATTCGGACTCCCACTCGTCAATCTGATCCCGATTCCCGAGTTCTGCAACCTTGCTCGTAACACACAATCTACTAATAATCTTATTTAAAGGACGGATAAAATAAAATTTTGTACTCTTTGGTGGTTAACTGGTTATATATTATTGGGCTTTAATGGGCAGAATTCATTGCAAAGTATTCTAGGCCCAAATATTCTTGGACGGGCCGTAGCCAATCCGATTCATCACATATTCACATAGTGATAGCTAGCCTGATAGCTCCGCACCGCCATTGGGGATTTGGGTCGAAGCAAAAAATCCCTACCAAGAAAGTGGAATACCCTTGTAGTCATTTCCTAGCTATTCTCTGAACATATTACCTAGTGAGATTCGAACTTGAAATGTCCCATATCTTGATAAGTGTGCAGCCGAAATTAAATTGTGTGCAACCATACACTTATCAAGTTGTAGAGTACAAACATATAATGTATGTATTTGTTGTATATGATAAAATTAAACTGTGTAGGGATCATCTCTCATATCTTTACCATTAAGCCACATTATATAAACTTGATAAGTGTGCAGCGGAAATTGTTTGGTTTGAAGTTCGTATAGCTTAATTTTCTCTAAATTTGAAGTCTCATGGTCAAGTCTTAATTTAACCTCTTTCCATATATTTTCCACATGATTGTGCCCTTGGTAGTTATGTTTTGGCCGTTCAGATGTCGGATTTCATTTATGATTGCTAAGATTTTAATGCATTCTTATTAGTTTTGAGTAATAATAATGGTCTTGAATACGTTAATGTGTGACAATTGTAATTAATAAATTTAATAAGGAAAAAATGAATATGTGGCTATTATTCATCCAACTTAGATGGAAAATACTTCACATATTAATTTTTTAATATTTAAAATAAATGTTTGCCCTCATATTTTTTATATTTTAAAAAATGGTAAGTGAAAAACTTTTCACTCAACTTAGATGCTTAACAGCCTCATATTGTCATCTCTTGTTTAATAATTAGCACCACGTTAACAAATATTGTATGAAACTTCTAAGTAAACCAGCTCTTAATTAAAAATTAACAAAATGATTAAAATCGGAATTAACAAATACAACCAATTGAGAAAATGCTTAATTTGTTCTCGACTTTTATGTAATTAAGCTAAGATCATTTGTTACATTTTGAGATGTAAACAAAGACAATCATTGTTTGCGGCATTCAGTCAAAGATTTATGATAACTTTGTCCCACAAAAATAATGGACATAAAAGAACACTAATGCTACTTAATGGTGCCTTTGAATGTGATTTAAAAACCGTCCTTCATTTAGCCCTCCTACAGTTGGTAGCTAGATCTCTATTTCTACTAACCACCTCTTAACTCTTACCCATTCAGTCCCCAAAACAACAAGCTTCTCATTTTAACAAAGCCGTTTTTGGATCCGATTCAAACTATAAGTTCAATACAGGGCCGTCTTATGGAATTCGGAGGCCAAAAACGAATATTCTTATTACGGACTTATGAAGATACATACAACATCATAGTACGCTTTTTTTTGTTCGACATTAAACTTTCTAATTTTGTTTATAACAGTTATATGTAAACTCGATTCTCAATAGTACATTGATTTTCAACTTATTCAAGGAATTATTTTTGTACTTTATTTCAACAAAATTGCATATCAATCAATAAGTATATGCAAAATTACGTTGTAGCTCTAGTCCTCTAGGCCGGATATGTTTATTTTTGCTAATAATTCACAAAATAAGTTTAAAATATATGTCTTTTAGTATAGTTTGACTTTTGAAATTTTTTTCTCAATTTGACTATAATTTTTTTTATTTTCGTAATACAATACTAGATGTAAAATATATGGATGGATTGAGTTTTAAATTTATTTTTCATCGATATATCTTTTATTAAGTTTTATATTAGACAAACAAAAGTACATAAAAAAAAACTCTAACAAGTCAAATTTTGACATTTAAATTATAGTGGATGGACAAGTTAATTAAGACGTGTAAGGTAAAATCAATATTAAATGGATATGTGTACAGATTTTGTGTATAGCACGTAACAAGCAGGGAAGATTGAGCCAATGATGACTAGTCTAATTGGTCAGAGAAATCACAGATTTTACCTAAGGTCTTGAGTTCGATCCTTAGGGATGACAAGTTTTGGGGTATTTCTTCTAAATACTTGTAACCAGTGGCAGATCTTGAAAATTTTAGCGATGGGGCCAATTTTTTTTTATGCGATCTTTATGTTCCGACTATTATATTAGAGTCATGTAATTTACTAATTCGGGTCGGTTCAAATAAAAATAACACTAATAATCTAAATTTTCTATTCAAATTACTAATACATAATTTCTAACAAACAAAAAACTACATATACTTTTGAAAATACCAAGACAAAAGGCGTGTACTATGTAATAGAGTTACATGTCAGTGTTACGATCTTTAAGCTATTTGAACAAATCTACTATCCAACTCATGTATCTGTATATCCAATGTGGCTGTAAACAAATCTACTCGGTACTAATGTTCAAATATGACATGAAGATATTTTCTACGAGGCCAATATCGAGTAAATGTATATGGAGATTACATATCTGGCATCTCTACTTGATGCTTGTTACATAAAAAGGTCATCTTGTCAAGTAAAAAATCAAACCCAATGTTTATGTAATTATTTAGACCCACCTTAGTTGTTGAAACTAAAAAAAAAAGGGACAAACACAATGCCTAAAACATAAAATTTTTAGTGGGCTAAATGAATTGTAGGATATATATAAAAACTAAAAAGTTAGATTTTATTAGACTATTAAATTCATTAAATATATCACAAGTTTTTAAAAAAGTAATCCCTAGGGCCGATTTAATATATATCAAAAAACGGCAGTGGCACGAGCCCCCATTGAAAGAACAGTCTTTGCTTGTAACGGCTCATTGTCAACATCTCGTTGTCTAGGATACATGCAAATCTTCACTATTATACGGTGAGGTTTCTCTGATATTGATACCCATTGAATGTTGGGGAAAAAAAAATAAAGCAGGGGAGATTGCTAAATGTTTCCAAAGTATAATTTTATTTTATTTTTTAAATTTTCTTAGCTACCTTCGTATGAAACAGAGTCAGCCAATAAAGTGAAACTACGTCTACTCAACAGTTGATGGTCTAGACTTGTAGTTCACTAAACTACTCGTAATAATAATATCTATAGTACACATTGTTTTACTTCTGCATTTGCTACATACATTTAACAAATTGACCATTTTTCTTTGTATCAATATCATGCAATAAAAACCTATCATAATCGATCTTCACCCTAATTCAAACTCGCTACGCAAAAAAATAAAAACCACATCTCTCTTCCCACCCCTAATTATGGATTACATGTTTTCTCCAAGAAACAATGAAAACTTGTTGCTTAATTCGGACAAGTTAGCCAATCATGGAAATATTAACTTAAGACAAGAAGAAGAACAACAACCTTTGTTCTTGCACTTCCCTTCACCTTTCCTTGATAACATGGATTCGACTACAATACTTCCAAACCTCGACAACCATCGTATCTCCACCGACGTTTGCAAAACCACGGCCAAGTTGACCACGAACAACGTAACCTTGAAGCCAAAATGTAGTGTAAGGAAGAAAAGAAGTGTTGGTAAGAAAGATAGGCATAGCAAAATTCATACAGCTCAGGGCCTTAGAGACCGGAGAATGAGGTTATCGGTTCACACAGCTCGCAAGTTTTTTGATCTTAATGATATGTTAGGTTTTGACAAAGCTAGCAAAACCATTGAGTGGCTGTTTGCTCAATCCCAGAAGGCGATTGAAGAAGTCACTCATGAAACTCTTCAATCAGATGATGCTAATACTCAAACAGAAGTTGGCAAGGAAAATAATGAGTGTGAATCACCTTTGTCTGTCTGTGAAACCGAATCTACTACCGTGATGGAGATCACGGCTAGTACAGACTTAGATGACAATTTGGAGCTCCATCAAACACAACAAGTTAGCCCATTGTAAGTACTTTCTTGATTGACTAATGCAGCACACACTTAAATTTAGTGTAAAATTGATAAATGTTATGTTAACCGAAGAAATTCGGTGTCACAAATTGATCTACGCACTTTTTAGGATCGAGTGAACACAGTTTAAATTTTTCATAGTTGAAAGTGCGATCATAATTTTGCTTCAACTATGTGAGCTGAGTGAACAACTTTGACATGCATGTTTTTAAACATTAATGTGAACACTAGCTAACATTTTGTGTGTATTATATAGTATATAAATAATTTGCATATTTATTGTAGTGACATCGGAGATGAGACCTCAGGAAAGGCAATTAAAAGTTACCCATCCGTTAAGGAATCTAGAAGTGAAGCAATTAGATCATCAATAGCAAGGGAGACCACAAGAGACACGATGATGATGATCAAGCATCTTGAGAAACCGGCGAAACAGATGTTTCAATTATCCGATCCTAGTGTTGATTTCAATCAATCACAATTAGGATTTTCGAAAAAAAATCTAGCAGATAACCATAACATGGAAGAACCATCATCATGTTATCCACTAGAATATTCAAACACCTATCATTTTCTTAAGCACCTTAACTTGGATAATACTACTACTACTAGTGCAAAGAATAATAATACCACCGGTACTTATAATTTGGGGAATAATAATATGACTTCCATTTCATCAACAACAAGTTGCTCCGTATTTGATTACAACAAAGCTCTTGCTGAACCACCGGCTGGCTGGTTAAATTCAAGAAATACATTCTTGGGGTTCCTTGGTGGATGGGACACCACAAATATTATTAATTCAAGATCAATGGAATCCGCAAACAATGGTAATGATGTGAATGGACACAACAACCCGGCATCAGGTATAATTTCCTCTGGTTTTTCAAATTTCCATAGTCAAGGGCGGTAAAATAATATTCCTTGGATCATCATCATATCACTGCAGTCGTCATATGAGCCACTACTATAATTATTGTACCTTTAATTACCATCATATCGATCTATTTCGTTCGTTCGTTGATCTTGAAAAAAGTTCAACTTGGTTATAGGTTCATTTGGAATAAGTGGAGGTAGACTTACACCATATATATTGTATTAAATTTTTGGGTACGTCGTTGTTATGTCAATTAGTATACAAAACTGGTACTTATAATCTCTAGCTATATATGCTGTGTAATTAGTGATGATTTCTTAATTGGTGCTAATTAATTTGCCTAGCAAGTCCAAATTCATGTTTTGTTAATTTCCTATTGGGGTCATAAATCCCGCGAAGTCATGTCATATATTTGATTATACATTTATACCACGTACATATAAAAACACACGAGTCCTGTTTGTGAACTTATTAGAGCACCCCCAATAATGGGTGGGGTGAATACTATCCAATACAGTGTAACATCAGCGCCACATAAGAAAAACTTCTTCCCAATACATTTTTCTCAATTTACACTCAATACCCAATACATCCCAATATATATCTAGGACCCACCATTTTAAATAATAAATATTAAACTATGTGAGAGAAAAAAAAAAAGAAGCAATCCTCCGTATTCACCACCACAATTCTCCAAATACACTCTCCAATACTAACCCAATACATAACACTCCCAACGGTATTCATCCGTATTGAAATCCAATACTACCCAATACTATGTACATTGGGGGTGCTCTTATTGGGATAGTAACTTAGGCATGTGCATGGGTCAAAACCCGGCCGTATCCAGCCCGACCCGTGCAAACCTGTGACTTGGCAAAGCACCAAAATCCAAGAAACGTCGTTTTTGACCGCTTTGAACCTGGCTCACTGCGATGTTCCTCGCATCAAAGTCAACCAGTTGTCAGAACTTCAAACTTCTCATCAACAACTCCCACTCGGCGAAATATGTAAAAGCCGGACCTCATGTTGCTTTGTTTGGATTGTTGCCTCATCAACATTGCTAGGATGGTTGTTTGCATTGCTCATACGGGTGAAAATTTGGTTAGAAGGCTTGAATTGATAGCTTGGATAAACTTTTTCCATAAAAGTGAAAGGGTTTTTGTAAAAAAGAAAGAGTTACAGAGATGTTGAAAAGAAAGGAAGTAAAAGATGTATGTAAAAAAATGGTATATACAAATATTAGCCTTTAAAATTTTGCTCCTTTTCATATTAGGTGTTTTGATATTAGGGGTTGTTTCAGCTCTTGCTGCAAATCGCGGTCCAAGTCCATTTAACAAAATAATTACAACCATGATGATGGGTTAACTTACAATGATAGGCTCGGGAAAATATTAGCCTAAACAGCCATAATATAATTAACATTTAAAATCTATGAGAATCAATTAAAATCTAGTAAGGAAAATAGATGGTTGAGAAGTTGAGTCTTTACTCAAAGGATACAAAACTTAACAAAAATATAGTAAATATATTTTTATTTTTTTTGAAAAACACTACTTTAGTAAATACTTCTTAAAACACGGCAATTTGGTGATTATTTTTTCTAATAACACCACTTGAAAGTTTAACCGTTGCATTGATGATCCTTTATAAATTGCACAATAGTTTCATGCACATCAATACATGATCCTTTCACCTTCAATTTTGGTTCTCAAATACATAATTTATAGTCAAAAATATTTGGTATCATAGTTGTTTAGACTTTAGATCACGCCTTTGGCGGGTCGAGACCCTAATAACACGCGAGGCTCAAAGGCTTTTCATGTGAAGCCCGTTTAACAAGCCCATTAAAGCGATGGGCTTTGTATTCAAGCTCAAACTTTTCCAAATTGCATTTGATGAAAGTTTTTTGGGGTCGTTTTTTTTATTTTTTATTTTTTTTATAAGTAAGGTTTTAGTTGGTTGATTAATTCAGTTATTCAGGACGGTGAATATCAGTCAACAAATAATTGTAACCATTATATTACAAAAGGTGATCTTAATAAGAGAAATGGTAGAATGACAAACTAAATATAAATAAATGTTGGGGATATCATACGTACAGCTGTATGTATGATAGGTACAACCAAGTTGAAAATTAGAGAGCATTTTTGATACATATATAAATTGAAGGATAAAAGTGTAAAATCAGGGGGCATTTTTGTGTGTGTAGTATCTAAGCTTGAGTACAATTTGCTGTACCTATCATTTTCCCATAAATGTTTATAAATTTATGTGCTACCAATAAGAGATGGAGAAAAAAACATGATAGATAAAACAGATTGTATTCGATTGTTCATCTCACATGACAACTCTATTTATAAACATTTGTTTGTAATTAGTTTGTCATCTAATATTTTTATATAAATATCATAAATATTGATTTATTTATCATACATGTATCTTTTAAAATATACTATACAAGTCAGTATTAAAATATACATGTGATAAATATATCAAATGTTCTGATACTAATATCACTTCTCATTATGTTATTGTAAATTGAAAATCGTGGAAAATGTCAAAACAAACATCGGATTATTTATAAGTTCGATTAACCTTCGAGATTCAAGATAAAACATCACAAAGATACTCTTATGGTTTTCTAACTATATTAATACGATCATAAGTTTATCCAATGGCATATGTTATTTTCTGTAACAGCTTTATTATACTATCTAATTAGGTGCTAGAAATTTACAAAGTTTAGATATAACAAGGAAAAAAGGATCAATTCCCCAATCAAACGAGTTGAATTCACAATTTCAAATGGCATATGTTTGATATTTTCTCTTTCAATAGAGAATTTAGATCTCAATAAAACCAATTAACAAAAATCTACCTACAAAATTGATATATCTGCAAACAAACACATAACAATAACAACAATAATACACCCAAATACAGACATACGGGATATAGAGATGTAGACAGTTTTTCTTTAACCCGGAGTAAAGTTATTAGTTCCAAAAAGATTTTTGACCAAACAAGAAAATAGCATGAGTGCAAACAAACACTTATACACTTATACTTATATGCATTACACGTAGATTTTCATAATTACTCGGACAAAAAAGAGTAGATTTTTATAATTACTCGGACAAAAAAAATACTACACAAATTGTGGCAAATGAAGATAGCATAAAATTGTGCGACTTCTTTAATTTTAAAGTACCATAAATTATTATTATTATTATTATATTAAGTTTGCTTCGATATTATGATTCGGCGTTCGAAGACTCCTAGCCAAAACATAGAAATTGAATTGATAAGGCACATATATAGAGGTCATGCCTAACAGGCTTCCTTGCCAATTAGTATTCGCCCTCTGATGGCATGGGGGTGTTGCATTATGCGTTTCCCTCTTTGGTTTTGCTGGAACCACCACAGCTGAGGCTAAAGCTCGATCGGCCACTTCTAGCTTATTTTGCATAAGGTGATGATTCATATACCACTATTTTTTCATCGATCCACACATCACCAAACGTGGATTTATTGTACAACATAATAATGCGAAATTAATCTGGTAATGTAAGACTTAAAAAACTGGTGTACGGATCACCACTACTACTGTATGCAATCAAATTAATGTACCCATTATTAAAGGCTTTCAATTCTCATGTATCAAGATTTTATTAAGTACCCAAATAATACTGTAATATTTTAGGGTCTTATCTTTATGGTATTTAAATTGATATATCAATTATAGATCGTGTATCCTAGTCGTGTAGACGTTATGTGTACATCTTTTATAAATAAAAATGTACGTGAGGATAAATTACTTATTTTCAATATAGTTCTTTAATTTGAACACAACCAATAAATAAAGGGTACCACACTCGCGGAAATTATAACTTGTGGTGGTCAAACTGTGATAACCTATAATTCAAGGGCCCAGTAACATAAAACTATGGACATATGAGGTCTAAATGCAATTAAACACACCTACTTTATTAGAAGTGGAAGAAGAAAGAGACAATGTACCAAAGATAGGGCTTTTATAGGACGGTCCATATATATTTTCAGTCAAAGATGCATGACTACTTTGGCACCTTTCGTGAGCATAAAATACCAGTTTTGTCTCAACAAAAACCACTCAATTCTTTTTTATTTTATTTTCTTTACAACGTATAAACGATCTAAGCATAAATTAGAATTAATTCTAACTGATACTAAAATATACGTAGTAAGCAACCTAGCTTTTTCTTAATGACTTTCGTTTAAAACTTCGTGTCGCAATTCGATAGCAGGAGGTCTAGCATACGATATCTTAACCGGTTACACACTAGAAAGCGTTACTGAAGTAGACATGTCTATTTCAAATGACTGATAGATGTGAGAAAACCCTCTACTAATTCGCCCATAAGACACAACGATCGATTAATAGATCGAGTAAACCTTTGTCTCCTCCAAAACTTAAACCTGGGTTACGAGGCCCAAACCCCTTCATTGAAAGACTGCCTTGCCACCTCAATGACACGTAAGTTACCTAGCTACGTTTTAATCCCTTATAGTTTTGAATATTCTTGATTTTTTGGTTGTTATGTTAGATGAAATATACATTAAATACCAAGCACGCACGGGGTTACAGTTTTAAATGACATCCGTTTACCTATAAACCAAAAGATCGACTAGCTTAAACCCAGGTAATTAATCTTTCAATTTTTCTTGACATATATATATATATACATATATATATATATATATATATAAATCCTCGTATGAGATGTATCATCAAATAGGAGAATTAAGAGGGTCAAAAGCAACCGGTTAAATCATATGCTCAATTCCAGCCATAGTTAATACACAATATAATCTTTAAGACTTTAAGGTCATTCATATTTGGTTTGCAGACGATGATGGCGTTGATGGAAGACTGATAATGGATTGATTATCCAATAATGTTCGTTTCAAATGTTGAAGCGAATATTTTTTTTTATTATTCTTGGGCTTGAGGTCCCTTCCACCTTGGTGGATCTGGAAGCAGCCTCTCTACCTTTGAGTAGAGGTAAGGTCTGTCTACATCATACCTCCCCCGTACCCCGGCTTTGCCGGGATTGGGTACCGTTGCCGTTACCACGCGCGAGCATCATGTCACGTCAACTTTTCATATAAAGCATAAACTTACTCGACCAAATTCTACATATATATTCCTATGCACGTACTCGACCAAATTCATAGCCAGATGGCCAAAAAGTTATATAGATGTTATGAACTTAATTATCTATGGAGTGCAAAAGTTTAATTATATAGTGAAATTTCCAAGTGATCATGGATATTTTTACTATATATGGACTTGAAATGCTATGGACTTAGCATTGGAGTGACAAATTTGACATATTATGGTACTAGTTGTTGATTAATTAATTAATGAGATATCATGATACATATGAAGAAAATAAGAATAGGTAGAATTTGAATGTTCTCACCTTATCTTTATGCCTATATGGGCTATATCCCTCCCTAGTGAAGTAACCCAAGATATAGGTAGGTTAATCTGATATGATACCACGTGAAGTGCTTAGCATGTTTTTTTTACTTTATCTCTCTCTCTCTCTCATCACTAGCTAACTTATGGTCCAACAACTGATAAAAACAACACTACGACTTCTTTCTGTATAGTACGTACTAAAGCATCATTATCAAGTGTGTTCCTTCATAACCCTTTTCAGTTATATATGAGCTGTTCGTCCTCCTCCTTCTTCTTCTTCACTTAATTGTGCGTTACAGCATCACCCTCACTAATTTAACTTACACAACAACTTTACTATATATCTCTTCAATCTCGATCTCTTGATATATATATATATATCCCTAGCTAGCTAGCTAGGAACAAACTATAATAATTCTTATAATAAATATATGTGTCTAAAAATAGTTATAGCTAGTATTTCATTAATATGGAGCATGTAGTGTTTTCTTCAAGAAATGATGAGTGTCATAATTTGATGAATACAAAAAACAATGATATGAATTCAAGTACTCATGATGAAGATGATGAGCTGCCTTTGTTTTTGGACTTCCCTCCACCCTTCTTTGATGATATCACTACTATACCGATACTCGAAAACAATTACCATACTACCCCTCAAAACCACCTTAGCTCGTCCCCAAGTAAACCGGCTTTACACACTACTACCGCCGATCAGACGTCGACTGAATTGAAACAACGTACAAAGAAAAGAAGAAGTGTTGGGAAGAAAGACAGGCACAGCAAGATAAACACGGCTCAAGGCCTAAGAGACAGAAGAATGAGGCTGTCGCTCGATATAGCTCGAAAGTTTTTCGATCTTCAAGACTTGTTAGGGTTTGATAAAGCAAGTAAGACCATTGAGTGGCTGTTTTGCAAGTCCAATAAAGCTATCAAAGAGGTTGCTGATAAGTACTTCATTATTAATCCACAACAAATCAACAACCATCAAAGCAAGAGTGTTTTTGAAGAGATCGAGAGGATGGCGGACTCACTTTTGACTAGTCATGACATCAAGTTAGCTGCTACGACCAAACTCGATAGCTCAAAGGAGGAGGAAGAGATGAAGAACAGGGAATATTCAAGGAAGGTGCAAATTATTAGTCAAAATAATAATAATAATTTGTCTGTAAAGGAGACAAGGGAGCTGGCTCGAGCAAGGGCTAGGGGTAGAACACGCGAGAGACTAATGATCAAGGAACAACTAATTGAGAATAATAAATCCAAGCAAGATTTGTTCTCAGGGGGAGAGTACCCTAATAATTATAATAATCATGAAATTTATAGATTTGGGTTGAGGTGCTTACCAAGCCCTAATCATAACCACAATGTGGAAGACCAGTTAGGGTATACTACTTCCAATTCATCTAAACCGACCCAGCCATCGAGTCTCTCCTTTGAACAACATTCGAGTAGTACGCATCATCATCATCAGTACTTGCTTCATCAGCATCAGCTGCAATCGGCGACTACTACTAATGCTGTTAATAATGGTTTTAACATTATTAATTATTCATCAGGGACAGCTATTAATGTGGGGGCAGCATCCTCAACATACTGCTCATCCTCATTGATTAACAACAACGATGACCGTCCTGCAGCTGCAGGTAATTGGCTAAACTACTACAGCAATAACAACAGATTTTCTGGCGTGGCGCCTGGAGGTTGGGAGGAGGATGCTGCAGGTACTAATTATTATGCTATGACCGACGAGAACTACTGCAACTATGGAATTGTGCCGAGTACTCCAGCTGCAGGTGATATTCTTTATGAGGAACAAAACCCTAGTTATTAATCGTTTCTCGATCTTGTCCAACATTAATAATATTAATATGCATTTCCAATCATCTCAAAACCAAAGGTAATTAATTAATCAAGCGCGCAATTCCATCCCCTGCGCGCATCAATAAGATAATCAGAAATGTATCTTTATTAGCTCCAGCGGCATGTATGTTATATGTATATATAAACCGGATTAATTCTACCCACAACCCATCCTGCTGCCCTTCATCTGGCAATCTTATATGTTATTCTTGATTAGGATCATTACATTTTGGATTTTTTATTTTCATCAGCATAAATTTCCATGTATGTTGTTTCAATGTATGTGTGGGATCAGATATCGATCAGGGAGGTAATTTGTACACCACAACAAACTACTACATTATCCTCTACAGTAATTTAAAAGCATGGTTGTGGCGTTTGGTGTAATTTGTGTGGTGTAAGGATCCCCTCCGTTATATACTTAGATTAATTGTTATTGTTATTTCAATCGTCTTTTGATCTATGGCCATTCGAAATTCCATTCCTAGTATGTATTTCATTCAAAAAGGTTATCTGTATATCTTAAAGCTCTGGCTATGTTAAAGTGTATGGTAATAAATTGGTAAGTATTAATTTGAATGATAAACTTACCTATTTGTTTTTCATCAAAACTCTGATACAAAATACTTTTCCATGCTCGATCACCTTATTTGTTTGTGTAATGGTAAAAACTCTTATTTCTCTCGGGTGCGCCCTACAGAATTCACTTCGATCAAAAAACCATCTGCAACAAACTAATCAGCAGAGTAAATTAAATATATACTCTCCGACAATAATTAACCGAAGGTGCACTGAGCTTCTTATCAACATCAAAGCAATCATTGTGTAATTAGTTAGGATATGTTCCAGAATTTCTTTAGATTCTTACGAGTTATTGTGGTTAAATACCATAGCTAATTAATTTTGAGGATATATATATATAGCTAAACTATCCATCACATGATATTCATACACTACACGTACATACACAATTGAAATTGATCATCTTTAATGCGTATTAAATATTTAGATAGTATATATATGCATTTAGTTTCTCATGTTTATATATGTAGAGAGCTAGCTAGCTAGCATTATTTTGATTTTCTGACTCGGCTTTTATTTTGAGCTTAATGATGTCTTTAATATCAAACACAATAAAATCGATGATAAATGCATCTGCACATAGATCAGAAAGTTGAATTAATATATAGATCGTAAAACTTGGAAATTTTATAGAAAAGAAATTGTACTAAATATCACTAAATTTAAGATCGATGTGCATAACGAAAAGAGAAATTATCACAAATCGTCTATGTGGTTTTCTCGATTCGTATTTTCATTCCTGTTTTTTTTTTTTTATCATTAGGTGTCCATGTACTTTTCATTTTCATTGTCAATCGTCCCTGACACTAACAACCATTAGTTTTAATCCGTTAAACCCCTCCCCTCATGTGCAATGCACATGAGAACATTTTTGTCCAGTTTGTAACCACATGGACTATTTGTAATAAAACTAACATCTTTGAGGTTTTACCCACTTCATCATCTTCCCCCACAATTTACGCCACTAGCTCTGATCGGCCGGTTACCGCCTGCCAACGCCGGAAAAGTCACTGAAAGCCGAGAACCACCACCCCACGCCGACAACCTCGATTTTCGACTATAGTATAAGAGAGTTGGATCATCTTGAATATTTTTTTTTTGAACGATTTATACTATAGTATATCGCGAAAAGGACTATGGAGAGACGTACCCCTAGATATATAGCTAACCCAAGGATGGCAAGGAATACATGAGATTGAAAGGTCCAATCATCCATCCGTATGTTATTAATAATTAGCTAGCACCATATATGACACATCTAGCTAGTCGGAATTCAGAAAAATATCGTTCAATTCGCAAGTGTACCACACATGGCAGTTGAAAGTAGTCTCATTGGTGCTTTTATATAATCTAGTGCAATGCCAGATCGTATATATCTATGTCTACTATAGGAGTACGTACCCGCACAATGCTTCATTTACGAGTGAAAGAAACCTTTGAATGGATTCGTCTGGAAAAGACTTTCTTTCATCAACAACTAAGTAGGTTGTCCAATTCGTTCTATAGAACTCGTTGCCCTTTCTTCCACGTTAGAAGTGAAAGCCAAGTTCTTAGAGAATCTATAGTTTTTAGTGTTGGGTGAGATGGGGAGAAAACTCCTTGCTTCGGCCCTTCTTCTCCCACACTAGACGGCGGCGATAACAACGACGGTTGGTGGCATGGGGTGGTGACGGCGACGGGTGGCAGAAATAGCGGCGATAGAGGTATGATTTATTAACGTAAAAAAAAAAAAGTAAGGGAGTAAAGATATTAGAGTTTTTTATGACTTAGAGTATTTTGGGTATAAAGAATTGTTGAATTTTCTAAAAGATGAACAATCTTTATAAGAAATTATATAATAAAAAAACTCATTCCCCAAATCTCAAATTACAACTTTAAACTATCAAAAATACCAACTCCTTTGTTAATTAATTTAAACATTCTCACCTAGTACACGTTGTGCACTTTAAATGACTGATAATATACACTACAAGAAAAATGTTCTTTAGTGACGACTTTAGTTAGTGACAACTAAAATTTGGTCACTAATAACCTCATTTAGTTACCATTAAGAAAAAGTGGTCACTAAATTTGGCCACTAAACAAAATTAGTGGCCAAAAAATAACATTTTTTTGTCTCTAAACAAAATTAGTCACGGACCTTTAGTGACGAAGAGTGAGAAAAAGTGACCACTCAAAATTTGGTCACTAATTTATCATAATGACCAAATTTTCGTCACTAATTTTATTTAGTGACCAAATTTTCGTCACTATGATAAATTAGTTACCAAATTTTAAGTCGTCACTTTTCGTCACTAAAGGTCCGTGACTAATTTTGTTTAGAGACCAAAAAATGTTATTTTTTGGCCACTAATTTTGTTTAGTGGCTAAATTTAGTGACCACTTTTTCTTAATGGTAACTAAATGGGGCTATTAGTGACCAAATTTTAGTCGTCACTAAGCAAAGTGGTCACTAATCAACATTTTTCTCGTAGTGATAATTTAATCATTAATGTTATTTTGGATAATTTTTCTATGTATATTTAAAGAGAGAGTTGTTTTTTTATTAAATATTATAAAAGTATAGATTAGGTGTATCGGAAATTATAATTAAGAAATAGAGGTATTTTGGGTATAAAAAAATGATGAATTTTTTAAAATAAAAATTTTAATATATTTTACGAGGATTTTTAGATTTATAGATATAGATAAAAAGACAAAGATTTAAATGCCTGTGTGTTGCGTCAAGCGTCAGTAGTAAAAGTTTCTTTTGGGCCATGCTTGATTTTGTTTGGGCCATATACTAGTTTCGGAATCCAACAAACATTGCTAAATCCAAACCTTTTAACTTCTTGCGTTCTTGTACAGTTGTACTTGCTTTTCCATACAGGTAGGACTTTTATTCAAAATCGACGACGTTTTTTAAAAATTAAAAAACATGGCTAATTTATATTTATATTTATATATATATATAGTGGCAATCAAATGAGAACAAACTTAAAATGAGAACACTTAAAAACTAAATTTTGATGCATTAAAAGTCCATAAAATTGACATAGTGCATAACTAATTATTATTATTTAAATGTTTAACAACACATGGATCCGTCAAAATCGAAAAAAATCACATTTTTTATTGGATGCATCATTTTCATAATATGCCTCCAAGATGGATGCACAAAACAAAAAACGTGATTTTTTCGATTTTGAAGGATCAATATGTTGTTAAACACTTAAATAATGATAATTAGTTATGTACTATGTTAGTTTTATGGACTTTTAATGCATCAAAATGATGTTTTTAAGTATTCTCACCATTCTTATTTTAAAAGTGTTCTCACAGGAGTGTTACCCGGTATAATATATATATATATATATATATAGGGATGGGAATATAAGGTTGTCGGGTATCTAAGCTTAGGTGTAAAACACTCACATATTGTTTTTTTAATCCATAAAACGCATGGGGGCCCATGCATTTATTCATTAAACAAGAAATAATAAAATATTAGTATGTGAGGGGTTCCACACCTAAGCTAAGGTGCCGGACAGCCTTATATTCCCTTTTCCCATATATATATATATATGTATATATAGGGGGACAATCAAATAAGAACAGATTTAAAATAAGAACAGTGAGAACACCTTAAAATCATCATTTTGATGCATTAAAAGTCCATAAAACTGACATAGTGCATAACTAATTATCATTATTTAAGTGTTTAACAACACATTGATTCATCAAAATCGAAAAAAATCACGTTTTTTGTTGGATGCATCATTTTGATGAATATGCATCCAAGATGGATGCACAAAACAAAAAACATGATTATTTCGATTTTGACGGATGAATGTGTTGTTAAACAATTAAATAATGATAATTAGTTATTCACTATGTTAGTTTTATGGACTTTTAATGCATCAAAATGATGTTTTTAAGGTGTTCTCACCGTTCTTATTTTAAAAGTGTTCTCACCGGAGTGTTACCCTGTATATATATATATGTATATATATAAGTTATCAAATAAGAATAAAATTAAAATGAGAACAAATGAGAACACTTAAAAACTACATTTTGATGCATTAAAGTTCCATAAAACTAACATAGTGCATAACTAATTATCATTATTTAAGTGTTTAACAACACATTGATCTGTCAAAATCGAAAAAATTACGTTTTTTGTTGGATGCATCATTTTGATAAATATGCATCCAAGATGGATGCACAAAACAAAAAAAATGATTTTTTCGATTTTGATGGATCAATGTGTTGTTAAACACTTAAATAATAATAATTAGTTAAGCATTATGTTAGTTTTATGGACTTTTAATGCATCAAAATGATGTTTTTAAGTGTTCTCACCGTTCTTATTTTAAAAGTGTTCTTACCGGAGTGTATATATATATGTATATATGTATATATAAGGTTATTTTAAGAACCCTTAAAAAGGTAGGAACCCTTTTGAAATTCAAATTATTCACTATATGATTGTTTACACATGTTCAAATGTCTATATAATTGCTTAAAAATGTTCATATAACCATCTATATACATTTGATCATCACCAATCTCATGAAAATATTATTTTACAAAAATACTTACATACATATGATCAACCTGCATACGTGTGATCATAACGTTATTCGTGCACATGTGATCATAAAAATTCACGTCTCCAAAAATAGCATAATAGATGATAATCCATGTTTCTACATAATTGTAAAATATAAAACTTCATTTAAACAATTCAAAAACAATCAAAAAACAATTATCATGTAAATAATAATTATGGATTAAGCTTGATTTTAAAAAGTTCTTAAAAATTCTTGCCTTTTTAAAGGTTCTCAAAATAACTTTTCACTATATATATATATATACGAGCATAGTGTCTGCGCGTTGCAGCGGCTAGAAGGTGATGACAATATAAAAGGGAGGCGGTGGTGGAGATCGAGGGAGGCAGCAGAGGGTGATAGAAGGTCGATGAGAGTGTGTAATGATTAGAGAGAATTTGGGAAAGAAGAGTATATAAGGGTTTCATGTTTAAGTAGGAGTATTTTGAGAAGGAAAAAAATTGCTGAATTTTAAGAAATCCAATACTCTTTATAAGAGAGTATAGATTAAAAAACCCAAAAAATATATATTTTAAATGAAAGTTTTTCAAAAAAAAAGCGCCCCTGGCCTCAAGCCCTCAACTATCAACCCCATCTGACAAATGGCTTCACCTCCAACTGTTGGTATATATAACTCCAAATTGAGCCCAACCCCGTCTAATGAGTCGAGCTGAGCTCAACCTCGTCAAGATCAAACTCGACCATTCCATCACATTCTTTAGAAATCTTTGAACCAAACCGGCGGATTTTTGGGGCTATTAATGAAAACCGGAAGATTTATCATTTTAGACTGAAAAAAATGCTAAAACTTAAGAGCCCCGGCCCCTCCACTAGCAAGAAAATGTGTTGATCTCCTCCACTGGGATGAACATGAACTCCACAGGCCCTTTGAATCGTCGCTATCAATAGGCTGATTCGTGGTCACTCCTTTTCCTATTTTAGAGGATTTAGACGATTTTGCAGATATTTCCTAAGGATATTTGAAATATTGAAATATATATGGGTGGAACAAATTAATATCTATTTATGGATTTCATTCGGCCCTTAACTAATTAAATCACACAAAAAGTTATTCCAGTCATAGAAACACATTTTAATTCTAATAGTGTGTCAACAAAGGTTGGCACGTTCATTGAACTTTATTGTTACCTTTTAATTTGCTTCCTACATATTCCACACCTAAAGGGAAAAAAAGGAACTTTGATGGGCACCCCACCTCAAAAGCTACTTTTCCTCTATGTAAAAGATTATGATGTTGAGGCATATGGAGAGAAATTAAGAGATACGAGCATGATACCCGTGCAATGTGGTGGTAATGACAATGAAAGTGATGTGGTGACATCGACGGATGGTGACGGCAACATATGCGTCAAGTGGTGTACGTATTTGATTAAAATTATTTGATTTTAAAGAGAAGGGGATATCTTTTAGAAGATAATGGAATGGTTGTGTAAGTTAATTCATTAAGGGTAAAATAGTAATTTTGCATGTCCCAAAAATGTTAACTTTTCAACATGGAGCATAACTTTTATATAGTAGTATAGATTTGTGGTGTGTTGCATTATCTGTTAACATTTTTATACATGTTATATGTTGTTCAGTGGCCTTTTTTAAAGGTAAAATATCCACATATATACTTGATCAAATTTACCATATGGAACCCACAATTTCTTTATTAATTAGTTATATATTTCGAATATCACTATAGAATATTGAAGGTGAATAGGTGATACATACTTCGCATATATATCATGGACTAGAACCCTCATCATTTAGGCAACTATACATAAATATACTTATAATAATAAACTTACAACAGAAAGATGAGAATATAACATCATAACACTTGTTTCGTTTGATTTTTGGCAAAAACACATGGTGTGGGCGGCCTAAGATTAGCCAAATAATAAATTTTGACCCAAAAAAAGAAAAAAAACACTAGACAAGTAGAAACGATACCTGAAAAGTTTCGATTCCTTGCAGTCGCTAGTTTCATCGATTTGCTTTCATTATGCGCAACATCATTATTCTCGCATCTCATTTTTTAAGTAATGTAGCACTGGAAATGATCATCGATCGATAAAACTATCAACTATGTATGAAAAATGATTGATGATGTCTGAGCCAAAAATCTGGAGAAAAGATAGTTTTCAGAGAAACACAAAGTCATATATGATGTTACAGTTATTGTCTCATCATGTTGTATACCAACTGATATTCAGTCGAGATCTCTTTTTTATTATTATATGCTTTTTTCTGTTGGCTAGATAAAATGTAACTATATATGGAGAAAAAATAATTGAGTTTAATTATATTTGTTGTTACGTGTTGCGTAGAGAAATGACAGTGTCAGGCACTTTTGAACGTACCTTTACCTTACACATTACCTGATACATAGTGCATGTGGGCTAACCAATATTTTGTGTGCTCGTGTCTCCTAACTATTGAAAAATAAATGGTTAAACAGATGATCGAGATTTTTCCAGTTCAAAGTAATTATCCAAGTAAAACGAGTCTTTTCAGACATTTTAGATATTTCTCCTATGATATTGTTTAGTGAGCTTCGAACATAAGACCTTTATAGGATATCGGGCTTTTTTTTTTTTGCCAACTATTGGTTTCCAACCATCTCAAAATGTTCAACAAAAAAGGTTAAATGCTTAGAATATATATAATAAAAGTTAAATGCTTAACATATACCGTAATTACCAAGTTAACTTAACTTAATTTGAGTTACATATCAAAAGTAAATTAATTAAAATAGCTAGAAAAAAAAAAGAGCAAATGAACTTCTATTGATTTAACTAGCAAGAAGTTAAGAATATATACAACATGGAGGGGAAAAAAGAAAAACAACTAGCCCAACAACTAAAAATGCATATAATTCGAACTTAACACTTTTCTGTAACATTACCGTGAAATAAAGAAATAAAAGAGAGATCATCTGTCTCCTAAAAAACATAATTATTAAAAGCTACATATATTTGAGCCGAAAATCTCTGAAGTCTTTGACTTCTGTAATTCTCTCAATGCTGTTCACTGTTCTTTATTTCCACACCAGTACACTTTGTGTAGTATTCATTCAACTTCAATTATTTGGCCCCAAATTTTCATTTCAATTTGTCTTTTAAAATAAATATTCGTCTAATTATAAGTCAACAACATCACCAAACTGATTATAGGATGATCATGATCTGTCATCAGTCCGAAACACACTTTTAATGTTCTATCGATGTTCAAGTCTATTATAAGTAACTCCCAATACCGTTTTCACGGGTTTTGGGTCTCAATACAGTCTTCGACGGTGTATGAGGAGGTTGAGATGTAGACAGTCTTGCCCTATCAAAGGTAGAGAGACTGCTAAAATAAAAATCTTCAAAATCTACCTTAGCTTTTATGTGTAATAAATCCATGACACTTTAAATTTTGATTTGATGTAAGGGACGACGACATTACTAAATTTAGTGCCAAATGATTTGAGGCCACAAGGTTTTAAAGAACTTTGGCAAGCCACAGAGTGAAGGTATAAGTTGTACAAAGTATTCTTGTTATATAAATTTGACCCTTTGGTTGTATAAATAATTTAAGTGAATGTATATGATTCTGCAGGGAGACAATAGTGTTTAACAAAAACTATAATATGAAATATATCATCAAGAAAGAATATATAATGGAATGAAAAATTTTGTAACACTCATGCTTCAGGCGTACTTTCGTCATTTGTTTGTTTATTCATACGGCTTCTCAGTTCTTCAAATGCCTTCATGCTCTCTGCATCAAACCCTCCTGCAAACTGTAAAACAAGAACCAGTACTGTAACTTTAGCTTCACGGAGGCACATCAAGGATGAATGAAGATTTGAAGGATAAGTACAGGTGATTTTGACCCATTTATGTATCGGTTGTGATTCATCTCAAGTGGTCAACCACGTCAAGTGAGTCAAATTATCAAAAAAAATTAGCTAACAGAGGAACGGGTCAAAGTCGCCCAAAGTGTGTTATAGATGCATAAAATCTCCTGAACTGTTTACAGATTCAGATTACTATAGTGATAATGATAAAGATGAAACAGCGCAAATGTGTGTGGGTTGCTCAAACATATGTTGACCATTTTACCCAACTTGTCCAACCCATCCATTTAACCATCTCAGGAAATAAGAATTACCTGATGTACACGAAAAGCAAAACGCACACCCTGGAGCACCATAAACTCTCTGTTTGGTTCTTTTTCAGGTCCTTCCAGTGCATCAAGTTCTGATGCAACCCGCTTCATGTATTTCCTAGCCAATTGTACAGATGCAAGCTTGATCTGCAAAAGAATTGGTTCTATTATATAGTATTTCCACATTCAATATGAATTCATTAAAAAAAATGCAGACAAACCATACCTTGCCTACAACTCCCGAATCTTGCAACCAATTGACTGGGATGCCGAATTCTTTATATCTAGACATAGCCATGTCTCTTGTACGTAATAATGCATAAACACTGTTCTCCACTCTGAGAAATGCCATATCGTAGATGTTATATATTGGGGATAGAAATGATACTTATAATCAAGAATAAGAAATAAGAATGTTGATACATACTTTTCTAGTAATTTGTACATTTTCTTCAAAGCGGGGTCACAAGAAAGACTAGTATCATCAACAAAATTAGTGACTTGATGTTCGAGTTTCTTCAGGTCTTGGTATTCAAAAGCTGCTTCTCTAAATGCGTCTGCTTTTCCTTCTGGCCAGTCAAAGTGCTTCAAGACTGCTCGCTCATCAACCTTAATAAACAAAGTGTTTATAAACATCACCACATAGCTAATAAAAAGATATTATATTATCTAACACAAACTATATAACATATATTGAAGGAATACCAAGAATGAGAGCTCTTCGTCTAGCCAGTTCACGAAAGTCAGCAAATCTTCTATGTCTGTAAATGAAGCAGCCCGAACTTCAGATGCAAGTGACTCGACAAAATCACCTTGAGTTTCTACATCAGCTTTTACCTGGAAAAAAAAAAAGACAATGCACAATATGATTAACTTCTATAAGCATGCATATTAACTTTAGTTAAAAATTAGAATCTTGACACATACAGCCAAGAGGAATGTTGATCGGTTCTCAATCTCCCCAATCATGTTACTCCTTGCATCTGCTGTATTAGCTATAGTAGAAGGTATAGTCGGTGAATCCTTCTTAGCTTCACGCTTCATCAAGCTCTGATAAAACTCAACCAACTCTGGAGCCCTGTGAACTTTATCACTACCACCTGCTCCTCTACCAAGACTTCCTGGTGGCGGAGGGGGACGAGGTGGCCCACCACCAGGTGGTGGTGGCGGTGGTGGAGCCCCTGGTGGAGGAGGTGGAGGAGGAGGTCCACCACCAGATATTGATGGACTTGCAGCGGTAGCAGGAGCACCTCCAGTAGGTCTAGGCGGAGGGCGGGGAGTCCTAGGTGGTCTCTTTTCAATATGGGCAAACTGCATCTTGCTAACAGCGGGAGAATTAATCACATTTCCGTCAGCAGACTGGTTACTTGAAGCATCTGGAGTTATTACTACTCTCTCTTTAACTTGAGCAAGTTTTGGAGGTAAACTCACTGTCTTACTATTGATTGGAGGTTTGTAACTCGAAGTATCACCGAACCTAACTGCTCTTGCTTGATCAGCTTTTTCTTTGATTTTCTTTTCTCTCTCTAAAGCAAGCTTATGACGATCTTTATACGCTGGGTACTTCTCGTCTAAAACACCTCCGACCGACTTAGACATTAATTGAAATGATGAACCAACATTGTTTAAATCATAATTAGCATTTGGAGTGTCTGGAGAATTAGGAGTATCTTGATCAGCGGCCCCAAAAGTAGTAATGGCCACAGATTCACCAGCATTTCTTAACATGAGAGCCTCTAATGGCCCCCTTGGTTTATGACTAACCCTAGGAGACCCGCCTGAAAACGATCTTGCAGGTGAAGTAAGAGCACTAGAGTTGGGATCATCTTTACTTTTACCCCATTTTTTAAGTTTCTGAATCAAACTTGGTTTTTTACTGAAACTACTGTATCGGCTCATGGAACTGTCAATTGAAGCAGTATCAAAATCTTCACTTCCTGGAGATGATGGTTGAGAAAAGTTGCTCTCAAGATCAGTGTCACCTCCTTGACCACGTTCGGACCCTGCATACTCTAACATTAACTGTTTAGCCTTTTCTTGGGACCTTGGGCTCAAATTCTTGTTTAGGTCACGTGCTGATGTTTTCCCAGATGGTGTTTCATAGTTTCTAAGCTCGAACCTTAGACAGGCATTGACCCACCGAAGGTATACCAGCTCTTCGACTTCACTAAACCGGTTCATCTGTAGACCTTCTACTTGCTTCAACAAGTCTTCATTTGTGTGAGTTAACTTATTAACCTCTTCTCTAACCCGGGCCACCATTTCAGTCTGTAACACCATGGAAAGTTACATAATTTAGTTTATTATTGGTTATCTATGGAAAAAGGTTCAAAATATGGATATTAGAAATGGTACCTCAGTCGTACTGGATAGTGTTGCTACTCGGGATTCTGCTGCATCAAGCTTAATGGCCAATTCCCTTTTTTCATGTTGAAGCTCTCTATTTTTTCTTTTGAGCTCGACAACATCAACCTCAAGCTCCTTTAGAGTTTTTAGCTTTTTTTCAATATCAGTGTCTTTCTTGACGGCGTCTTGTTCCTTTGTTTGAAGAATTCCAACTTGTTGCTTTAGTAACAGCAGTTGCCCTTTAGTTTGATTTGCTTCGAGTTGAAACTGTCGCTGAAGCTCCTTGATTTTGTACCTGGCTGCTTCTAATTCCTTTTTGTAAGTAGCTCCCTGCTTTACTTCTTCTTGTAACTTCTTTCTCTCCGTTTGTAAGGAATTAATTGTGACGTTTAACATATCAATCTCCACCGATTTAATCTTTACCTGTCTTTGTAATTCAACAACATCAGATTCTTGTTCCTTCAATCCATAGTATTCAAGCAGTTCCCCTTCAAGTTTGACTTCTCTTTCCTCAAGTTCTTTAACCAAGTTGCGTAATCGTTCCAGTTCATTCGCATTATTAGCCATCTCAGTTTCATACACCTTATCCTTTTCTGTATCATATTTGTCGCTTGGAAACGGAATATCAATCTCACCTGATAAAAGATCTGCAAATTCTGGAAGAATGTCATCTTCAAAATCAGGAGGTTGTGCATTGATTAAACCGCTAATCAATTTAACCTCTTCTTTATCCTCTTCCTCTTCATTAAGCTGCAGACACACAAATGCTTCATTCATTTCCAAAACAACATATAAATACGACAAGAGTAGTATATAATCAACCATAGTCCATAGCACATGAATACGAGTAACTTATAAAATAACACGATAACACATACCTCTGTCTCCCTGAGGCTATATGTAATCTGCTCTTTATCTTTCGCTTCTCTCTGATGTTGCTCAGTGGTTGACTCATCATTTCCTGATAATAGAAAAACACATATATATCTTAACAACCTGATATAAATTTCGTCGAAATAAAAGCTGAACCAAACGGTGGATATAACTAATTATCGAGAACAAGATATGTTATGTATAACTTCTTGTCTGAGAGAAAGAATTACCTGCAAATTTGTTCACAGGAGCTGATGAAGGAGGACGTTTAACACTAACCTGCTTAACTGCATAAGCTGCAATTGAAGCAGCAACAAGAAAGCCTAACCTGACAATCATGTAGGTATTGTAAATAGGAAATTATACAATTTCCACTCATCTATAGATATATCCCACCAAAAGCTAAACACCCTCTTAACCGGCATCCCACGACTCCATGGTTAACCATTCAAATCATCTGTCTGCATAACACCGATAACTACAAGAATTCTCCTTCAGAATATTGATGATAATAATAACTTATTAATGTTTAGCAGATTTGAGTGACAATATCAAACTAAAAGAATCTGCAGAAAGGACTTATCATAATTTCTGACAGTTAGAATCTCATCATATTAGTAAATACTAGGTGTTACACCAACCACAGATATCTGGTGGTCATGCTGTGTTTTCAAAGGATTGACATTCTATATAATGAGTGGGTCTGAAGTTGTGATAGTTTATTGTTTAACACCAAGGAATTTACAGACCGAAAACGACTTCAACAACTGTAAAATATGAGTCCAGCTATTTTTGCTAATATGAAGTTCCAGAAGTCATTAAAGAGTTTAAGTGAACATGCCAATTGTCTTACTTTAATTTGATAAAATTTAATGCCAGTCGATATCCGAGCTAACTGGACAGTCTTTGTCCACTCATATTATACAGTTTGTGAACCTTGTATGCAGTTATCTTGATACCCAAGTATGAAAAACACCAGGCAACGATGACCGTTGGATCGAAGATCAAACTTGGTTTTTTAGTCTTTAGTACTATAGGAGGTGGGGACCTGCTCATAAGACAAGTGCAAAAAATGGTTACTGAATTTGTTTGGTTGATGGAAAATATAAGGGTAGATGAGATATGGGTAGTTAATAAAATAAAAGGTAGAGATTGGCCTTGCTATTATGTAGTGATGCATATGGCATATGTTAAACAAAGCACATGAATAGCATGATAAAGGGAGTAAAACAAAAACTTATCCATGGCTATAGAAATTAGAAACAAGCCTTTATCCCCACATATTGGCCCCTTTGGATCTTTCTGTTAATCAACATATTAGGTGGCATAAGGCCCAGAGGCAAAAGTATTTAACTTAGATGATAAATGAAGTTTCGGCTTCTTGGAAGCAGTTTTTCTACCCTTGGGTAAAGATATGACTGTTTACATTACCTCTCCCATACCCCGCCCTTTGCAGGATTGGGTGTTGTTGTATAGGTAACATTATCTAAAGAACATATTATTTGCACCAACAAAAAGGAATGCAGCATATGACTTGGCAAACATTTTGATAAAAGTCTTTGACTACTAATGAAATACCTAAACTACCACTTACACACACAACTAAGAAAATTTGTGGACCACAATCAATATCACCAATATCTTGTGAAGATTAGTTATAGTTTCAGAAAGAACATATAGATTGTAAACGAAGAATATTTGCAATTTTTTAGAATAACTGAAAAATGTTGCTTTTTTTGTAATAGCACAAAAGAATAATTTTGCAATTTGGTAGTCTCTATCATATAAGTAGAGCCTGGCTTTACTTTCAACAATTACATGAACATTTTTTTGCACTACAGAAAAAGTAACAATATTACTAGTTGTATGGAAACAGTTGATAGTTTCATTAATCTCTAATAAACATCAGAAAACATAAAAGTAGTTTTAAAAAAACTGAATATTAAAAACATTTACATAATTACAGTGCACACATAAGAAAATGATAGGTAACGGGTCAAGCTCCAAAGACATGTAGAAAGATAGGGACAAGGTCTGCCAAAATCGAAACACATAGTATGTCACCAAAATCGAAAATCCATTTACAATAATTTGGCATGTGACACTCGAGAGGTGACCGGCTAGCGGATAAACCGGTCAAGTCATACCATAATTAAGATGGTAGTACATTACCAAACTGGAGAAACTAAAAAAACTTACTAGATTGAGGATACGCGCATAATATGTTCAAATATTTTTACAAAAATTAAAATATTAAAAAGTTAAAAATGAATAACCTAACTATTGCAACAGTAAATATTATAAGGGGGTGAAGAATTTTCTATAAAAAGTATTTCAGCTAGGAACAAAAGCCTGGACTATGGACCACCATATTAGCATGGGGCTTATTGTCATTGCATAGAGACAAATAATCTGCTGATCTGGTCAAGGGAAAACCTTACATTCTTTCAATCTCTTATCTATCATCTAAAGATGGGTCTAGTGAATATAGGCAACATATTCTCTTCTATCATCTTCTTTTTACATATACATATAGCATTGCTAGTAAAACATATAACCTACTAACTCGTACCGGCAATGGTAGACAACATAAAAGTGGAGATTAGCGGTTTAAATCCAGACCATGTCCATTTGACCATAGTGTTACGCGAATTAACTCAAAATTTGGCCATCGCCCATGGGACCAGTCAATGAACAACCCATAATGAGTTGGTTAAACATTCTATAAAGTTTCAGAATAAGGAAGAAATTTTTATTTTGAAAAGAAAAACATATAAGCAAAACATGGTATTATTATAAAAATAAAAAAGCAGGTGTGCACAATTGACCAAATAGAACTTGTGGGAACTACATTCTACAGGCTATATTAATGACACCAAATATTAGGGAGGTGATATATCTACGACTAATTTTAGTCATCCACAACAATACATACATTGTACAGTTATACATTGTGTTGTAAAATATATATAATTGTTGTAGATGGCTAAAAAGTAATATAGAGATATTTATAATAGTTTGGCTAATGATTTATGGACAATCCTATATTCCTATTTGCCTAACAAACAACAATATCATTGGAAGTTTGTAACAACAGCAGTAATTCACATTAATCGAGATATATTGTATAAAAACTAAAACTCATAATTAATTAAGTTCCTAGAAATACATTAGCACTCAAAATTACATAAAAACTTAGGTTACAGATCCTAAAAGAAGTTAACCCTAGATAAGACCTGATTACTTATACATATAGACATTTATATATACAAGTAAATAAATAATTAGACAATCAGTAATTAAAATAGTAATAGAGAGATTTAATAGTGAGATTTTGCAGGATTACCTATCTGATTAACTGGATGATGAGCTTCTCTTCTGTGAGAGGGGGGTAGAGGAGCTTGTTTGTTATTGGCGGGAAATGAATTTCAATTTCGCTAACTTTTAAAAAATTTATTCTAACTCCACCTTTATGTACGCTTTTCTGTGAGAGGGGGTAGAGAGGAGCTTGTTTTTTTTTTTTTTTTTTTTTTTGGTTTTGATACTTTACCTTTATTCTATATTGAATTTGTTTATAAACAACCCAAGATTTTTCTAACTCCAATATTGGAGCCGGAGTTGTGGGCTTGTGGCTAGGCTTTTTAGCGAGAAGCTCGGAAAAACTGTTTAAACGTTACCGACTTACTTCGAGTATAGCATTTAGAGTCTTAAGACCCTGGACAGTTTTCTAGAGATCACCTGCAAATGAGGTTTTGTTTTCAATATTAGCAGCTTTGTTGGTTGCTCAAATAAACATGACGCAAACAACGTTGGGTACAACTCATAAGTTCTAGCTCATAAAAGTTAATACGAGTTCAATCCTTGACCCAACTCAAAAACTAGATCCATAAGAACTTGAATGAAATTTTGTGAATAAATCAACTATATTCCTCACAAGACCTCGGTATCTACAAGTACAAATTACATTAATTCGCTAGAGGCTCAGTAGCTTGGCTCATCAAAGTTCAGCGTATATCAAATTGTTGAGCTACGATGCTTGCCAAAGAACCGAGACATGGCTAACTCGTTACTCATCCCTGCAATAGCCCCAAAATTTATTGAAGAAATGCCACCAAGTCAAGTTTAATGTAAATATTTTGGAAACCACCATTGCACCATCACTACTGCCATGATCAACGCCTTAATAAAGCTCGTCAGTATTGCTTACTAACATACTATCCAGAAAAATGAGCATTTTCTAGCTGCTTTTTCTTCACTTGAATCAAATTAGTCGATATTTATGTATTAATCACATATCAATCAAATAGTTTGGTTCACTAAGACCAATTCAAGAACGATTACCCCATTTCCATCTTCGACCAACTTCCTCAAGGACCTTAGTCCGAGCTTGACCCTTTTTTGCTTCATCCTCTATCCAAGATCTGCAGCAATACTATCATCAGAAAAACTTTAATCTAGAAGGGCCCATTTCAACCTACGGACTTACATTCGGTTGATCTGGCATAAATTTTATCTCTAAAGTGTTGATCATGTCAAAATTCACCCGAATACTTACAAAATATATAACCTCCTAGATTGTAGAAATTATTAATACACCATTTATATATATAATACTCCTCTGTTACCGTATTTAATTTTTTTTACACTAATTATTTAGCATATAAAAAATTGACAGATAGTGTTATGGTCAAATTCTTATAAAAACCCTACCCGCACAAAATATAGCCCATTTGACCCGTTACACCATCCTTCTGACCTGCCCAATTTGCAACCTCTTATCCAACCCCGTAAGATTATCCGAACGTATGTTGACACAACAAACAACTCTTTCTTGTCTATCAGAAAGTTACCACACGTACCTGAGTATACGAAGGGCTTCTAATTCAGCTTCGAGTATTGCTTTTGAATCAAGAATTTTTTCATATTTTACTTCTAATCCACTGACTTTACTACGGATTTTATGTTGCTCATCCACATAGTCGGTTCGTTCATATGCAAGTTTCTGATTCATTTCTTCTATTTCTTTCTTCAAGCTAGAAAGTAGCTGCTTTTGACAATCTAAAGCTGCTTTCTCCTTCAAGTAAGCAGCTATAGCATTATCGTGATCAATCTTTCGATGTTCCAATTCTTTGAGTGCTTCTAGATAAGCTGCTTCCACCTCCAAAAAACGAGTATGTTCATCCTCTAGTTTTTTCTCCCAAAACCTCTGTATGTCACCTCTCTCAAGAAGTTCCGATTTAATCTCTTTCATTGCAAACTCCCGGGAAGATTTCTCAGCTTCTAACTGGAAGAATTCATGGCGAATTGATTCACTTATTCTTCCACTCGTGAGTGCCACTGCAGCTTGTGCCTTGGTGCAGGGTTTCCCAGGCTGGAACCGTTTGAGCTGACCTGATGTACATCCCAGTATGTCAATAGAGAATCGTCTATAAGTATATGAGCTATGTAAGAAAAAAGAGAGAGAAGGGAACCAAAAACTTTTCTCGTAATGCTTTTGTTGTTTGCCAGTGTGTCTATAAAAAGAACCGGTAGCACATCTGAATTAAGCTCCCTTGCATCCAGAAAGCCTATTTTGTGCCTTAATATCTGGACTGTAAACATGTCAGTTCTAATAGATGCAACAGAACAAACATTACTTTTGTTCATTACCAGTGAATCAGTGATAATGAACCCAGAGAAAGTTTGACAATTTAGAACAACTTCCAGTTATTCCTACCTCTTCATTTAGTCCTGGCATAACTTCATACTCTAACTTGGCTCTCCAACCAATAAGATCCTCACGTGAAATCAATCTAGAAACAAATACCTAAATGTAAAGCTTGCAAAAATAGAAAAAATGAAAATTTCATTTGTTGTATTTATGATGTACCTATCAGGAAAAAAAGTTGCACCTCCAGTGCTCTTTGAACTATCCAGATCAGAAGATAATTTTTTACCAGACAGCTTGCTCGGGATAACGCCAACCTCAGCGAGGGCTATATTGTATAGAGTATAGATATTCAACACAAGATTAACTTTTTTTAATACCCTAAAGAGAAGTATGGTGTATACTGCATAATAAATTGCAACTTCGACCTATTTACTCAAGAACAGGCCTATTCGGGTTATTATTATCTCTAACGCACAAATGGATAAAGATAACTAGCAAACAAAAATGCTAAACAGGTCAAAAAGTCTCCTAACGTGTATGTTCGATGCATAAAACCTCCAAGCTTGCGTGTTCAAAGTTCAAACAACCATGTTATTGTTGCAAAATGCTTCAAAATCCATTTTTCACGGTAATTGATTATTTTTTAAAACGTAAAATTGTTGGGGGATCAGTGTTTCATGTCAGCCCATACCCAAATAATCCAATCTTTAGCACCCGGCCCATTTTTCAACCAATAGCGTAAAATATCAGCACCTTAAATGGCTACTTCAATCTTACCTTGAATGTACTCAAAATCAGGATCTTCATCCCGAATGTCATCAAAAGCATTGATAGTAGATCCAGCGAGTGCGACAGATGGAACTATCCTATTTCTTGTATTCCTGAAACCCATAAAACTTTCTTAGTGAATGACAGCTGTATTTTTTTTCTTATAATAGTAGTAACTAGGCCAAATGCATGCACCAGTTTCTACCTTTCAAGTCTGGAGTTAACTAGAACCAACCATCTTGCATATTCTCTTCTCGTACAAAATTCATCTGCCTTAACTTCATCTTCAATGATCTGTATGCCTTCAGATTATTATAAGCAATTCTTAAAACTGAAACTAAAACTTGGTTCAAAATGGGAAATTGATGAAATGTACACATATAAACTACCAAAAACATATTACTTAGTAGATGACAAGTCATTTAAAAGGTCAAATACTAACTAAATGAAATGGAAAAAAATAATCAAATTGCATTACTGAATTACTGAACTATGTAAAGTAAAACCCAAAAAAAATAACAATTACTTGTATAAATACCAATAACGATTATTGACCGGTGATTAAATAAAGTTTCACCTGGACCTTATTATGACATATACGCACAAGAAAGTACCAGTAATTGTAGTAACCCATAGAAATAGTCACATAAAATGATGGTTGATTTCAAAATTTGGTTAAAATTCGCTTTTCAAAAAAGGATCATAACTTCAAGCAATGAAACTATCAAATCCCTATTTTAATGGCACTGTCAGAAGAATCAGAATAAGAAATGAGCATTCAGCTTTATGTTTTGATCTAAGGTGACATTTAAAAACCCAATATGTAATTACTGCCCAAGCATTTGAAAAAAGTGTAAAATTTTCTTGAGTCGAATTACTATGTGTTGATGGTTGAAAATGAGTCAGGCACATCTAGTTAGGAAGTATAGATGTTTCAATGATTTTAACTCTCGTAATGGACTAAAACATAATAGGCGGTTGAATTTATTTAAACTAACTAGCTATTAAAAAGTGTGGAGATGTAACAAGGATGAACAAGATATCAATTTGTTAAAATCAAAATCTAACATTGATGCTAATGGAGAAGAGCTTGAAATCAGTTATTGTTTCAAGAAGACTAGTACATGCTAGATACGTTATATTTTCTAGATGAATTAGATTGGACTAGTCTAGTAAGTCTAGAAATATTGAATTTAGAGAAATAACACCAACATATTCTGCTTTAGATTATAACTAAATTAAATGCACAGAGTGGTAATGGCTTCACATGTTGGCCAATATGGAAGGTTGCAGCTGATTTGTTAGGGCCCACATGGCAACTCTACTAGTGCTTCTGCATTCTGCAATTAGTTAAAGCAAACTACTAACCCTAATACGTTGTCAAATCCCTAAGCCCGGTACTACAAAACCCACCATACTAAATCGGCTAATCCACCCATAAAACATATTATATTTGGTTTTCTTATTGAAACATTGATTTAGAACTTTCACTCAAACGAATTATTCAACAAACCATATCTTATGTATTCCTAGTTACTTACTTATCCACAGACTTTCACAACTATCTTATATCAATCAAACCAAAAAATAGGCTTTAATCCACTACCAAAAAAAATCAATCTAAACAAGGTTGCTAAATCTTAAACGAACGGCTTCTTCTCTTTTGAAAGTTAATCTTGCCTCAAATATCAGCCTCAACTCAAAAATCAAGCTTTTAGTTTTAAATATGGTACAAACTCTCTAGATTTCTTTGGGGTTGCACGAATCAATTTGGTCAACTTTCAACAACTAATTTTCTATACCTAAGGCTTGGAACTTTAACTGATTTACGATGTTCAAATGTTCAATTTGATTTTGCACTTTTCAGGCTAAAAAAAGGCTTTTCAAATTTACCACTTGCCCAAAATAGGAGTTTATGAAATACGAGTTTATCATAAACCTAACTACAATATATGGATGCAACAAAATACCTTAAGATTCTTCAACCACAATAAAGCCTCCTGCTGAGTAGTATCAGCCAAAACTGGAACTATAACTCTTCCAACCTTTCCTTCTTCCCAGTTAAGATGACCAATTACTGTAGAATTTTTGAATGAATAAATTACAGATGCACACAAACATACATCACAAAAACACAATAGAAGTTGCCAAGAAATGTAATCATGTCCTTCAGATACTACTATCGATGGAACTTTCGGACTTAACAGACAGTCAAGGAACTAAAAAATAGTCAAATACCTTCTTCTGATATCGCATCACCTCCTTCATGAACATTTTCCTTCAACGGCTCCACAACAGCTTCATCCACCTTTAATGTATCTTCCGAGCCCGACAATTTATTATCAACAAATACATGAAATGGACTGCTAAATCGCAAAACCAAACCTGAAAGTAAACCAATAATAAGATTCTAAACCAAATTCATCTCCATAACTAATTACGCTGAAGAACATCTACAAACGCAATCCTCTCCAAACCAGTAACACAACAAAGGAAAGAGAGTTCACCTTTACGTGATAGAGCATAATGACCAAACACGGCAAGCAATGCCACAACAGAAGTCCCAATACCAAACAATAGATACTTAGGCAACCCTGGTTCATGTAAAGCTAGTTACAATCATATTTCATCACTGAGTAAAAAAAGATCACAGAATTTTAGCTTTCCAAAAAACAGCAGGATTCACCAAGTCCACGCTATTCAGCTTCTGTTATAATTTTTAAATATTATTTTATATTTGCCAGGTTTTTATCAACCGATATTTGGGCAAATCACATTTCTATACAACCAAGTTTCAAATAACTTTTATCAACCAATCAATATAAGTTATCAATTTATACAACCATTTCAACTTAGTACCATTTTATGCAACCATATATAAAAATGGAAACAGTGGTCTCACCAAGTTTTGATCTTTTTATTAATGAAAGCAATTAAGTTGATTCGTTTTCAGTTTACACAACCACTTTTCACCTCAATACTACCACATTACACAACAAAAGAAAAAAACCGAAACTTGATCTCCCCTGTTTTTCATGAACCAATGCAACTATGCAAGTATGTCGATTTGTTATCAATTTATGTGACCATATTCAACTTAATACTACTTTATGCAGGCATATGAAAAACCGAAACTTAGTCCAAACAATTTTTAACTTAAAGTTTTCAACTTTTTACACACACAGTGGTAACAAGTTGAAACACGGCTACAAAAACTGATGATAAATCACCTTACTTGCAATGATTAGTAAAAACAAAATCAAAACTTTATTACATATATAAATCATTTTCCCGTTTTTTATAAAAATTAATCCAATATCCTTCCATTTTAGTACTATTCTAACATTTTAGCATAAATTGTAAGAAACTTTAATATAGCCACACCATGTCCTATTACTCCAAAATTCAATAAAACTAATACAATATAAAATTATATAGTAAGAGTGATAATTAATGCAGAATAAAAGAAAAAAAGTTACCTTTTTTCTGCTTTTCAGGGATAATTACAGTTTCTTCAAGAAATGCCCAACCATTAAAATCATCAATTTCAGGTTGATCAGAATTAACCCATGATAAATGTAAATTGTTTTTGGTAATTGAAGCAGAAATAGATGTAAAGTTTCGATTTTTAGGGTTTTTGAGTCTGAATTCACTAAAAAGATTCTCATCAGCAGTCAAAATTGGAAATTGATGAAATGGGTGGTTTTTACAAAGTGGTAGAAATGTTGATATTGTGGAAGATGAACACATTTTATTTTACTTTTTGCTCTAGAATGATGTAATTTTAGCTGGAAAAAATTGGGGGTTTTATTAAGATTTTAGGACATATGAAATTGAGGTTAAAGTCATTTTTTCTTTTCCTTTTGTTGTTGTTGGTGTTGGCTCCTTATCTTGTTCTCTCTTGTGTTTGGGGCTAGATTTCCATAAGGAATAATAGTCCTTCGAGTTTAGAATACAGAAGTACTAAGAGCATCTACAAGGAGAGAATCTGTCTCCGTTTTGGGTAAGGGTTTCAAGTTGTAGTAACATGAAAGGTAAGTTAAGAAGATCTCAACCCTTGATTTAAGAGTAAGGGTCAAGATTCAATAATCATTTTTGAATCCTAACCTTTGATTTTAAATCAATGGTCAAAATTCTCTTAACTTTACCTATCAAGTTAGAGTAACTTGAGAGGATCTCTCCCCGTTTTTATAAAGTTTTTATAAAGACTTTTTATCATTGGAGGTGAAGGCTTTTTTAGCAATGACTTGAAAATTTTCAAGCTATTGCATTCTCTCTCTTACATATTTAATTACAATTTAAAGAATTTTAGGTGAATTTCAAGCTATTACTATTGGAGCAAAAAAATTTTTATAAAAAACTTTTAGAAAAAAGCTTTACCATTGTTGATGCTCTAATACATTGCTTTTTTCTTGTCCCTGACGCCGTGTAGTTTCCTTTTTAAGATGGTAGTTGATTTAATTAAGACAAGATTATATATTTTCTTTGTAATTTTGGTTTTGGTTAAAAGGGCAAATTTGCCACTCAAAATACATGGAAAGAGCAAATTTGCCACTCATTTTTTTATAAGGGCAAATTTGTCACTCAAAATACATATAAAGAGCAAATTTGCTACTCATTTCATTATAAAAGTTTATTTGCCACTAAATTAGATATTTAGGTGCAATTTTGTTCTTAAACGATATTTGTATTTGTTAAAATAATCAGATATGTTTCATAATTTTTTGCTTTTGGTCATCTAACAGTTTATTTTCCATATTAGTTGTTAATGAAGATAAAGTTATTAAGAAAATATGTGAGAATTAGTTTTTGGATTTTTTTTCTTTGCGGGTGCAAGTCTAGAGACGATTTTAAATGCAAACTCTTATACTTGAAACGTGACCCGAACATGACCCATATATATTATGTTATTTAATAGTATCACTATTTCCAATGGCTATTAGAAAAGTATGAAACTTTAATTGACTTCAATCGTTACCGTTCAAAGGAAATTACATAATATTTGTAGTGCGTAGATTTCAAAAAGAAGATAAGATTTGATCTCCCAGCACCCCATAAGGAAATTTTTTACCCAAAAACTAGTAAGTAAACGACAACCCGTCACGCCCACGTTTGGTGCGAGGATTTTTTTATCAAGTATAGGTCCGGGATCACCTAAAGCCGACCGACACCTCATCAGTTGCCATTCTTAATAATATGTCATGTCAGATCTTAAATTCTTAATCAGCAACACAATCATTAACTTGATAGGAAAAAATAGCAAAATTGTACCTTAATACAATTTAAGTGCCAAAGTTGCCCCTTACATGCATTTTTAGTGGCAAATTTGCCCTAATAAAAAAAGAAGTGGCAAATTTATTCTTTACATGTATTTTGATTGGCAAATTTGCCCTTTTAACCTTCTGGCTTAAACACTTACAAATTAAAAAGGAATGAGTTTAAGTTTTTGTTTTCTTTGATTACCATTTACTATATACTAAATCGGTACACGCGTGATGCAGCAATGTAATGGCGGCGGTCGCGGTGGTGGTGGAGGCGTAATGGTGGAGTACGGTGCTGGTGGGCGGTGACGGCGGATATTGGTGGTGGCGGTGGCAACGAGTATTGTAAATTATTGATTTAGTTTGATTTTAATGAAATATTGAAACTTAAAATTTTATTTGCTTTATAGTATAACGAGAGAAAGTACCCGCGCGTTGCGCCGGTGAGATGGTGAAGGTGATAGATCATTGAGCGTGGTAGGTGATAGGTGTGATAGTCAAATGTCTTAGCCGTACGGGCTCCACCCTCAAATAAAAAAATTCGTCGAAAGTATATTGAATGACATCCTTAATTAAAGAGGTCATTCGATATACTTTCGACGAATTTTTAAATCCGAGGGCGGAGCCCATACGGCTAAGGCATTTGGCTATCACACTCTATGAGTTATAACCTCCTATGACTTATCACACTTTATGACCTATCACCCCCATCATCTCACCCCCAACGCGCATATGACTTATCACACTCTATGACCTATCACCCCTATCATCTCACCCCCAACGAGCAGATACTTTCTCTCGTAATGTAGTAGAGATATACTATGATAAGTATATATTTCTATAAATGTATAAAAAAATTTATAAAACTCTAGACTAAAGGTCCCATCAATAAGCCTTTTTCTAATTACTAAAAAAATTCAAATGTGTCTCTTTTTATCATTTTCTTCATAATTTCGTTCTTCTCCTCAAGGACATAAAGATGAAACAATACTTCGATTTTCCCCCAAACATTCATATGCCATTTGATATAAAAAGCATTAAAGAGCAAAATATATTGGCTCAGAATGGTTTCGTTTTAGGGTCTAGTATCGTTCGACAACTATTGTAGTATTTGGCATCATTGGTGCTCCAAAGTTGTCAAATGTAGGATCATTTCTTTTCTCTTCATCCTTAAATAGGGTCTAGTTGAGTCTAATTTACCATTCTTAAAATAAATAAATAATCTTTTTTTACAAATTTGAGGAACACAGGGAATAAAGTTTCATGATAACCTCTTTACTTTGAATCGTCAGATGACCAAAAAACTTTCACCTTGTCACATAAGCTATCTGCTATCATTCGGTAGAATTAAAAGGCACACAAATGGGCACTTACAAAGTTACAGTCACAGGTAAAAAAGAGCACATCTAGAAGATCTTGAGAGACCAAATTAAGGACTAATTTAACCCTGCAGGATCCAGGTTTCAAACAAATTTTCTATTATGAAGTCGGCAGCACGTTTGCTAAATTAAAACACAGCTTCGGCTAATGAAACGCCAAGCAAACTGATGAAGAGATTCGTACTCATAATGTATCCAAACTGATCTAGATTCACCACATATATTTGATATAGCCCAGTTCAGTGGTTTGTTGCCATCAAATATGTTCATGCACAATTGGTAAAATCTAAACTAGCTTGGATGATTCAACAAGCTTCAAATACTATAAGAAAACCAGATGCTGTATCAAGTATCAATTACACCAATTAAAAAAACAAAAATAAAATACATGTCTCCTAGTCAATGAAAAGAGGCAGCAGCCATAAACTTCTAAACCTTAACCTACAAAGACTCCAACTCACCAAGTAATAAAACCCATGCTACTTGTTTACAGAAGGAAACTCCGCCATAATCACCCAGTATGAAAGGGGGAGACACTTTAACTAAACACGGCAGCTACATAAACACACTATATTTATTTTCCTGCCAAAAAAAGAGAAGGAAAAAGATAACCGAAATGTTACAAAGTCATAAAACACCGCCATGCCTTTCAAAACCAGTCGAGCCTTTTCGTATACTGCCTAGCATTGGTCAACTACTCGAGTACTATTAATAATCACGAGTTGCATTTGGAGTTCTCCCGCCACGGCCCCTTGGATAATAACCGCCACCTCGCCCATGATAACCACCCCCACGTGTACGACCTCCTCGGTATAGCCCACGACCGCCTCTACCCCCTTGGTATCTAGAGTATTCTCCAAATGTCTGCAGCAAGTGAACATGTGAGAATTGCAAAAGACAGATACACCTATATTGTCAGTAAAAAGACTTAAAGTGGGGCTTACCTCAGTATCTAGTTTCCTCTGCTCGGAGAACCTAGGCCTTCCGTTACTTTGTTGCTTGTCAAGCGAGTTGCAAGATAACGTATCAAAAAAGTCATCCTTGCTATAAACAGGCTGTAGACCACAGATTACACAATTGTCAAATAATAGTGAATGGTATTTCTGACACTAGACTACCAACTTTTATGGGAAGGAGAGAATATGCAGTAGGAATGTCACCTTGACATCCACTTTTGGTTGATCGGCATCAACTTCATCTGCATATTCATCCTCATCACTAGCATTTCCATCATTTTCCTTTTTGTTGGTTTTTCCTAAGGTATCCCAAATTTCATCCTTGTTAAACTTCTCATTCATTGCACTGAAATCAAACTCCTCAGTGAACTTCATCACTGACCGTGATCCCTGGATCAGAAACTGATACAACTTAGCACACACACCAAGACAAGGAAACAATCCTCATAAAAGTAAGACAATGAAACAATAAGATAATAGTAGAGGCATCAATTATAGAAATAAAAAATAATAATAGCACACGTTCTGCATGAATCATGATTATGAATAATAGCATGAACCTAACATTCTGAAAAAGCACTCATATGGTTAACTACAGCTGATAATTACTAAAAGAAACTCACAAAAATTCAAAGAAAAACGATTCAGATAAGTGTATTTCAACGGGAAAGATAAGTTGGAATCTCATTTGTCATTTGTAGATAAGATTATAGAAATCCTGTATCCTGTAGAGGTACTCAAATTGGACTATAATTCACCATCATATAGATGAATTGAATCATAATACAACTGCTCCTCTTTACTTTACACTTTCTTCAGTTAAACTGAGCTGATTGCAGCTGTTAGTGTTGAGATATTAGCCAGCCACAAATTAACAGGGGTGATCCTTTTTACCCAAAAAAAAGAAGATATTAGCAGCCACAAGAACAAAAAGGGTTTTGCAAATAATTTGGAGAAGCTTAAAATGTTATATGGCTAGTGGGAAGCTACGTATTCTAGTAGTTAATGTAATTATACAATATATAATGGTTTATACTTTATCACCAAGACACTAGATCTGTTAGCTCTAAAATACACACCCACACACTGCCACACATATAAACACACACATAAATGTACAAGTAGTATCAGATAGAGGTTATAGTGTGTAAATTATACCCGCCGATTTGGGAAATCATTATTAAGATCTTAACAAAAACGACGACTATCATCAAAGACTAAGATGTATAGATGTAACAGAAGAATTACCCCATATCCTCTGCCTCCTCTATCACGCCCTCTGTAATTATAACTCTGGCGATTCTGGTAAGGAGCTCCATTTGTCTAAATAACAGAACAAGGTTTTGATACTTAGTATGAAGACATGTCAGCAGATGGTTATGATGATGGTTGTTAAGGTGATACAAATCAAAACAGAAAAAACTATCTGCAGTATATTATAATATAGGAATCCAAATAGCATACCTTGGGGGCAGCCCGTGGTTGCGGTGGTAAAGGCAATATTGGAGGCTGAGCTTCTGTTGGAACCGCAACTGGAACTGGAGCCACTGGTTCAGATGCTTGTGTTGATGATATCTGTACCACTTCAACATCCTTATGAACAGCTTGTGTAGGTTGAGATGAAACAGCTGGAGCTAGCCCAGGCTGAAGCAGCTGTCCTGGTGTTACAAGTGATGGTGTAGGTACTTCAGAAGGCACGCTTGGTTTGTTAGAAACGGGAGGTATAGGCACGTTTACATCACTTGTATTCAACAGAGACAGCGATTGAAAGCTACCAATTAGTGGCGCTGAGGGACCCACAGCGCTAGGCTTGTTTTGCATTAAAGATGGCAATGCATCTGTAGCTGAATTAGTAGACACCGCCAATAGAGGAGATGGATATTCAGACGGCTGAACTTGAGGCCCGCTTGGTAAATTTGCATTATAATTGGGATACTGCATAGGTTGCTGCAGTGAAGGGGGTGGTCGTAACAATGACTGTTGATGCATCTGAGGAAGACCGTTCGGTGGGGCATAAAAACCGGGCCAATACATTGGTGGCATTGGCATTGCACTACTATTTGCATTTGGAGGAGGTGGCATAGGACCCCATGACCCCATATTCCCACCAGGTTGATATAGAGGGGGGCCACCTTGTAAACTCGATCCAGGGACTATCATTTGTGGATTCTGGATGCTAGGATCAGGTAACGAGTTACTAGCAGCAGCTGCAGCAGGAGGGGGTAAACTTGAAGATAGTGGAGGTGGGCGGGGATAGTGAGACTACAAACAAAATAACGGGATTCAGCCCATCGAATAAATTATGACATAGCGATTAAAAAACGCAGTTCCTATTAAATTACCTGAATAATAGCAGGATCGCTGTTAATCGATGGTGCTGGTGGAGCAGACGATGCCGATTTGACCTGAAGATCCTGTAAAAAAAATAAAACCACCTCAACAGTCAACACATCATCCGTTACTTGAAAGTAACTCTTTTATTATGTAAGGAAAATTCTAAGAAAGACAGCAACGATTTGAATTATCAAATTCAATCTACGCACTCCGGACTAAAACACCGAAACAATGTAAATGAACACACACCCCATTGCAACAAAAAAAATAAGGAAATCCAACCACTTTATTATAACTAAGGTACCTTGATGTCACTTCCACGAAACAAAATGTATTCATAAACCTTGTCACTGGGCATGAGTTGAGGACCATCCTTTTTCCGCCCTTCAGTTCCAAATGATCTTACTACAAAACATATACCGTACATTCAGTAATCTCACAGTGAGCCGCTTTCTTAGAACTCTTGTAAACTAAAACAACCCCGTTTAAAATGACCAGCATATGATCGTTATTACCAATCATGATTTTATGTAATCAGCTTAACTTTACAAGAAATACGATAAAAACATAACCACAACATGTCTAGTATACAAATGTATAGGTAGTCTAGATAGTCGAATTTTGTAATTTCACTTTTCGACCACTTTTATCACCGTAAATAGATAAAAATAAACGACTAGACTACGTATACGTAAACTGATTAACACGAGACCGATATATTAGTCCTCAATTAAACTACTTAAACAAAACTAATGCAATAAAAATCAATAGCCCCAACCATAAAACAGTTATTAAACCTATACTACTACAATATATATATACAGATATAGAATTGGCAGATTATTATTATAAAATCAATCAATCAATATATCAATTTCAAATTATAACACAAAATAAACCCTAGAAAAATTATATATAAAAAAAAAAGAAAAGAAAAGAGGAGTGAGGATACCGTTGCGCAAACCGATAGAGGATTCATCCGTATTGATATTATACAAAATGCCTTCGTATCTGATTTCGGATTTTGAAGTTAGACTTATTAAACTTCCGATATATGAATCTGCTGCTGTTGATGATGATCCTGATCCTGATCTACTATTAGTATTTGAAACACCTTCTGTACTTGCCATAACAATCCAATTGTGTGTGTGTGTGATTATGTGTTTGTGTGTGGTAGTTAATTTGTTTAGGGTTTACTTTCGGTTTCTTTTTGTTCTTTCTTTTTCTTTCTTATGTTTTGTGAAAAATAACCACAATACGCAAATGATAAAAACTTATGATGTGTTGTAAGTACGTCAAAAACAAAAACAAAAAAAAACAAATTTTTTATAAAATAACTATCAAAATTTGCAAGTCATGGTGTACAATTTTCCAAAATGCAAACCATGTTTGAGTTTTTATGGATATTTTGTCAAAATTCGAAAAAAATATGGTTATTATCACATTGGAAATGATATATCTACATCTATCTATAATAATTGTATTTATTTTAGAGCACAGTGTACAACTATACGGTATATGTATTGTTGTAAATAGATAAAAGTAGTTGTAAATATATCACTTGATTTATTGTATATGTTTGATAATTGTTAGGTATTTGAGTTATTTTTTCATTAATATTTGGCTAGAGATAGTAGTAATTTGATAAAGATTAAAAGTTTGAGATTTAAAAAATAAGATACTTGAAAGATGAGGAAATAAGATCAAAAGTTATGAGTTGTTTGAAGTAGTTATTAATTAACAGTTAGCATTTAAAACACCACACTGATATACAATTGGGCAGTATGCGGAGTTCGAATCACGCATGTTTGGGATGAAACCCAAAACTCCCGAAACCCCCTAATAATCCACTCTTATAAATATAGAAAGTAAGGTTTAAACCCTAACGAATTTTTCTAAGTCAAATACCTTACCAATGGGCTATCAACCCATTGGTAATTAAAAAACTTCTAGACCATCTTTAATCGTTACATTATAATTAATATATATATATATATATATTAGAACCATATTTTGTAGATATTAAATTTGAATTCTAATATTTTTGATTATATATTTGTTCATTAATGGCCATTTGTGTTTAGACTAGGAGGAGTAGAGGCATTCCCTCCAAGTTGGGAATGTCCATCCACCTCTAAAAAATCGACATGTGTCTCTTGCTAATGATAAAGGGCATTCCCCCATTCCTTTGGGGTGGAGGAATGCCCCCAAGGCATTCCTTTATTTTTTTAATTTTTTTTTATAATTATTATATGTAATTTATTTATTATATATATTATTTATTGATCATATAGGTTATTTATATATAGAATAAAGCTTAAACATTGTAAATAAAAGTTCGAATAATTAAAACGACTTACTAAAAATTCAAATTAAAAATACAATACAAATTTAAATTCAAAGTACTTAATAAAAACATACTAAAACTACTGAAATCCATATTCGGCATGAATTCTAGCCTTCTCCTATAGCAAAGCAGCTCGGTCAGCCGGATCGAGATTAGACAAGTCCCTAGCTAATAACTCCATATCTCTGCTTCGTTGTTTTTTGGACTTGAGTCGAAGCTTCTGAAGTTCGATGTCTTGGTGTTGTTTGCCATGTTCTTGCAAAGTCCGCATCTCCACCGCTAAGTTATATGCCTCCTCATCCACCGCCGCCGCCTTCCCCTTCCGTGAGCCCCCCGCACGTCCAGCTTTTTTAGCCCGATCTCTCCCAACCGGACGACTCAACCTAGACAGTTGTGGTTGCGGTTCCTCTTCATCGGTATCATTAAGGTCGAATGCAACCCTCGCAGATGACCCCACACTTTGTTGTCCAAAACTGTCCGATGTTGTCTTAGACCTTTTTGAACTCGGCTCACCCTGACTATTCATCGCCTCCATAGTTTCAATAACCTCCCACTTTGAACTTCTCCTCAAACACTGCCATTCCTTTAAAAAATTGAAATTCGGGTTTCGAGCATTATACTCGCTACACGTATTACTAATCAAATCCTGTTCGCTTGTACCACTTTGATAACCCGCACCACTAAGCCGAGTTATAATAACATTGAACTTGGTGGCGCTAGTCCAGATTTTCCGCCACTTCCCCTGTAATGATTCAATGCCTCGATACGTCGACCTATTCGGTTTTGCTGGTGCTGGCAGTTCTGGTTCTGCTGTCTTGGTCCGCGTGGATGAGCATCACGCTGAACATGGGCGTTCTGAATCTGATTCTGATTTCTTTGAACTGGTGCAGGGGGTGGTAAAGGAAGTCTGTCATTCCTCATCTGAGGATTTCTGTTCACCGGCGGAGGATTAGCTCTGATCATGTTTGTCGACACAACATTGCAGTACCTAGCCAAGTGCCCAATGCCTTGGCACTTGTAACAAGTGGGACAAGCACCAGTGTGGTGAAGCTGGCACTGGGAGCACTTAGGAGCAGTTCCGGAATACCTAGGCGGCTCAGGTACAGTTGTCAATGCGTAATTCTTCAAAATCTTCCCCTTCTTACTTGGGGGCTCAACTTTCTTCTCAACAACCTCTTCAGCCTTTCTCTTTCCCTTCTCAACACTTTCCAACACATCCCCGGATCTGATGATGTCCTTGGTCAAAGTCTTAGCCAATACGGTGGCTCTGGACATAGTCTTAGGACCCTTGCTAGTGAGAGCACGACGAACTTCCGGGATCAAACCCCAGATAAAGCGGTCAATCTTCTTATCCTCAGTAGATGCTAGGTGTGGTACAAGTCTGGCGAGCTTATTGAACCTCAAGATATACTTCTCAATCTCCATTCCCTTCATCTTTAAGTCCCAAAACTCCTGCTCTAACTCTTGCAATGCATCCTTGGTGCAGAACTCAGTTCTCATCATCTTCTGGAGTTCTTCCCAAGTGTGAGCGTATGCAGTCTTTCTGCCATTAGTAGAAACAACGCCAGTCCACCATGACCTGGCAGCACCATCGAACTGACTAATGGCATGCTCAACCATCTTCTCCTCTGCAGTCTCTGTGTGATATAAAGCCTCTTCCATGTTCTCAAACCACATCAACAACTCCGAAGCTCCCTTTTCTCGGTATAAAACTGGGGTTTGCACTGAGTGAAGGTCCTGAATGAACAACCTCTGCTGCGGGTAACTCTGCCCTCAGTAGTAGCTTTGGTGTTAATCTGACTGGCACCTTCCGAATCACTGTGCACTACTTGGTTCTGCTCTTGTTCTTCCTGCGTCTTCTTGGTACCTTCAGTCAGCGGGATCTCTAACATCTGAGCAACTTGAGTAGCAATGTTGGGTATCATCGCATTCATGCGGTTGGTGATAAGATCTGCTACATCTTCTAGAGTGAAGTTGTTAGTAGCATTAGGTTGAGGCTCAGGCTCAACGACGGTTTCGACAGCGGGTACGGCTCTTGGCTTTCTTCCTCTTAGGCGGCATTCTTCCTTATGCCCCTAACAAGATAGAAATAAGAACTCGGTTACGATTCGTATAAGTTTGTAACTCCAAGCACGTGGTACGTATATACAATGATCATTGATAGCACGTTATATAAATAAGAACAGTCGTCGATCGTACGTCAAGGATCTATAGTCGTATAAGTTCTAAGGCCTATGGATGATGTGCTAGTACGTAAGTCTTTCAAGCACGAATGAACCAGAAGAGAACAAATGAACATGAACGATATTGAAAGAAGTTCCTAATTGAGCTCTAAGAATTGGATGACACCTTCAATAACACACCTTGAGGTCCTAGGTGCTTTTATCTTAGTTATATGTAGTTGATCAGGTTACATATAATTATGATAAAAGTACCTACTACTCAAACTGGTCATCAAAGGATCACCTCAGAGTGGAATCAAGTTATAGCTCAAGTTTTCCTTAGGGAAAAACTCGGTGTTCACTATAACCATGGGCTCTGATACCAACTGTAACACCCTGCTAAAGCGGAATATACGGGATGCACAGACAAGTACAAATGCACACAGTACAAGTTCAACACAGCCATTAAGATTAATCAAAGATCAAGAGAGCAAAGTCAATACATATCATAATTAAGTCTAGAACAAAAGTACAAATGTTATTACAGAATATATCTGAATCAGAATAGTCAAATTCATGGGACAGAACAATTGTCTCATCGAACAGAACTTGAACTGGAATAGCAATAAGGTCTTCGTAGCTCCTGAACTTGTACGCACGAACCGTCGCCAAAAGGATGAGCTTAGAACGGAAGGCTCTTATGCTAAAGATCTAGTACCTAGCCTGAAAAGCATGTAAGTTCAAAGGTCAACTACGAAAGTAGTTGGTGAGATTCACATAAAGTACTTTATAAATATACATAGTACTGGTAGGTATAAAAGTCAAGTCATATAGTCTGTACGGCTGTCAAATGTACCTTGTTGTATTAACAATAGTTTAGAATCTGTAATGTACTTAATATGTATGTCTATTATTACTGCTAATCTGCTTGGCCATGACGAGCTATGATAATTCAGGGAACTCATGTAATCAGATAGCATATAATTATGAACTAGGTCAGAACCGGTGACCAGAGCATATGATCAGAACAGGTGATCAATAAGTCTAGGTAGTATGCATTCTCCTATCCTGAGGAGGATGAGGATGGGCCTACCCTAACAGCGCTGTCCATATACCTACGGTCCATTCCCAGAACTGGTGGGAGATGAATTGATAGCAGTAAGTCTTAGGCCTCGTACATAAAATAAGTACATAACAGTATGTATTCAAGATCCTGCCCATTCAAGATCTAGAACACACATTAAGAAAATAAGTATCATAACATAAATAGTCTGTCTGTACGTAAATAGTTTGTCTGTCTCAAAATAGTACGTAGTACAGTCAAGAGGATATATATATATAAGTCTGTATATATATATAAGTACAAAATAGTTTTCAAGCTTTTCAGTCCCCGATAAAGAACTTTAAAAAAATGTACGAAAGGGGGAAATAAGTGAACTCACAGTGATCTGGTACAATATAGGGAACTAGCACAGAGTACAAATATAAAGATAGACAAGTATATCTATCGAGATCCACTTACGCCTTGATGAATTCCTATGCACATAACAATCATATGGAAGTACATATATTAGCACATGTGATCATTTAATCACAAACTGTCCTTGATGAACTGATGATTTGGTCCTTTGAACGTTTTGACTCAAAAGAGTTTTAATTGAACTTTAAGTACATGAACTGAACTTGAACGGAACGTCTTTGAACTCATATTTAATCACTTATAATGTTAAAAGGGTTGAACAAGTCTTATTTGTACTAGGTTAAGGTTTGCACTTTGTACGCCGACCTAGATCGAACTATGAACTAACTTTAGTGTTATTGAACGGCCCTTGGCATGTTTAGTCAATTACTAGTATCGTTACGAACTATTAACATGATTAAAGGTCAAGTCTTGCGAAGATGAAGTCTGAATTGTACGAAGTCCACCTTCGTTTGGGGAAACGAAATTTAATTTCGTTTTTGAAGAAAACGAACTTTAAGTTCGTTTGGAAGGAAACGGGCATTGATTTCGTTGTGGAGGAAACGGGTATTTGCTTCTTGGTGTAACACGAATTTTAAATTCGTTTAATGGAGAAAGAATCTCAACTTTGTTTGGGAGGGACACCTGCATTTGATGTAAAAACAAATTTAACGAACTTAGAGTTCGTACGAAGAAAACGAGGCTTAAACGAATTAGAAGCTTATTTTCGTTTGGAGGAGTGCCAATTTCGTTTTATAAGGTGGTATCTTCGTTTGAAAAACACATGAAACGAATTTAGGACTGCACTTAATATAATCACGGGTTTTGAAGATTAAATCATGTTACGACCCAATTTGATCACAATACAGTTACTAGACTCATTTAAACATAAACCCATTAGTTTTTAACACGACTTTCACATCAAAATTGACCAAATCATCAAGAACATAAGGTATAAAAAGTTTATTTTTAATTTCATCAAAAACATAAGATTTGTTGTTGTTACCTCAAAACCGATTTCAGAAACACGTTTTGATGATTACAAGGAAGCTAATGATATCAATGATTTCACCCAAACCAACCAAAATCAGGAGATGAATTTAGTGTGTGTTTTAAGGTGTGGGGAGTGCATGAAGAGAGGTAGGAGATGATGAATAGTAAACTTTTAGGGTTTTACACTTTCTATTTATACCTTACTATAAAATGAGATTTCACAACTACAAGGACCATTTTGCAATTAATTTAGGCTGAACTCTTTTATAAACGTTTAACATTTACGAACCGAACATATTATATTATTGCACGTAATCACGAGCTCGTCGTACAATATTAATATTTAGATTAATTTGAAGTTCATATATAAGTACATAATGAACATCTAAAGTACGTCTAGAACTCATATAAATTAGACTGTCTGGCCGATCTAGTGACATATGTACGTTTTTAGGGACTTAAATAGAACATTTCTGGGAAGGTTGTTACAAATATATATAAATAAATCGAAAATAATATATATATATGTTATTTATTTAAAAATATATATATTTCGTATATATTTATTAATATAGAATTTATATATATAGTAATGATGTTATACCGCATTTGGGGTCCTCGGAAACAACAACCCAAGCTCGACATAACGCCAAGCTTTCCGCTTCCGTCCAATTGAGTTGGGACGGTATTTTCTTCGGCTCGTCGATATCTCTCTTCCGATGTTTTCGTTTCTCTTTTTGAGGAGACGAAACACTAACTTCGGGTTGTGTCTCTTGAACCGCCTCCAAATCTTCGAAAGAGGAACCCGTAGCCGGTGGTGTATTAATCATCCGTTGTGAATCTTAAAAACAAACAAATAAACATAGAACCATATATATATATATATATTTATATAAACCGAAAATAATATATATATATATACAAATCAAAAATAATCTAAATATATATAAATTTTACCAAACATGCCACCGGGTGTTTGATGGAAACCTGACAGAGAAGAATTAAAACCGAAATTCTCTTGTCGAATCCACGGTGTCCTATTTCCCGGCGGAGTCATCGGTGATCTAATGTTCATTGTACCCAGTGAATAAATAAACTCCGGGTTTTGGTGAAGATTAGGATCATCAAGTAAGTCGGGTTGGAGGGGTGTTCTTTGATTGTTACCCGCGTTTTGGTTCGAAAAAAGGTTCAAACCCCACTGATTTGGATACATTTTCGGTTTTGTGTGTAGAGGATGATTTGATTTTTGGAAGAAAAATTATATGTAGAAGATAGAAGAAGGAGAAGATAGATAGATATAGATATAGATATATGTTATAATGAATATATATATATAAAAGATAATAAATAGGGATTAAAAAAAAATTCAGACTTTGAATGCTTTTTCCGAGTCCCAAGGCGGTCAAACACTACCAAACAAACCAAACCGACGCGTTCAAAACCGGAAGGGGCTCGCGATTTCTCACAGCGGAACGCCCCCCGGGGCCGAGACCGGGCGTTCCGGGGGAGTTCCAGGTGAAAAAAACGAGAGGGAACGGGCTATTCTTGATAGTCTTATTTGTCTATGCTCGTGAACATTCGTTATGAACACAACCAAACGACACACGATCCAGCCAAATTCTTTAAGGAGCGAACATAAATACAACTTCATATTCGTTTATTCGTTCGTGAACCGTTCGTTAAACGAAACGAACGAAAATGAACGAGATCTCATTTGTATTCGTTCGATTTATTTACAACCCTAATTAGAAATAGGATTCGGTAAACATAACTGTTGGGATGTTTGGATAAATTTATTATAAGCATGTCCCTTCATAAAAAAGAATAATAAACGCCACGAATAAATTCATTTAACACATTAACAAGCTTTTTGCTTGAACCATGAGCTTTTATTGAAACTCTGATAAAATCTTTAGTTTTATTTCACTAAAAATGGGCAATACTTCATAAGTTCATACTTGTTTGTTTATTTATCCATTAAATGATTATAATATATGTAAATATTAAATCGATATAATTTTTTTATTTATTAAGTCAATTAACAAACATATTTGATTGACTTAATGGATTAAGTCATTTTTTAAAGCATATGTTCTTGGGATTTAGTCCAACTGGACATTTAATGTTTCTTATGTCTTTTAGCCAACTGTTTGTCACGGGTTCGAAACTTTTGAAATGCATATTGGGAAGTTCTTGCCAATGAGATGAGGCATAAGGGTTTTCTCTAGCATTTAGTTGGTTTCCTCCAGAAAGGTAATGGAACTTCCACCGCCAGTCATGCCCTCAGATTAACTGTGTTGGTGACGTGGTTGATCTCTACCGGACGATGAAGAGACAATGTTACCGAGTCCAATCACCACTGTTGTTAAAAAAAAATTAACATCTTACCAGATACTACCTGTGACAAACTTATATACTACCATTTATAAATTATAACTTCCCATGTACTCTATGTAATCTCCATACTTTATAGAAAACGAGTAAAAGAAATGCAATGACACAAAACCAAAAGCATAATTAATTATTGTATAAGAAAGAGAAATGATGAGTTTTGTTTGGAGGCCGAGAGTTCAATATTACTATTTACTAGCATTTGATACCTAAAAGGTAAAAACTAATCAAGTGACACTAAAGTACTAAACATATCTTTAGAACCACTTGAAGTTTCATGTTTTAGGTTAACTCTTTTTTCTTATTGGTGCTGAGTAATTCACTTACGTCGATCTCATTTTATTTATGGATAGGTAAAAGATTAATTTATTTTTATCAAGACTTAGCTATCTTACTTACTCTGGATAAAAAAGATTAATCGGATGAGACACTACCAAAACTTTCATTGAGTATGTGATTGAGATTAAGACTGGAGTAATAAAGAACCTTGAATTTAATTAAATATAATAATAACAATAACAATAAAAATTACCTTGTCTTTCATCATTCATCCCATGATTCATGAATCATGGATCACGCTCATGATAGAATGTGGTCTAACAATTTGAAATGGGGCCGAATTTGATACCATCGCCCATCGGGTATAATTGTGTAAGTGTATAATCGGTTCTTACAATGGGGGTTGGGGGGGATTAAAGATGAGAATGTTAGAATTGACTCTTTGATTAAAATTAATGATTAAGATTTAAAAATTATTTTTGAATCTAATTTTTTAATTTTGATCCAAAAGTTAAAATTCCGCTGACTTTATCATCCAATGTAACAGAATTCCAATATGTTTTTTTAACACCTGTGAAAACACAATGAATAGAATATATCATATAACATTGTCATTCACCATATTTTTTCATTACTATGGCCTTGTTCCATAGTACGAGAAGGGAAGACATGTATTTTTGTGTTAGAAGTATAATTTTATTTGGAAATTTATTGAAAATTATTAGTTATAAATATTTTTAAAATTTATTGTTGACTTATTATAATAATGTAACCATATTTACTTATGAGAGATACTATATTAACAAACTAATTACGTTACAAACTTATGTGTCAACAAAAATGGAAAAAGAAAAATGAAAAAAAAGAAAAAGATTTTCATTTAATTGGTTCATATCATATAACAAGTAAGTTTAAAACTTTTTTTTTTTTTTAAATTTGTTTATCATTCTATCATTTCTCTTTACGCTAATACGTATTTAGGGATATTTTCTTTTTTTTAATAATTGAAAGTAATAAATGATTTCTATTGGTTAATTCTTTTCTTATTATACATTGGTAGATACATATCATAGCTAAAACTTAATTATTGAAAGAGTTATACATATCTCCAAAGATAATACGACTATAATAAAGATCTTACCAACTCATAAGAGAGGGCCAATATGGCAATATCTATGACTTGATGACAAATGTAGAACGACCCAATGGGCCTGTACATGTAACAGCTTTAATCATATGACAAACATTAAAATCATTGTCTAATTACACTTCACTTCATTTATACAGAGCACATACACTAAATAATTATATCACCATTCACCAACTACTACACACATCAGCTCCTTAATAAACATGATTATCAACATATGCTAATGAATAGTTGCAATTAAGAAGTATACTTTGTTAATTGCTACTAGTTTTCATTACAAAATACGGTAGCAAAGGAAAACCTCGTGCGTCTCACTTAAATACATTTATCTACGTTTAAACATATGAAGATAGCAAAAATTTATATACCCATAGTGTTGTGAGGGGTGCAATGTCGTCAAATTCATTATAACATAACTTTTTAGGGCGTACAAAGTACAAACTTTGATGGGAGAAAATGTAAAGTTTAGGTATAAAGAAGGAATGAAATAAATAAATAATGAAAACCATAAGTAGATTTGAAAACCATCAAGTATAACTAGATCAAAATTAGAGGTAAAACTTGAAAACCATAAAAACAAGAGGGAATGAAAATGTAAGTAAACATAAGTAGAGATTAAAATTGAAAGTTATAAAATTAAATTTCACCAAATTACTACAGTAAAAACTTGTGAGCTTTTAAATAGTGATAATATCCCTCTTTACATACTAAAGGAGGATTGCTCCGGTTTTACAAAAAGCTGAGTCGTCAGCATAACAACGATGCCACATTGGATTTATGACATCATGAGTGATGAAATTCATGTGTATCTTATGGTGAATGAGTGTGTGGAAGAGAAAGCTTCCTTGGGAAGCTTTATTTAAATTTAAGGTTTGAGTTATGTGTGTTGTGAACAGGGGGGTTTGGGCGGGATGTTTTTGGAATTTTGAATATTTATATTTTAAAAACATGTTTGTTTCTTCACAGAAGAGAGAAGACAGAGACCGTGTAACAAAAGAGAGAAGAGAGAGAAATCCTTTCGCATAAAACTTTACAATCAAGATTCAAAATCATTTGAATAAAATTTTTCTCTCTTCTTTTTCAAAATCTTTGTTCATACTAACAAAATAAAGTTTGATGGAAATCACAGGTCATGGATTGTGTTGTAATTGGGGAAATCAAGATGCTGGAACCAGAATATGGATGGTTCTATGTGGCCTGCCGAAAGTGTAATAAGAAGGTCCTCACGAAATTAGAGTATTGGGCTGAAGTTGCAGAGGAGTATGTTACTGAATAGGTGATCAACACTCCAAGTGACAGTTTATGGTGTCTCAAAGAACACAAACAAGCAACCCAGTTTTGCCCAAAGTAAAAACCTTAACCCTCGGTTTTTTTTTCTCTCTTCTTTTTCTTGAATCAAATTTGTAATATACACTGTATTATTGGTGTTTCACAGTGGAATTCTTGGGGTTTTTGTCGAATCATATAGTAAGGAAGAAAAGAGTGCAGTTTCACATATCAAAAGGTTAGTAAAAGTGCAGTTTTTTTTACAAACTGTTGTTGATTTCATGTGGGATTTGAAAATTGTTTGGAGGATCGTAATGCTGAAAAAATAAGTTTTCCTAAAAGTGGTTGATTTTGTGGTAAGAATGAAAATTTCAAGTTAAGTATCATATTATGTAGTCAAAGTGTTTGATAAAATGTTTAAAAGAAATTTAGTTAAAGATAATTTTCACTTGGCCACCACCATGGCTGTTGTTCTTAATATGGGTTCACTCGAGGGTTATATTATTATGATGATAACGTTCCAGGAAGAGCAGTGGATTTTCTAGAGGTGCTTCAATTTATTGGGGTGTTAAAAGGTGCAAAACTTTTTGTGGGTTCGATCTATCTTTATGTATTATTGAAATTCAGCATGGAAAATGGCAGGTATTTTGTTCAGGCTTTGGTAATGAAACAAGTTAATAACTCATAAAAAAATGTTAAGAAGGAACTGATGCCTAAATTTGTAGGGGTAGGTTGTTAAAGTGCACTGGGATGACTATGCTGTCCAATTTAGCAACTTTGTGTAGAACTACAACTCACAGAAGAAAATCATTGTAATCATCCAGCATGCCCTAATCAAAGTTTGGGACAGTAAGTGGTTTACCCGTTAAAACTTCATTTTTGGTGAAGTGTCTTTTATTAATTATGGCGTTTTCAAATCTAATGGATTTATAAATCATATTTAGAGGAGGTGACAGTTGAAAGTAAAAAATATGGCACTTGATTATTTATCAATGAAGAGATCCAAGAGGCTGATGACTTTAGAATGAGGTATATATCCTAAATTTTTTTGTAAATTAACGTAATATCCAACTATTTCTAATTGCATATGTCAAATGTTGTTACTCTGCACAAAGTGAAACAAGGCAATGCTGCCACAACAACAACTATATTGGGGACTCAGACAGTTTACCACTACCGTGAGGAATTCCTGGAGAAACATCAAAGAAAACATGTGGATGAGATTAGAGAGACTGGACAGGTTACAATCTTTGCTCACACGTTTAAACTAAATAAGTTAAATCTCTTTTATAAACAAAATCTTTGTTCATATTAACAAAATAAAGTTTGATGGAAATCACAGGTCATGGATTGTGTTGTACTTGAGGAAATCAAGATGCTGGAACCAGAATATGGATGGTTCTATGTGGCCTGCCGAAAGTGTAATAAGAAGGTCCTCATGAAATCAGAGTATTGGGCGGAAGTTGCAGAGGAGTGTGTTACTGAAGAGTTTGGATTAAAGCAGAATGCTCAACCACTTATGATCCTTTACACCGAGACGACTACTGGGTGAACAATTGAAGATAAAGAAAACAAGCCCTGGTGTGGTCTTGATAGTGTGCTCGCCTATTAGCCCATTGTAATGAAATGAGGGCAGAGTAAATTGGGTAAGAATATATATATGTAGACAAGGTATGTATTTCCCGTTTTCGAGATTGTTTATATTTTCTTAGGGCAATTATATCCTGCATCGTTTTCTTTACAACTCCATGACTGAAATAATAAAAAGTCTCAAAAATATTGAGGCAGCAAAATGGGTTTGGGTCAACATTGAAAGTTTTTTGTACAATTTGAAAAATGTCAGGTTAGGGTTGATGGGTCAAATGTTGTTCATGTGTCAGTTTCCAAGTGTGAGAGTATTTAAACCTCTTGAATTTATTGTATCCTAAGTAACAACAATAAGTAACACTACATGGTTAACTATAGCTTTGGAGTCTAAAAAACTATAGCTTTTGGCAGCAAGTTTGAATATGCATTTTTAACCTAATTAGTAATTTTGTAAGTATTAGGTCTCATTAATCGCTTTCTATCTAAGATACTAAACTTTTAAGCTAATTATTTTTTTATTTGGAAAAGGTATCAAGCTAATAAACTTTTAAGCTAATTATTTGGAAAAGGTATCAAGCCAATATAGCTTCTACTTATAATTAACCAATTTGAATGTTCATTCTTTGTATCATAACTTTTGTATAGCTCTACGTAGTGCAACAACACTAAAAGCAAGGCCTGTAAAAGAAACGCGTAACATCCCCTCTGTACCTCGAGCAGAAAAAGGAAGTTCGCATAGCAATGGCACTGGCAGCAGCTCAAATGGGAGTGATGAGCTTCTGTTGGGAGGTCTTAAAAAATGCAAGTCTCTTGGTGCATTGGCAATGGTTCATGCTGAAAATGATTGAACTTGGTATAACTGGACCAGAAGGACATGCTTTATCAAGGCCTCCTGTGGTAAGTGATTGAACTGGTATAACAGTCATGAATTTGTTCATTAAACGGATTGTTAGACTAAAGATGGCAACATGGGTGGGTTGGATACGGGCTTGGTCGTAAAAAGTCTCTTTTTAGTACATGATTGTTTTTTCTTATAATTACTTTGTGTAATTAACTGTTATATATATTTAATCTTATCGATAAGCTATAAAAATGAGACATTAATCCGCCTGCTTGACCTAATGTACATAAGATTTCTTCCCTGAACCCTAAGTGTTTTTAACTTTCTGGTGCATTTCTGTTAAAGAGTCAGCTTGACAAGATTCTGTTTTTTTGGAGTCATAATGCATTATTTAGATTAAATTAGATGTGGGATTGCAGGATATACACAAAAATTCTGTTCATAGTCCACTTGCAAAAAAGAGTGGTGTTTGTAACATTAAAGGTTTTAAGAGCATTTTGTTCATCTTTTGCAGTGTGAAAGGTAATAATTTTGTTCATTTGCATAAGGACTAAGGTAAGTTTATAAATTTGTCATATTATTGTTTTTTCTTATTTTGTGAATCTCTTATGTTTTTATTTTAATGAAATATGATTCTATTATTTTTGAGGTAAGTTAGGATTTTTATTTGTGCAGTAGAGTGATAATGAGTAGACATGGGCTTTAACCGGTGGATGAACTGGAGTCGTGACTGGAGATAGGTATAAAAACAACACAAGTCTATTATTAGAATACTGATGAATAGAATATGTATTTCTTGATCAGTATTTTACAGTTTATATGATCTATTATGCAGTGTAAGAACTCAGAACAAGGATATTTTAGGAGGATTGTGGTTCTAGCAGTATGCTTGTAGCTTATGTGGTTCAAGGTAAAGAAAGATGATTTTCTATTTTGGTTGTATTTTAGATTAGATAGGCCTGTTTAGCAACACTAATCGTTAATGCAATACCAAGCCCTTTTCATTTTGATTATAAAAGTTCATTGTTTCATGTATCTATAGCATGTAAACTCAACATAAAAATTGCATGTTACCAGCTTGGCATTTTTTGTTTCAATTTTTAAAACTTTGATGCATCAGATTTATAATTATATTTATAATTTTTAAAACTTTGAAGGTGAAGATTTATTGATCGCAGAAGTTGCAGCAGGATTTGGAAATGGGACGCTAGCAAAGGAATATATGGTGAAAGGGCAGTTAGTTCCAGATGAGATGTTGTGGTAGGTTCTTTAGTCTTTTTTATAACTTCCGGTAGTGATTATGATCCGTTAAAGGTGTCAACCTTGAATGGTTATTGTTCGTTATTAATGGTCAAATAGAATATTTATTAGTTAAAAACCTACGTCGATTAGGAAAGGGATATGACCCCAGAACCAAAACTAACTTCCAACTGTAAATACTATTCGAAAGGAAGCATAGCATGTACATTTTAATGGATAACAGATGACTTCAGCTATTACTTCAAAAACTAAAGTTCAAGGTTTCCCTTCGGTGAGCGACTCTATTCAAGGCTCCAGATAAGACTCCAGTCACTACTCCATGATGGGCCAGTCAAGACTCCAGATTAGGTCTGTACTTTTCTATTTTTACGTATGAACAGATCTATTATCGTATCAGATTTGTAAAGTTGGCTCTTGGTATGACACACAACCTGGAATTGCTCTTAACAAGAAATTTTTTAAAGTTGTCTCCTGGTACGACAATGAAAGGGGATATACGTACAGTTTTTTTGATTTTGGTTTCCTTATGTCATGTATATATTTGACATGACCTGATCATTGAAGTAGTTATTTGTGACATTTATTGCAGCAAGTCACATACGGTGTTGTTGACCTGACGTGTCATACGTCCAAGTGTTCAGCTCAAGAAGCGACCATGTGACTGGAAGACAAATCGAAAATGAGATTCCCAAAAAAGAATAACCACTTAGAATAATGAAACATATTATATTTGTCGAGAAGTGCAAAATCGTATAAGTCACGAATCCATGCAACACTGATTAAACTTCATGGTTGGGGAGTTATTTTGGGAATAATTAGAGCTAACACTTGAGGTATTGATGGCTATTAACGCAATTATATGCATTTACAACTGATAGTTTATAGATATATCTCTGAGTTCAGTGTACTTTTTTCATGTATAGAACTTGAGATATAGTTGTATTGATGATGGATATATATTTTTTTTACCCTATTTACCAATTATGTTATTAGTATGTCTTAGTAATTAGTTTTTATCTAATATATTAAACTTGTAAAGTAATTATTTTATTTTCTCAAATATAATTTCATATCAATTTACTAAAATCAATTTTAAAAACATACCCGCGTTTTCTACGGGATAAAAATCTAGTAGCATTCTAATAGACGGAAAATCTAACTTTGATGTTTAGAAAGCCTTACGAAATATAGTCAAATGCACACGCCAAGTCGCCAATAGATATTTAGAAATTGAGACTTGTGTACCAAAAGTGATTGAAGTTACATTACAAAGTTAATTTTGATATATATTATTTAATGGCAAGCTGATTATTAGATGATATGAAAATCAATAAGGATATCCTAACGTGTGGTATGGTATGCGTAGTTGCGTACTCCACACACTACACCCATTACCACCCGAAGGGATACCTTCAGGGTTACCATGAGGAAGAAAATTTCTAAAGTAGAGCTTGAACCCAAAATCTTACTCAAAGAAATAAGTCAATAACTCCCTCACCACCCAAAGCAGGTGACACAAAGTTTTATTTTTTTCACTTGAAAAGATACCCTCTAATAGATATATAACATCTTCCTACGGCTCGATACGAGCTTGTCTTTGGCTATTTCCCCATTCTTTACCATTGGCACACCCTCGTTAGATAGGGCTCGTCTGATCTTCCCAATCGTCATAGTGGAGAAGAAATGGAGACGAATAGGGTGGAAGCTGCGTATTTATTAACGAATTAAAAAAAATTGTTTTTGTGTGTGTTTTTATTTAATTGGACATAATAAAATAATGAAGATGAAATTAATAAGAAAGACATGTTGTTGGTAGGAACGTCTCAATAAGACAGAAACAATATGATGTTGATTTAACAACGAACAATAAGTGAAAAAAGTTTCCCGGTTGGAAGAAAGGAGTAGAAGTGGAAACAATGTTTTTAATTGTAACCGGCGATTCCTAACTGAAACAATCAAATGTGAAATCCCTTTTTGGTGAAACAATTGGTGTGAGTTGAAAGTGTAGTAGGGTGGGGTGGTTAATGGATTAATTATGTAATGTGGACTACTACTACTATGATCCTTCACTATCCTATCCTATGCTCCCCTATATATGTTTACAGTCTTAATTATTAGAGATCAGATTAACACACTCCCACACGGCCACACCTACAATCTTTAATTGTGTGGTCCAATTCTTAACAAAATGAGTGTAAACCCCTGGCTCTAAAGTCTAAACTAGCTTCAAACTTTGTGGACTGTTTAATTGTGTTACCCCTTTTTTAATGGTAACTTTATGAGTATGAGAAAATGGATGTGGAAATTATTCAAGTTTTAAATTATGTTAGGTCTCTCCTTATAAAGAACTATTTCTACTCACTTTTAATCCACTTCTAACACTATTCATCACTTCTAGACACATCAAAACACACCCCTCCTTATAACCCATTAACCCCCACTTCTAACACTATTATCCATTAATATATTATTTCATTTTTATTTTTTACAAAACTAAACAAACACATTTTATTATAATTAAAACACATTTTATTATTAAAAAACACATTATAATACTTAAAAAAAACATAAAACACATTACATTTATTTTAAAATTAAACGTTAAACTAAAAAGCATAAATAAAAAAAGTTGGAGGGCTAAACTATAATTATGAAATAACAAACTATAATTATTATTTCGTAAATTGATAAAAGTTTGAGGGCTAAACTGAAATTTAAATTTACTTTTGTCTCTTTCCTGTAGTCTTCTTCTTCAGCACACACACACACACACATATATATATAAACACCACCATAACCACCGATACTTATATACTTATTTTTATTTTTATATATATATCTTTCCACAAACATCACACACACACACACACATATATATATCTTTCAGGGATTAAAAATATATTTTTTTAAATTTAAATGGCTTTTAATCGGAAACGGGACCCACCACAAGCCCCAAAACATGCGTCTGAAATTAGAAGAAAGCCCCTGACGTGAGCCCAGACGCAGGTCGTGCTAGTAGTGTCTGAGAGAGTGGCTTCGTCGGAAGTGCGGCGGGTGGAGGGGGGACGTTCTATAAGGAGCGGTCTTAGACATATGAGTGTGAATATGAATGCTCAAATTCCATTATTGATTTTAGTTATTAGTACAATAAAGTTAGAGACTTTAGTAGCAACGCCTCCAATATTATCATAAGATTTAAACGAGATATTAACGGCTATAATCAAAAACAAGTAATCTAAAACAAATTTATGGTACTATCTACAATAATTGGTCATTCACAGTCTATGTTTGAAACAACATAGTCGGCTGTTAAAGCAATTCGAGGGTGAGCTTTAAACAATAATTGGAAAATCAACTGTAAGAGTAAAAAGGGTTACTCAAAGGGAAATAACTTATGTTAAAAGTTTTTCTAATATTATAGGCTTATAACATATATGCTACATATATTTTTATTTTTTTTCTTTTGTTTTCTTAGTAAAAACTATTTTAAAATAGAGAAAATGGAGTATGTGGCTGTTATACACCCAAGTTTGGGTGTAGAACCCCTCACATACTAATTTTTTAATATATCTATAAATGTTTGCCCCCCTATGCTTTTTATGGATTAAAAAAAAGATGTGGGGTAACTACACCCAAACTTGGGTGTCTAACAGCCACATAAACCTTAACTTCTATATAATAATGAATAACAAGTATTAGATGTTAATGGTTTGAACTCCAGCAATGACATTCAAGGTGGACACCATGGGTGTGTTTGATTGCAACCGAATGACATCATTCAACACTGAGTGTTGAATCGGTCAGTATTCAGACTGTTTGGTTTACACGTCTGAACAAAGAACCATGCTGAACAAGAATTCAAATGATGCTGAACCATCCCATCTTCAAAGACTTTCTTAGAGGATGTTTGAGATTGCGTTATAAATTGATTATCTGATTATTACGTCTGTAAAACGCAAATAATCTACGGATGTTCATCGGTACTTGTTTTTTTCACCCTCACACCTTTTCCTTCTTTACATTATTCGATTAACCCATAAAACTACAGATGTTCATCAGTACTTGTGTTTTTTAAGATTCAGTCTTTTTTGAAAACAAGAATTTCCAAATTTATAATATATAATAATAATAATAATAATAATAATAATAATAATAATAATAATAATAATAATAATAATAATAATAACTCTTTAAAACAAATATTTTCAGATCTATTATTGTCTTTGTATAAACTTCATACATATCACTTTCCCATCCTTTTGCAAGTGGGTATAGTAGCAAAGAATAGTTTTATGGTATTTTATCAAACTTAAAAGATATATATAGTTTTCAAAGAAATTTGTTAAAAAGAAATCGTGATGTGTGAGCGTATTCTTCCAGAAATTGAAACAACAAGGTTGACCTACACTATCTATATTTGGAACGAAATTATTGGAATTGAAGTTAATATATTATATATTATTCTCATTCTTTTAAAAAAAAATTAATTTGTTGTTGAAAAGCGATTATTCATAATATATTACTAATATTCCTGTTTTGTTTTTATCTTATTATAAAAATGATGTTGTGTTTTGTGATTACCCATTCAGAAGGTTAAAAGGGTCATTTTAATTATTCAGATTACCCATTCAGAACAAGTATCAAACATATATCTTTTATTCAGAATCAAATTCATTCAGAGCTTTTGGACCATCCAGGATTTAGAATTATTCAGCGCTAAATAATTCTGTATTATCAAACACACCCTATGTTGAAAGTTGGAACCCGCACATTTTTACAGAATATGAGTGATAATACGTATACCCACACCCTTAAGAGATAAATGTCTGAAACCATGAGAAATCAAGATTCAATATTGGGTTTCCAAGCCAATTTCCCTTTCGTCAATTCTCCAAATAGGGGCCCCAACACTTGATCTAAGACCAAGTGGTAACATCCAAAGACGGTACCAGAAAAAATGTTAGTGGGGACAAAATTAAAATACCTATGAAAAACAAATTCAAAAAGAGACAAAATGTTAAAAACTATATAAAATTTTAAATATCTATGAAAAATTTAGAAATACATGACAAAATTTAAATTTTGAGGGAAACATTCACTCTCCTTGCTCCCTTTTGTACCGCCGCTGGTTACATCTTTACTTTTTTTTTAAAGGTGAATTTTCGCTGGAAACTTCGTGTCACGATTTGACAGCGGAAGGTCTAGCATACGTTGTCTTAACCGGGTCTGCGCTAGAGAGCTCACTCGAAGTAGAAATGCCTATTTTAAATACCCGATGGGGGGAAAACCCTCTATTAATCCGCCCGAAGGCACGACGACCAATAGGGGTAAACCCTGCCCCCTCAGACTTGAACATAAGTATACCCAAACTAAGCCTTCATAAAGGGACTATCTTATGTCCTCCCTAAGACTTGAATTCAAAATCTCATAAATAAGAGAATGGTATTTCAACCATTGAGGTAATGCTCAAAGACGGTTACATGAAATAAAGTTAAAGAGAGGGGAGATCAATGAAATAAAGGATTAAACATATCACATCTTGATTTTCTTTTTTCTTATCAAATACATACAAGAGTAAATAAAATAAATCTGTGATACACTACACTTCTACATAATATTCCATATTAATTGTAGGTGAAACTCGAGATGGAAATGAGTAAATGACAAATAAAAAGTAAATAAAATGTAGTTATAATTAACGGGTAACTGAGTTGGCCCCAAGCCCCCCAATGACATATGTTTTGATCATTTAAAATCGGTTGTTCCTGCTAATATCCCACGGGTCTTTTTTGAAACCTTAAGAATGTACTATGCACTATCGGGTATGTTAGAGTTTTGCCCTTTTGACAGCACATTTTTGTACCTTGTTTATGAAGTTAATTTGCATCTCCAATTTACTTCTCATCTTCAGGTAAGTAAAAGCTAACGGAATGGATTACTAAAGTACAAAAAGTTAGGCCAACTTTTTTTACTAGTACATGGTACAACCATCTAATGAACCCTTAGTTGTTGTATTTAGTTTTGTACATGTACCATCTCACACATCATTTTCATCTATATCTTTTGTCGTTTGAATTAAACTTATTGGCGTCCGAAGTTCTTTATGAATATGCTGGGACGAAGGCAACTAGGCAAGTGTATGTAAGCGGTTGTTTCCTAGTCAATTTTGGTGTACAATGTCATTGTTGGTTTCAAGGGTATAATTGGAAATTTGTCCTTAAGAAAAGTAAACATAAATACGAAGCGTAAGACTAGCGATTTCTCGAGATGAATTTCCTGGCTACGTTCTTGTGAATATAAATTCGATAGTATGGTAAAACGAGGATGGCATTACAAGTATAATCGTAAAACCACAAAAGTTACAGGTGGAGAAAAATTAACACGTTGAATGTGTGTTAAAAAATTGTAAGAGTATATTTTTTATAACTCATCACATGAAGTTAACATACTATATATTATGAGTATCCCGTTAAATGATTTCTACTTAGACTATCGGAATCATTTGGTGGAGTTAACATATTATGAGTATCATGTTAAATAATTTCTGTTACTATCTGAAAAAACAAAACTTTTAGTTTTAATTTACCAATTTAATATAACAAACTCACTTAATTAAGCGAGTTTTCCAGCGGGTGTAAAAATATTTTTACACTGTATTGTTTAGTTAACTAATTAATGGTGAAAATGAGAGAAGTAGGAAAATAAGTTTTCCATCCTAATCACTTAGAATATGAGGAGAAAACTTTTATAAAAAAAAAAAAAAAACAATTACACTTCCCTCTATAACTTCTGGACCAATTTTTTTTATTTTTTATTTATATACCCAATCAACAAACATCTTACTCTTTTCTTAATTATTTACCCAATTAACAAACATTTTAGGGCCGTTTTCAAACTTTCTCATCTAGCATATTTATTCAGTGATGCTCGATTGTCGAACTCTAAAGTTTTTTCTTAGAAGACTTCTAAACCTTCAAAAAAAACCTTATCACTACGCTAGCTGTACGAGGTTCAGTGGAAAAATATTAACTTTTGATATTTTTTCTAAACACTAGTAAAGTTCCGGGCCGTATCAAATGGAATAGATTTTGGATAAAACTAAAGTCTAAATCCACTTGAATCATTTTGCCCTCTCATATCAACTTCAGAAAAACTGTGAGTTATCCGTTGGCTCAAAGAGATATATAATTCATTCTATTGTCTTCCATGCATCTTCATGCACACACTCGAAAACCACAAATATCGATGGCCGGCCGGCCCCTTCATTCATGCATGTTCGAGGTGGTTGCTTCTACTGAAACACTTTTCTGAAACATCCATATCCTTCATATTCTTTATGCTATTTTAGTTTCACACAAACCATTTTTAAATAATATTTCAACATCCCTATTATGGTTTAATGCTGTCCCCTTTATTCAAAAGATCAGCTTGAACAACTAGTTAGTTTAGTGATATCACATTCTTTCTGTCTAATATTAAGTGTCTTATTTTGACTTTCATAGTATTTTTGGTTGAACTTTTTGACCGTAATTATATTTCGTCATGTTATACTTGATATTAAATATATGATCGAATTGTGTTTTTAATATACTTTTTAATGATAATTTTTATTATCTATTACTCGTATATAATAGATACAAAAATATTTACGGTCAAAATTAAAGGAAATAAACTTTTTAACAGTCAAACTATGAAATTAAAATGGGACACATGTTGGAGGATATAGAGTAGAAGTACCTCTCTTAATAACCAGAAGTCTAGAATGAACAAATATCATTTGTTTATTCATTCGTTGATGATGAAACATGCATTAAAATCGATCATCTCAAGTTGTAAAATACTGTAACTTGATATGTCATTTGTGTGAAGTTAAACATTTGAAGGTCTATATTATTGGTCATGTTTTTATTTGATTAATTTATATATTCATACAAAAGTAACATGATTTATCAAGTTATTCGAGTGGATCCTTAGTCCATGAAACGTACACTGTTATCTTTTTTTTTTTTTGACGGTTGTCAATACATATAAATTCTTCCTAATAATCAAACTAAATTACAGTGTAAAGAGGAAAAGCAGCACATTAAATCGTACTAATCACGAATAAAAAAGTGACAGGCCATCAATCTCTATGGTTAAAAGGATGCTCCCCCCTTTAATAACAAAGGCATTCGTGTCACTCTTTTTACCTACATTTCCATAAACAATAATTTTTCACCAAAAGACATCCCTACTTCCGAGCATGTAACTCATGCAACAAAACCTGTATCATAGTCTCCAACTATCCCATCTCTATAGTCTATACTAGTAAAATTAACAAACCTTTTTAGAGAGTTAGCATGTTAAGTGAAGATTGTCTCTTAAAATGGAAAATTCAGAAATTAATTTTTGTTTACAATCTTAATTTAAAATTATTTAGGAATAATATAATTTTTTGTAAAAAGTAAGATGTTAAAAAAAGTTTAAAATAAACAAACCATAATCTCCAACATTCAATGAGAATGACATTGAAAAGTGTGAATAATTAGATCCCCCCTTTTAGCTGTTAGATATTGTGCATATATCTATATATCTATGTGTACTATATGGCATTCATATTATGCTGCTGGCTGCTCTCTGCAATCCCTTTTATCTGTTCCATCAAGAAACATTATGAAAATAAACAGAGCTGACACTTTGAAACTTCCTTTATATGTTCTTATTTTCTTAAATTTACTCATCACCCCAAATCTTTCTTTTCTTTATATAATCTTTCTGGGTCTTTCAAGGTTTTCATTTTCAAGATAAACCCATTTGGATTTCTTCATCATTATCATCATCAATTCAAGTGCTCTCCAAGTTTCAAGTTTTTCACTTTTTTCTTTTTGAACTTATATTCACCAAGACTCGTGTTTAATTTGCAAAAAGTAGATAACTTTATGTATTGGTTTACTTATTTGAGCAAAAAGATTACCTCTTTAAGCTTTTGGATTGTCTGAATTGCTTTTGGTTACTGATTCCCCTGTTTTTGGAGTTGTTTGGAATTGTGTGTAAGAGAGAAACTAGTGATGGGTTTTGTTTGGAAAAATGGTATTGTTATGATAGTAATGGTGGGAATGATTGGAGTGTGTATAAATGGAGAAAATGATGAATATGAAGGTGTTGTAGCTCCAATGGTGAAAACAGAACAAGAAGCTCTTTATTCTGCTATACAAGGTTTTGTGGGTACATGGTGGAATGGCACATATCTTTATCCTGATCCTTGTGGTTGGACTCCTATTCAGGTACATTCCATATTTTTGAGAGTCAACTTTGGCCTTTTTACATCCAAATAGCAACCAATTATTCATCTAAAAGTCAACCATATGTTGTTCTAAACAAACAAAAAAGCTTTTTATAAAAGTTTCTTTAAGATAAACAAAGAAAAATATACTTTCAAAAACTAAGATATTGTATTATTTGATATTCAAAAAAGTAGATTTCTATAAATAATTCTGTAGATATTGGCTCACATACATGTAAATATTTTACTCCTGCAATTTGCAATATAGCATGTAAAATCTTGTAAGTAGTATATTGATTTTTTGATTAAAAATGTGGAAAATTTTGAAGTTGGCTCACATGCATGTAACTATTTTTGCAATAAATCATACAGTATTTACTTTTGTATATACTACCTTGTCTTTCTGATTCAAAAAAAGTTGACAATCTTGTTATTTTGCAATAAAACATTTTTAATCTCGTAAATACTACCCTGACTTCGCATTTCACAAATAAATGCTGTCTTTTATTGCAATAAGCCATTTTAGACTATTTAGTAGAGAAAATTTTTTGTATGATTTCTCGTGTTGATATTGTTGTCATGCACAAAATCTGTAGTAGAAAGTTATCAGGAAATAGTGTAAAGTTTATATGCTATTAGTACATGTTTATCTTTAATGTTTGTTATTTTGATTTTCAGGGTGTGTCTTGTGATCTCTTTGATGGATTCTGGTATGTGACAGACTTAAATGTTGGTTCCATTCATGATAACTCCCTTTCTTGTGCCCCAAATGCTGAATTTAGCCCTTATTTGTTTCAACTCAAACACCTAAGATCACTTGCATTTTTTAACTGCTTTGTCTCATCACCAAATGCCTTCCATTCACAAAATTGGGCTGTATTTTCGGATAGTCTAGAATCTCTAGAATTCAGATCAAATCCTGGGTTGACTGGAAACATTCCAGCTTCTTTTGGGCAACTCAAAAAGCTACAATCTTTGGTGCTAATCGAAAACGGGTTATCAGGTGATTTACCAGACAATATTGGTAACTTGACTCGTTTGAAACGATTAGTCTTATCTGAGAATCGGTTTACAGGCAAAATAGGAGATACTTATGGATCTTTGGGTGAGTTATTGATCATGGATTTGAGTAGAAACTTATTATCTGGAAAGTTACCTTCGAGTTTTGGAGGGTTGGTTTCACTATTGAAGCTTGACTTGAGTCAAAACAAATTAGAAGGTCAAATTCCAAGTGAGATTAGCAATTTGAAGAACCTAACACTCCTTGACCTTAGTAACAATAAGTTTTCGGGTGGGTTGACCAAGTCAATTCAAGAAATGAGTTCAATAGAAGAGCTGGTTTTGTCAAGAAACCCAATAGGAGGTGATCTTATGAACATTGGGTGGCAAAATCTACAAGGTCTCATGGTGTTGGATCTTTCGAGTACAGGTTTGACCGGTGAAGTACCAGAGTCCGTTTCTCAAATGAAAAGGCTAAGATTTTTGGGTCTTAGTGACAATAATCTTTCTGGTTATCTTACACCTAAGTTGGCAGAATTACCAAATATAACTTCATTATATGTACATGGAAACAATCTCATGGGAGAGCTTAAGTTCACAAAGGAGTTTTATGGCAAAATGGGTAGACGATTTGGGGCTTGGAATAACACAAACTTGTGTTTCCCGGTTGACTTGATGCCTACAAGGTTTGGCCCGTTTGGTGTAAAGGCTTGTCAAGAAAACGAAGTCACATTAGGTGAAGTTAGTCTTAGCGATTTTGGTTCTAAGTCGAGTAGTGGGAATCCTGATTCTCATTACCCGACTTCCTTTAGTTCCTCAAGATATAAGCCTAATCCGGTTTGGTACATGTTTATGTTAGTTATCATCTTCGTGTAATGGTTACACAAAGGAAACGTTAATCTTGTAATGTAATATAAGTCCTCTTTTTCACCATCAAACTTGTAGTCAAGTGTGGTCTTTCAACCTAATTAGATCACCATGGCTAACTATTTTTTTTCCCTTTCTTTTCGTTGTCGAACATGTGTATAGAGCGTCTACCTATAGACTAAATGATCTTTCAATCTCGTGATCAACGACTATGACCCTCTACTTGTCGCATAATCGACGACTATGACCCTTTACTTGTTGTGTGGGCCTGTTACACATCAAATGGATACTTTTTGGGTACTTCCATAGAATCATAGTGTCATAAAAAATTCCTATTGTCATGTTCATATCTTGTTCACGTTCAAGTGGGTATGTTTGAAAGTACAAAAGGTATCATGAGACTAATACTTAGTTTACTTATAAAAAAAAATGTACAGAAGGGTAAAAGGGGTTTGAAAATCATGTGCAATTTAATGGATGTAAATAATGAGAAAAAAAAAAGGCACAAAGGTGAAGTTTGTTGTTAGGAATTTGATAAAATGTGAGTAATAATAAAAGGAAGCAATGAGTGGTTTGAGTTTAATGCAATATCTCTACACGTTAACGTTTGTGTTGCTTTCAGGACCATTTAACCATGTGAAGATAAGTTGTCAAATTGAATGCAGTCTCATTCAATTCATTTTTAAGAGAAATGATAAATGTGGCAAACTTAAAACAAGATCAAAGTTTTTAAGTGCTAAAAGTATTTGTTGTTCGATTGAGCAATTTCGAATGTTCACCCTTTTTTTTTTGGTGTGTGTGTGTCTTTGGTGTTTGAAGTTGTTTGCTTTCTAAGATTTTTGTTAACAATAGCCTTCGGATTATAAATAACATACGGTAAATATCATACGTGTTGAAAATTATTTTCAGACAAACCATTATTTTTGTATAAAATGCGATTAACCATAATTCAATGTTTTGTGTGTATAGTAAATTCTGTCTTGTAATTCTATTCTAGTTTAGAAAGAAAAATAATGTTTATATGTGGATTACAACGATATTTCTCGAGTCGTTCGCACCTACCAATCAATGTATACATATTACAACATGAGATATAAAGCTTTCATATATATACTCAATTACCACCCTTAATCTTGTTTGACCAGTTTGACTTTTGGAGTCAAACTAGCTCAAGTCCATCAATAATCTATTCTACCAATTTATCAATATAACCTCCTTTAATCATAATTATTAGTCTCAAACTACTAAATTCATGGGTTATCTTTATCTAATAAAATTTATCCTTTTTACATCAACTTTATTAACAAAATTGATTCAATAATACTCCCTAACTTTCAAAGTCATTTTCTTTAAACTTTGACGATAATTATTTTTTGTTGTGTTATATAACTTTTGATATAAATATTTAAATGGATGGAGTTTTTAATGTACCTTCAATGATATAAGTTTCATATACTATTATAAAAAATATACAAAAATATTTACAGTTAAAAGAAAAATACTTTAAAAGTCAAAGCACGACACCTAAGATTCCACAAACCTCAATTAAAAGTACTCTACACAATTAAAAACATACTAAAATGATAATTCATGTTTTTTTTCCCCTTTTAATCTTAAATCATCACCCAACCCCCATAATCATCAAATTGCTTCGTTTTAGCTTAATATAACAAGAACAGACAATTACCTTTGGTTTAGGATGATGATTAGCACTTGAAATCAGCCCCTCTGCTTCTAGAAATGCTTCACAAGATTAATTGATTAGAAAGTAACTAGATTTTAGACCCATATAAATACGGAAGTATATAAAAATCTAAAGGTAAACAAAATGTAAATAAGTTAATGACAAAAATCGTACTATTAAAAAATATTATAATTTCATCAAAATTTTATTGTATTACATTAAGTTATATTTATTGTGTTCGAATAAATAAATTTATTGTGTTCGAATGGAGAAAACGAAAACCAAAGTATTGTTTTGGTTTCTGTGTTTCGTCAACCATGAAGTCTAAATACCAATCATATTTGGTTTCTTTCCTAAATATTATTAAATCGGCCTTTCGATAATAGCAAGAGTTATGAATTTTGAAGTGGATAATGAGTTTGATATTGTATTTATATCAATATGTATCTCCTCGATCGAAATTTTTTTTAAGTTGTATAATCTACATCATATTAATTAAATAAAGTTTTGAAGTGATGACAACAAAAATCAAATTGATAAAATCGAGAGTGATGCTTGCAAATGATGCTAGTCCAACTAGTTAATTCATCCTTGATTTTACCCATAAGTAGTGGGTTCAGCTTTTTGGGGTAACATGTCTATGAGTTTTTTTTTTTTAAATGTATGTTTATTTTTTGAACCCTATGTGAAGTTCCTTGTATTGTCAAGTGTTGTGTATGTTTGAAAAAAGAAGAAAGAAGGTAGAGTAATGCTTAGTTGCTTATCATAAAATTATATTTACTTTCAGATGGATTAAGCACAACAGACGTGCATGACTCCTAAACGACCTATGAAAAGAAAGACTAAATATTTTAAATCGATTGACCTATCGGTTGGAATTAAAGTCAGTCAATCTCCTAAACCACTTGGACGTACAAGACTATGGGCTTGTTTGTTTTAAGTGACTGAATGGAGAAAGTGACTTAATGGATATACAATGTCTGTATAGATTAAGTCAATATAGTTATTTTTTGGTTTATTAAGTAAAAACAAATATATTTTCTTGACTTAATGGATTAAAACAACTAAAATTAAGTCATGACTTTTTAATTAAGAGTTTATCAAACACCACTTATGAGTCTTTCAATTCTACATACCTCCTTTTTATCGAATTTTCAATAGTTTTAGCCTAGCATATCAGAAATATAATATATTCTTTGTGTATAATATGATGTAAATGTAAATTTCGAGTCCGGGCAAAAAAACACAAGTAATATATTTCTGAGCTTAATCTTACAAAATTTTGTATAGTATAATCTTTATTCTTTTATAAAGCAAAAACCTCATTTTTGAATTAAACTATTCCATATTTGAAACACCAGTCCTTGATATTTTATATTTATCTAAATCTATAATCTAAATCTATAATATACAATAAAGCAAATACTCCTTTATCTGAATTAGGGTTTCATTAGCGAAAAATTTATACGTTTACATTAATAACCACACCGTTACCACTACCATTGTCACCACTCCCGCCTCCGCCACCGCCATCTTCTTACACGGATACCCCTCTCGTCGAAGAAAATGGAAAAGTAAAAGACAATTATTTAACATGTTTATGTGTGTTTGGCGTTACCGGTTTAATCCATATGCATAAATCGGAGATATCATAATATTTAAGGAAAAGTGTCACATATATAGCAACAAAACATTTATATACTAATTAATAATAAAATTACTCTTTTTTATCAAGGAAATCTAATGGATCAAGGTATCATCGATCAAGTCATATGCAATCTGAAATTCTAACATGTACCACGAGGGCACTCAATGTGAGATTGTGATCTCTCTACTTATCTTTTTTGAAAATCCACTTCGAGCGTGGCAACTTCAACAGAGTCATTTTATACTATCTTTTGAATTCGTAATGCGATTTCAAGTCATTATCCAACATATACAACTAAAATAAGAGACGAGAAAAGATTTGAAGTAGTTTAAAATACCCGAAGTAGTTGCTTTCTGCTTTATTTGGTTCTCTATTTCATCATATCGTTCTATATATAATTAACATCCAATTGACCCACGTAACACAATTGAATTAATTCGTCCGTGTGCAACCTTCATTTTCCACCTATTCTCCAGGTAGCATGCCATTGCCGTCTTCCTCAGTGCTGAATTTTCCGTATGGGTATCTTCACCCGTTCCATATATGCGTACATCGATCTTTCAGTAATATATGTCCATCTAACTACGTGTATAAATACACATACAAGTACATTTGATATATTGCATCACTTCAAGAGCCTGAAAATCTTACAAGCTCAAGTCCTCTCAAGTATAATGGCTTTCATTTCTGCTTTGAAAACTCCAGTTTCATCATGGAAGCTCTTCATGGTTCTTTTTGTGATGATCCTTTTTGTGAACCAAGGCTTGTCAACTAGCCGTGGGGAAACAACATCACTATCCAAGCATCCCGAAGGATCAATGGCTGAATCGGGGCTCAAGAAACCTGAGTTATATTTGGGTATGAAGCCTAAGAACCACCCTGTCCCTCCTTCTGGTCCTTCAACTGGGCACCACTAGAATGTTTGTGTGTGTGAACATGAATATATTGATGCAGTATTAATATACTAAGAAAATGTGTTGGCATGTCTATAGACGTGTGTTATAGTTCGAAAGCTTGTGAGAATAATGCTACTAAATGAAGCTGGTGTAACTATAAGATTATTATAATTATCTTTCTTGCAGTATGATCTACAAGGTTTGCATGGTTGTATGTACATACTATAAATATATCTTACTTCCAATTTATTACTTTCAAATGATTTAAAATTTGGTTGATGACATCCAACAGTTCAAAGAAATATTAAAACTTACACAAACAAGAAGTCAAATATCTATATCTAACACAGTTTTTAAATTTGAGACAATAGAGCTATAATTTCCAACTGTAACTTATGCAAAACTTTCTTATTTTCTAAAGCAGAAGTTTTTTTTTTATGTTGGTCTAGATGCATTTAACATAACAGTTGTTATAAAACTTCATATAAGCCCAATCTACCCAACAATTGATAGCAAATTAATGTTTGAAATAGCATAATACAGTAATTATAACAAGCAGCAAATCAAGTTTGCAAAAAACATAACAATCATAACAGATCGATGCATGATATTAACATTAAAACAAAAACAGTTTGGCCAGAAAACCGTGTGAAGCATTTCTAAACATAAACACATAAAAACAAAGTAACAGAGACTGATCATAACTTTCGCCTACATATATGAACAATCAAACTAGGAATTAATGGTCTCCAACCTAGTTAACTGGTTGAGCTTTTTAATGTCCACTGAGCAACAAGTATATCACATGACTAAGAGCTTAAAAGGACTCAAAACAAAGTCTAACTCAAGGGCAAGTTCCATCAAACTACGTTTGAAGGTGCATCATATTTAAACAGGATTGCCTAACCATAAAAAGATGACCATGAGTTGTCAAATGCATAAGGTGAATATATAGTGAGTGCTAGGTTGATCAATGCGTTCCAAGTAACTTTTTTGCATAATTTGATACAGGAGGAAATCCACGAGCATTATTTTTGTATCTACTCGTATAATTAGACATATTGATTAATGAGAATTAATTATGCTATGGCTCAGAGGCTAAGTCTGAATAACTCGCAAGAAGACCAAGCTTTTATAACTACAAAAATCTTTGTTACAGGGTACTATGGTAGTAGACCATCTGTGTGATTCGCATACATCAACGAATGAATAAGAGAATGCAGTGGTGGTAGCGTGCACTAGTGATAAAAGAGGATGTTTAAAGGTGGTTGCTGCTATTTTCGACATTGGTTGTTGTTTAAGGGTAAAGATACACTTAAATTAAGAAGGGTTTAATCTGGTATGAGAAAATGGTATTTGATGGATTGAGGGTGAAAGTAAATGATTCTAGACTTGTTGGCGGTTCCTTAATAGTGTGAGACAAGATATTACCTCACGCCACCAAGTGTGTGTATTTTTGTATGTAGAATGCCTTTTTTTTCTCTAGAGGCTTTGTGGGAGGGTATTTATAAGCCTCCCACAAAGGGTTTGAGAGTTGGGCCGAAGGATCTAGAAATTGGGCCTAACGGTCAACTTAATGGCATATCCCGACATGCGTTCATCACCATTAGCCAGCTGTGTCAAGATCGTTGGCCAGGAGACATGAGCACGGGTCGTACGTACTAATGCACGTGATACATCGTACTGTTTGTCTGTGAGTCAGGCGGAGGGTTCGGAGCCTGCTTGCTGCCTTTGCCAAGTATTTATGCTCCAAACCTCGTCATTAGTTATATGTAAGTCGGAGAGTCCAGAGGCTTAAGGATGGTACATCATCAAGCCCCCCAACCTAGCATTATGTCCTATCGTATTGGTAGGTTAAAAGTCTAATATCTTTTCATTACTAATTTAATCGCTATTTAATTTACGAAAAAATATAGAGTTCGGAGTGTTCGGGCGATACTATATGCTTATTGAGAGTCGGAGCCTCTTGTGTATACACTCTTTCCCCCAAAAAGAAAAGAATATAAAATTAAATTAAATTTCAAAAAAGGAAGGTTGTTGGAGAAAGGAAAATATGTTGGTTGTAATTGCTTGTCTTTTATCCATTATGAGGGTGCGTACGTGGTTGTTTCCGGGAGGTTCGCCCTAAATGCTTGCCACTTAGAGGATAGCGGAACACTCTTGGTTCCCTGTGACGGTCCATCAGCTTCTAACATTTCGTCAAGGGGTATTATAGCGTTTCTTTGCCTCCTATAAATAGCCGCTTTCTCCTTTCATTTTTTCACTTTCACTTTTCTCTAAAACCTCTCTCGCTCTTTTTCTTTCACTCCGTAGCCTTCGCAGTCTTACTAAGCTTCTTCTTCTCTTATTGTGAGCTTCCGCAGGTGGGTATTTTTTTGTTTCCGCATTGTGTTTACATTATGGGCAATAGGAAAGATTTGTGTATTAATTTTTGTAACGTTACGAGAGACAAACTAGTACAATTCTTAGATCAACATAGATTTCCTACAGGCCTTCATTATACACTTCCCCGACCCTCCGATAATGCGAGAATGGCTCCGGTAGGGAAAATAACCTTATACACGTCCATGTTTGAAATTTCAAATGTCCGTTTGCCATTTACTACCTTCTTTCTTGAGGTTCTTCGGCATTTCAAATGCCATGTATCTCAGCTAACACCTTTCGGGGCCCTTAGAATAACCATGTTTGAAGCCGTTTTTCGTGCGCACGGGGCGACGCCTACATTAGATGATTTTTGTAGGTTTTATTGCTTAGGGGGTGATGGGGATTGGTTTACGATTCAGAAGAGGCCTGGTTCGAAATTCCCCGAGTGCATTTATGGAGTAACTACCTCCATTAAAGGTTGGAAGATAAGGTTTTTCTATGTCGATGCTTCCGTCGTGCCCGCTACATATCCTGCCGTTTTGAATATGAAAGGCCACGCTCGTGGCACTCTTGCTGATAATAAGACCGAGATTAAATTTAATTCTGAGTTAGTAGAGAAGCTTTGCAAACCTACCATGAATCGTACGCTGCCGGAGGCTGTGTTGTATCTAGCGAAGCTTAGCGAAGTTTGGTTGTACCATCCGACTACTCCTAGACTTGTCACTAAAGAGGGGAAGGGTACGGCTCCTCCGACCCTTCCTATTTTAGTCTTAAAATTCGATTGTATTTTTATTTTTCTTGTAGCTTGTATGTTTCTGTTTGTATACAGGTTTATGATTATATGTATGTTTTTGCTTTCGGTCATGGACTTTTTGGCATATATGGGAAGAAACTTGGATATCGATGCTTTTCCGGATCTCCCGGAGGGTCAGACTCCTACCGCTATTGCCCAAGTGTCTCACGAGCTGGAAGTTATTGTTTTACAGGAGACTCCGGAGACTATTGCTCGTCGCAAGGCTATTGAGGACGACTTTGCCAATCGAAACAAAAGTGCTGCCAAGGAGGAGAAGGCCACCAGCGGAGCTGCCGGGAAGAAAAGAAGCAAGAAAAGAAAATCTGAGAAGACAGGAGGAAAATCCCGTAAGAAGAAGAAGGAAACCATCAGTATGGCCTTAGATGATAGTGAGGAGAGGCAGGATGCCGAGGAAGGGGGGTTTGTTCCTGACCTTCCGAGGCACGGGGCAGGTAAGAGCCCAGCTGCCGTTAGAAAATTAAGGGAGGATGCGGACCACGTTGTTCATGAGGTGGAGGATGCTGAAGAGGAAGCCTCCGAAACTGGTGATCAAGAATTGGAGCACCTTAGTAGTGCTTCTCCTGCATCCCCGCGTGTTCTGGAGGTTGTTGGGCCTAATGTTGCTTTTAAGATTGTTTTTCCTACCATTGCAAAAGATAGTTGTTTGGAGAGAGAATCTCAGAAAGAGGACTAGCCGTAGCGTTTGCAATTGTTACTTGGATAAAATTTCCAAGATTTTAACAATTTATGTAAAATTTGCAATGCGTAGGCTCCGATTGACCGTAGTGTTTGCAATTATCACTTGGATAAAATTTCCAAGATTTTAACAATTTATGTAAAATTTGCAATGCGTAGGCTCCGATTGGCCGTAGCGTTTGCAATTATCACTTGGATAAAATTTCCAAGATAACAATTTATGTAAAATTTGCAGTGCGTAGGCTCTGATTGGCCGTAGCGTTTGCGATTATCACTTGGGAGTCGTTCCATGTGCGCGGAAGGTCTTCTCCTTGAAGCGTAGCAAGTTTATATGATTCGTTGCCACAACCTTCAGTTACTTGGTATGGTCCTTCCCATTGGGGTCCCAATTTTCCAATTTTGTCCACCTTACTTGCATCGTTGTTTCTGAAGACATACTCTCCGGGCATGAAAACTTCTTTTTTGACCCTGAGGTCATAGTATTTCTTCATCCGAGCCTTGTGGATTGCTTCTCTGATGGAGGCTACTTCTCTTCTTTCTTCAAGCAAATCCAGATTTTGCCTTAATTGTGCCTCATTTTCTTCTTCATTATTGAGCCTCTGGATGGTTGGTACACATACTTCAGCTAGGATCATTGCTTCGGAGCCGTATACTAGGCTAAAAGGTGTTTCTCCGTTACTTGTCTTTGGAGTTGTCCGCAAAGCCCATAACACTTGATGCAATTCATCCAACCATCCATTTTGGTATCTTCCCAACCCTGTCTTGATTCCGTGGACGATTTGCTTGTTCATTGCTTCCACTTGTCCATTAGCCTGCGGGTGGGCTACGAACATGAATCTTTGTTGGATTTCCAAGTTCTTGCAAAATTCGGGAAAAATTCCTTGACTGAATTGCTTTCCATTATCACTGACAACGACTTGAGGGATTCCAAATCTTGTTATCACCTGCTCCCAGACGAATTTTTCCATTTGCTTTCCTGAAATAGTGGCCAAGGGCTTAGCTTCTATCCACTTTGTGAAGTAATCGACGGCTACAACCAAAAATTTTACTTTCCCCGGAGCCTGCGGGAAAGGTCCAACAATGTCAATACCCCATTTTGAAAAAGGCCAAGCTGATGTGACTGGAATAAGTTCATGTTTCGGAGCCTTCGGAGCAGTTGCATGGACTTGACAGGAATCACAAGTTTGGATTTCCTTCAAAGTATCGCTGTGCATGGATGGCCAATAATATCCCATTTTGGTAATTTTTGCTACTACCATTCTTGCTCCGGCGTGGGCTCCGCAGCATCCGCGGTGTATTTCCTGAATTACAGCCTTCGCTTGCTTTGGACCGACACATCTTAACAATGGTCCCAAGTACGATTTTCTGTACAAACCTTCGTTTAGGAGAATGTATTGCGGAGCTTTAAATCTAATCTTTCTTGCTTCCTCTTTGTTTTCGGGTAACAAACCATTGGTTAAATACTCAATGATGGGTGTCATCCAAGTTTGTCCCTGCTCTTCTACCGGAGCCACAACAAGATCCTTTTCGATGGAGCTTTTTTGTAGTACTTCCACCAGCACTTCTTTAGTGAGATGAGCGAAAGAGGTGGAGGCTAGCTTGCTTAAAGCATCTGCAATCTTGTTGCGACTCCTACTGACGTTTTGTATTCGGAAGGTTTTAAAACTTTGCCTTATCTGTCTCACTTTCTCCAAGTATTTCTTCATTGCTGGCTCCTTTGCCTCATACGTGCCATCTACTTGGAAAGCCACAATTTGGGAGTCTACACAAGCGTGAATATGATCTACTTTCATTTGTTTTGCTATTCGTAAGCCTGCTAGTAATGCCTCATATTCCGCGGCGTTGTTTGATGCTTCAAAGTCAAAACGCAGAGCATACGTAAACTCCTTCCCTTCTGGGCTTGTCAAAATAAGACCGGCTCCGGAGCCATCTACGCTTGAGGCTCCGTCCGTGAATAGTTTCCATGCTTTCGAGTCTTCCGGCTCCTCCGTCTTCATTTCTTGTATAGCTTTTCTTTTGTTCTTTGTTTCATTTAATGGGACCTCAACAAGAAAATCTGCTAAATTTTGACCTTTGATCACACTCCTTGGTTTGAACTCGATTTCGTGTTCTCCCAATTCGACTGCCCATTTTGCCAACCTTCCCGAAACTTCCGGTCTGGTTAGGACTTGTTTGATGGGTTTGTTAGTTAACACTTGAATGGGATATGCCTGAAAGTACCGTCGGAGCCTTCGGGCTGCGTGGACTAAAGCGAGAGTGAGCTTTTCAATTTCAGGATACCTTGTTTCTGGTGCTTGTAGGATTCTGCTTACATAGTATATTGGTTGTTGGACTCCTTTTCTGTTTGCTAACAAAACTGCGCTTATAGTTTCCTCGGAGGCTGCCAAGTACATCGGGAGGGTTTCTCCAGGTGTTGGAGCCGTCATTGTTGGTAACTGACATAAATAATTCTTCAACTCTGTGAAAGCTTTTTGTGCTTCCTCCGTCCATCTGAAGTTTTGCTTTTCCAGGCACCCTTTGAGTGTGTGAAAGAAGGGTAAAGATTTATCTGCTGATTTTGACAAAAAACGATGAAGTGCCACGAGCTTACCATTGAGGCTTTGAACCTCTTTAAGAGCTTGCAGAGGCATCATATTTTGGATGTCTTTGACCTTTTCCGGATCTGCTCGAAAACCTTCCTTCGTGATTACATGGCCAAGAGACTGACCCTCCTCTACTCCAAAAGAACACTTTTTTGGATTCAATTTCATGTTAATTGACCGGAGCGTTCGGAAAGTTTCTTCAATATCCAGGAACATGTCTTCTTCAGTTCGACTCTTGATTACCATGTCATCGAAATAAGCTTCCAAATTTCTTCCGATTTGTCCCCCGAAAGCCTTGTCCACCAACCTTTGGTATGTTGCTCCGGCGTTTTTCAGACCAAAGGGCATTTTTTTGTAACAAAAAATTCCTTCAGATGTATAGAAAGCCGTTTTGTCTTCATCGTCCGGATGCATTTGAATTTGGTGGTAGCCTTTGTAAGCGTCCAGAAAACATTTTAGGCGGAAGCCTACCAGGGACTCAACCTTCCAATCGATTTCCGGAAGCGGATAGCAGTCTTTTGGACAAGCTTTGTTGATATCAGTGAAGTCGACACACATTCTCCACCCTCCGTCATGTTTTTTTACCATCACTGGGTTAGCTACCCAGCTTTGATATTTCACTTCTCGGAGGATACCAGCCTTTACTAAGTCTTCCACTTGCTCCTTCGCAGCCTTTTTTCGATCTGGAGCTAGGCTCCGACGCTTCTGTTTGATAGGCTCCAGATGTGGCCTCGCGTTTAAGCGGTGTTGTGTGTCAAAAGACTCTCCATTTATTATCAATTTTCTTGGGACCCATGTCATATCCGCAGGTGTCCATGCGAATACATCTTTGTTCTTTTCTAACACTTCTTTGAGCTTCCTATTGCATTCAGTTGGCAACTTCTTTCCAATCATTACATGTTGGTCCGGATATTTATCATTGATAAAGAGGTTCTGTTTCAACTTCAAGGTTTTCGTTGATTTTCGGAGCCTCTCCAACAGTGACGTCCAAAGTGATTTCTCCTAATGACCATGTTCTTTCATTTGAAAAGCCTACCAAGGGGCTTATGTTGTCTTTTCGCTTCTTTCTTAAAATGGCCTTTAACTTTAGAAAACAATGCTCATACATGATTTCGCATCCGCTTCCGGTGTCTAGGTGGACTCTTTTCACCGGATGGTTTCCAACAATGGCTCCAATTATGATTGGTGCATCTGATGCTTCCTCATCTCCGACTGGAGGGAAACTTATTGCCACTTTTTTCCATGCTTCTGACCTCGGAGCCCTTCTTTCTGGTGTTGGATGCTCCGGAATAACTGCCGCTATGATTTCTTCTAATGGCTCCAACTTTGTTTCCGGAGCCTCAATTACAGGATTTTTCCCATGGTTGTTCCTTTGCCCTGGTTCTTTGATACCTTTCAATAACATCGAATATTTTCCAGATTTCATTGCTTCTTCTATTTTGTTTTTAAAAACATTGCATTCATTTGTTTCGTGACCGTAGCGGTTGTGGAATTCACAATACTTGGTCATATCTTTATTTCGGAGGTTTCCCTTCAGCGGCGCCTTTTCTGCTGCTAGAATGTCGCGGGCATTTTTTGGAGGATGCTGGAAGGTGTGTTGGCTTCCGGAAGGTCCTCCCTGCTGTCTGTTGAATGGAGCTGTCTGGAACCTTTCGTGACGAGAGTTCCTGTTTCTTCTGTTTCGATCTATGTCTTTACCATAGCCTGGATTGGTGACTCCGCCTGCCGTCTCTTTCCCTACAAGAAAAGTATAAGTCTTGTCCATTAGCACTGTATATTCTTGCGGAAGGTCTGTAGAGAGGAACTCCACAAGTGGCCGGAATCGTAATCCGTGAACAAATCCTGAAATCTTCTGATTTTCACTAAGGCCTTTCATTAGTGCTGTTTTATCTGTGTAACGAGTGATAAACTGGCGAATGCTTTCATTCTCCCTTTTCTTAATGTTATGGGCTTCCAAATGCATTTTCTTGTACTTTCTTTGTTGACTGAAATGCGAGCGAAATTTAGTCTTTAAATCTTCGAAACTAGTAATGCTTCTTTCCGGCTGAGCGTCCAACCAAACACGTGCTAAGTCTTTCAAAGTGAGTGCAAACATGTGGCATGCGACTGGGGCGTTCCACCTCTGCATCCGGATCATCCCGTTGAAGTGTTTCAAGTGATTGTCCGGATCCTCCTTTCCGTCATACATTTCAATCCCTTTCGGCAACCCTCCTTCCGGCAACGGGTAGTCTTCGATCCATTGCACAAAAGGGCCTGGCTCCGTATGGACTATCATGTCTTCGTCACTCGGAAACCATCCCGGAGGGTGCGTAGCATACCTTGCGTCATTAGGGGTGTACGAATGACAATAGTTAGTGTTTTGTTTTCGACCAGGTTGCGGAGTCGAATAGTGTATGTAAGCATTCTTTGATCCCCTGGTGGGTTGCAGAGTGAAATATTGTTGGGGATTTGTATTTGGATAATGGTTGTAGTGTGGAGGTGAATTATTGTAGGCATGGTAATTGTAATTATATGTCTGTCCAAATGTACGGACATATTCTCCTGCCAACGGCGGAAGGTTCGGACCATTTGAGTATTCTTCATATTGGTAATTGAGGTTTCTTCTTGGGGGCTCATCGAAGCGAACTCTTGCCCTTGGTCGGTTTCCGGAAGCTCTGTGAACTGGCGTTTCTGCTTCGAAATCTTCTTCTGTAGCTTCCGTCTCGTCAGAGTAGGTTAATCTTGTTCGGACACTTTGCCTATCGACCTGTCTAAGATACTCTCTTAAAAGCGGTGCAAACTCCTCTAGTTGTCTAGCCGTCGGAGGAGCCGTAGGTGTTGTTCTCGAGGTTTCGAACCCCGGAGGTGACCGTGGGTCACCGTCTTCTGCCATTTTCGTACGAGATTATAGTTATTTTCGTGCGGATGGCGCCACTTGTTTAAGGGTAAAGATACACTTAAATTAAGAAGGGTTTAATCTGGTATGAGAAAATGGTATTTGATGGATTGAGGGTGAAAGTAAATGATTCTAGACTTGTTGGCGGTTCCTTAATAGTGTGAGACAAGATATTACCTCACGCCACCAAGTGTGTGTATTTTTGTATGTAGAATGCCTTTTTTTTTTTCTCTAGAGGCTTTGTGGGAGGGTATTTATAAGCCTCCCACAAAGGGTTTGAGAGTTGGGCCGAAGGATCTAGAAATTGGGCCTAACAGTCAACTTAACGGCATATCCCGACATGCGTTCGTCACCATTAGCCAGCTGTGTCAAGATCGTTGGCCAGGAGACATGAGCACGGGTCATACGTACTAATGCACGTGCTACATCGTACTGTTTGTCTGTGAGTCAGGCGGAGGGTTCGGAGCCTGCTTGCTGCCTTTGCCAAGTATTTATGCTTCAAACCTCGTCATTAGTTATATGTAAGCCGGAAGGTCCGGAGGCTTAAGGATGGTACATTATCAGTTGTTAAGGATCATCCACGGTGGTTGCTGTTATTGGCTAACAGTTACGGAACCAAAAATAATACTAATAAAAATATTTTTTAATGGAAATCCAGATAAAAGTTCCAACATCAAAGTTAAGTTTGACAGAACCAAACACTTGGTAAAAAAGGAAAACCATTAATCTACCCTTCTATTAGTTGTAGCTAGCCGTTTCTTCTTGCCCATCCTGACAATCTTCCTCAAAAAAAACCATCCAAATCACTATACATCTCCATATCCAGCTTCACGTACTTGTCGTTTATGTAGAGACTGCGTAAATAACGATGCCGCTTATTATCGGCAAGCACCCTTTCCCTGATGCGGCTGATGCTGCTTTTAAAAGGATCATAAGGTTCAGAATCATCATCATCAGGACAAAATATGATCTCATCCTCCTCCTCCTCATCCCCGTCGTCTACCTTCTTCTGGTTGTAGAAACGTCTGCGGAAATTCTCCATCGCCTCGTTTCTCTTGCTGCTGAAATCAAGATCATAACCATCATACATCATCATCGCCTCCTCCTCCCTCTGCTTTGCTCTTGCCGCAATGGCTTTTGCCTCCTTCTCAATATCCTCCTTCTTCCAACCCCTAAATTCAAGATTTTCATAGATGGTAGTCTTTTTCAAATCTTGGAGTGACATTCGCCTTTCCGCCATAATAGACCGGGCCATGGCTTTAAACCGACAATCCCAATACTCTGTTGGTGATGCTTTCTCCTCCCGTTCGTAGAATGATATCCCTTCCTTTAGCAGCATCGCCCTTATCCTCGCTACGTCACCCCCCCCCCCCTTTTCGCTCACTTAGGTTTTTTTGAGAATTTTGGGATCTGTCGATTATTTCTTTAGTTTTTATTCTTAAAATTAATTTCAAGAATCGTCCATGTGGTTTACCCAAAAATTTATGTTTCGTCCTTATGGTTTAATATCGACACGGGTAATCCTTTATATAAGCATAAAGTTTTAGCCTATTATCTTATTTCTATGACCAGGGTTCCGTTAATTCCTTCACATGCCTTCAACGTGAGGATATTTAAGTCTTTTTAACCTTAAAGGACCAAGCTTCATATATTTTTTCATAGATCTTTTAAATATATACAAGGACAAAATATCAAGTATCCAACTTTCAACTGTACATCGGCATTGTCTACCATGAGAAATCAAGTGTTGTGTTTATTAGCATTTCATGCATTTTAATAATTTACTAAACTAAATGTTTCACGCGCGATGCGACGGCAATAGTGGTAGCGACGACAGTGTGGCGACGGTGGCAGAGGTGACGGCGATGTGCGCCATCGACGATGGTGGTGAATATAAAATTAATTTTGTAAGAGGGATAGTATGTTGTTTAAGGGTTAGAGAATCAATATTGTAATCTATTTCATTAAGGGTATTATAGGTATATCAGGTGAATATGTTTGAATTAATAAATAAAGAAGATAATATGACCATTTTAAAGTATGAATTGCTTGAAAGAGAAAAAAGAATAATTATTGGTTTTATATTGTAGTATAGATAAAGTTTGAACTTTTTTGACAACACTAAAATAGATTATCGAAAGTTACTAACTAAAATTTATTTTATACAATAACGTAAAAATGCACATAGCTACATGTACTAATTGAAGTCATGTTAATTTACACAAAAACTTATGCATTCTGTATTATTTTTGCTACATGCTTGATTTGAAAATATAGATACAAGAAACCTTTCACTACAAAATATTAGGAGAGAGTTCAAAATCAAAGTTATAACTTACAATCACATATGAAATAACAAGAAAGTTAGTTACCATATTAGAAAATGTAATCAAATTTAAAGTAAACCATTCCTAATTCTACTATAATGCTTGATGAAAAGATGCAAAAAGTTGAAATGACCGACAAAAACCAAGGGCTCTTGGGCTTTTAAAAGCTTTTAAAAATAATCTATGTTTAAGACGATAGCTCTATTTAGATATGCATATGAGAGGGGGGAAAAATCCCAACTAACTCCTAAAAGTCCTTAAAAGTCTTCAAGATATAAAATTGGGTAAAGAGTGTTAAAAAAAAAGTCCCAACTCCCAAATTCCAGCATAACTAACCGTTTGCAACTCATCATCACTTATATCACTAAAATTAGTGATAGCTTAAGAGCTTCATCGTTCACATACTAATCAAACTAGGCTAAAAAAGCTTGCCAATAACAATAAAAATGTGTCACTGAAGTTAAAGTATGATTTCTTGCTTCAAAAACCAACCATCTTAAGAGAAATTAGTGAAAAATTGCTCTAATCACTTCAAATCAGAGGGAATAGACTGAACCCACCTTTCAACAAAGTCTCCAGAGGTCGAAATAGTGGTCGGGGCAGGTTTTTCCCGTCATACCAATCCCAGCCATAACACTTATCAGGCTCAACAGTTTGAGGAATCTGGTCAGGATTGGCTAAAGTAGCACGCATATAGACAGCAACAAGATGTAGCGGCTTTGCAGCTTCAGAAAAGACGTCGTTGGTTACTGTTACATATTGTATATCCTTAATGTCTAGCCCGGTCTCCTCCTTTACCTCTCGTGCAGCACATTTCTCAAAGCTTTCACCTGGTAAACGAGTAAAACATAGAAAGATCGAATGTTATACAAAGCGTATCACCATTTTGTAACACCTCATGTAAAAAGCCAATAACCATTATAGCAAAATAAAACTATCCAGCTCTCCCATACCATTTTGTGACTTTGCAAAACCAAATCAGTAAAAACAACACAAAACCTCAAAAGTGGAATTATTTGTAGTTATTTTGTTTCATGTAGGATGCCTTAGTTACCACAATATGGGGCATAATGACATTTAATAATTAGTTACTACAAAATAAATTAACAAGTGTTACATGAAGTCAGCTCTCTCGACTACATTTTTATAGGTGAAGTAGCAATAGTGCAATGATAAACCGTCGCCAATTAAGGTCTAATGTCCTCACAAGAGGTCTGTGGTTCTAACCTCCCCAAGTAACATCTTGGCTCCTGGGGGTGCTCATGGGATAATGAGACACCCTGGTGACTGGTTACGCTGCAAACACCCTTGCCTCTGGAGACAGAGGTCATGGGTTCGATCCTCATCCCATGCAAAGGTTGGAGGGCCTTTTCTACCATTTAGGTAGAAACTGGAAGCAGCCTCTCTACTTAGGTAGAGGTAAGGTCTGCCTACATCTTAACCTCCCCCATACACCGTCGAGGTATTGGGGCTCAAAACCCGCGGAAGGCGGCACTGAGCAGTTACTTTATGCTCGCCCTCTCGTGATAACCTCAATAGGATAAAACGAAATTCATTTACCCGTTTACCCAACAATAGTACAATGTTAGCATTGTTGTTCCTTGTCTTGTATTTTCATCTATAACTTTGAGCATAACAAGCATATTGATCCCAATACGATAATTTTTAGTAATTAAAATGTCCTTTTGTGTTCTCATCTGGTAACTAAGGCTTTCTTATGTTGCTAAAATACGACTTTATTACATTATACAAAGACAACTTAGCAGGAAAAAAATTGACTTAATTTCTGATTAAGAGCAGACTAACCGAATTCAAGGTGACCACCAGGGAGTGCGTACGTGTTATGCCCAATTGAAGAACGGCGCCGCCCCAGAAGCACCGTGTCCCCCTTTACCAATATTACCGCCACCCCGATTACCGGCGCCGACGTCATATCTGACTCTGTGATACTCGTTTGCGATTGCTATTTTGACTTTTACTGGAAAAAGGATTCACGGTTGAACAGCTTTCGTTTATATCACCTTTTGACTTGAGTCAAACTATAAAAATAGGAAAGTGATATTCGTACCATCAAACTTAATTAACTTACCATACTGTACAAGTATTACAACACACTGTACAAATAGTTAATGCATAAATGTGGTAAATCAATCAACTTAAGTGGTACTAATATCACTTCCCATAAAAATAACCCCGCTTTGTTACGGTTTTGTCATTGTTATATACTAGTAACATTTATTTTAGTATACATTTTACCAGATGTACATAACCAACAACATATATTTGTTATCGTTGTATTAGATCTTCCAATAACATTTTTTTTTAACAATACTACAATGACAAACTAATTACATATAAATTTATACAAACTTATATAAATAAAAAAAGAAAAAAATTTTGATTTAACGTGAGATTGATCCACTTAATTTGACACATCAATTTATAAATCTTTGTTTGTGATTGATTTATAAACTTAGCATTTCTCTTTTTTGAAACACTAATCTAACAATAATATTAAAAGAGAACCTTAAATTCATAACATGAAAAAATATAAATTATTAGATAAAGTTTTCTTATTAAATTTGAGTCATTGATCAAGAAAGATGATGTCATCTTTGACTAATTTTTTGGTCATAACCAACTTTAGTCCTTCAATATCAATAATAGTTATTTAACCCCTTAATAAATATATTAAGTTAGAGAATTAGTTATGATATTTTTAGAAAACTTTGATATCTTTAACTTAAAATTCCTCCAATTTATTTCACTTATAAAGTTCAAGACATAATTCTATTTTAAGTCAAAGGTACGTATAAGGCTGCGAAAGGGTTGTGGAATCAGTCTAGTGTTTCCCAATATGAAATCACAATACGTATATCAAAGGGAGAGACATGTTAATTACAACTAAGGCGGAACCAGGATTTCACATTGAGGGGGGCTTAACCGTATTTATTTTCCGATCGTTGTATATAATATAATGTGAAAGAGGTAATCATTTAATAAAATGTTAGTAAAATAGAATTTTATTGCGATGGTTTACTTTTATGGACCAAATGTAAAGGTTTTACTTGAACTGTCATGACTAGAAATTATACATTTATAGATTGTGGGTGGCTTGCTTCAAAAAAACATTTATATTAAGAGAAAAGTGAGTATGGGGCTGTTATGCACTCAATTTGGGTGAAAAACCCATCACATACCAATATTTTAATATTTTGAATAAATGTTTAGCCCCCTATGATTTTTATGGTTTAAAAAAAGGTATGTGAGGGGTTTTTCATCCAACTTATGTGTCTAACAACCTCATATTCCCTTCCCCCTTATATTAATTAGCTATAAGCTAGTCTTACAATGAAAAACATAAATGGTTGGTGGGGTCTAAGCACCCCCCCATTCCTCCTGCTAGCTCCACCCTTGATTACAAGGAAAAAAAAAACAAAACAAAGAGTATTGAGTTAACAAATAGCACTGGTCTAATTGTATGAAAAGTTAATCAACTTATATAAGATTTCTAAGTTATTTAGGCCATAAAAACTATTGATGCTTCAAATATTAGATCTTAGGTAATTACTTAAGATTTTTTTTTTTTCTTATTGTTATTACTTTTTGTCTAAAACTATTGGTTGTCACGGAGTCATAAAAACTTTAATAGTTGCTTCTAATCTTAAAGGTTTGAGTAGTGTTAACGGGTAACTGAGCTGATCAGAGACACTATCAGTTTTACCCAAGGTCTTGTGTTTGATTCGCAGGAATGACAAGTCTTGGGGTTCTTTCTCTAAATACTTGTAACAGCCCATGGTCAATATCTCGTTGTCTATGGTACGTGCAATACTTCACCATTATACGCTAAGGTTTAATTGATGTCATATTACGACTGAATGTTCGAAAAAATATAAAGGTTTGATTAGTTACTATTTTATGCAATTAGCCCAAATGCCCAATAGCAATTCTCAGAATCTCAGTTTAAGGTGTAAGCAGTTATTTTTTTATGCCGTTAGCCTAAATGCCCAATAGCAATTATCAGTTAAGGATAATGCACAAAACTCATGACATGTCATGCACTTGTTTTAAAGCCTAGCTTCCCTTTGAAAATATCGTTTAGGAGATAACAATGAGAATGCATCTTAAGTTCCATCCAACTTGAATAGGAGAAGATTTTCCTATAGAGCTACGCGAAGTCATCTTTTCCCTTTTCATCATTATAAGGGCAACCATTCCAGGAACGATACAAAATAAATGAATTAGGGGATGCGAAGATGTAGTAAATGGATAAACACATCCAGTAATGACTGTATTGTCTAATTTACAAGATACAATCTCTACTCTTTTATATAAATTCTAGTCCTTCTTCTTTTGAAAAGTGTTATATAAAAAAGTTAGTTTGGAAATAACTCAGTTACCCTTGATGATACGAAAAGAATTATTAGAGGTTACTCAATTTGTTTTTAATGAACTAAATTAAACTATAAACTCATCTTATTATTTTACATTTTAAAACTTTATTTTTTAAAATTTTTTCACTACCACCTTTATATCAGTTACATTTACATCTTACGCCGCTCGATTCCGTCACCACCAGACCCCATCGTATCCATCACTGTCGTATTGCAAAGATACCGTACCAATGTAGGTTAATCTTAAGGCTATTATTAATTAATTTTTTTAAAAATTACAACCGAAAGTAAAATATTATATATGGTATAAAAGTTTCATTTTTAAAATTCTCAAAGTGTGATTGTGTCAAAGTCCCACTCATGTTGTGGTTCCTAACCCAAACCTTATATTCATTTAAAACAAGATTATGTAACTATAGCTATGTTAATTGAATAGAATAATATTTCCATAATATATGGAGATTGATAATTTCTTAAAAAAAAATTTTTGTTGGTCAAAATTAAAAATAAAACTCTTAGGTTACTATAGTAAACAATAAGAGAACTTAAGTTGGAATATGTTTGAATACATACTTGAGGATGACTGCATTGAAATCGAATTTGAAATAAAGGCATGTACGAATTTCTTTTTTTAGAAGTTAATGAGAGAGAGTTTGGTAGTGTACCGCAAATCGGTATCCAGCATCCTCAACCCTTTGAAATCGGTGTGGTCATGCTAATGTTAGTGAATATTTAGAGCACATCGTGTATATAATTGCTTTTTTCTCTTTCGGAATAGGTAATCTAGACATAACACTTCTTTTAAGTTTTTAAGTTTGATATGTCTTAGTACGAAATATGGAACTTTCGGGGCTATCTAGCGTCATCCCATTAGATACAAGACATTTTAAAATAATTATTTATATATAACAATTACAGTAGCGTTAGCTACAGTAGATTTTTCAATTTTTTTTATTTTCACCACTAAATTTTTAGTTTTTCTATTTTTGCTACAAATACTACTACTTTTATTGTCTTACACTTTTACCCCAAACCTTCACATCTTTTGTTTTTAATACAAACTTACAATATTTAGATTTTTAGGTTTGTTAATTTTTGTCACATAACTTTAACCTTTTAACTTTTGTCACATAACTTTATTTTTTTTTTACTTTTAGCACGAAAGTTTGGTTTTATTTAGTTTCTAAACATATATTTTTTTAACTTTTGTCACGAAAGTTTTATTCTCTTTACTTTTTATCACGGACACTTTTAAGTTTTTACTTTTTATCACATAAATTTAATTTCTTTTACTTTGACACGAAAGTTTTGTTTTATTTAGTTTTTAAACTTCTGACCATATAACTTTTCACTTTTTAACTTTTGTCACAAAAATTTCATTCTATATAAATTTTTTACATGTGTAGATGTTACGTAATGTATTTCGGGACAACGCTCGGAAAAAAAAAAAAAAACTAATTTGTAAGAATCGTTGTTTTTTTTAACAATATAGCAAAATAAAGAAAAATAAAGAAAAAGCAAAGCATGAGAATCACCTGAGACCCCAATGCCCCAAAGCAGAGGTGCGAGAGGTGTGTTGGTTAACATTATTGCAAACGCCAAAAAGTCCTTTTCATTTCCTTTCTTTCCCATGGGTCCCATTCTCCTCCGATAATCCCGTGGAAAATCGTCACGTGTCACCTCTCTCGTACGGATGTATTTCAACAAACTTAAAATTTAACCACTCACAAAACCCCTCACACTCACACTCATCCTTCTACATAATTCCTTCCGTTCCACAATTTCCTCCTCAGCTCCTCCCCTCTCAACAAATATCATCTCCATTCACCTTTCTTCTCACACACACATATACATACACCTATACATACACATATACATACACACAGTACCGGAATAATGACGGACATAACGGACGATATAGCGGAAGAAATATCGTTTCAAAACTACGACGATGATCTTCGTTTGCTTTTTAGTCTTCTTAATGACGTTCTTCAACGTGAAGTCGGTCCGAATATCATGGAGAAAATCGAGCGCACTCGTACTCTTTCTCAGGTATCTCTTACTCGTTCAATTTTGTTATTCCGTTAGAATTTTTGCTACAAAATGATTATTTGAAGCATAATATATGTGACGAAATGATGTTTATACATTTTAGATTTAATCGGACGCGAGATATTGTTTAATCTGACGGTGAGATGTGACGGAAGTTATAATATGATATTTACATGATTCGGATGATCCAGGAAGTTATAATATATATATATATATATATATTGATATGTTAATGCGGTGAAGTTTAGCTTCTATAGACTTAGGCGCTAGTGATTCACTTATTCAGAGTTTAGAAGGCATAAGAGAAGGCTTATGATCGCATCGATTTAGCTTACGGAACATGTCATTTACTGTTTAGTAGTTGTAGAATTATATGATGATCTCTATGTATATGTAAATTAGCACACAGGCATGGAAATAATATATAGTTGTATATTATGTACAGATTTAGGTGTTTGAACGATTTATTTGAGTTCGAATGCTGTTTCTGTAGCAGATTTTTGTATGTTTGATTGTGTGAATGTAATTGTTATTCGACATAAAATGATTTTGTGCTTTCGTTTCTCTAGACAGAGGCGTTAGTTATTCACTTATTCAGAGTTTAGAAGGCATAAGAGAAGGATTATAATCACATCGATTTAGCTTATGGAACATCATATTTACTGTTTAGTAGTTGTAGAGTTATATGATGATGTGTATGTATATGTTAATTAGCGTACAGGCATGGAAATCATATATAGTTGTATAATGTACAGATTTAGGTGTTTGAACGATTTATTTGAGTTCGAATGCTGTTTCTGAAGCAGATTTTTGTATGTTGATTGTGTGAATGTAATTGTTGTTTTACATAAACTGATTTTGTGCTGAGATCTGAATTGGAATTATACCTGTTCACATACTATAAGGACTTGTTTCAAGTAAATGACTAAAATAGAATAGATGATCTTGTGTTTACAGTGCAGTACAAAATCACATTGGTTAGGTGTGGGCAAAAAATGGGCCACCTTTTCCATTTCTGATTCTGGTACTGATGCAGGGATATGCCGGAGTTTGGAGTAGTAGTCCTTTTTTAAGTTAACTTGAGCCTCTTTTTTCTTGATATCGGCATACGCCTATGCTTGGAAGAGTGCATAGTCCTATGCCCTTTCCTTATTTTGTGTTATTGTCGATGAATATATTTGTTCTTCATTTATTATTATTATTAAGATTCAAAGTAGTAGTTATATATATAAACAAGACCTTAGCCCGAAAACCTTGTTTTGAGTGAATTGTTGGCTATCAGTGAAGTTACGAGTTGTTTTGATAAGTTTTGTGATATTCTGCATTGTTTTATAACAACTGGATATTCTATTTGAGTTAGGGGGTTATTTTTCGAAATTTTTTCACATATAGCACCACATATTTACACACTTGTGATTAAATTGTAGAGTGCATGTCTTATAAGAGCAGCTGGGATTGAGGACACTGCAGAGGTTCTGGAGAAGCAATTGGCTTCTGAGTTATCGAAAATGACACTTGAGGAAGCCTTGAAGCTTGCTAGAGCCTTTAGTCATTTTCTTAGCTTAATGGGTATTGCTGAAACTCATCACAGGTAATCCATCATCCTTTTTTGGTTTACTTATGGCTTAAATCAGCTTGCCAGTGACATCTAAAGTTGCAGTGACTAGTATTGGCTGTAAAATATGGTGTATGTAGACTAATAAGGGAGGGAAAAATAAGAGTAATGACTTTTTGGCATTCGATAGCTGGATTTAATTAAAGGCTCATATTCAGAGTGGCATAATAAGGGAGGGAAAAATAATAGTAATGACTTTTTGCCTGGCTAAGTTGGCATAATAGCATCATGAAAATCACACTTCCTTATGGTCTAACATATAACTTTGCAGGTCTCGTAAGTCAAAGAATGTGGCACAAGCTTCAAAATCTTGTGATGATACTTTCAATCAGCTTATTCAAAGTGGTCTTTCTCCAGATGTGCTTTATGACACTATATGTAACCAGGTAGGGTTGATCACATCTTGTACATCTATTTGTCTCATCATTAACTGTTACAAAAGTATCTCGAGCTACTTAATATATTTTGTTTAATGATAGAATTTTTTTGATTTTCTTGTAGGCGGTTGAGATAGTCCTCACTGCACATCCTACACAGATTAACAGGCGTACTCTTCAGTATAAACACATTAGAATTTCTGTGAGTTGTTTAACGAACGATGATATCTTTTCTTATATAATACTATTATTAAAATAAGTTACTTGACTGTTATTCGTTGATTATTGCAGCATCTGTTAGAAGTCAATGATCGCAAAGATCTTACACAGGAAGATCAAGATACTCTAATAGAAGATCTGGTGCTCCCTCGCAGATTCTGTTAATTAGAATTAAAATTTTCTGGATAATTTTATGAATGATCTTTAATAATGATTTTGTAGGTGAGAGAGATAACCTCAATATGGCAGACAGATGAACTGAGACGCCACAAGCCGACACCGGTGGATGAGGCTAGAGCTGGTAAAGTTTTTTTTTTTTTTTTTTTGAAACTGCACGTGATATAGGTTCATACTGGATCTCTTCAAAGAGGATGCAGTTATTTATTATTAAATTTATGTAAACAGGGTTGAACTATGTCGAGCAGTCCCTTTGGAAAGCCATACCCCATTACTTACGCCGTCTCAGTAATGCTCTAAAGAAGGTAATACTTTTCTACTTTGCTTCGATACTGTATGATATAGCTTCTTTTTAATGTATTGACTGAGTTCCAAGATTTTTTTTAATATGTATATTCGTTTTCTTTCAGCATACTGGGAGGCCACTTCCTTTGACATGCACACCAATAAGATTTGGATCTTGGATGGGAGGTGATAGAGATGGAAATCCTAATGTCACTGCAAAGGTGAGATTGCAGTTTACATTTTTTTCACGAGGTCTTTTTGGTTTTTAAAAGTGTATGAAGTAGGTGATAATAACATATTTTATTAAATGGCACATCTCCTTTTTGTTGACTTTTTAATGTTACCTGCCCTCGTGTCAATGTTACAAAGAATTGCTGCAATGGGTTTCAGGCTAAACATTTTTATTATTATTAGCTTATATTTGAAGTTTGTGGTCGGCGCTGGTTAAACTTGAGCTGTTGTTCCAGCGGTAGGTCTTTTTATGAGCCAATGTAGCAATGGCCTGTCACTCATTGAATCATTAAAGAAAATCTTTCACATAATTCTGTCTTTTCTATTTAAGCTACTCAAAAAGACACATTACTATTGCAGGTGACGAGAGATGTATCTCTTCTATCAAGGTGGATGGCGATTGATCTTTACATACGGGAAGTTGACAACCTCAGATTTGAACTTTCAATGCACCAGTGTAGCCATAGCCTGTCAAGTTTGGCACATGATATCTTCTCTAAAGGTCTTTTGATTATGTTCTATATGACTCCGTTCCATCTGAGTGTTTCTTGGTAGTTCATTATAGATATCTGTTGTCTACTCTTTTGAAATCTGGGCAGGAAGTATCATGTACCAAGCTAAAATTATCTTTCCGTGTCTTTTTAGAAAATATTGAAGAGGACCGGCGGATAACTTGGGGCAACATACCAAAGCATCAAACCCATCATGCTTATGGCCTGCCTACACAACTTCCCGCTCAAGCTGATGTACCCTCGTGTACAGGTTAAACATTACCAGCCATTAAATTTTATCAGCATGATGGACCAATACAATGATCACTTAATTTAGTTTGCCGCTATGGGACTTTCCTGCAGAATACCACGAAGTGGAATCTCATTATCCTCAACTAGATGTTCCTGGGTCTGAGTACAAACCTCTGAAAAGCAAGGTAAAGAAACTTTCAGCATAACTGACTATTCTTTACGTTGGGTTTGTACCTTATATTTATGACCTTTCCTTCTAGATCAGGCAATCTTTTACATATTCATCTGCAAGTGAATATATATATATTTTATATATTTACAGGAAGAGCAGGCTACTTTATATCTGCAAGTTAATGTAAATGGCAACCAATCTAGTGGAACCAGTGGTCAACAACCTTCTACACCAAAATCTGGAACTGACAGCCCCAATCAGCTAGCTCAGAGGAAAATGTTTGGCGAGGTAGGAAAAGCCAGCTTCCGGAAGCTTCTTGAACCAAGCATGCCTCAGAAATCGGGAATTTCTCCTTACAGAATTGTCCTTGGGGATGTAAAAGAAAAGGTAACCTTTTGTGAGATATGTGTGCTTGAAGATAGTAACTGAAAGCCTAGTGTTTAGTTTCAGATTTCAGTTGGTAGCCTTGATTGCTACTATTTGCTTGAAATGTTCCTGATTGAGTGATTGACTTCCATTTGTGATGAGATTGTAACTCATTAATTTTTTTCACGTAATTCTAGCTTAGGAATACTCGTAGGCGATTAGAGCAGCTTCTTGAAGATCTTCCTTGTGACCAGGATCCTGGTGATTATTATGACTCACCAGATCAGCTATTGCAACCACTCATGCTATGTTATGAATCTCTGGTATTATGCTTAATATCTTGTTGCTTCTATACCCATGTCACCCTTTACAACCTATTATATCATGAACGCAAAACTTCAGAAAAAGGGGATGAAATTCTTCTGTTTTACTTGGTAGGCTAATGTATGACTTCAATTGTGACAGCAATCCTGCGGTTCGGGAATTCTAGCTGATGGACGGCTTGCTGACCTTATAAGAAGAATTTCTGTGTTTGGGATGGTACTGATGAAGATTGACCTCCGTCAGGTTCGTTTCTGTTACTATCATCTACATTACGTAACCATCACAGTTCGGTTTTAACATTTACTAGCTGTAACAGGAAGCTGGTAGACATTCAGAGACTCTTGATGCAATTACCGGATATCTTGATATGGGCACATACAGTGAGTGGGATGAAAGTAAGAAAATAGACTTTCTAATAAGAGAGCTAAAGGGGAAGAGACCTCTGATTCCACAAACTATAGAGGTAAAATCATGCTTGTACAATAATGATCAACTGTCAATCCTAGATAAATCAGCACATTGTGTTGAGTTCTATTTTAATGTAGTCATTAATTGTACATGGGATAGGGAGTACCCATCCAATTACCCTTAATTGTTTTGTAATTATTGTAGTCTTTTGTGACTTTTCTTGAATTGGTTTATTAGGTTTCTCCTGAAGTTAAAGAAGTCCTGGACACCTTCCGTGTTTCTGCTGAGTTGGGTAGTGATTCTCTAGGTGCCTATGTGATATCCATGGCCTCAAATGTATGATACATGATGGCACTCCTTCAGATATTAAATTTAAATAATTTTAAATTATATTATTTTTTTTTCCTGATTTTTAATTACTTTCATGATGCAAATGATGAAAGAATTTCATGTCTGTTTCTTACATGACAGGCAAGTGATGTCCTTGCTGTGGAGCTTCTGCAGAAAGATGCTCGTCTTGCAATATCAGGGGAACAAGGAAGACCATGTTGTGCTGGAATGTAAAGTTACTTATATCTTACTCTATTTCCTTTTTAAATTCACCTTCTAGGATTCTAGGAATAGCTGACAATTTGTAGTTGTACTACGTTTTATGTTGCATTGTGTTCTCACAAACTGTTTTTGCCTCACCCAAATAGATTGCGGGTAGTCCCTCTGTTTGAGACCGTGAAGGATTTGAGAGCAGCTGGTTCTGTGATACGGAGATTATTATCTATTGATTGGTACAGAGACCACATCATAAAAAATCACAATGGACACCAGGAGGCATGTCACTTGAACATGTTACTGTATATTATACGAACCTGTCTATCTAAACTGGGTAAATTAACATACTATTTTACACAGGTAATGGTTGGATACTCTGACTCAGGTAAAGACGCTGGGCGTTTTGCTGCTGCATGGGAACTTTACAAGGCTCAAGAGGATGTTGTAGCTGCATGCAAAGAGTATGGTATCAAAGTTACTTTGTTCCACGGCCGTGGAGGAAGTATTGGCCGAGGTGGTGGTCCTACACATCTTGCTATTCAATCCCAACCACCTGGTTCTGTCATGGTATGGTCTTCACTTGCAACTTTTCTCAAAATTCAACACTCTTCTAAATACTATGAATTTGCAGGGTACACTTCGATCAACCGAGCAGGGAGAAATGGTGCAGGCCAAGTTTGGGCTACCAGGGATGGCTGTGAGGCAACTAGAGATCTACACAACAGCAGTTCTTCTCGCCACCCTTCGTCCTCCAAAGCCACCAAGAGATGAGAACTGGCGAAATCTCATGGAAGAGATATCAGATCGGAGTCGCCAAAGTTATCGAAGCACTGTTTATGACAACCCAGAATTCATTACTTACTTCCAAGAAGCTACACCACAGGCTGAACTGGGACACCTAAACATTGGTAGCCGTCCAAGCAGAAGAAAAAGTTCAGCAGGAATCGGAGATCTTCGGGCCATTCCATGGATATTTGCATGGACACAAACACGATTCGTTCTTCCTGCATGGCTTGGAGTTGGAGCTGGTTTGAAGGGTGTCTGTGAGAAAGGACATGCTGAAGAACTAAAAGCAGCTTACAAAGAATGGCCTTTCTTTCAATCTACAGTGGACCTGATAGAAATGGTATTAGGAAAAGCAGATATTCCGATTGTCAAACACTATGATGAAGTGCTGGTTCATGAAAGTCGGAGGAGTCTTGGTGATGATCTTAGAAAGGAGCTTTTGTCAACTGAGAAATATGTGTTGGTGGTAACTGGTCATGAGAAGCTATCTGAGAACAACAAGAGCCTGAGGAAGTTAATTGAGAGTCGTCTCCCCTATCTTAATCCTCTTAACATGTTGCAGGTGGAGATTTTGAAGAGGTTGAGAAGTGATACAGAGAATAACAAGCTTAGAGATGCATTGCTTATTACCATTAATGGCATCGCAGCTGGGATGAGAAACACTGGTTAATCACCTTCTAGTAAAAACCAGTTGAATTTAGATTTGTGTTTAGCATTTGGTTCGTTAAGAAACCTTACATGTCGTACATCCAGTGCAAGTGTTTAGCATTTGGAACTAATACTGTGTGTTCATGTTACCTACCTAGTGTAATTGTGGATTTTGAGTATGGTACATAAGTGCGTCATGGTTTGTGACAATACGCATTTGAAGATTTTAACTGAAGAATCTAAATGTGGTATTTGTGCATTTATGCATTATTATGTGTATGCTACAAGTAATTGTAGCTTCTAAGCATGGCATCATATGCTATGTTAACAACTTGTTTCTGGGTATCAAAATAATGCAGTAATTGGGTCACATCTTAAACCTATATGGCTGCTATATGGAATCCAATGCGAAGCCTGCTTGTGAGTAAATATTCCGTTCCAGGTTGTTTTGTTTTTCATTCCATAATTCAGCTATAAATGCATGAGCCTTTGTATTAGTTATACATCAAGGCCAACAGTTTAAAAGCTTGTATTTAAGCTTTCTATCACATTTCCAAGGAATCAAATGGCATCATTGAAGATGGAGAAACCTGTTAAAGAGGCTGTCAAACCTTCGGCTACCAAACCTTCAGCTACAAAACCTTCTGCCTCCAAAGCAGCCCCTAAAAAGCCTGCACAGCCTCGTGAACCTAGGAAGAAGGTAATATTGGTGCTATCTATCCTATAAAGCCATTCCGTAATTTGTCAAAAGTGGTCAATATTTCCATACGTGCTGAGTTGACCCGAAACACTTATTCATAATTCTAGATTTTGTGTGTGTAACTAATGTATCAAGGGGTTGGGTATTGTAAAACAAGTATTAAAGTAAAACAAATAAGACAACATCTTGACCCTTAGATCATGCTTAAATTGATACACGCAGATTCACGAAGCAATTGATATATGATGATTTTCTTGATGTGTGGTTAATGTCAATGTAAAAAACTTATTGTTTTATTTGTTTTACTTTAATAATTGTTTTATTTTACCTAAAACCAATGTATCAAATATGATTTAAAATCATGCTATTTCAACAATCATACAATTTCTTGAAATGATATATGAGGAATTATTACTAGAAAAAATTATTTTGAATGAGTTTTGAACTGTTCTAGTCATTTAATTCTTGGGAATTGTCCATTCTTGAGTATTCATATCATATAACTTATGGTTGTGTATGGCTTGATCGTGTTGTAGTCATCAGGTGCAAAGAATGCAGCCACACCAAAGAAATAAGGACAAGGCTGATTAGCAACGAAGCCTAATATACAATACTTCGTGGGAATGTGATCTTGTTTTTTTATGTCTTTCGGAATGGAATAAAAGCATATTCTATAAATTGCTTCCTTTTGACTTGTTTCAAATGCCGATCCGCCAAGTTGCGTTACAAGTTTTAATTTAGTTTTACATATATGCATTTACTTTCCAGAAAAACCATCCCCAGAATTCAAATAGCTTCCAATACACTTATATACCAAAGATAACTAAAAAATAAAATAAAATACAGGTTACCAATAAAATGCTTGCCTAAATATGTCTAATAATGTTATTGGTACATTGGCAAAATTAGAATTGAGTTTCCAAAAATCCAGTTAAGTCAAACTAAAGCAGAGAAAAAAAGTTTAACATATACAGATAAACCATATAAAAATATTAAATCAAAGATGTTATGCATAGAATAAGTTGTATATGGGCTAAAAGTATATATGCCTTGAAACAGATTGATGGGAAAGAAACTATGCATGATCTATTTAATCTTGATTTCCTTCTTCACACTCATCTTATCATCAAGTTTAAACATACATATATACATTACACATAACCTTTTACGCTCAAGGGACCTATGGGTTAACATAGTTTCTCAAATATAAGTAGATCACCTATCTAATTCTCCAAGGCCAAACCCCTTCTTACACACCCCGGGCATCAAAGAATACGAGTTCACCCCACCAACTATTGATCTTTTCAGCAAGGGAAATGCAGGCGATGCTTGTGGAGGATGTTAATACAGCAACAGAACGTAAAATAACTCACTTTGTCTAGGTGCATAGTGTTGCATGTTTCGAAGGTTAAGAACTTAAGATCATGCGTGTCTTTAGCTGGCATAGTGCTGTAAGTTGTAACATAGATCAAATTGCTTCTTGGGTAATATAACTATTTGATTGGAATTGCCATTATATATATATATATTATATATATATATATATATATATATACTGATGGACTCGGCATAGATTCATAGGTTTCACGAGTTTAAAGAATGTGATACTGTCTAGAGGTAGTTAAAACGGGCTGACTTTTCTAGCTAACTTTAGCATAAACTCAGGTACAAGGCGTCGTCTTGGAGGTGCTCTTGCTTGTTTGGCAAGAGCTTTTTCATCTCCAGCATGAATGAGTGCAACTAAATCGTCAAATAGCTTATCATCACCTCTCATTGGATCCTAAATACAGAAATTGCAAAAAACAAGAATCAGTGAAAGGTAATTAGGGAAATCTGCTTAGAATATAACTGATTAGGCAGAATGGATTGAAAACACAACCTGAACAAACACATCGGTGTGAGTTTTCCCCTCATATAACAAGAGCTCTGCTTTTGCTCCCACTCTTTGGAGAGTTTCCACAAATGTTTTGCTGCAAACATGAACATGGGTATTTTTCAATCCATTTTTTTAAATTGGAGATCACATTTCCAATCTTTTATGAATAATATGAATGAAACAATGAATCTGGTAATTAGGGAAGTAACCATATTAATATAATACCAAACCTCCAATTAGATTCACATAATCATGTCTGATGATGCCTTTGCTCTTAACTACAATCCTTTGGACATACTGCCTTAATTTCCATTTCATTGAAGTTTTTGGAAAGATATCCAAACACACAAAATCATTATACTTAATTCTTTGCACATTAAATACCCAAGATCAGGTAACTGAAACACTGAAACTGTATTCAGTGCAATTTAGATAAAAAGGTACACGACTTTGATTTAAATAATCAAAGATTCTTTATTTAGGCCAGAAAAAACCATGAAAGTTCTTTATTTAGAACACTTTGATTTAAGTAATCTTCTAAGTCAGCCTGTTTCCAGATTCCATTTCATTTCATGTCATCAGTTGACCGGACTGGCTACCTTAATCGAAGTTTTTTAAAAGTTACAACGGTTCCGATTACTGATGTTTAATGGTTTACTCTGGCAAAAGAGGACTGGTTGCCTAGAAAAGAAATCAGACTAAGAACGGTAACTTTTTATGCAATTATCTCCTGTATTTATGAGTTTGGCGATTTTGTGTTTTAATCCATGCATGTCCATTGTTTTGTATGACAACATGGTCATTTCTGAGAAATTACCAGAAAAGGACTCGGTGCACTCATTTAAGAGAATAACATACCTGTTATCTGATGGGATGGAATAATCTGCAGTCCCATGAAAAAGGATAACTGGAGGTAAGAGAGACAGTGCCTTCTTATATAATGGGTCTTGCACAATAATTTCTGGAGAATATTTACTCAAAGATTCCTCTCCACCCATTAATCTGTAGAGATTATTGGAATAATCACATTGATGCCATCAAAATTCAAAAGTAACAAGTAATAAAGGAAACGATAACAAAAGTTAAATACATGTAAGAGTACCTAACCAAAAGTGACTTGTATGGGCCTCTCGTAGTCAAATGATCTGCTAATTTAAACAAGTTATATCTGCAGAGAGATTATAAACAATGACACAAGGGTCATTAGATCCCTTGTCCAAAGAGAGAAAGAGAACTACAAAAGAATGAATAACGATACATTAAGGATTTTAAACCCGTTATAATCATATAAAGACATTGGAATAGATACACACCCTCCTGATAAGCCAAAATAAGCTTTTATCTGAGAGACGCTCCATGTAGTAGTTTGTGTCGGATCAGACTCTCTACTTGCCTGCTCCAAGAGGGCACACGCAGCTATGTGTGCACCAGCTGACTGTCCCATCAAATAAATCCTTAAAAAGTACCATGAACTAATATCAAGACCCAATCGCTTAAATTTAGTGTACCAAATGGGAACTACAAAATAATAATCATTTATATATATATATATATATATATATATATATATATGTATATGTGTGTGTGTGTGTGTGTGTGTGTACCTGTTAGGATCACCACCATATTCAGAGATATTATTGCATACAAATGAGATTCCTCGTGAAGCATCCTGAACCATCTCACTGATAGTAGCCTTCGGATAATTTCTGTATGCAGATTTCAACCATCAAGATCAACTCACAACTCTATCACTAATCCAAAAATAAAAGCGAGAAAAGGTGCAAATAATTGCAACTATAGTGAATGGTATCAGTACTGCATTGATTTACTATAGATCACACTTGCAACACAAGTACATAATAATAATAGATAAAATGTTTACAACGGAATAAACACGTAATTTTCAAATTTATCTCAAATTACCTGTAGTCTATGCATGCCACTATGACATCTGTACCTGATAAGTGGCGACCTAATAGAGAACCCCAAGCTTTATACCTGCAAAAATGGAAGTAACAATCAAAACTTGTATTACTGGGAAAGGAAGGCCTAAATTTGTCAAACATCGGTTTTGAAAAAGTCAAGATTTAATATAAATACTCACCCAATTACCCAGGCTCCTCCAGTAATGAAAGCGATGACAGGCCTCGGACCATCATTTTCCCCAACGTTTTCAGGTAAATAAATATCAAGTCTGCACATGATAACAAGGGCAATAGCAAAAGCAAATAGTCAAATATCACAATAAGAGTCCAGAACAACCAAAAGCGCAAGTCATCATGTCATATATAACGTACTTATTCCTTGGTTGGTCCCCAAAGACAACATCCCGACGTACATTTCTTGAGAAATAATAGTAATAAGCAACTGCAGCAAATAAGCAGCCTTGTGTCATTAAGGAAGTACGATTACATTAGAAAATTTAAGATTAGTGACACAAAAAAACTGTGTTATTTGTTGTTAACATGGGAGGAATGACCTGAGCCACGAACCACCAACTACGAACCTTGAAGTACACCTGGCATAATTAGGATAGCATAAATTTGTAGAGAAACAAATCCAGTGAAAAACTTAAAGCCTGACCTGAAGAAATGAAATATATCAAAAAAATACATCATAAGCATATGATAGAAATACTTGTAATCAGAGGTTATTGGTAAAATCATAAAAAGCCTGGCCAAACTAAGAGATTATTTATACTCAGCTGAATCAGAAAGAGATGATTACTATATTATGGATACTACTATACGAAAAGCTTATAGATATACATAAACAATTCAATGTCTACTTAGTCCTAGCTCAGGGACAGCCACAAATAGAAATAGGGTGACACTAAAAAAATCGACATAAATAGTTGGAATAAGGGTTATCTAACTTGTCGTAATTCGCTATAGTTTGTATTCAGTTTCCAAATTGTCTATTAATCAAACGCATTAATGTTGGCCTTACGTTTACGTACACGTCTAAATTCTCGTATATACTACCCGAAAGCCCTATACTTTCCATGTACTAAATCAAGATTATCTACTATTGTATATATGTATGTAAAGTTAAATCATTTCACATTCTAAATGAAATATATAACAAAACCAAGTTCATAAATATACATTATAACATCATAACATTATCAATAGAAAGAAATTTACCCCATAAATCCCAACATTTTAGACCCAACTCTAGTGATCAAGAACTTCTCCCCATCAGCCCGGTTCGAACTACTCCAAAAAAAACGCCTTCTCCCACCACGTAAATCGGATAAACTCGGATCACTAACGACTCTCCTTCGCCCTATCGGGTAAAAAACCGAACTTGTTGGCACTCGGGTACTTTCATAACTTGAAACCCTGGTCAAAAATGGTTTCTTTTCAATCTTTTTACCATCTTCAATAGAAGAACTAACTGAATTATCATTACCATAATCATAATCCAATATAAGTGACCCAGCTGCAGCTGAAGAAGAAGACATGGGCATAATTGATGATGACGATGAAGATGGTTGAGTTTGGATAAAGGGGTTTGAAATTGAAATGGGTAAGATTTGGGATTTCATATTGTTGGATATATATAGGCTTGTTGATTTACTGATTGATTTGTGCATGTGTGTTTGTGTGTGACTGTGTATTGATTGTGTATAAGTATAACAATAATGGTGAATCAGAGTGAGTTTGATTTTGGGATATCTTTTTTTAAGGAGTTTTTGGTTTTACAGAAACAGGGGAATCAATGACCTTGACCTTCCTCTTGTTTGGACTAGGAACCACATAGGCGACATTTATTTGGACTAAACTAGGTTTCAGCGTGGAACCGCCCCGTCCCGTACTGGTACCGGTATCAGTCCCGAAACTTATAAAAATATGGTACCGGTCCAAGTCCCATATAATCAGGATCGGGACGAGACCTGAACGGAACAGAAAGTTCGAGGGGTTCCTGTAGTTTCCGAGATTTCTTAGTCTCATCCCGATTTCAATCCTGAAAACCAAAAAATATATATATCAGCTCGGATCGTACATGGGATTTTGTACACTTTCCGGTATTAAAATCGAGAGGGTATCAAGACGGGACTCTGAACTTAGAGTTTTCGGTTCATCCCTCGGACTAACATATTCTCAAAGCTTAAAATCAAAAATAAAATGAGAAATTAAACTCGTATAAAAGAATTTATTTATTTTACTCATAAAAATCATAACATGATAACTTGAGAGTATGAGTAGTCCACTCATCCTTGTTTCTTTAAAATCTTGAAAGACTTTTTTAGATGTATATTTAAAAAGATGGTTAATGAAGTAAGAATATGGCCAAAAAAGTACAAAAAAATAAATAAATAAAAAATAAAAAATCTTAGAATAAAATGTATACATTTGAATCAAAATATATCTAATGATCCGATTTGAGAAAAACTATGGTTATGTTATTTTTTGTATGGTACTCCGTAATGAATAGTTTAAAAGGCATACATGGAATATTTAACCTTTTAGTTTTAAATCTATAACATATCTTTTGAATGACTAATGGGGTTGATACCGATTGATAAAGTTTTTGACCCTTAAAATATTATATCAGGATTCAAATCTTATATTTATATAGAATAAATTACATTTTTCGTCCCTGAATTTGTCAATTTTTGTGAATAATGTACTAAAGTGAAGAAATTACACGAATCATCCCTGAACTTGGCAATTTTTTGCAATATTACTCTGCGGCCAAACGCCGTCTATTTGAACCGTTAAATGAGGGGCAACTTCGTCATTTCACCATGTTCTCCTTCTATAACACCTTTTTCTTCTTCTTGTTTTTCTTTTTAGATCCAACACACTAAAAACAAAAAATAAATAAATAAAAAATAACACTCTTCTTGTTCTTCAAAGCCAACAAAATAATGAGCACACCAATCTCTTCAAAGCCACAAATAAAGCATAATGAACTCACTAAAATGATCACCGGACCAAAATAAAGACGATCAACGGCTAAGAAATGTGTTTGTAAATATAACATAAACATCCTTCCATTTAAATAAGAGTCAATAAACAGATGATTTTTTAAAAAATACTATTTGTTCAAGCATGTATTGTTGTTGGCACCAAAACAGGTCGGGTTTTAACTTTTTAGCATCTTGCTAACAATACACACCAACTCAAGACCGAAGAACCCGGACTTCGATTTATGAGAATAAATAAACATTAAAACATTTGAGTTCTTAGTGTTGCCCCTTTTTCCCATAAGATTCAAACATAAGTTATAATAATAATCTATAATATAACACATACATAATTCTAACCACACAAACAAATCAACACTACTATAAGTCCTAATCGAACTAAATGAAAACATTAATAAAAAAATAAAATAGTTATAAACACAAATTAATCAAACAAACTATATATATATATATATATATATATATATATATATATATATATATATATATATATAAAAGGAAATAAGTGATAACAGCTATATATGTATGTACACCTCAAACAAAAATCAAAATCGAAACAAAAATGAAATTAAAAAATCCAAAAAAAGAAAGTAACAAGAAGAAGAAGAAAAAAGGAAATATGTATGTAAGTATGTATACCAGAGCGTGACCTATGTTAACAGTGGTCCAGGCGATGCCGGGAGAACAACCGGTGACGGAAAAAACAACGAGCCAAACAAGAAACAAAATGAGAATATAAGTGGTCCATACACCCGACACATGAACCATTTAGTATTCACACATAATATGTTACTCATATCATTTTAATCTGTTAAAGTTAATATACAACCTTTTATGATTTTGAGTAAATTACATATTTCTTTTAATCTTATCTAATAAGCCAATAATATATATTCTAAATTTACAATATAATTTTTTTTGTTTTAGTGTGCTAGATTTGAAAAAGAAAAACAAGAAGAAAAAAAGAGTGTTATAGAAGGAGAACATGGTGAAATGATGAAGTTGCCCTTCATTTAACGGTCAAAATAGACGGCGTTTGTTAGCGGAGTAAAAATTGTAAAAAATTGCCAAGTTCAGGGATGATTCGTGTAATTTCTTCATTTTATTACATTATTCGCAAAAATTGCCAAATTTAGGGCGAAAAATGTAATTTACTTAAATTATATATTTGTATGAATTGATTATTCGGGATTAAAGAGTAAAACTTTTATCCTTAAATGAATGAATGGTAAAAAAAAAGTATAGTACTCTATAAGATTTTTAAACGTATAACAGTGCGACTAAACAATGTATATCTGAGTTAAAGATGGATTTTTATGATATAAATAGAAGTAAATACGAGTATTTACTTTTGTTTGGTTTTGAATTGGGTTCGAATATTTACTGTTTGTTTGGTTTTGTATAGGGTTGATTGAGGTGGACACGTATGGGGAATGGGCCCAGTGACAACATGGGCGCTAACATGTCGTGCTTGTTTGGATTGGGTATCAACGATCCTATATCATTGCTGTGAATTGTGATGGTATCATTATTTGTAGTATAGTAAAATAATACTCCGTAATAATAATGGTAATGGCAATTGGTTCATTTTTTAATGTTATGGACTTATGGTCCTTGTGAATGAAATGTTTCATTCAATATGTTATCCATCTGTAAGTACATTAACTACATTGTGGAAACAAAGGAGATATCAAGACATTTCCACAAAGGAGATATAAAGACATTACTGAAGCAATCTTGTTTGTTTGATGGTGGTTATTATGGAAATAAAAAAAAAAAAAAATCTCGTTTTTAAGGGGGCTCGGTTTATATCAGTGAGATCTTTCATCGATTATAACGACTTCTTTTGCTTGAATTTTCATTCGTTCTCAGAAGGTGTATATTCTTTGACACTTATGGGCTATGAGCGCGTCTTTATTGTTGTAGAGTAATTGTTATTACTTTTCATTTTTTTTGTCTTGCCGAATAAGTAATTTTATATCAATAAAAGATTGTTGTTCCAAAAAATAACATTAACTGCATTATTCCATATCGGGTTAAAGATCTAAACTACAATATATTTCTTGATTTATATATAGTTGTATTGTGTATTTTCGTGTTGACGTTATTTGGTGACAAAAACTCAAATTTTTTTCCAGTCAATGTTTTTCAACCTTTTTTTTACTACGTTTACACCTTTTTCATATTTATTTGGGTATTAAACTATTGTTATTGTCATTTTTATAGTCATTCAATTATATACTCCTTTTTCAGCATTGAAACAAATAAAATTTGGCAAATATTGCTAAAAAATGATTTTTTTAAAAAATGAAGAAAAGGTATATAGATATAAATATGATAAAAATGTTTTTTGTACTTTTTTTTACCCAAAACAAGATGGGAAAATGTGGGATTTAAGATGGAAAGGTTGTTGTTGAATAAAAAGTATGGAGATTTGATGCTAGAAAAACAAAATTTTACTTGAAATACGTTAGAATTTGATCAAAATTGATATGCTTGTACAAATTTAGAAATTTATTGCATATATAGATAAACAAAAATGCATGGTTTAACTGTATATACATACTGAAAAATATATTGGCGTTATATCTTTTTAGCCATTCATATTTGAAGTTTCTTTTACAAAAAATAAGGTCTTAACTAAGTTAATATTAGACTATACTTGATAACTAAAAACTAAAGTACAACTTTTTGGTCTATGAACATCAAAATTCATATTTTAAAGATAACTACAGATAAATAAGAAATAAAACAATTTCTTGTCAAAATGAACAAAGGATAGTCAATACATTATAACTTCTTCTGCCAATTCTATCGACTAATATACGTTTTCTTAACTGGGTCAGCGTTACAGAGCTCACTCGAAGTATAAATGCCTATTTCAAAACCCAATGGGGGAAAACCCTTACTAATCCGTCCGAAAGCACAACGATTAATAGGGGTATACTTTGTTCCCTCAGACTTGAACCTGAGTATACCCAAGTCAAACTCTCACAAAAAGATTACCTATATCTCTAGGGTGGCTAAGAGGAGATTAAAATCTAAGATCTATAAATCACTAGGAAAATTCCAAACTGCTACACCAACTCATCATTAATTAAATTGTGGTGTAAGTAGTGTCATTAAATATGACACTAGTTCATATATGTAACATGACACATATATGCAACCAAATAACAAAAACATACCAGTCTACCTATATTCTAAACAATCGAAAATATAAGGTAGACAAAACAAAGCGATTACAAATTAAAGTTGTGAATCTCAGCCGTTTTCTGACATTGCTAATACGTAAATTTTATATTTGACAAATGAGAGTTGTAACTTACAAGTATTAATTGTTCTTGTCATATACTTCTCTAAAAATCAATAAAATAGATAGTTAAAACGATTACGAGAAAGTGACATGAACTATCTTCCAACTAGTGATAGATACAAAGTACAAACACGATAAGTTTGATGTGGCACATATATCATCAAAATTAGTTTGGTAGAGATCGAGTCAATACCAATTAGTTTTCATCCTAAAGTAATCTCGATCGGTTTCTTTTCAATTTAATTTATGGCCTCCATAAAATACCTTTATAAAACTTTTTGTTAATGACAAAACTGTTGATAATATATTAGTATGTACACAAAAAGTAATATTTTATATTTAGAAAACAACCTCTAAAATCTTTAATCATAAAACAAATTTATAAAAAACATATCCCATTATATACAAGTTGGATTGCTAAAGTGAAAGACACATGAGTCATGTGTTATACAGTAAGAAAAGGTCCCTATAAAGCAAAAATAATTTTACAGAATGATGATAATTCAGACCGGCCAGCTATATATGTTGTATGAGTCTGAATATAATAATTGACCGATGACAAAAACCCAAATGGGATAGAGGTGGCGGGGATGAAAATGCGGAAGTGGACATGCAGTAAAACCATGTCTAGGATGATTTCGAGAGAAGTTTTGAAAGCCGAGCTTAAAGTTGCAACCATCATCAACGAGTTAAGGCCGGGAAAGACAATTTAGATTACCGTAACGTGATGGTGGTGGTGGAGGCGACTGTTGATGGTGGAGGCGTCGAGTGGTATAGATAATTGATGTAAATGGTTAATAGAGATCTCTATATTAAATAAAAAATGAGTGTTATGACATCATAATTTATAAAAATAACTTGCTTGTCATCTTTCAATTCTTTCTTGATATTTAGTTTTTTTTATTTAATTTACTTATGATGTCATAAACATTTTCCTTTTTTTAATTTATTGAATTTTTCTTTTTTATGATGTTAAATTTAACTTCTTTTGATTAACCAACCCGAAAAATGGGATAGATCTACGATAAATCTTATTCAGTTCGATTAGAGATGGTAGATTCAAATGGAATAAAAAAAGAGTTGACTGCCGAGCTGTATGAGCTAGGAAACTCTCAAGTACAGTTCTAAGGGAAGGAATTAACCCACCTATTCCAACCGGGGAGAACAGGCCATTCAACAGGGGGATTCTGAAATTGCGGAGGCTTGGTTCGACCAAGCCGCTGAGTATTGGAAACAGGCTATAGCACTTACTCCTGGTAATTATATTGAAGCACATAATTGGTTGAAGATCACTAGACGTTTCGAATAAAAAGGAGAACTTTTCTTTATTAAAAATGAAAAAAAAATTAAAAAATGTTTTAATTTCTTTTAAAAATTCTAATAGTTTATACATGGTTTTTTAAGTTACATCATCTAAATAATTTTGTAATAATAGATATTTAAATTATCTTTATATTATGCGAGTTAATAAGTTAATTATAAGGTAACTATTTCGATGTTATGAGTACTGTTTGATTGTTTCAACTTTAGTGGCGAATATATGTTATTATAAAACTTTTATTAATATACCCGGGTTCAACCCGGATTAATTAGCTAGTATTTTAAAGAGTAAAGTATTTAAATATGAATTTAATCATTAATTAAGGATATTTTAAACCATTCCCAATGTAACATTCGACATGTCATGATACCTTTTGCTATCATTAAACAAATCCTTTCTAAAACATAGACAAGTTGAACTAGAAAACCCCATTTTTTTAAAACATAGCGACAAGTTGTAAAAATAGTATAGACATATAATATACTTTTCTAAGTTCCGCATTTCAATAAGTATCGTCGTCCTTGTTTAGAGCTAGCTAGTAATCGTTAGGTTTGCAAAAATTACCAATTATACACTTCCATAAAAAGTTTATACAAGTTCACAATCACATATTTTTACGTGACACAAATATTATATTATATTATTATTCACAAGGTCAATTAGGTACACCTGATTATTAACTTCTTTTAAGCTCATCAAGAACGTGACACGAATCATCGTGTATTGCGTACAGTTAAAGATATTCCTGAAAATGCCATCTGAATTTCATGAAATCTTGGATGTAACAAAGTTATCACATATAAATGCGACTTACTTCAATAATAAAAAGTCGGTGTCATGTTTGGGGCGTGAATGTTACTCTGCAATAAAGCTAACTCCATCCAAAAAATAAGCTGTATGGATTAGCCTTTCTAATTGTTCATTTTAGGTTGTTTTGAAATGGCAATAATGATTGAAACTAACTTATTTCTAGAAATTAGTTAGCAAAAGTTTAAATTCCATGTCAAATCAATATAACTATGACATCGTTTTATATTTATTTCGATGGATAATTAAAGATCCTTGTGGAAAGAGTCACATGGTTCAGTTAGTTAGGACCTTAATGACTTTAAAGTTAATTAGTTTGATAACTAAATTAACTCATACTTCTAATAGGGGGGAAAAAAAAAGATAACCAACGTCCCATTGTCGATCTTTTATCGAGCTGATCGAACTTAAAAAAGTAATTTTAGACCCCTTGTTAGTTACCAATACAATGTTTTGGTTGGAGCAATAATATCATAGCAAAGTGTATATCCGCTTTGTTTCATTTGTGCGTCGTAAATAGTTTTCTTTTGGGGTTATTGGACAGGGAGAGATGCACATTCTTCATTCTTGGCCAAGTTTTTGGCTCAAAACTATTCTGACAAGTGGCAAATTATCATATGCTAAAGTTAAGCTTGTTCAAAAATTTTGTATATATCATTCTGGTATGGACCATGTTTGGCAATACATGGGTATGGTCCTGACAAGGGAGGCAAAGTAGAATGTTCACAAAAGAAGGTGATGGTGTCTAATGATTGAACTCGAGACCTCATACTTACGAATTGCCCATCTCCTTACTGCTAAGGCCAGTGCGTGGATACTTATCCGTTCATATATGTATGTATATTTTTCGTACTATTCTATGTTCAAAATCAAAGAACTGTGAAGTAAGACATGTTTGATGATAGATTGGTGTTTCAAATTAGTGTGTTGATCTGATTATGTTTAGTGATACTGCAAAGTAGTAATAACTTTTTAATGCCAAATCTGTCTAATATATTAATGCCAACTTTGGTTTAAATAATGAGTAGTTTGAACATTCAAGGCACATGGATCTTGATTTTCGAACAATTTAAGTAATAGATGCATGTTTAGAGTAACTCATCATGAAATATAACTAGGACTATGATGATTCAATGGTACTATATCACTCATTATGCTTGCATTTCACAACTATGATTAAGATCTCGGCTTTATGCATACATTTAAAAAGAATTCGAAGTAATTACAAGTGCAAAATGTATTATATAGTAGTAGAGGAATCAACATAAGGGAAAATGTTGATTTCTTACAATCTCCATGCAACAAAAAATAGTTGAATTGTGATTTGTGAATCATTTAGGAAGTTAATTAGCTTATGATAACTAATAGAACAGCCATAATAAATCCGGCAACGAGTCCTGTTTCAAATCTTCCCCCCTTTTGTAACAGGGTTCTCCCATTACTCTGTGCTCAAATAAAACTGGTGGTCAGTAATTGCAAAAATCTTGGGTAACTTGAACAAGGCTTTGGTACTTGTAGTTACATGTAGGGTTAACATTGGAACATTGTAAAAAAAGCCCTATGGACTTTTGATGAATTCACATATATAACTTATAAGACTTAATATAAATTGCTTTTTATAAAAGGTTAGGTTCATAAGTTTAATATTTTTGTGGATTTAATCATGCAAAAAAGGATTTGGATTCTTAAAAAACACGTGGAACTTTCAGTGGAGTTGATCATTCTAAATAAATTGCGGAAACTTGTGTGCGTATTTCAACAAACGTCCATAGAGTTTTCAGATAGTAAACTTACGAGATCAAGTGATGGCGCTGGCGCTGGTGTAGTGTCATCAGTTGTAGGCGTCGGTGGTGCTGGTGGACTCTTAGCCACTGGTGCGGGTGCAGGTGCTGGTGCATGATGTTTCTTGTGTTTATGTTTTCTTCTTTTGTGTTTTGTGGGAGCTGGTGCAGGGGCAGGTGTAACAGTTATAGGTGTCGGAGCTGGTGATGGTAGCGGTGGCGGTAAAGCCGGAGCTGGTGAAGGTGGTTGAGGAATTGGTGCGGGTGGTGGTGTTGCTGGTGCTGGTGCAGGTGCAGGGGAAACTTTAGGTGGAGGTACAGAAGGTGGTAATGCGGGTGGTGAAGCAACCGGTGGTGGTGTCGGGGCAGGCAATGGTGGCTTTGGTGGTGGTGTAGATGGAGCTGAGACGGGTGAACTTACTGGTGGTTGTGGTGGTGGAGTTTGAGGTGGTGGGACAGATGGGCTAGAAGCTGGAGGGGTTGGGGACGGCAGTGGGGTGGTTGGAGGGGTTGGAGACGGTAGGGGGGTGGCTGGTGGTGCTTGTGTCGGTGTTACTGGGGTGATGGAAGGTGGTGGTACGATGACAGGTGTAGCCGATGGTGAAGCTGCAGGAGATTGGCCATTGGATACCGCTACCAGCAGGCAGATCCAAGTGAAAATAGTACAAATCCACAACATTTTTTCCGGCAGATGGTTTTGTTTGGATGAAAGAAAAGGGATTTATAAGCCATGTATGGGATGTGCAATTTCTACTAAAATGAAGGGGGTTGGTGTTACATGACCTTCATGTGGCTGGTACATCTACTTTATTTGCCTAATTAGATTTTTGAGATATGACTTCAAGGCCAATTCTGGTAGTTAAGGACTGATAATTATGGTTTTGGTACATCTTTCATGTCATCATTGGTCATCTTTCGCTTTCGGCTTCAAGAAATGATCTTTTGCAGGTCCATACAACTAAAGCCTTGTTATGATGGTTATTACATTCTGATTTGTTTAACTTGTATGAACTTAATCTGAAATACTCGAGTCTCAATCTTTGATATAGTTTATATTTTTCTGTAACCTACTTTATGATTATGGTTTTTGTTTGATTTCAAAATTGCAACATTGTATATTTCTACAGTAATATTTATTGACTACAAAGTCGCAACATATAACAGTTGACATTTGATGTTGAAATCACAACATAAGACTACTAGGATTTGATGGGGAAATCACAACATATTTGATAAGATTTCATGTGAGGTAACATAAGTTCATTACACACTAAAAGTGTACTTGATAAAGGGACCTAAATGCATCCAGAAACAAGATTTATATACTAAAAGTGTTCCTAATAATGGGACTATTTCTGTAATCGATATTCATGAGTCATGATATACCGACCACCAAAAGAGAAACATCACGATATTCGCGTTGTATAAAGAAAGACGATGCTTGTGGTTTCAGAAAGCTAACAAACATCATTTTCTCAGGGATGTTAACAACCTACCTAACATGCTATGTAATCATGTAGTCTTCAAAGATAGAAATATACATAAAAGCATTGTCACATTGACAATTCGGCCCACGTGTTAAATAAACTTGAAGTTGTGGTCCCTAAACCTTAAAGTTGGTAGCACTTTATATATTAACTCCTAGAATCATATAATCAACTAAAACTTAAGCCAAAGAGAGTGGAAATAATGGAAGTTCAAAAACTAAGAGCTAAAACTTATTCTATAAACAGAAGATGATTTTGAAGGCATGCTGCACCTTAGAGAAGAAATTTGAATGATGGCGATCACGAGGATGTGAAACGGTAATAGATGAAGGAGGAGTTGGTGCTTCTGTACCCAGTTCTGGTTCTGTTTTCTTTTTTCTTCTTAGCCGGAAAAATTGTTGCATAACTTCAGCACACTCTGCCGCTAGCACTCCTCTTCTTACCGACATGTTTGGGTGGAAAGGATGTGGAGGTGCAGGCGGCTTATCTGTTGACATGGAGCCACTCCCAGTATCCTCATCGCAAAATAGTCTAACAATTCAAGAGTATCATATCTTTAACTCATACCAAGAATAATTAAGCCTTTTTTTTTGCTAAAGTCATGTAAGCAAATATATATCAAATAAAATGAATTTTGTCTGAAGATATTTGCATACCTAATCCAGCTGCCATCAGCGCCTAGTAGCTTATTTGGGGCGCCCCAAACAACCGTGTCAATTCTGGCTTGGAGAATGGCTCCAGCACACATTGGACAAGGTTCAAGTGTTACATAAAGAGTAGTATCCTGCAATAAAGACAAAAGTAGATGATTACAGACCATATTAGAATGTACACGTTAAGTGGATGTAACATACGCCAGCCTTCACGAACAACCAAGATAGTTTAAGTCAAAGATTTCACCAAGATAAATCATTTTAGTAATTAAGTATGCAAAACCACAAAACTGATGGCATTTCGAGGTGGGTATGCAAAAAAATTGTCTTATTACCGTCTTGTTCTAATATATCATAGTACATACAGTATGAAAATAAACGTTCTTGGGATAGAAAGAGCAAGCATTACTGTAAGTCTCCATGACTGTAGGTTGGTTGATGCTTTACGTATGCAAATCATCTCAGCATGGGCAGTAGAGTCATGTAATTCTTCTACCCTAAAACACACAACAGTTACTAAAATTCCCTCATAATAATAAAGTAGAGACAGTAATAAAGTCCAAAATGATGTTCGGACGGGTTGAGTAATGGGTCAAAACAAAATTGGGTTGAAGCATGTTATTTCTAAAGCCTATTCAATGACATATAATATTTAGGGTTGACATGCTTACACATTTTTGTCCATTTTTAAATGAATATTGTATACATATACTCGTATATGATTAAGATTATCAAAGTAATTAGAAAAATAATCCAGGTCTTTAAGTTGAATGATATAGGAGGTTTCATCCAATAAATAAGTTGACTCAGGTTACTGTCAAGATGTTTGACTTGTTTCCTTTTAAGCTAAATTATCCAATGAGATATAACAAGACCAAAATCGACTCATTCATAAATATATAGGTACAAATAGGCATCTCTGTCAAAATAACAAACTTACAGATTATAACCGCGAGCAATTATTTTACCACCCTTCACAAGAACAGCTCCAACAGGCACTTCCCACACATCAGCAGCCTTTTTAGCTTCCAAAAGTGCTTCCTTCATAAATGTTTCATCATTTTTGCGTTGCTTAGCTTCAAAAGTATAAGCCTCTTCCCATTCATCAAAGTTATTCTTAGAGGCTTGATCTTTGTGTCCAAGTTTCCTCCTTTTTAAATCTCCATTCTTGGAATCATTCCCATATTTATGTGTTTCGTCAGCCTCTAAAGTTTCTGTGGTTCCAGGAGATCTTTCCATTTGCATTGTGCTCAGCGGAAAACGGGATTCTTTAATTATGGATAGAGAAGAGCTTCTATAAGGTCCCGAGTTAGTATTTGATGACGTTAATGGTGAATCTAAGCCTTTTGTGCTTCTCTTTTTTACGTTCTCGTCATTCGAATCATCTGGTTCATGACTAGAAAACCATGTTTCGCTACCAGTAGATAAATATGATGACCCCTTTGCACCACCTGAGTTTGGGGTATGAGATCCGGACCGTGGAGATTTCCAATGCAATCGAACCACATCACCAATAACAGTCCACAAGGACCTGCCACTAGTCTTGACCGGTTCACCATTTTCGCTTATATAGGATATGTTATCTGGTGCATCGCTTTCTGAGGGGTCTTGTGTGGATGCATCATTCACATGCCACATCTCGTCAGAAGGTCCTTTCGGTCCAGACCCCTGAGACGAGTGCCTTGAGCCACCCCCCTTTAGGTGAGCACTTCCTGAACCCTCATTCCCACCCTCTTTGAGTAATTTAATATCTGAGCTTAAATCATCATGTTCAATGCTTGTTGTATTCACTTTAGCAGCACCCCCCTCAGCGTTGGTGAACATAGCTTCAGAGCTTAAACTTCCAGGATACCGTTTTTGTTTCTTCATTTGAATGTCTAAATTTCTATGTGAAGTTAGAATTCTTTCGCAATAATCGAAATGGGCATCTGAAATTCCAAATATTTGTTGTGATTTCTCTCTGGAGCCTAGTTTTTGGTGCTTCTCTTCTCTGCTGTCTTCAATCTGATTACTAACTTCTGTCGTCTTCTCTTTTACGTTCTTCATTCTACTTTCGGGGAATGAAGAGGTTCCTTTCATGTCTATTTCCTGCGGCTTTGACACTTCTGAGATCGATTTTAACTTTTTTTCTCGAATGAAAGTTGATTCGATAACACTTTTATCTTTTTCTAACCTTTTATACTTCATTTTTAAACCCATAACATCACTGATATCATCAACCACATTGCTGTTACATGGGTCGATATTCACAGAAATTGTTAAATCTTGTTGTTTAAATTCTTCATTCAGCTTCTTTTCCGATTTTTTTCTCCAATCTCGACTTTCACCAACTGATACCCCATAACTACCTTTCACATTATCTTTCTCCAAGAACTCCTTTTCTTCTTGCACTATTTCTTGTTTTTCAATATTTCCAACAACTTCATCAACACAACCTTCATTATGTCTTCTCTCCCAATCGTTCTTACACTCGTTTGAAGATGTTTCACCCACATAGCCTTCACAGTTAACCTCAAAATCTTTAGCACCCTCTAGTTCACTAGAAGAACCCTCTTTTCTCAAATCAAGATTCTCACTTTTCGCTAAAGACCGAATCTTTACCCCTTCATCACACTTCAAACCCCTTTTCACAATCCCGGAATTTACATTTTTCTTTCCCTTTTGCATATTTTCTCTGTCCCTAACATCACTACAATCGAAACCCATTTCACCATTCAATAAACTAAGCATAATTTCAACATTATCAACACAATCATCACTCACATTACTCAAAAACTGCCTTTTCCTATTATACCCAAAACCCTTCTTCCCCTTTTTCCTTCTATCCTTAAAAGCACAAACCTTTTCAACATTCCGAAAAGCCGAAACCCCATAAATCATTCCACCACAAGATTCCCTAATCCCACCATTAAAATCAAATCTTTTACATATTGGCCACTTAATCAAGGTTGGTTGACTAAACCCTTTACATAAAACCCTATGGTTTATCACTCCTAATCTATTACACATTAAAATATTAGCAGCATAACAACAACAACAAGAATAACTACATTTAGTGCTTAATGAATCTGGAAGCAATCTCTCTACCCGCGAATAAGGCGAATAAGACTGTCTACGTCCCACCTCCCCAACATCCTGCTCATGACAGGATTGGGTATTGTTAACATTAACAATGCTTAATGGTGATGAAACTAATAATGAACTTCTTTCAAATGTATCATTAAACATGTAAGATGAATGATTAAATGATAAAGTATGCATTTTTATTGTGTTTCAAAGATTGAAAAAAAGTGGGGTTTGTTACCTTGATGGCTTGTAAAAATGAGAAGCTGTTGTAGAATCTTTTTAGGTTGGGAATGGTGAAAGGAAAACATGTTCATGTGGGGTGGGTTTAAAGATTAATAAAATGGGTTAAAAACCTGGCAAGAATGGTGAATTTGTCATGGGAGTCATCGTGCTCTTTTAATTTTGGATATGCCTAGCATATAATATAGGTTTTTGGGGTTTTGGCGTTTATGTATTATATACTCGCTAGCTTCTGCCTAGCATTTTCGGTGAATTAATAAAAGGTTTTGTTGGCCGTTAAAAAAAAAATAGTTGCAGTGTGTTTAAAGATGATGAATGTATTGTCTAGTAGTTGGGAATGGTGAATATGGAATTTACTGATTACAATGTTTACCATGGAATTTACTGATACCTTTTACTGACCACACAGACAACTTTTGAGATTACATTGTTTGAGTAAGCCATGTCGTACTTTTGAGATTACATTTATATCTTGAGTTTTTGACATGATTTAAAGGGGCTATATATGTCAGCCTAATTGCTCCGGATACCGAAAAGTAAGGCTGTAAACGGTTCGGTTCGGTTAGCTAGAAATTTTGAACCGTTTTTTGGGTTTCGGTTCGGTTCGATCAGTTAGAAATTTTAAACCGTTAAATTCAGTTAGCCGAAAATCGATTACCCGAAAAAGTCGGTTAATTTTGGTTTTATTTTCGGTTAACCATTTATTAAAGTTATGCTAATATAAAATTTAAGTTTTAATTACAATAGTCAATTTACATTGCATTAATTAATTTTTTTTATATATAATAGTTATTTAACTACATTAATATTTTGTTTTATAAATAAATATACATTTTATCTAATTGTGAATTACTTTTTTCTAACGTTTTATTTATACAATGCAAGTTTCTATCTAAGAGTATCATGATTTACTACTTAAAATGTCTTTTATATGATATAACTAATGTTTTTGATAAATATCTTAAACAAAGTTAACAACTTTTCTTAAAAAGAGTATATATATAAGAAAATTAATTATAACATTCAAAACTAATTATAGATTGTGAAAGAAAGTTAGTAAACTTGTTAATATCTTAGACAACAACTACAAAAATTTAGCTAAAGAGATATGTAAATGATGTATTTATGGAATACATATATGTTTAAATATACATATATATGATTATATGTAGGTATATATCAAAATTCGGTTCGGTTTAGTTAACCGCGGGTAATGAATATTGAAAACCGTAACCGAACCGTTACACTTCGATTTTTCGGGTTTCGGTTTTTTTCAGTTTCGGTTTTTTCAGTTTCAGATCACGCGGTTCGGACCGGTTTTTCGGTTTTCCGGTTCATTTCTTACACCCCAACCGAAAAGGCCACCCTATCACATTATCTATCAATAGGTTTAGTGGTCTGAAAGCCAACTAAACATTTTAAAGCCCGAACGTCATTCATAATTTGATGGGCTAAAAGTTATTGTCAGCAGGTCCAACATGTCCGAATGGTAATCCACGATCCAAGGAAAACCCATCAACCCACACAAATTAATGGTAAAGCTTCATTAGATTTCCGTAAAAATATAATGTCATAACTTATTCTATATAAACATTTAAAAATTATAATTTATTTTTATTATATTTTGATGCAAAATTTATTGAAATCAAAAAATGAAAATTACCACATATAGTGATCTCAATGATACAAAACTCAAGCGTGATACGTATCAAGTACATATACATATTTGTGTGAACATAATTGATTACACTTTAAGCCGATTCTTGTCACAAATAATTCGGTTAAACCACTACGTTTGATTATATTTGAATAACACAAATTTTAAGCCAATCAAGTTTGTATAACGGGGAAAAAAAGTTTATATATACACCCACTGGGATAAGATACACCTTGTAGTCATTCGGAAATTTTTCGCACATTGTTTTCAACAAAAGTGCACATCATGTTTAACTCGGGAAACAAACTAACAACATTGATGTGAATATACGGTCAAGTTTGTCTTATTTTCTGTCGTGACTTGTGAGTACCAAGTATAATGTTGTTTATCTTCTTAACATCAAAGCAAAAACGTCACATTTAAATTAACCATAAAAGTGATCAAAGTTGGAAGCTATGAAGCCCACTGATAGGCCCAAAGATATCGGCTGGATTGATCCAGTAGCATGACTATGCTCTGGGCCTTAATTTGTATGTTTAATACGAGTAATTCTGTTAATTTCTGACATTTTCATTTATATAATTCTAAAGAGAACAATATTTTAAACTTCCTTTGAACATTTTTAACATATTATAGTATGCCATGACTATATAACTCTAGATATAAATACATTTTAGATATGTGATTGAAGTTTACCTTTTAGATTAAGAAGATTAAACCATTTCCATGGTGGTCTTGTAGTTATCGTCTTGAGAACTTTATAAGAAGAATCACTGATTAGGTTCGAATCTCGTTAAGAAATATCTCTAGGTGGTTAAGGAAATGTTCAAAAAGTATATGTCCTACACAATAATCTGAACATGCATAGATATGACCTCTTTTTTAAAGCTAAAAAGGAAAAAGATATATACTCCCCTATGCGGTCATGAAGAAACTACTTTTTTCTTGTATATAATCTTCTTAAAAATGGTAACAAAAACACTTCAATCAATTGCACTAAATGCATTTTTTTTCTTTTTATTTATAGAAAGCTTATGTTCATTAAATAAAAGACACACGTACACACGTTAGACTAACCCTATTTTTAATGATATTTATTACTACAGGAGGTCATATGTACATAATAATATGCAATTTGCGTGTATATACCTATAGATTAATTAAAGTGATAGTTATATACAACTTCTCGATCTTGAATATTAATGTGTGTTTGAATCTCTATTCTCGCAAAAGTATATATAATGCGTGTTTTCTGACCTAAAGTGATTCATTGCCATTCGTACGCATTTGGACCAGGCGAGCGAAACTATATCTTATACTTTATATTAAAGTTTGACAAGACAGCGCGCAATAACGTATAATATTAACGCGTACGATTTTTCATTCCCACACTCGCGGTACGACAAGTAACAAAAATCATCAATTATTATTTATTGAACTTTTCAAAGAAAAAAAGGTTCCTTGTAAACGAAAATGATGTGTATACAATAGACATTGTGGAATGATTCCCAAGTGTGAAACAACATATTCATTAGAAAATAGTATTTCTATAATGGTGAATTTCAGTTAAGTCAACTTGAAACAGTCAACTTAATTAGTGAAGGGCTTGTAAGTTGTAACCCACGGTTTTGATCATTTCAACTGCCGCTAAAGTTACATCATTTTTTATCGCAGCCTGTATCCCCGTTATTGTTTTTTTTTATCTTGACCATAACTAATTTTTGCAGCGATAGTCGCTGCAAATAGTGTGGGCCCCCTGTGTGTAATAGTAAATCTGACAAATTAATAGCGGGCCCTCTGTCAGTAATCACTGCAATTAATTGGATATGAACAAAACACCACTATTTGCAGCGATGTGTGGTTGAATTACCAAAAGTCTGGTCAGGATACCAAACGCCTATTTTATTATTATTATTTTTTTTTATAGCAGTTACCTATCTACTAGTAGGAACAAATAAGTTTGGTGTGCATAGTAAGTTAGGGAGCTGAACTTGTCATCCTATTCTCCTAAAAATTAAACTGAGAGTTTTTTCCGTTCAAGTAATTTGAGAAAAACAAAGTTTTTGTTGACTTGGAGCTAATGTAGCTTAAGCAGAAAACCATTTTTGAACATTTCTTTAACCACCTCTAAAATTATACTAAAACGGAATTCAAACCTGAATTTTTTATAAGTATAGACTACTCGTATTAACTACTAAAACCACCTTAAAGGTGGTTTATTAACTTATTAGCCCTGAAATTGTTTGAATCAAGTATCAATATTTGAAATTAAAATTTCAACAACATCAGTTGAAAAACCATCTTGACTCTGCCATTTAATCATAAGTTCAATTTCTAGACTTTCTTAATCATCATAATTGCCTCATTTTCCATCCAATCTTACAAAGCAACACACTACAAGAAAAATGTCGATTAGTGACCATTTTGCTTAGTGACAACTAAATTAATTGTCACTAATAACCTTATTTAATTAAAAGTGATCACTAAATTTGATCATTAAACAAAATTAGTGACCAAAAAATAATATTTTTTGGTCTCTAAACAAAATTAGTGATGAAAATGGACCACTCAAAATTTGGTAACTAACCACAATATAGACCAAATTTTGATTGTTAGTGACGAAATTTTGGTCAGTAAGATAAATTAATAACCAAATGTTTTTCGTCACTAATAGACATTTTTCTTGTAATGACATAAGATGATCCATAGACATAGTTTCTAACAATTGTGTATTTAGCCATTACTCTCTATAAAATTTCTTTTTCGATAGTCACTCAAGTTATATTTTACCTACCAATTTAATTCTTTGTACTTTTAACAATTTTCTTTTATGCATATTATTTACTTTACATATAAAACAAGTTTGTAAACAAGTAACAAAACGCATTTAAAGAAATCTTTTCTATATGTACGCATTCATCCCGTCGACTATATCAAGTACTAATAATGATAGATATAACAGTAAATTAGTCTTACTTAAAGTACCAAAAAAGTGTTTTGATATAATGATATTGAACTTTTATAGATATAACCGTAAATTATTAGAAGTGGATTTAGTTGGTTAGTTAAGCGTGCGTACGTGTTTGTTGGGGTGATACTGATGGGACTCAAAAGGTCCCTGAAGATATGAAAACGCTTTTGACATGTTTATAGATTTGTGGTATCACTTAGATTTTACGCGTTAGTGTTTTACTTAACGCATATAAAAAATTTTGTACATTTTCATATTAAAAACTTATTTCTGAATTTTATGGTAAGGGTATAACTTTTTAATGCTCCTTTAGCTATTCGTTTAGGAAAACCCATATCTTTATAGATGTCTTACCGAAATCAACATTACATCTTAGAGTATCTGACTATATGTTTATCAACTCTCAAACTTTATTAACTTTATATTATTATTTTTTTACTCTTATATCATTTGGAAAAATTAATAAGTAAACATATAAATAATTAGAATGATAGTACTATAATTTTAACTTATCTATACTTCTATACTACTATATAAATATTATACATCTTTGTTGAAAAGTTAGAAAAAAAAAAGAGATGTGAAATTACCAGTTTACCTTTAATGAATTAATTTACACTATCAATCTCTTATTTTCTAAGATGTTTCCACTAACCCTTTAGATCGCATACCTTTACATCAAAAATTATTACCATCCCCACTTGCCGCCATCACCACCCGTCATCGACGCCACCAGACCGTCGTCGCGACCACCGTCGCATTGCGCGGGTACCATGGTAGTAGAATTTAAATAAAGTGGAAATTTGCTTTTATATTGAAGATGACTTATATATGGTACCATGTGTGTAATATGGTTTTAATCAACAAATTGAAAGTTGAATTATCATCTATAAATGATTAACATCATCTTTTTGACATTAATAGTATATCTACCATACTTCTTCATTATTGAAGTTATTGGTTCTAATCAAAATTGTAAAAGTGTCATATAAGACGTCGAAGACTAAATATTCCTAATAAATACGTAGTAATATAGATTGTCAAACGCATTAAGGCTGTTTTTACTTTTCAGGACGAATGAACGAATTATTTTAGTTTTTCTATGGATATTAAATCAATGGAATTGGCCATCCAGAAGATCATGGAGTGGCTTTGAATATTCAAAAATGATTTTTATGTCTCCGAAATACCAAATATTCCTTCTGTTTATAATACTTTTGTATTGTATTGTATTTGATGGTATACGTACCCTTCCGTTTATATGCATTTGATTTCCCCATGTTTTATATATGGTACGGAGTACTATATATTAAACCTGATAATAAGTATGTCAAATCATATATATATATATATATATGGTCTATTAATGGTTACGTAAGAAATTAAAGAGTTGATATTCATTCACTTGTGTATCTTTTTTCTTTTTAATTTTCTCGATTCATGCTTGTCAACTATATGAAATTTCCTGAATGGCTGAATCAAGCCGTTCTTAATTTATTTACGAGTTTTTCTTTTCTTTTTTTTTTTTTGAAATGCTCAAGGCGTCGTTGTTCTTGAATCTTGATTGATTGCTTTAGTTTGTTCTTTTAAATTTAGTAGTATCTTAACCTACCAACCTAGTTTATAAGATAATTAAGTTAAATTTTGACCAAAGAAACCTGCTAATTATGCCACAGGTGGTTCTAATTGACTTAATTTAATTGGTCTCTAGAATCGGGAAGGTGTCACTTGGATCAGCTTTGTGTATATTAAAGGAAGAAAAGAAATAGAAGGGGTAGTCGCTATCTCGATTATATATTAATTAAGATATGCCCGGCCACGTCCTAAACCTACACCATCTCAAACTTCATTGTCATTACCACCTAATCCTTCTAAATTTCCAAAGTTTCTCCGTAGTTCATACTCTTGTAGCGCACCTACATCTGGTATTTTTTTATTGGACACGGTACCACATCGATTTATGATACGAGTAATTTATTTTCAAATTTTGACAATTAATTGTTCTCATCCGACTTGACATTATCTTACATTTTTTTTTTCCTAAAGGCAAATTTATTGATAACTGTAAGACAATTAAAATCCCATATTACTGATTAAACATGAAGTTTGAGATTGAGACTTCTTAAAGTTTTATTAAACCACTAGTTCAAAAGTTCAGTGTCAGTTTTTGATGATTTAACTTTCTGCCTTGACATCTTTCATTCGTCTCAAGAAATTTACTTATATTATGAGCAGTTATCGCAACTGGCTGTTTTGCGGCGATGTTTTAGTTAATGATCGCAATTTTTATGGCAAAAAATTTTTTTTTACACGTGTTTGTCAATTTGTGTTAGTCGGCCCTTTTTGACTTATTGTTTGAGATTATTGTTATCGAAACTTTTGTAAATTATAGGTTTTTTTTATCATGATTTTCCTACTTCAATTTTTGACAAAATGTAAAGGGAAAAATGCCTATTTTGAGGATGTCCGGTGTAATTTTAGAAAGGGACAATCTTATATATCTCCTTCCTAAAAATAAAAATAACATATTTACCCATCTAAACTATATAATGTCATATATACCCAATCTAAACTTCTAAACTCTCATATTTACCCAAATACTAACTTCTAATAACTATAAATCATTTTACGTGCCAAATTAGATTAACACTTTTTTTTAAAGGCAACATGTGAATTCATCATGGACTCATGGTTTCTATAAGTTTCAAAGTCCGTTCGGACATAATATTTTACGTAATCAATAATTTATTTATTTTTAACCGCAAGACACTCTTCAAATGAGTAGTTTGTTTATGAATTCTTTTAACTTACATATCTATCATATTTATGTATTGTTAAAAATAATTTATTCTTGTATTGCTTAAAGTAATATCAAGTTTGTAAAAAAAAAATTACATCACCTAAGATGGCTTTAAACTACAAATGAATAACCCACTTTGAGTTTGAAATTAAAGTATTTAAAATAATGTGTGATAGGATGAAAATTTCTTTCATGATCGTGTAGTTGGCGTAGAAGAAATGAAAAAGGAAAAAAAAAAGAGAATATATCATATTTATTACTAATATTAGGAGGAATGAAAATAAATTATAAATTTGGCTTAATAATTTTATTAATAATATATGGATAAATATGAGAGTTTAGAAGTTTATATTGGATATATATATGATATTATTTAGTTTAGGTGGATAAATATGTTATTTTCATGTTTAGGAGGGGGATATATGAGATTATCCCTTTTAGAAAATAGGGACGAAACTTATGCTTCTCTAACCATTCGTATAATTTACTACTAGATTATTGTACCGCGTAATACGCGAGTAAATATATTTATTAAAAGTACAATTTTCTTAACAAATTAAAATATTCAATTTCACTTTATTAACATTTGCTTTTTTGACCTTGATAATTTCACAAACACTTATTGTGTTGCTCATTAAGTCTTACTAATTCAATAACATATTCAATGCCAAAAGTTATTACTTATCCATGTAATTACAAATATCTCGATGTCATTCGGATTTTCATGTCATATCATAAAAAATAATACACATGACACATTCTTTTGATGGTACATAGGCATATAACTTTTTAAACCGAGTTGTGAGATTGCCACCATCAAGCTAATGATCATTCCAGATTTTTGTCTTATTTTCACTCCCAACTGTTCTTTAATAACATTTTAAGGAGGCTAGCAATCGAGTGTGCCTCGGAGAATGAGGAATATATATTTACCCATATATTATTACCATTTATTTTACATAGAGACGCAGACTCAAAACCATGAATCACATGAATGATTTTAATCCTAATGACATCCAGATTTAGAACCACATGTCATATCTATTTGTACATATCAATGCTAAATTATGAGCATCCCAGCCACCAAAACCTGAGCCACCTACTTGTTTACCTGACAATTGTCTCTTAGTCGATCCATACATTTCAATTTTCAAGTTTGCCCCCCCCCCCCTCCCTTACCCTTTCCAAAAAAAAAAATGAAATTATGATCTTTATCAATCGAAATAGAGAAAAATAATATATCCTAAATATTTTGAACTGTCGAGTTAGAATCCACTACAGGCAACACGTTATATATTAAATTAAGATTTTATTCTATAATAACTTTGCAAAATTTATGAAATATAACCATGTATGGAGTTCCCACTTTAATTTTGGTACAATGTAAACTTTTTTAAGGGTATATTTTTTGTTTCTACAAAATATTACTCGTAATAGATAAAGAATACATGCAAACGTCGACTTTGTTGTCATAAGTCTCTTCTTTGGAAGTAAATCACTGGTGTTGGAAACATTAGTTTTGAGATAAACCTCTCTATTCGTAGAGTACAAATTTTGAGTTGTTTTGATTTTAATAGAATAGAAAAAAAATGAGGTTGGAAAAAGGGTTTTTTTTCTTTGTTTGGGTAAATGTACAATACATTGATAATATAGTTATATGTAAGTACATTATATTTTTTTCAAATTCTTTTATAATAATAATCACAATAGTCATGCATATTTACATTATATATCATTAATTTTGATAAATTATTTTATTTAGTTAAATACAGTAGAACTTCTTTGTCACTACATGCTCCAAAATTGCAGATCAATGTTAAAGGTTGGCGTTCCCAAAGTTATCACTCACCTAAGTTAAACTCGGTCTTCTCAACATTGTCGTTGATATTTGACTAAACCCGACGTTATTATATCTTTATATGTAAATATATTGTAAATACAGGGTGTTACGACATTATTAATATTCAATTTTACTTTATTAAGGTTTAAAATATAGCATGCTATTTTTATTAATAGAAAATTGATCTATATATCTTAAATGGAACATGTCCTAAATATTTCAATTAAAATATGCTTTGTTTTTTCTTTTTGTATGATATTAACTATTTTTATTGGATAAGATATAAAACAGGTAATATTATTATTAGGATATAGATTAGCTATTATCTATTGTATATACAATATTAACTATATATATTAGTTATTATTCTTGATTTTTTATATTACAATTATTGGGTAAAAAATATAAATTTGTGATGAAAAACCAAAAAGTGTAAATTAAATTTAAAGGGGGATTTTTTGTATTATCATAAAAAGTATAAGTATTAATATTGTCGTTTAATAAAGATGAAATAATTAAATTTGATCTAATGGTTATAAATCAAAGATATAATTCATCCAAAGATTCTTGTTTGTTTAAAGATGAATTTAGAACCTTGTTATATATATATATATATATATATATATATATATATATATATATATATATATATATATATATATATTGGTAGAAGATTGGTAGATTGCCTTTATACTATCAAATATTCATTTTCGTAAATAAAAGTAATAAAAGAGATATATTGTAAGGATTAGATATGTTTGTAAAGCCTGCAAATTTAACTTTCTTATCATTTCTTTTGATTATCTGGTATGATGATTATATAATTTTTTATTTGTTTTTTTTTTAACATAAATAGTTTTATTTGTACTTCGACAAGTGCCATAGATATTAGTAAATTTATAATATTTTCTTCGTGCCATGTACTCTTCCTTGTGGGCGGCTGGGAATATTAAAACATTACTTATCATTCATGACCATGTTTCTACCTTGTCGTTTTCGCTTTTCTTTTTTTATTAAATTTATAGGACCCAAAATTTGCAACAATTATGTCATATCCATGTTATAATGATAACCAAAATTACGCAGCCATATATCCTTGCCTGGATTCATATATACATGCATAACTAGCAATATGATACTAGTAAAGATAAATTATATGAGTCAACTTATAACTAATCCATAAGCATAAAAGGTTTTAATTAATAATTAATTATCCATTTGAATCCTCTATTCTTTGTCAAGCAAGTAATGTGGGCTGAAGGAATGAGATCATAATAGCCATGACAATGTCATATATTTCTGATTGACTTTATTAAATAAAGGAAGAATAGAAGGAAAATCGTAAGGTATGACGTTGGATGTTGAGTCAAGCACACTCGTTAATGAATTATTCATGTTCGAGAAATAATATAATATAGTCTATAGTTTAAGAATTGATTAAGATTTATTGCACGGGAATCCAATTAACTTTAAATAATTTTGTTGCTGACTTTTGGTTTTTAGAACTCTCTGTCGATATTAACTTTTGACGTTTTTATGGTGGTGGCTTAGGATGGGTTTTTATGATAATTATACAATAAAATTTCTATAAATTAATATTTGATAATTTAATAACCTTAATAAAACTAATACTCGTAATTTGTTTAGTCTCAACTTAGGATCATACAAAATTAGACCTCAATCAATAAAATAATAAGATAATAACTTATTTGAAATCCCAATACCAACGAAACTATAAGTAAATAATTCCCAAAATATCCTAAAATTCAAAGTTGTCTAGTCTAAATTGTATTTTTAGTGTTTTTTTTTTTACTTCAAAAATCAGATTTGGGTTTATCTCTAAATCTACTCTGTTGCATTAAGAGTTGAGACAATGTATTTTGGTATAGCAACAAAAAGTTATGAAGAGTTGTTCATCGACTAACTTTCAAATAGAAAGTTTTGTCAACCCACTGCATTAAATTTTGTTGAGTGCATCTTTGACAATATCTCTTATACCCGCATGAAAATAATGAACTTGGCAAGTTCATTTCGCGTGTGAATATATGTTAAAGGTCATTCATAAACCTTTTTAAATTGATATTTTATTATTTTATCAAGATATTATTATCTTGATAAATTAATTGATAAATTAATAAAATATTTTGATCCCAATATTATTAATTTATGAAGATTGTACTGTGTATAGATTCAATTAAGGGTGATGACTTCGTATTTGGTACTTATATTCTTTTCTTTTTTTTCCGTCTATATTAAACAAAAATTAAAAGTCGAAATAATAGATAAACTCATGGTTTAGTAAAACTTAGCATACGTTTTAATATATTATAGAACTTCCCAAATTAGTAGGGCTGTAAACGGTTCGGTTCGGTTAGCTAGAAATTTTGAACCATTTTTCGGGTTTCGGTTCGGTTAGTTATAAATTTCGAACCGTTAATTTCAGTTACCCGCAAATCGGTTATCCGAAAAAGTCGGTTAATTGCGGTTTTATATTCGGTTAACCATTTATTAAAGTTATGCTAATATAAAGTTTAAGTTTTCAATTATAATAATCAATTTACATTATATTAGTTAAGTTTTCTATGTAAAATAGTTATTTAACTACAATAATATTTTGTTTTATAAATAAATATCTAATTTTGAATTACTTTTTTCTAATATTATATTTATGTAATGCAAGTTTATATTGAAGAGTATTATAATTTAGTACTTAAAATGTCTTTTATACGATATTACCAATATTTTTGATAAATATTTTAAACAAAGTTAACAACTTTTTATTAACAAGTATATATATATATACATAACAAAATTACTTAAAATATCCAAAACTAATCATAGATTGTGAAATAAACTTAATAAAATTGTTAATAGTTTAGGCAACAAATACAAAAAATTAGTTAAATAGATATGTAAATGATGTATTCATGTAATACATATATGTATAAATATACATATATATGGTTATACGTAGACATATATCAAAATTAGGTCCGGTTCGGTTAACTGCGGGTAATGAATATTGAAAACCGTAACCGAACTGTTACACATCGTTTTTTTTGTTTTCGGTTTTTTCGGGTTTCGATTTTTTCGGTTTTGGATCACGCGGTTCGGAATGGTTTTCCGGTTTTCTGGTTCATTTCTTACACTCCTACAAATTAGTGATGAAATTTACTGAAATGTCTTCAGAATAATATTTTCACAACTAAATTATCTAGTAAATATGATAACATCAACTAATCAAGTAGTGAAATGGGAAACAATACATTTTTTTTTAACTGCATTATATTCTACTCCTATTTTTAAATTACACGTATGCTTATAAATCAGGGCTCTCAAAAAACCTATATTAATCTACCCTCACAAATGTGAGAAGTGGTACTCGAAACCAAGTGAATCCCAAATGATTTTTTATTTTGATATTATTTTTAGGTTAATGGAGAGAATTGTAAATTAAGTTCATTAAGAGTTAATGGTACAGAGTTGTAAATTAAGTTCATTAAGAATATTATAGTTATTTCAATTATATTTTATAGGTATCTTAATTGAAGATATTTAAAATAGTGAATAAAAATTAAGTGACAGTTTGAAGTTATTAACAACTTAGTTGAAGAAAAATAAAATAGAAAGAACTAAATAATTTATAATATAATACAAATATTTCAAAATCCATCTGGGTTACAGCCAAGTGGTCACTTTCTCCTTAAAAAGCGATTTGGTGAGAACATCTCATGTTCGAATCCCTGTAAAAGCATACTCTACCAACCAAAGTTTTGGGGGTCTCCCGCCAGATGGTGTTGCATGGTCGTTAGCTTTAAAGGAAAAATTCTTTTATGACATTTCATTTACTTTTTTTTTTTATTATTATTACTTTTTAATACCAATATTTTAAGGACACTCTTAAACAAAAGGAGATACATATTGGTTACACTCGTGGAACACCAAAATCCAAATTTTTGGTTGTTGAGGTTTGTTTTTTTTCTGCTCTTTTTTCGAAAAGTTTTTTTGGGCCGAATTTATTTATGTTTTAATTTTATTGGAAATGTATTTCATTTATGCATCAATAAAAGCCAGTACTAGTCAACTTGTAAATGTTGTTATTTGACATAAATAGTCAAGTTTTGCTATATAGTAATTTTTAATAAATTAATATTGACAAAGAAATTTGAATGATGTATAATTTAGAATATTGTATATGTTTTTTAAATTTTTGACGTTGTAACTTATTTTATAAATATGAAGATTTAAAATGGTTTTATTATTATGAGAAGGGTACCCCACAATGCGGCGGCGGCGGCGGAGACGGGTGGTGGCGGTAACGATGTGATTATTAATATAAAAATAATTTATTTAAAAGAGGTAGTTTAGTTATTTTAAGGGTTAAGGAATGCACATTGTAAATAATTTTATTAAGAGTATTTTATAGGTATATTAGGTGAAATATTTAAATTAGTGAATAAAGAAGAGAGATAATTTGAATAAATAGGGTTGAAATTATGTTGAAAGTTAAAGGTATTTTGGGTATTTTAAAATATAGAAAGTTTAAAATGGGGTAAGGATAGTGTATTTTACAAAGGAATAAAGTAGTATACAACAACAACAACAGGACCCAATCCCTGCGCGGGGTATGGGGGAGGTAAGCTGTAGACAGTCTTACCTCTACACAAAGGTAGAGAGACTGCTTCCACAGGGATCTCCGGCCACAAAGGAGTGCAAGACGGAAAATGAGAAATGTTTAGAAAATCATACCTGTCTGCCGAGAATCTGAAAAGAAGAAATACCTTTCTACTGTGTCCGGCTACTATGCGGGTCAAACGTTTATCAATCATGCGTCCTACCGATATCTTAGAAACATGTTTGACAATACAAATACAAATACGAAAGCAACCATATTGGGCATATTTAACAACATAAAAGTAGCAACCACAAAAGGAATAAAGTAGTATAGATATAGAAAAATGAAAGCATAATAAGTTTTGTATACATAAAAATAAATTTAGCTATTAAAATTGAACTGATCAATCATTAAATGTGATAACTAAGAAAACCAAAAAAAATGACCTAATGCCTAAGGAAATTTTTTATTAAGTGAATTTGGTGTAAATTATGAAGGATAATTCAGACTTTCCCTATGTTGCAAATGTAGGTGATACCATACATAAAAATTTATGTACTCTTTATAATCTATCTATCTATCTATAATATAATTAAAAGAGGGATTGGAAGTACACTTGACACCCCTAATCTTCTTCCTTTAACTTAATACTCTCTCCTTATTAATTCTCTATTTTTTTTTAATATTTATTTAATAAATAATGTCTAAACTTTAATAAAAAAAACTTATAAAAGAATTATTATTATTATTTTTATTGTTATTATTATCTATATATATACCACCTAGAAAACCCTTACATATTCTCAACCCTAAAAAAAAAACCTACGGGAAAAAAAAACAACCTACGATCGATTACTAAAAATGTTTTTTATTTATATACTTTGTTCATATTTAATCATTATTATTATTTAACATTGAATTCTTATGTTTGTTATTTAACTAAAGTTGGAAAAAAAATGTAAAATGTAATCAATATTTATATAGAGTTAAATTTCATATGTTTCTTCTTTAACTTTCATTGATTAAGTTGTGATATTGGTCATACTGATGGTTGCTCGAATCATACCGTTACTGTGTAAATTTTTAATTCGTCTATAATCAAAAGTTGTCATCAAGAATAAATTTACTAAGAATATATATATAGAGATTTATGAAGCAGAAATTTACCCATTAAGAATTAGTACTTGATCTTCGTACACAATGCAACTTCTTTATTTTTAATTATTAATATATGTTTATGTTTTTATAACGAGTATGATTCCAATATGTATGATAGACCTTCCCCAAAAAATTAGATTATTACGTATTACTTTTTTTTTTAGCTTTTTACCTTATTTGAATCGTTTTATGTTTTATTTTTAAGTATTTTAATTTTATTCGGTATCTATCTAATATACTTGAATTCTAATTTTTTAGCTTTGATTAAAATATTTTGAGACTACTCGTTCATTAGATGTGAATGAGCGCTAGTATGATTATAAATACAACTAAGATTTCGCTAGCTAATAGAATCTCATTAACAAAAGAATTGTTGTTTCTACCCTAATCTAATGAAGTAATGGGTCATTTTCACTGATATTAAACAAATACAAATGTGGCTATCTTGACAAGGGTGGCATGCTTTAACCTAAACCTACCTCTCTCACAAACTTTATTATCAATGACACCTAATTCTATAGATGTTTCCAAAATTTCTCAATAATTCGAGTTGTAAGAATGGTCTACCTAGCGATGTTTGGTACGTTTATAGTAAAGATACATACAGATCATTTGGTTTTTGATTAGTTAGATAAATACTTGTATTTATATATTTTTTAAATATTTTTTTCAAGGTTCAATATGATTATAGTTGTAGTTAGATAATCTTTTCAGTAGTCAGATAATTTATATGGGTATTTAAAGATCCAAAAGGTTGAAAGCAGAAAGAGGTGCCAAATGGGCGGGACAGTGTGTGCTTCGGTGCCTATCCGATGCCTACTTCTTGCCTAGTGCATACCGTCCAACCTTATTATTCATAGTAACAATATTTTGAATCGGCGTTATAATCATTTATGTATAGAAAGTAACTGGTCCTAATACTTGTAAGACGTACGGTAGTTATGTAGATTGTATCATAAAGAAATTCGAATGTACCACATACATGATTCGTGAATATGATTGTAGTTAAAAAGTAAACCGATGATCGAAACTAAATTTTAATAAATAGTAATGATAAATATAATATATGTTTAGTTACAGTTTTGGATTTACATTAAAATTTTAAAAGCAAATCAAAATCGAAACTTATAAGCATATTGAATGATGACAAATAGCCTTGTGATTTCAGATTGTAAACTTAAAATTTTAAAGTTTTTATGCTAATAACTTATTATAAGTAATATAAGTAGGTTTTAGGTAAAATAAAACAAATACTAAAGTAAAACAAATAAAACAATAGATTTTTTTCATTGAACATCACCGTGCATCATAAAATTTATCGTGCATCAATTGCTTCGTGAATCTTCATGCATCTTTTTAATCATAATCTAAGGGTCAAGATCTTGTCCTATTTATTTTACTTTAATACGTGTTTTACAATACCTAACCCCAATATAAGTAATATGAGTTGAAGAATTGAGAAAAAAGAAAAAAAAAATAATTTTATTAATAAGAACACAATAAATCAATTAAGGTTATAATGTGTTTTGTATCTATAAGCCAAAAGTTAGAATTTATATCCAAGTCTAATAAGAAAATTGAATGTATATACAATTAAAAAACTAATTTAATAAAATAAATAAATTAAAAGAACACGTGTCGATCAAAGATTACGCCACGCGTTGTTTTAAGAACATCTAAATCTTATTTTAGTTTATTGGTAGATATCAAGACATCAGAAAAAATAATCTAAGAAAAAATAGTTACATCAATTGTTTACAATTCACACTACTGACATCACCCTCATCGTCGTATTGCGTCGATACCCTTAATTATGCACTAAATATACATCAGATTGTGCATTTGTTTCGAAGTTAAGAAGGTAGTTTGTGGAAATAAATGGTTTTGTAAAATTTGAGCACCGAAGAACATGAAAGTCATGAGGTGGAAAATATCTATGTAGTAACGGATCAAACCATATCAAGATTTCCATCTTTGACGCAATGACAAAACAAAGACTTATAAAAGTATAGAATTGAGGCCATCTAGAACACCACGTTTGTTTTCTTGTGCGAAAAGGCTTACACTTTACAGTAATTGCAGATTCTAAATATATGAAAGTTTTTTTTCTTTTTCTTTTCTCTTGTTATAATTTAGGATGATAACTATTTTTTATTTTAATGACGGAGTATATATTAAATTAACAGGCAGCTTGCAAAATAATAGCTAACAAATAAAGACTTCATTTTCTAATATATCAATATTTTCAGTTAATTAATAACTTTTCAAAATTTATATTTTTCTAACCATGAAGTTGTTCAAATGCCAAAGAAAAAACACACACACACAAAAAAAAACACACGATAAACTAATAATAATATATATTGCGATGATCATTTGAGGATACTAGAAGCCTTATGGAGAATCCATGCACTTTGTTTTGAGAAGTCAAATCGTATTATAAATCATCATCATAATTATACTATGACCATGTTATATCCAGCTTAATAAGATTTTACCATAATTCGTTTTGATGTTCGAGTTACACGATTTTAAATAACCACCACGTTTTAAAAATTCGTTGGTTAACTTATACGTAAGTATAATTGTTCAAAATGGAACAAATGCAAAAAATATTATAGTCACCAACTCACCAATTTTCTTATATACTTACCATCAACTTATTATATGTATGTAACATTGTTTGGTGACAAACTGACAATATGTCACGAGATCATTCTAAACATATAAAAAGTTAGTTTTTACAATAATAAAGAACATGAAAGTAAAAGATATACGGGGAAAAGTTATATTAGAAACCTCAAAAATTACAAAAACCTTTAAGTGCATTCTTTAAATTAAAGTTATTTACTATATGATTGCTTATACATGTTCATATAATTATATAATTGCTTAAAAATATTCATATAGCCATTTATATACATTTGATCATCATCAATATCATGAAAACATTATTTTATAAAATACTTGCATACATATGATCGACCTGCATACATGTGATCATAACACGCACTATTTGTGCACATATGATCATAAAATGAAGGTTAATCCATGTTTCTACCTATTATAAATCTAAAATTGCACCTAAATAACTAAAAAACAATCACCATGTTAATAATAATCATTAATTAACCTTGATTTAAAAACTTTATACAATTTTTGGGTTTCCAAAATAATTTTTCACATTATATTATATACTAGTACTAGTTAATCAACTCGGGTTTAACCTGGGCATGTTAATTAAAATTGTAAAACTATAAAATAAGTTAAAAGAAATTATGTAATATTTGTTTTTAAAACATTATAACTTGATATAAATCTAATTAATAATTCAACTAAAACAATAATTATATAGTTAATAAATCAACTAAATAAAAAAAATATTTTATTTGTGATATTATATAAGAGAAATTTTTTATTCTTTAAACAAATGATTGAAATTTTTAGGCTATTTTTATATTATTTTTAAGTAAAAAGAATTATGCTTTAAACAAATGATTGAAATTATGACATCATAATTAAATAAAAAGAATTTTTAAGTGAAATATGATTTTGCCACATCAACAACTTTCTAATAATACATATAAAAAATAATCTTGCTTTATTATATATAGAGATAGAGATATATGAAAAAAAATCTATTTATTTTACAAAATAAAACTAAAATGTGCATGTAATTCAGATTACAGTGTAAATGTGTAATATATTCATATTACGTTCAAAAAATTCAGATTACAGTATATAATTAATATGTCTTGATTATCAGACTTGCTTGTATTTATTAACTTCGAGGATCCTTACAATCAATTCTAACAAACTAGATTTAGAGTTTTACGGAGTATATACGAAAATCTAAGCCATTTCTTGTAGAAAGATACATAGTTAAATGCATAAATTACAAGTAATCTATGGTTGTTAATGAGAATATTTGTACATAATTTATTTCCTTTAATAACATACCTATTTTAATGCATAAAATCGACATAATCTAATTTTAACAACGTATGGTTGACAAAAAAACATTTTTACATAAATCATTTCCTGTAATAACATGCATATTTTAATGCATAAAATGCATTTAATCTAGTTTTTAACAAATTTTATTTTATAAAAATATTTGTACAAAAATTAAAGATCCATTTGTCTGTCTTCTTTCAAACTTCACTTTTTAAAGAAGCCAAAAGTTGGGAGAGAGAAGGCAGTCCTCAATTCCTCATGCCACAGGTATAAATTATTCCCCCAATTATCAAATTATTATATTTCTTAATTATAATTATTATTTAATTAATATATTTATCAGTGTGTCAATATTTTAGTTTCAAGATTAATATATATACAGAAACATAAAAGCCCCCTCTTTGGACAGTCTGTCTCTCTTATATTTTTGGAAGTTTCCGCTCTGTTTTTCTTTTGTAAATTGTTACCAAATTGATTCGATAAAATATTATTTCCTTTAATTTAATATTAATTACTCGTATTGTTTTTGGGTTGTTTATTCTGTGTTAGTTGGAAAAAATAATGTATATTTCTTAAATTAATAATATATATTTGCCATGTTAAAGTCAATAAATGAAAGGGACACAAAAAGAGATCCAAAATCATTTTGAGTCTTCGTTCAAACATTTCGAGCTCAATGAAAAAATCAAATTTATAGAACCACCATTTTCCTTACATTTTCTTGTAATAATAAATATATATACACATTCACATATATAGATACATATTTTGCTTCACATTCTTGGAAAAAACCCATTGTTCTTTCTTTCATTTCTGATACAAAAAGATTGTAAATTTGCAAGAAAACTTGAGACTTTTATATATCTATATATATATATACACACACACACACACACTAATTATTTCTTCATTTCATTTCTGGGTTTTACTTATTTTTATATATAATTACTGGGTTTTTGAGCTTTTCTGCTACAGCCCTTTTTATAATACACTTGGTTTGTGTGTAAAGCACCAAGCTTTGTTGTTTTTTGGGATATTCTTCACCTGGGTATTGGCTAAAACAAGTTTTCTTGAAATAAAGTTTGAATCTTTTTATCCAATAAGCATATTTTTTTTTCATAAAATAAAATGGTAACAGGGAGAAAAAAAAGGTTACATTTAAGCAATATATATTCATTTAAATGTGGAAAAAATAAATTTGAAGATGATCATTCACAAATAGGAGGGCCTGGATTCTCAAGAGTGGTTTATATTAATGAAAATGAAGTATCAGAAGTTGGAAATCAAGATGCTTATATAGATAATTATGTGAGGTCAACCAAGTATACACCAGTAACTTTTGTACCAAAATCATTGTTTGAACAGTTTAGAAGAGTTGCAAATTTTTACTTTCTTGTTACTGGGATTTTATCATTTACAGAGCTTGCTCCTTATTCTGCTGTTAGTGCTATTCTGCCTCTAATTGTTGTCATTGGTGCTTCTATGGTCAAAGAATTTATTGAAGATTGGCAAAGGCAAAAACAGGTTTGATTTTTTAGATCCATTTTTTTCAAGTTTAATTCTTGGTTGGATTTTAGTTGATGTTATAAAGTTTAATTACCTCCCCCTGGCAAGATTGGGCATATTATAAAGTTTGAAACTTTATTATTGGTTGCATATAGATTTCATATTTTAAAAGTTTGAATCTTTAGTGTTTGTTGGATCTGAATTTAATCTTGTGAAATATTTGGGGATGTTGAGTTTAACTTTGAATTTATTGTTAGCTTATTAGGAATCATGATAGATCTTGAAAGTCAATTGTTTTAATAAATGAATGCTTGTATCGAATAGTTTTCATATATTTAATGAGCTTAAAGTTTTTTCTGCCAAAAAAATCAAGGTTTAAAATCTGTTTTTGGATATTATGTTGTTTTAGGATCGTGAGGTCAACAATCGAAAAGTGAAAGTTCATCGTGGTGGAGGTGTTTTCGAACCTAGAGAATGGAAAACACTAAGAGTAGGAAATGTAGTGAAGGTACAAAAAGATGAGTTCTTTCCAGCTGATCTTGTGTTACTTTCATCGAGTTATGAGGATGCTGTTTGTTATGTTGAAACAATGAATTTAGACGGTGAGACAAATTTGAAGCTAAAACAGTCATTGGATGCAACTTCTATGATCCATGATGATTCAAGTTTTAAAGATTTTAAAGCTACCGTAAAATGTGAAGATCCAAATGCAAGTTTATATACATTTGTTGGAACAATGGAGTTTGAAGAACAGCAGCATGCACTTTCTCCTCAACAGCTTCTGTTACGAGATTCAAAGCTTAGAAACACAGATTACATATATGGAGCTGTCATCTTCACAGGTCATGACACAAAAGTGATTCAGAACTCTACCGACCCACCTTCAAAAAGAAGTAGAATTGAAAGAAGAATGGATAGTATTATCTATTTCTTGTTCTTCGTCTTGTTCCTTATGGCGTTTGTGGGATCCGTTTATTTTGGGATTGTAACGAAAAGAGATTTGAATGGTGATAGACAGAAAAGATGGTATTTGCGACCAGACGATGCAGATATCTTTTTTGACCCGGATCGAGCTCCTGCTGCAGCAATATATCACTTCCTCACAGCTTTATTGCTGTATACTTACTTGATACCGATTTCTTTATATGTTTCGATTGAAATTGTGAAAGTATTGCAGACGCTTTTCATTAACAACGACATTCATATGTATTATGAAGAAGCTGATAAACCGGCTCATGCCCGAACCTCAAATTTGACTGAAGAACTTGGTCAAATCGACACCATTTTATCAGACAAAACCGGGACTTTGACATGCAATTCTATGGAGTTCATCAAGTGTTCAGTGGCTGGGACTGCATATGGGCGTGGTGTTACAGAAGTCGAGAGAGCTATGGCAAAAAAAACGGGATCTCCGTTGATTGTTAATGGTAGAGATCAACTTCATGATGATGACGATGATGATGATTCTACATTAGCTGTTAAAGGTTACAACTTTGAAGATGAAAGAATCACAAATGGCTACTGGATTCATGAACCTAATTCAGATGTCATTCAGAAGTTTTTCCGTCTATTGGCAATTTGTCATACGGCTATACCCGATGTTGATGAAGAGACAGGTAAGGTTACATATGAAGCAGAATCGCCCGATGAAGCTGCTTTTGTTATAGCAGCAAGAGAACTCGGGTTTGAGTTCTATAATAGGACACAGACAACCGTTTCTTTCATGGAGTTGGATCCCATATTTAAGAGAAAAGTCGAAAGGTAACAGTTTTTTTCATCTTTTTCTTGTTTTGGGTAACTTTTAGCATCTAGACTCAAAAGTGTATTCATTGGAAACTATCTTTTTACTATTCGTATGCAGGACATATGAGCTTTTAAATGTTCTAGAGTTTAACAGTGCAAGAAAGAGAATGTCGGTAATTGTTAGGGACGATCAAGGGAAATTACTTTTGCTCTGTAAAGGTGCTGACAGGTAATTAGCAAAACAAAGACGCAATAAATCGATGTTTTTTCTGTTATTAGTAAACAATATTCATCTTTAATGTTAACTTTCTACTATATTCAGTGTTATGTTCGATAGACTTGCTAAAAATGGGAGACAATTTGAAGAGAGTACAAAAGAGCATGTGAATGAGTATGCCGATGCAGGCTTAAGGACACTTATTCTTGCTTATCGTGAACTCACTGAGGAAGAATACAAAGAATTTAATGAAAAGTTCATAGAAGCCAAGAACTTAGTAAGTGCAGATCGAGAAGATATGATTGATGAAGTAACTGAAGGAATCGAAAAAGATTTAATACTTCTTGGTGCCACTGCTGTTGAGGACAAATTACAAAAAGGGGTAAGCTTTTTTTTTCCAAATCTTGTATATATGATAATATGAATGATATTAAAGGTGGTTTTGTATCTTATTTACTCATCTTGCAGGTGCCTGAATGCATTGACAAACTTGCTCAAGCAGGAATCAAGATTTGGGTTCTCACTGGTGATAAAATGGAAACGGCTATTAATATTGGGTAAGTTTTCCCTCCATTTTCCTTTCTTATGTTAAATGATCCGAATATCTCTTCTTTCCTTTTGTATCTAACATTCAAGAAAATCAAACATTTTTCAGATTCGCATGTAGTTTGCTTAGACAAGGCATGAAACAAATTATAATAACCTTGGAGTCCCCTGAAATCATAGCAGCAGAAAAAGCTGGAGACAAAAATGAAATTGCAAAGGTGAGCATGCTTTTGGTTTTTCTGTTTATATTGTTTGTGCATGGGGTTTTACTGATAAATAATCTTTCGGGCCTCGCAGGTCTCAAAAGAAAGTGTCAGAAAGCAGATTTTAGCAGGGAAGGCTCAGCTTACTGCTTCAACCACTGACCCTTTTGCTCTGATCATTGATGGAAAATCTCTAGCATATGCTTTGCATGATGACATTAAAAGCACATTTTTGGAGCTTGCTGTAGGTTGTGCATCCGTTATCTGTTGTCGATCTTCGCCAAAACAGAAGGCATTGGTTAGTTTAGTTTATCTTTCAGATACATCCCATCCAGGTTTCCAGTATCACAACGAGGGACTAAAATGTAAATGAATTCAGGTTACCAGACTTGTTAAAGAGGGAACTGGAAAAACGACTTTAGCAATCGGCGACGGGGCAAATGATGTTGGTATGCTTCAAGAAGCTGACATTGGCATCGGAATCAGTGGTGTTGAGGGAATGCAGGTACTTACTTTATACTTGGTTTACGTTGACTTTGAATGTGAAACTAACTTACCTTCATTTAAACCATTAAGAAATTATCTTGTGTACTGAGAAAAGCCATTAGTTACATCTAAATGTCCTATAATAACAAAAAGATTCAACCTTACAATTTGAGTAAACTGTAAGGAAGGCAACATATTTTTCACTTAGTGATGATCTCTACAATGTACTTATTCTAACCCCTTACTGCAACATACTTACCATTTGTTACCAAAATATGCGACTTGCAGCATTAAATGCTTAAACATGGTAAGAATGTTGCATAAAATGATTTTTTTTTTCTTTCTATTGCATGCATCATTGAATAGTGAATAGTACATTGGCTGTTTTTACCTTTGTCTTCAGAGAAAGTACTTCCATTGATCGTTTTTGCCATTTGGATTTGCTGTTCCATTGATGTTTTCTAAAGATTTTGTATTTGGTAAATAGGCGGTTATGTCAAGTGATATTGCAATTGCTCAGTTTCGGTTTCTAGAGCGTTTACTGTTAGTGCATGGACATTGGTGTTACAGAAGAATTTCCTCAATGGTAAGAATTTTATTACTATTATACATATACTATCTGCTCATTAGCATAATTTAATAATACCTTTTTTTCTCCTATATTTGCAGATATGCTACTTTTTCTATAAGAATATTGTATTTGCGACCACAGTGTTTCTATATGAAGCTTATACATCATTCTCGGGTCAACCTGCATATAATGATTGGTATCTGTCTCTTTACAATGTCTTCTTCACGTCACTTCCTGCCATTGCTTTGGGGGTTTTCGACCAGGATGTTTCTGCACGATTTTGTCTCAAGGTATGCCCATAATGTCATTGTAGTGGTTTTATATGTGTATATTCTGACATTTTTACTACTAAGAGTAACATTAGTATAGCCTTTCCATAAAAAGAGTAGTAGTATAATATAATAAATATCTACGGACTATCGAAGGGGTGTTTGAATTTTCTGTTTAGAACTGATTAACCCAACGTAGCATAAGTACTGACTCATTATGTTACAGCTTATCTGATTTTCTTGAATGTTCTATAATAACTTTAAAACATATAAATAGTCAACCTCAAAATGCATCGTATAAGAAGGCCATCTTAGCAACCTTAATTTTGTGTGACGGAGCAAGATTCTAATTTTGTGTTTGCTTTTCGTATGATAGTTTCCATTGTTATATCAAGAAGGTGTTCAAAACACTCTCTTCAGATGGCGTCGCTTATTTGGGTGGATGCTAAACGGTCTAGCTAGTGGCATAATGATATTTTTCCTCTGCACCAGAGCCTTAGACCCAGAATCATACAGAAAGAACGGAAAGACTGCAGGAATGGATGTCGTAGGTGTCACAATGTACACCTGTGTGGTATGGGTCGTCAACTGCCAAATGGCACTTGCGGTCAGCTACTTCACATTAATCCAACATATCTTCATTTGGGGCGGAATAGTGCTGTGGTACCTCTTCCTCTTGGCCTACGGTGCAATGCCCCCCAACCTTTCAACAACTGCATACAAAGTTTTCGTAGAAACAGTTGCACCAGCCCCATCATACTGGATTGTGACCCTTTTTGTGGTATTTGCTGCATTGATACCTTACTTCTCTTACAAGGCAGTCCAAATGAGGTTCTTCCCAGCTTACCATGGAATGATACAATGGATTAGATACGAAGGTCACACAGATGATCCAGACTACGTTAACATGGTACGCCAGCGTTCAATTAGGACAACCACTGTTGGGTTCACGGCTCGGTCCATAGCAAGGGATAACAACTTGTATAACTTGAACTTGGAGCGACAAGCGACGACTAAAGATGACCGAAGTGCTAATGTATAATGTTTACAGCTTAAAATTAGCATAAACTTCAGTATACTTGTTTTTTGTACAGGAGCTGGTCAGGCGTAAAAGATTTTGGTGGTAGTCATATTTTTTCGATGTACTTTAATTCATTTAATTGTTGTAGCACGACGACTAGATTTTCGTCGATCAATTTCCTGAGTTTCAGGCTGTGAAGTTTAGTTGTAAATTAGGGAAATTGTACAGATTGAAGAGAAAAATCATGTTTTAATTATAATCATAAGTTCTGTTTTATGTTAGTGTTAGGGGGGTTATAAGGAGTCCAAAATCCAGCATCTTTTAGGGTTTATATTTTTCTTATTTATCTGTTATTCTTTGATGGCGTGGAATAACATTTTTCTTAGCTAATATCGATTTCTTTTTGAAGAGAATAACATTTTTCTTAGCTAATATCGATTTTTTTTTTTTTTAAATAAAGATTTTGGATACTGCCCAAGAAAAATGTTTGAAAATGGTCACGGAAAACATATTTGTCTACATATTTGGCATAAAATTAAAGGGATATATTTAATAATTTTCTCATGGTAATTCTCCTTACATTTTCATCTCCTTAGTAGTAGATATAAATAAATTAAAGATCCTGTATAAGTGTATAACCTCATAAATAAATAAATAAATTGATAAGCTATATATATATATATATATATATATATAGCTATACAAAAGATAATTGAAAGAAAAATATCATCTTTTTAATCATGTAAACTCATTCATGTTCATCAATCCTCAATGACTACCACATGGTTTGGATGTTAATGTCTAATTAAGGTCACAAAAACGCCGTCGTTAGGAAGTTTTTATTCCAAAGAATTCCGAAGCTGGCATGCCTAAAACTGCGGTAAATTCATGGAAACTAATAATACCATCACCATTGGTATCGATATCATGCATAAGGTCATTGAGTTCACGGTAGGTCAATGGTTGGCCCATTTTGGCCATTTGGCTAGCAAATTCAACACGGGTGATGGAACCATCATCATCTTTGTCAAAAAGCCGAAAGATCTTCATGAGTTGGTCTTGGTTGATGAACACTTCCTCATCGTAATCAGGGAAAATGCATGGCATTCAACAATTCTTCAAACTCAATGGATCCGTTTCCATTGGCATCTATGGTGGCTAGCAAGGCATCAATTTCATCTCTACCTGGTTTGAGCCCAACGGACCGAAAGAGGGCAGCTAGCTCGAGGTGGGTGAGGCTGCCATCGGAGTCAAGGTCAAAGCGGGTGAAAATGTCTTTTAAAAGATTGACTTAGTTGAGCCATGACCGCCCGGCCGCTAATGAAATATATATATATAATGAATATGATATGATTTATGAAGGAGAAAAAAAAAAAAAAACCAAAAGAGAATATGAGAGGGTTGTGTGCATGAGATGATGTTGTTTATTACTCCGTATTTGGTTATTTTTAGTTTCTATAAACTAAATTCTAGGAATCAGGGATTCATGTTGCAACAATATAACACACAACCCCAACCCATGCATCAATATATATATTCTCTGGCCTCCTAAATCGTCTAACATATTCTTCACCTTATTCAACTAATGAGTACACAAAAGATAGAGCAAGTTAGCCCATGCTCCTTTGTTTGGATCACCTTTTAAACGCCGTTTAGTTCCAGAATGTAAATTAAAAAATAAAAAATAAAAAATTGAGTTGTAACCCTTTGGTCCTATACAGTAGAGTGTACACGGCATAAAACGCATGTATGGTGAAACACCATTTTCACCCATAGATCACAAGATATAGTTTCCCTAATTGTGTTTGGTAAATTTTGTCATTCTTTTGAGACATTATTATGTTTCATTATATGTAATCAATAAACTCATTTGGATTTGTACATTGGTTCTTAATTTGAAACTTTTCCGAGATCAAGATTTCTTCTCGTGAGAAGTCGGAAACAAGAATTACAAAAATTTCCAACCTAAATGATCACAGAAATTCAATCAAATGACCAGGCCAAATTATTAGATATCGATACTTTTTATGGGTTGTTAATTTACAGCCTTTGTAAATTATATATGCCGATATCTAAAAGTGGGTCGATGGTCTTTCTAGCTATATGTATTTCATATTCATATAGTGATCATTCATGACGCGGCTGACTATGTCATTGGTTAGATTTAAAGAAGCTAGGGGGTGAATGAAAGTTGACCTCTTTGCTGTCATTTTGTTCTAGCACTACTAACTTTTTAGCTGGAGGTGACAAGATGAAAGTGATAGAGATAAATTATGTATACATGCATGTTCATCTTTTAGTTTCTATATATTTCACTTTAATTTTACTTCTTGATATATATTGCTTTTCCTTTTCTTCATGATGAATTTGAACATCAAGTAAACTATAAAAATTAACAAATTAGTCACTCTACCAATGAGTAATGTAAAAGAGGGACATGTGTAAATGTGCAACCTTAAATTTTTTTTCCTTTTTTGTGCCGGGACTTGAAAAAATGTGATGGATGATTTCTTATTGTTAATTTGTTATTACTTTCTTTTCGATAATGAAGAAATTTGATGATGGTATAGGTCAACTCAAACAAACTCGTGGTGAGAAGACATTTGTGTACATACAATAATTCATGTCCTCAATCATGTTCCTTAATGGAAATTTATTAGAATAACCTAAATTCTTAGTAAAATTCAACTCAATCGAGTACGGATATATTGTTTGATTTTCATGTTTTATTGTTAAAATGTTATTTTCGAAAGTGGATATGTCGATACTTCATAGTCTATTGTACGTTTTAATGTTGTTTTTGAGAAAGAGGAAATGTAGATCAATTAGCTAGAAATCATGTTTATTTCGTAAATATCATTCAAAAGCCATATATTGCTTTCTTGCTTATAAAGAAAGCAAAAAAAACATATATGTCATTTCAAGTCTTAGAAACAAGATATAATAAAACTTCACATGTGTATTTAACTTAGATGTGAAGCAAAAAATCACAGTTCAAATTACAACAAATATATAGTTTATAATAATAAAATAAATATATGATCAACTAAATCTAAACTATTCGCATAGTAAGAGGACCAAATACTGGAACTAAATGATAATTTCCATCATCATCATAATATCCAAGTTGTTGATTTACAAAACATATTCTAAAATCATCCTCCAAATAATTATCATCTTCTCTCCAAAAGCTCCCAAATCCAAACTCACCTCTATTACACATTTCTCCCAACACCTTCTCAACTTCTTCCATGCAACCATCCAATTCTTCCAACCGGAAATCGTCCAACGCCATCCTACAAGGCGGCTTCCGAGGCCTCTTCCGCCCTATAACTGCCTTAGCACAACGAGCTAGAGCCGCCTTCTTTTGTTTTCTAAACTTCCTCTTCAAGTACTCCTTTGTTTTTCTAAAAACGTTTCTAGGAAATTTTAGCAACACGAACACGAGTACTTGTAAGATCAGGCATTGACAACAACAAGATAAAACGAGACAATCCGCACCTATTATGGCCCAATCTTGTCGTTCCATGGCTCGAGATGATAATAGAGAAAATATGAAAATTGATTATGGAAATCATATCTTAGTTATGAAATAAGAATAATAATAAGTTGATATAATATCTATTTGTGTTTGGGAAGATCTTATAAAATGAGAAGGTGTGAAGCAATGAGATTGGTGAGGCTGCAAAGGAAAATATAAAAAGGATAGTTATGGGTAATGACTTGAAACCCACTCTACCTTATGCATGTATGTGGTCGAATAGTGTACACAAAGAAACTAACATATATTTAGTTGTGATCGACCTGTCTCATTGTTATTCCACTAATGGCATGCTTTCTTAATTTTTAGTTACAAAAATAAAATAATGTTTTGAAACCAAATTTATGGTCTGTCTATATATAATGGATATATGATGTTTGGGTTTGGTTTGGTAATGTTTTTTGTTTTTGAAAGTATAATCAGACAGAGAAACACGGTTTAACAAACTTTTATAATAGTGATGCATATATTTAACTAAGATTTATATGCAACCTAAATCATTTACAAAATTCATTTTCGTATTATTTCCCTTGATATCCTAAGATACATACATGGTTGGATATCCTAAAAGCAGCATGGTTGGATCAGTGGTAAACACCCTATCATCTGAAAACAGAGGTCATGGGTTCGATCCTTATCCCATGCAAAGATTGGAGGGCATTTTCTACTATTCAGGTAAAAACTGAAAGCAGCCTATGTACTTAGGTAGGGGTGAGGTCCGCCTACATCTTAACCTCCCCGTACATCGTCGATACATACATGCCCCTTTAATCATTGTAATTGACATTTTTAAGATTTGTATGTTTTTCATTTCCCTTGACATCCTAAGATACATACATATGAACGCATAACGACGTTGACAATACGGTACCGGCGTTTTAAATCTAGTTATTCAACATTCGACATATTTGTCACATCTTGATCTTTAGAGCTTTCATGTATGGCTATTTAATTTTTATACATATTTTTAGACTTTCAATTCTAAACACAATATCATCTCTCTGAATGAAAGTTTATCAAAACCATATTTTAGACATACATCATATCATTTACATCAGTTTTAAATGGCCTACACAAGTACCCCTCAAGAATAAGTCTGTCTTCTGTCCCACATTTGACGAAATAGTATGGAAACACAAATACGCCTGTAAACGTTTCATACGAATGATGGGCGACATAGATTCGACCACCGGAAAGAATATATTTCAAAAAGTCTGGTCGAATTTGACAAACTAGAGACCAAATCCATTGGCTTAAAGCTTACATGTTACAAAAAAGGTAATTTCAAAGCTCTTATATCTTGAAACTATTGCAACAACTTTCAGATTATAGGATGCCAAACATTAATAAAATTGTGATAAGATTTTGCTTTTATGTTTAAAAGATATGAAATGATGACATCTTTCATCGTCCGAAAGGGGCAAATCTGGTTAGTTTAGTTTCTTTGCCAACCTTGAATTTCTCCTTGCAATGATCTCAGCTGCCCAACTCTTGCCAATTTCAGTTTGAAACTTCCCTGCATTACAACCATCAACGCAAAGATTACAACATAAACGTTTATTGATTATCTACTTTTTAGATGATGGCTTAAAAAGTTTAAAGTGAAAGAATTTATCTTACCAGCCGTGGAGTGAAAAAATTCATCCAAAACTCTATCGTGTTCTGTAAAAGCATCAAAATGAAACAAGATAAAAACATAAATTAACACGAGAAAAAATAAATTTCCATCTCCACTGGCAAGTTATGCCGGATCAACTTAATATGGTTTTCAGGGGGGACATATAGCAAAGAGAAAACTTGGAGCATGAACTTAATCAGGAACATTAATCTCAAAGGTCAGATAGGTCAAAATTCAAGCTTAAAAATTGATAACTCCTAAAAAAATTTATGATAACTCATTTTCATAAGAATATAGAGAAAATATGATTAGACTACAAATGCTGCCAAATTTTGCTAGAGAATGCGTATGATATTTGTGTTCCAAACAGATTATGTTTTATCTACACATACCAGTTTCATATTCAAGTGCTTGCAGGATCATCTCGACCTGGGGAATAATGAAACAAAGGATTTACATCAATGGATAGATATTTTTCAAAGGGATTAGTGATACAAGTACTATCTTTTTTAATACATTTACCATCATGTACAGTTTATATAAGAGACCGAGTCAGTAAATGCAAAGGTTGTGGTAAAAGTTTTAACATAAATGGTACCTATATCACTTCCCTTTTTCTTAATTCTTATTATATATAATGGACTAAACCATAATAAATAAAACAAATAATAAGCATACTTTGTCAAAATCTTTCACAAGATTAGCCTCAAGGGAAGCATTATCTTCATATTCCCTCCAAAGTTCTTTGATTTCTTCAGCTGTAGGTTATGAAAAGAATTAACAACTCTGCCATTGAAGGAAACACAATGAATGTAAACTTGAGAAAGTGAGTAACTAAAATTACCCCTCATCCCACCACCAAGAACATCGCACATTTCATTTAAAGCCGCTTGCTCGAGTCTACTCTTTTCTGCTTTCGGTACGCCATCAGATGGTGTTATATCTCCAACGATAGCTATAAAAGTATAATTATATAACGATATTCTCGAACTTAGCAAAACCTATAGATCATATAAATAAATGATAATGGATAACTGATCATGTACCTTCTGCAATGTCATGCACAATTGCAATCTTGATACACCTATATTCAAAGTAAAAGTAGCTTATGATTCAAAGTCAACATTTATTTTGTATGGAGTATTAATATTTGCTTGTGGAAAAGGGTAACTATAACAAACCTTTCCCTGTTGATGCCAGGAAGATCGCCAGAAATTAAAGCCATTAATGACATCCGATACATATGATCAGCTATAGACTCAGGACCCTCTATTCCATGGTTGACCCACCCCTTCCTTTTTGTGGTCTACATTAAAAGGAGATATCGATAAGTTCCATACAAATTACAAGGAACATACAGGAATTTTAAAACAAAAGTAGAACTGAATAGCATGTTTTAAGGGAAAAACTAATGTGAAATAATGGATTAATTGTGTGCGCCTTTGTTACAGTTGTAAAATACTAATGAGATAAATATAAGGTTTAGTATGATCACGTATGTAAGAGATGGTTCTGGGCAGGGTTTCCCCTAATCATCTGATCATTTCCAAATCTGAGGTTTATGTACTAAGAGACTTTTTTATTTGCAAAAAAACAAAAGAACGTTTGTGAAGTATAACATCAAATAGAAGATCGGAAGATATTAGTCAGTAAGGGTGACACGACTATACATTTTGGTATGTATACTTTTAGGGGTACTGGGAGTGTTATTAAAATCTTTTTTAATATAATGAATAGAAGTACTAAGGATAATACAGTTTAGAGTGAGATTGTAGGCTTTGTGTAGGCATAGCAGATGAAAGTAAATATTTAGTTGCACTTGCACATTCTGTAAACTAATGTATAAAAATCTCCTGCCGTGCTTGTAAGCACGGTTTCTACACATTGTTGCTTAGTTAAAGAAATGTGGATAATTCTTTCATAGTTACTCACGCTTAAGCATGAAATAATGCAGAATGCATCACTCTGTCCTAAACAAATGGAATCTATCACTTGGCACATTGTTTGGCAAGCAGGGTGTAGCACATTGTACCAAAAGTGTTTTATTACAAGCCAAATCTCTATTGAAATGTTGAGAATTGTATTTAAAAAACTGATAATAAGCTTAGAACCAACATTTGCAAAACGCAGGTCTCGATCTTCTGGTTTAGAAATTGTACCTCATAGTCACTTTTTCAAATAGTTTTCCAAACATTATTTTCTGATTATTTGTGTTTACAAACGTCGTAACCCGATTAAACCCCCCAAAATGCAATCCCAAACACCAATCTTCATAATTGTGAGTTTCTGTGAACTTCAATACACATTTCTTGAAGCTGTCACTTCAAAGGTATAAAAAATTACTCAAAGTGAATCCTTATATACTATGAACTTCAACACATATATTTCTTGAACCGGTCTAAAAAAGCCAATTTGGAGTGTAACTTTTACTAAAATAAGTCTTGCATTCATTTTAGAACATTTCCAGCATACAAAAAAAACTCACAAATAGAGCCTTTTTAGTAATCTCAAACTCGGCTGGTAAGTAGTTTTAGAGGCTCAAACTCGGCTCGCTACGCTAAAGCAACAACCTTTCTTTCACAAAACAATAAAACAAAGCACCTACTAACTCCCAAAATCTCCAATGTAGTAAGTCAGTCAGTCTATATCTTACAACTAATTAGTCCTATAACAATCCTAAAACCACAGATAACAAATTCCTTAAAAACTACACATACACATATACATATACATAACAAACTTCACTAAACCTATACATACATATATATATACAAAAATGGGTCAAAGTCAAAGAATAAAATTTACCTTTAGGCTATGACACAAGGTAAGAAAATCAATGCTACTAGAACAAGATGAAGAAGAAGAAGTGCGGTCAGTAAAATCAGAATTAACAGCAGCAGACAATTTACTAGGTGGTGGGTCAAACTGACTACAACGAACAGATTGTAATTTGTTACGATCATGTTTTAGTTTTAACAAAAAAGGACGATGAATGGGATGTGGGTTTGTTAGATATTTGTTAAATGTGTGCGGAGAATACGATGAGGATGGGTTTGTTGTCGCTGCTGCTGCTGCCATTGATGAATGTTGAAAAAGGTTGAATCTTTGAGGTGGGTTTTTTGTTTTCTTGGAATATGATGAGTGAATATGCTACCTGCAAAAAAGTGAAGCGGAATTAAAGGAAGAGAGAGATGAAATCAAGAAATTGATGGTTTGTGGCGTTTTCTTGAAGTTTAGGGGGTCAAAAAGGACAAGTTTTGTTTGTTGGGGGAGGGTCAAAGTTAGGGTTCTTTCTTTTGTTTATTTTAGCGAGTATTTAAGCTAAGTATGTATGCTGAGAGTAGTAATTTATGTTGTGGGTTTTGAATTATGAGAAGTTGATTTCTAATGTTTGTTTTATGGAGGTTGTTAGTGTTATATGAAAATGATGGATTATTTATGGGAAGGATTTCTCAAGTTATGTTATGTTAGAGTAATTTTAACCTTTAAATAAAAATCAAAAATTATGATTTTGTAATCATTTTTGAATTTTTTTTCAAGAGTCAAAATTTCTTTAGTTAAGTTGAAGAATAACTGAAAATCCCTACCCCATTATTTATAGTATCATATTGTACATGAACTTTGATAGAATTTCGTCTCGTAAACAAAGTTAATGAATGAAAAATTAGATATTTTAACTTTAGATTCTCACGAGTTTTTGAGTTAATCAAGACATTTTTCATTCTGCCTGTAAGGGGGTGGGAGTGGTTTCCCCAACCCCAAAGTTTCCCAAATATCAACATCACCATCTTCCAATAAAAACTCTCCACCTCAAACTTCCCCAATTCACCCTAAATCATCCCAAAATGGTGGCGCCACTCAACCCAACCCCAATTCCACATCATCTTTTTTATTTCCATTTATTTTTACTTAACAAAATCACAAACTATATTAAAATTAAAAACATACCCTTTTATTATATTAAAACAAAGAAACATTACATAATACTTAAAAAAAATAAACATTACATAATACTTAAAAAAAAAATTAAACATTACATAATACTAAAAAAAAAACTAATCATCAAGATACGCCAAATCTTGAGCCCATACGTGCTCCGTAAGATCATATCGAAGGCGATGGTGAACTTCTTCGTCAATCAACTCCGCATACACACTTTCATCGTACACCGGTTGCACTGGCGGGTCCATTATATGGACCGGTGAGATTCCCCTCCCGTCCCTCTTAATGATCATGTTGTGTAAGATAATATATGTATGAACATACTTTCCAATTTTGTCTTTCGTTAGAGGTCGAAGAGGTCGTTGAAGAATTTTCCATTTACCTTTGAGGACACCAAAAGCTCGCTCGACATCTTTTCTGGCCGCCTCTTGCAATTTCTTGAATCTTTTTTCCTTAGGGTCGGTTGGATACGGGTATGCTTTAACAAGTGTTGACCACTTGTTGTAGATCCCATCACTAAAATAGTAGCCACGTTTATAATCTCGGCCATTCACGTGGAATGAAGAATCCGGAGCCGTTCCGTTACGCACTGTGACATACAAATCGGATTGGTTCAACACGATGATGTCGTTGTTCGACCCCGGGACACCGAAAAAAGCATGCCAAATTCACAAATCTTGTGACGCGGTGATTTCAAGCATAATAGTTGGACCGTTGTGGTCACCCCTCGTGTATTGCCCTCTCAAACGTCTAGGACATGCCGACCACTCGACATGTGTGCAATCGATGCTACCAAGCATCCTATGCATATGATGTCGAAGCTCGTGGGCCTCGAAGATGCGTGCAACGTCGTGTGACGTCGGCCTGCGTAGGTACTCTCGGCTATACAACCGAATGATGGCGTCACAAAAATAATCAAGGGTCTCTCGTGCGGTACTGGCTGCCATGCACAAGTACTCGTCATACTCGTCTGGTGCGTTACCCGTCGCGAGTTGCCTAACGGCGGATGTGCATTTCTGTATCGCCGTAAAACTTTTTCTTCCTCTTGCATCGTAGCGTTCTTGGAAATACGGGAAGTTTGCTTCAATGTCGCGCACGATATCTAAAAACATGGTCTTGTCCATTCGAAACTTCTTTCGAAAGTAATCGTCTTCATATTTTGGTTGTTGAATGAACCAATCGTTCAAAAGAGTATCAAGACCAATTTTCCGACGCCGGTCCGTATACCGTCGAGTTTGAGGAGCACTAGAAGTTGTCGTATCTTCAAGAATGTGTAACGCGTTAACAAAGAATTCCATAGAGCTATCGTTTGACTCGTCGAGAGAGTCGCTCGAATTATCCAAAATACCGGAAGCCATATTTTTTGGTGTTGGGTGTAAGAAATTAGTGATGAAAAGGTTGGGGTGTTTGAATTTTATAAAAATGTAGTGAAAATGAGAGTAGTTGTGTGTTGTTTTTGGGGGAAAAAAAAGAGTGTATATATATAGAGAAAGAAGTAAATGAAAAAAAAAGGCAACGGCTAGTAACCCCGCTCCCCTCGCCACGTGTCCAGCCACCAATGGTCCATTTCCTGCGCGCGGCCCCACGTCCGGTTTCTCTCTCCTCGGGCTCTCTTCCCCGTTTTCGGCCATAAGTTCCCGACCCCCTGGCGGCGGTGTTCCCACGCGGGGCCGAGGTTCACCGCACCTCACACCACATCCACTCCCACCCCCCTAAATTTTTAGAGTGTTATTATCAAAAATATATAAAATATCTGATCCAATGATGAGTTATTCAGAAAGTTTAATATAAACTTAACTCCGACCTCATTAAATAACCATTTTGGGACTAAAATTATGCAAAGTAAAATTAGTGTACAGGGCCAGCTAGTTTCTGGTGTGCGTAAGAGTTTGCTCAGGTGTATTATTGAAGTTCAAATACGCCCACCCTATCCCAACCAAACATTTTTGATATCTCGACCACAACTACTATTTGCAGCGATAGTCGCTGCAAATAATGCGGGCCCTCTGTCTGTAATAGCAAATCTGGCAAAATAATAACGGGCCCCCTGTCAGTAATCGTTGCAAATAGTTAGATATGGACAAAACACTACTATTTACAGCGATAGTCGCTGCAAATAGTCTGATTGAATTTCCAAAAGTCTGGTCAGGATACCAGCCGCATAGTTTTATTAGGGGCCTTCATAAATGATAATATACAAAATTCTATATTTAATTAGGAATGGCTATAGGCAGGTTCCCATCCATACGTTACATGGCCTCACATTGTTAAAATCCCCTGAAAAGTTCCTATAGGCTGAGCGGCAAGACAACGGGCGTTAAAAACTTGAAAATGTGCTGGTAGACTTTCGTTACCCTTAGCAAAGACTTGAAAATGTGCTGGTAGACTTTCGTTACCCTTAGCAAAGACTTTCATTTGTGTTTGCATATAGAGATTTGCACAAGAATGATTTGTTGGAATAAACATGATTCGATTCGAGTGATAAAACATCCCCAATCGTCCTGTAGAACCTGTAAGAGCACAAAACATAATTGCTATTGATTTCGGGTTCCCATAACAAGGTGATTGAGTAATAATGGGATGATAAATTCGGCTGGAACATGATGCACAAATTAGAGAGGAATACACACACGAAAATTAGGGTATTATGTGTGTAGGATTAACCTTAACTTAGGGTTAATGACTCTCTATATATAAGGAGAGTATTTACACTTTAGACCCCTTTGTTGTTTAATGTGTGCACAATTAGTCTCTTAGTTACAATCACCTAATGGGAAACCTATACTACGTCTCTAAGAGTAAATAAGTCCATTATATATTTACTAGACATAGAGATTTCAGTTTTCGTCAATTATCATATCAAGAATGACACATGATCAGTAACGATCACACTAACGTGGTCCCAACATGATTATGACACAACTACTTTTATGGTATGGTGTGGTCAGGAAAAAACTTTTGGCAAGGGCAATTGGTTTGTGGCAACTTGTGGTTTCTTCACCACTTGTTTTTGGCGAGTTGCCGAGTTATGGTTTCTGGCATTGGAATTTATAATCGGTGAGATTTGGTCAGCTTATGCATGCGTTTAAGACTTATACAATAAGCATTGATGGTTAATTTATTTTTTAGTATGGTCTTTACACTTTGATAGTGGTTGATAGATTTTGCTTTAAGTCACGTGTCGAAATTCTATTAGTTACCCACCTTCCCAATATTTGAGAGCACCATTGAGGCACAAGTTACCACATGTATGAGAATTGGAGAAAAAGTTCTTCTTCCAAGGATCAATGTAAGCTATATACAAGGTTGCACAAGTTGCTAGGCTCTTCTAAACAAGGTCGCACAAGTTGTTAGGTTCTTCTAAACCGGTCGACTAAGAAGTGGGAGTATTCAGGCCTATGACTATATGAGGGGAGTACTCGGGGGGTCAAAGCGGCCAAGATAAGGTGTACTCAGAGAAATCGGTTAACCCGAGTCTACTCAGTGCCCTACCTTGTAACAAGTACTCTGAAAGTACTCGGCTCAACTCGGGTAGTTCTGCAACAGTGGTTATATATATATAAAGTTTTAGTAGTACAATTCACTTTCCATGGAAATAGTTTCCTATAAAACTTTGTTACGTCATGCCAGAATGACAGTTTTTGAATATAATAGCAAAATATATGGACATGGACAATTATCAGTTGCTTTCGAAAACACCTTTCGACTTAAAAATGATCAACAAAAAACATAGATAATTGGGGGGGGGGGGGGGGGGTGGAATTGTTTTCGTTCTAATAATCGTTCAGACGATCATGATCCAAGCAGGTGGTGGCTGTTAGGAACTACATATTATTGGATGATGTTTTGTGGCAATTAAAAAAATAATTTGTTATACAAGAGAATGAAAAACACTTATTATTCATGTAGGGCACCAATTCCGACTTATCTGTTGTTATAGTATGATAAGAGATAAACGTCTACCTTAAAATCACCTATAGACACTATTTTTGCAAGTTTTAGATTGTTTATATCGTTTTCAAGTCATATGGATATTGTCCAACATCAAGTTACATGAGATGTAAATTGTTAAAAATCTGAACACTTAAATCTAACCAGGGTGAACCCTTTTAAAAAAAAAATATGTAAATTGTTAAAACTCTGAACACTTAACTAGGATGAACCGTTTAAAAAAAAAAATCTGAACACTTCTATTTTAAGTGTCCCAGAAAACCAAACTATATATTTGACTCTTTGAGCACTTTCTATATTCATTGCTAATTGGCCCAAAAAATACATGGGCCTATGTTCCTGGACCATGAAGGAGAAAGCAAAAGGAATTTGGAAGAATTATGCCCTCTTTTTCTACAAGTTTTTACACTCTGGACTTAAGTTATGTCACAACTTCAAAGTGCATCAAGGTTATCATTTTATTAAAAGCCACACCCTAGTACCCTATCAACACTTTAACTCGTTTCCTTCAAACTCACACCATCTTTCTAACATTCCATGCAACTTTTCGAAAGCATGATTCATGGCAATTTATGTTTCTATTCATGCCATTGTTAATAAATCAAAAAACGTCATCGTCAACACGCCCTTCATTAGCATATGTTTATAAATTCATCATGGATTTAAAACTTATGCACATTGTGACATTGTAGATGTTACAAAACAATAACCATTCATATTTGTATAATTGAACAAACAATAACATATTGCTTTGAAACCTTGTAAAAGTAAAACTATAAATTATTATTGCATTTTGAGCAAAAATAGGTCAAAATGGTATTTTAGTAACACGAGTAGCCTTATCATATTCACAACTTATTGGATGGAATGGAAGAAAAGGTTACATCATATGAAAAAAAAAACAACATAACAAAGAACTTCCATAACCATAATCTAAAAATAAAATCAACCCTTCTTTCACATTACATATGATGTTTTTAACTTTCTTAGTATCAAAATTTAAGATTCTAAGATATGATCAACATCTTTCTTACCAGAGTGAGGCTTAAAAATCCACTTCCAACCCTTAACATGACTGTTCTTCACCTTCTTAATCCCTCTATCACTAACCGAAAATCGACATGATGATGATCCTATTCCACAACCATTATTTAACTCTAATGAATCATCCTTCTTTAAAACAGAGCACTCTGTTTTTAACTTATCACATAAATCAATCTTCAAATCAATAAACTCATCATCATCATAATTAGAATCATCTCCATCATCATCAAGATCCATCAATCCACCTACAAATCCACTTTTTCTTGGCTCAAAATCATTAAAGTCAGAAACTTTAGCACTTTCAAAGTTACCATCCATGAAGCTACTCAAAGACCTTGATCTTGATCTTGAAACATCCATATCACTTTTTTGATCAAGTTCAAGCCCATCTCTATTTCTTTCATCAAAACAATCTTTTTCTGTTTTTTTCTTAAAAAGCTTCCCAATTTTCCAAAACCCAATACTTTTCTTGACATGAACAACACAACTATTGCTCCTTTTCAGCATAATAAGATCCCCTGTTCCACTCTGTTTTTTTCCCTTCATATGTGAAAAGATTGTATTTTGATCACCTTTTTCATTCTCAATCAAAAAAGATAGCCTTCCCATACTTCCAACATCAAAATTGCTAGATGAATTCCTATATGAAGAAACATCAGAGCAAGAACATGAAGAAGCCCTCAGTTCACCACAATCTGAACACACAACACTAATTAGCCTTTCATTCAAACAATATGCACAAACCCCCACTAATGATGGATTTGATGGGTGTTTTTTACACAACATATTTGAAGATGATGATGCAAGATAGTTGAATTTAGTATTGGTTTTTTCTTGCTCTGCTTTCCAAGATTTGTGAGCTTTGATTCAAGATTTTATGGGCTACTTAAACAAATGGGTTGGTAAAAAAGTTTCAAACTTTGCATTAAAATTTGAAGGGATTTGATAATTGCTATATGAGTCGAATATATTGGTAAATCATGGGGCTGAATTAAGTGTTGAGTTTGATAATATATATATCCTTTGATAATATTTATAAAGAACGAAAAGATATTATATAATCGAAAGAAGAAGGAAAAAGAGAGAAAGGGCCCATTTGCCATCTCACCTTACCTCCTTCCACTAAAATTGTAGTAATCATTATAGGTTTTCTATTCGGCAAGTGTTTTACTTTTAACATATATACTCGTATAAAAATACTTTTAAATTAAGGAATATGTTTAGGTCTTATATCTAATTACGTGATCTAATAAACTTTTATTGGGGTTTTATTATATGGAATGCTATATTTGATTACTAATGATTAGAGATACTAATAAGTAATAATCATTTTATTATACGTATATGCTTTTGATAATGTGTTATATCTATCATTACAATTACAAGATTTCATCCAAAATACTACAACAAGATCAAAGAAAATTTGGTTTTATATATGTTAGAGCGTGAATTACTGAATTTCTAGTGTCTAGTTTTATATATTATTTTTCATTATAACTCAGTGGTTGAACACCAACTTTTCATATTATAGGTCTCGAGTTCGAGACATATGAAAGACATTTAAAAGAATTTCACAAATAAAGTTTTCCAGTGAAGCAGGTTTAAATCCTGCGGAAAGACATGGTTTTATTTCAACTAAATGTCGTGTCTTCAAGCGGTTTAGTTGGGGGTTTCTCCTCCAACTAGGTATTGAGGGTGAGGGGACTCTCTAATATAAACCCGAGTAAGACAACATAAGCTAGATCCCCTGCTGCGAGCAATTGATATAAATGTTGGTATTTAAGTAGAATGATGTGATGTTTGGTGCACTCTATATATGGAGTATAGAATGTAGACCAGTGTAAATCAATGTATGTCTCTAACCCAATAGTAGCAGTACCCTTGTGACGGTCTCGTTGAAAATTAGGTAAACATATTTAGTATGGCCAAAAGATAACAAGTATTTGAAATCTGTCATAAGAAATTAAAAATGTCTTAGTTAAGATTACGTAATTAGTCAAAATTTGTCATTTTCAAATAGTTTTAACTAGAAAAACTGCATTCACATCCGCATGTAACATGTTCGATAACCGATAACTTTGATTAGTATGCATGTCTACTCACATATTTAGCAATCTACCTTTTTTCAATGGTGGGCCATTGAGAAAAACTTGTCGGGTTATGTAAACATATTTGCATTTTGATAGAAGAAAATGGATTTGAGTCGTGCGTCGGTGTATGGATGATGCGACACAAGGAGTAAAGGAATGAAACAAGCAACATTTTAGGCATGTAAAAGTAGTCTGTTTTTGTCTCCTTTTTGCATTAACTTCCATCTCTCTTATATTTTGTTTCGATTTTCTTCTCTTTTTCAGTTTGTAGAAACCAAGTAAGGAAGTCTCTTCACATGATTTAGGGAGATTCAGACCAGATTCAAGTCAAGGTTTTTCCCTAATATGTTGTTGTGTCTTTAGGCGGACTATTAAAGGGTTTTATTTCTATTAGGTATTAAGTGAGGGGATTTTCTAGTATGAACTTAGTTAAGAGTTAAGATAACATAGTTTAGACCTTTCTCTATGATATAACATCCGCATCTTTCAAAATAGAGGTTCCGTTTATACTTTGTAGATAGGATTTGATTATATACATTGATTTTTTATTATTATTATTATTTTTTTAAGCAGCATGGTTGGATCAGTGGTAAACATCATTGCCTCTGGAGACAGAGGTTATGGGTTCGATCCTCATTCCATGCAAAGGTAGAAACTGGAAGCAGTCTCTCTACTTAGGTAAAGGTAAGGTCTGCCTACATTTTAACCTCCCCCATACACCGTCGAGGTATTGGGGCTCAAAACCCACGAAAGACGGCACTGAGCAGTTACTTACTTATTATATACATTGATTTTTTATTTGTGGGTTTAGAAGAAATTCATAGAAGGATGACAATAAACACCCGACTGCAAAGCATCCCCCATGACCCTATCCACTTTTATTGAATATGAATATAGACGTTTAGTGTCATTAAGGGTGGAAGAGTATCTCACCGCCTCTTTCTCCGTCCTCTCTGATTTTTCAATAGGTATCTATCCGCTCTTTAATTGCAGGGAATACCTTCCCGTCTCTCTCCGTCTTTCTCCACCCTTTTCTATTTAATTTATTTTCTAATTATTTTTATTTAAATAATAAATAAAACTTTAATTTAATAAATTAGACAAATTAAACTAATACTATTAAAATCATAAAACACTACATGTCTACATCATATTCATAAAACACTACATAATATTAACAAAATCATAAAACACTACATAATATTACTAAAATCATAAAACATTACATAATCCTAACACTCGGAATAGTCCGAGTCCACAGTACTATCGCCGTCGTTACGATGAATGTATCGATAGGGTTCAGGAGACCCGACAGCGTCGCTGGGTTGAGGAGATACGTACTCCTCCCCCGGGTAAGTATCATAATCTACATGACGACCACCACCGACACTGCCTTGCCAAAATAACGTGTGGTCAAGCATGGATGTGAAGTTCGAAGAGGCAGTGGTTAGCTGGAAAATAATTTGGTTCAACCAGTCGATCTTCTGTCGAAGATATACCAAATACTCATTTTCGACAGCGTTACTAACCTGATCGGGAGCTTCAATTCGGTTGATTCGGCTTGGTAAGCCGCCTTCTCGTCAGATACACTCTGAATGACAGTGTTCACTTGAGATCGGTGTTTGTTGTCGTTGACCATGTGGGCTTGCATCGCCATCTTAACATACCTTAGGTTCATGTTTGCTATGTTTTATATGTGTGTAATGTGATAGATTAAAAATCAAATAAAAAAGGATAGAAAAAGATGGAGCAAAAGAAAGGAAAAAACAAGCAGAAGAAAGAAAAAAGAAGAAGAGGAGAATCGACCGTTGTGGGCCCCATTCAATTTTTTTTTTTTTAATGTTTGTAACGTTCAAATTGATGGCCATGGAAACCATAACCACACTCTCCAATTCACTCCTCACTCCACCGGTACCTGTCGGACAGGGCAATATTCAATCCGGTCCATGGAAACCATAACCACACTCTCCAATTCACTCCTCACTCCACCAGTACCTGTCGGACAGGGCAATATTCAATCCGGTACCGGACTGCAGCGGTTCCCTCCCTACCTCACTCCATGCACCCTAATGGATTGGCTATTTGTTTATCAATGAATATTTATCATCCATATTTAATGTAATAAATCAATGCTAATGCTTGAAATCATCAAGCAAGCATGAAATTGAGATGAAGCAAAAAAAAAGTATGAAATTGAAATTTGAGAATGAGAATGAAAAAAGGTGATTTAATGTGACTGAGATGGATACTTGGACTGATTGATATATAATACTCGTAATATTGGCTTTCATTGTCATAATCTTTTCGAATAAAAATTGATTTCTAATTTGTAAAAAACCAATCTGAAAACCGACTAAGAAAAGAAAATAAAAAATATAGATAATAATCCAATAATTATTGTGGTCATCATCATGGTTAGGAAAGAAGCATTAAAAGTGTTGAAGGGACGTAAGTTAAGTAATGTTGACAAAAGTATTCATTTTGGTAGTTGTTCCCACTAACCTTGAGGTCCATCCAAAAGCATGTTAGATCAATCAAAACCATATCAACATCATTATCTAATTATTCCTACTACACACATCACATTCTTTCTTTTATTTATTACAAGCAATCTTTTCGCTTAGGGCAATGCTTATAGGGTCTTCTTCGCGCGTCCCGATGCTCCCAAGACGCAGACTCCTTATTGAACGTGAGCTTCTTTCTTCTGCGTCCTGCCAAAACTTCTTCACGTAGAATACTCTTAGACGCTCCTTGTGGGCCAACTTCTTCACGTGTGATCCAACTAAAAAAAAAATTGAATTTAAACGGCTATATCGGTCGTCTTCTTCATTTGTGGCACACTCCACTGTCAAAAAAAAAACATACCTCTTCCTTCTTCACATTTTACAACCGAAAATCTAACACCTAAAATCCTCAACCAAACCATGCCTAAGAAAAACACCCAAAATCAAAACAAAAACAAGAACATTGGCGATGACATGCTTCAAAATCTTCTTGACTTTCCTACACCCAAAATTAAGTGTGGTGTGGTTTAATAATAAAATGTGTTTTTTCAATTAATTAAGTGTGTTTTAATGTTAAATATATATATATATAAAGTAATAAAAAATGTTAAAAAAATTGATAATGTGGTGAAGAAGTTCTGAAGAAGCTGTCCTTATAGGCAGTGAGTGTCCTGAGGAGAGTCCTGAGAAATGTGATGCTGACGTGGCAGGCAAGAAGTCCTGAGGACAGTCTGCCTATAAGCACAAGCCTTAGCATATAAATCACCTATCTATGTTGTCTCATTACTTACGATGAGTAGTAATTAGATTTTCAGATCAATACATTACGTATGTCTTGGAATTTTGATTAAAAAATGGTTTACCATGAAACATTTTTTCCTTAAGTAGTTTGATTTCATCTTAATCATTAATTTAACTTTAACTAGCAACCAAAAGGCTTCGCTTTAGTAATTGTAAAACATGTTTTACAGACCTTTATGAAAGATTTTACTGAATTACTGGAGATAGTTTTGGTTTGAATCTGTTCCATCTCCATGGTGGCACGAAAAATAGTTTGAATATTGTCTAGAGTGGTCGTTCCAAAGACCACAAGGATAAGATGTTTCTGTCATTGTAAATTTTTTCCAAAAAAAAAAACTTTAGTTAGCAAATTGCTTTGAATGTTTAAAAAATTAGTTGCATATTGTTTTGTTATTGGGTTGGAAGTGGTTAAAGCCATTATCTCGGAAAAAAGTTCAATGGTTTGATTTTCATGCCCAACAAGCCTATCTACCTGTAGTAGGGATAAGATTGTCTACATCTCAACCTACCTCATGCACCAAAGATGACATTAAGAGTTACTTTTATTGTTTTGTTAGGATGAATGATTTGTTGCTTACCTTTTTTTGCCAATTATCCTTCCTATAACGATGGTGCAAGGATGTTTCGAAATATTTTCAATTTTATACTAAACTAGAGCTCGAGCCCAATCCCAAGCTTTTTTACATCAAGCCCGGAATATTTAATGAGCTGAGACCAAGCCTTTGATGGCTCGGCTTGAGAGCTTATCGAGCTTATCTATAATATGAAGCTTTTTGAGCTTTTGAAGCTCATGATGTCTAGTAGCATACATTTGGCTAAAGTATTTGTGATATTTGAACTTTAGTTACTAATGTCTACTACTTTACTACGAGTATTAATTAAGATTATTGTTAGACTTGGAAACTTAATATGATGCTATTTTTAAATTGTTGTAACTTTGTCTTGTAACTGATGGTATGTTTTAGTTTAACTGAGTACATTAGCGAACTTTTCAAGCAGTATTCAAAACATAATCAAGCCGAACTCGACCCTACATACATAAAAGTTCACATGAAAGAAGCTTTGGACGTAATGCAGGAAAGATCTACAAATGACTATGAAACAATTGATTTTATATAAAATAAAAGAAACTGAAAGAGATTACCCATAAATTCGCAAGTGAAAAGGAAAGCATGCAATATGTCTTCCAAAGTTTTTTTTACCTTGAACACGCCCTGTACATTGAAGAAACATATCCAGAATTACTTTACTACAATAAGCACATTCAGTTTACTAGAAACGGTTGCAAAGATAAATTTCTATTAATGATGCTTGGATAGAAAATTTTGTATATAGGCAAAATGACCAGGTTAGGTAATGGATAAAAGAGGTTTGGGTTATAAGTTAAAACTAGTCCTTTCTTATCATTGGCCCAATCTCAAAACAGGCTGGGTAAGGCGGGTTGACTAGAATACGCTTTACAATCCTTTGTTAAACTTACAGATAATTGGAAATATACTTTGACTGAAAAAAGAATATTTGATGTGGGCATTAAACATATATTTTTTGGGCAACTTCAACCCGTCAGACATGTTCCCCTATAATTAATTAAATGGATTCGATCCGACTAAAATGAACCTGACTAGAACACTTAAACCCTTTAGAACTAAATGGGTCAATTAAATTGACTCCTGGTGACAGCAAAAAATCATGCTTAACAGCTAGTCACCAAGACAAACATCTTAATCTATTTTGTATCTCTACCAATAAAAACATTTGATATAACATAAGTGAATAACCCTATTACTGTCTAAGCTACAACCACTATACACAATTAAGACCTACAAAAACTGACACAAATTTTAAAAAAATTAACAAAAAAATAGCAAAACCAGCTATAACTGATGTAAATTAAACCACCAAATAATGTGCATCAAGTATCCAACAGATTAGTAGCCTTACTGCCCAACTTTAAAAAGTAGTAGAAGACCTGATAGGAGGTCATGGTTTAGATACTAACCTGTACTGATATACAGGGGAGCCTGCAATGAGAGAACACGGACATCCTAGTCATCATGCACATAACAGAACCTAGCAGAAAAGAAGGAAAAACCATAACCATAAGTAACATGATGACAGAATTATACAAAGTAATGTAAAACGTGAGAACTGATAAAGGTGAATAGAGAACCATCAAAACAAGTGAATCAACTTATCAACCTGTGCCTTGATTTACATCTACCCACCCCTCTTGATATATGAAGGTATAGTCAGTAAAACGTTAGAACTGAAAATAGAAGAAATAATGATAAAAGCAAGCAAGGTGTCAACAAGAAACTTCAAAAGATGGTGATGAGTTACAAGGCATTTGAACTTTGAAAGAAGCCAAAATAACCATGAAAAAACAGAAATACAAATTTTCACACCTATAATCTCTAGATTGATGATACCCATCCCATTGCTATGCAATTACAACCCAATGTTAGCAATCTCATAACAAACAGAACCTACAAGCAAGCATGAATCAATCTAACTACTGTGGATTGTTACTGAAGAAAATGAATGGAACACGGAAAGAACAAAAGAGAAAACAGCTATATACTACAACAGGGGTACCAACGACACTTGCAACCTGAAGAATCCGTAGTTAGAATGTAACTTACTACATGAGCAGTTATCATAAATATACTTAGTTAAATTGAGATCCATGACTGCAATAAAACTGATATCAGTGACTGCAATAAAACTGGTATCAGTGACTGCAAAAAAACTGATGTATGCCAGAGGCATTGTTCAGCTTCTCAAACTCATAAGCCATTTATAATCTATCAAAGAAACAACTAACTAAACCACGCCACTGCAACAGAAAAAGAACACGCTAAAAAAAAGAACCACATAATTGTATATTTGGAACACCCAAAAGAAATTTAGAAAGCACAGTGTAATAATGTAACAGAGCAGAGGATCATCCAAAAAACCTCTTAATTTGAAAAGCACTCTATAACAGTATGACACAGTAAGCTGTACAAAAACTGGACACTTATGCTTTAACCTGCCAGGCTACCCATAAGCAAGTCTTTCTAGTCAAAAAGGATTCACAAAAGATGCCATAAAATCAGAAAAATCTCTGGCACAAAACAATTAAATGATAAGACATCAAGCCAACACAACCAAAATCAGAAAACGATCAAAACATTAAATCAAATATTCCTTTGTTAATGCTAAGAGCATTCACAGTGGGTGACACTCATTCTCCAAGGACTAGTCCCTGTCAGCTCCACATCAGCCCAAGGACTAACCAAGGACTAATCCCCCAAAACACCCACAATGCCAGGACTAGTCTATGACCCACTATTTATTTAATTTTATACTTATAACCCAATAATAATAATAATAATAATAATAATAATAATAATAATATAATAATATAATAATATAATAATAATAATAATAATAATAATAATAATATAATAATAATATAATAATAATAATAATAATAATAATAATAATAATAATAATAATAATAATAATAATAATAATAATAATAATAATAATAATAATAATAATAATAATAATAATAATAATAATAATAATAATAATAATAATATAATAATAATAATAATAAAATAGAAAATAAATAATAACAATTAATAATAATAGAAATAGTTGCTGAAAATATATATATTCTATGGTGGTTTTTAGAATTAAATATAACTATAGGAGTGAAAATTGAATAATAATTTTTATAATAAATATATAAATATAGTAAAAATGGCTATATTTGTTCACAGCCACCTATGCATCGATCTTCTTCATTTTCTTTTTTGTTCATACAGCCGCCACCACATACCTGCATCTCGCCGGCAAAAATGGCTACTCCTTTTTTTTCACAGCCACCACCACACACCGATATATACATACATAACACATATATACATACAATATATACATATATAAAACACCTGTCGAGCAATTAAAAAAAAACTACACTTTGATCTCGTCTCTGTGGGAACGGGTGTGCTGAAAACGAACGAAGGACGAGGCACACCTAGTGGTGTGCACTCGTCCTCCAACAAAGAACAAGCCATGGACAAGCTAAAACGAGCCCACTGTGAGTGCTCTAACAAGATATCAAATATAACCATCCTGTTGCTATAGTAGCCATGACCCGTCCATTGGTCTCAAAAAATAATCAACAGAACCTAAAAGCACACAATAAATGATGTAACCACTATGTATGATAATCCAAGAAAATGAACAGAATGTGTAAAAAACAATAAGAGGACGGTAATAAAGAATAAAAACTTTAGAAACAATGGCACTTACAGGCTTACAGCCTGAAGAATCCAGAGTTACAATGTGTAACCGTGTAACCTAATATTGGAATGACTAGAACAAAACTCATGCATGCAAAACAAGCACTTCCTCATTACATTATTATATAGCAAACAAGAACTTACATAACTTTTAATAGTACATTTTTTAGAAAGCTATTAAAATCAATTTCATGTTTATATAGCAAAACAAGCGCTTCTTTATTAAATTTTTTGATTTGGTCTAGTTTTAAAGCTGAATCCATATGATATCTACCCGTCCATTTCTAGTCTACTTTATTGAAGCTGATCATATGTTATAGTGTATAGCACAAAAAAAAAAGAACTTGCCTCATTACATATTTGAATCAGTCTGGTTTTAAAGATAGCTCTATATGAATACTTCTACACGGATACTTCTAGCTCTATATGGGACCCCATTACTAAAGACCAAAACCACATAAAGTAGGAGTCAATAGCTAAAGCAATCTCAACTACAAGAACCTTGAAACACACAATCAATGGTCAAGTACAAGCCTCAGAGTAATAGAGAAGTTGAAACAACTGTCCGGGTATTCTAGTAGTGGGAAATACAAAAGCAATTGCACATTCTAAAAACAGGTGAAACCCAATTGTTGAAAAACATAAAAACCATATGAAAATGGGGAAATCAACAAAAATTAAAAAGAAAAACCCCTAATGGAAAAATGCATTCTGCGCTACAGCAACAACCTAGATGCACGGTCAACCTCAAATAGATCGCTTCAGAGAAGGTGAACAGGTATATAGACGTTCTTGTAGTACAAAACTATGGGTTTTTTGAATGTAAGGTAGCACATTTCTAATAAATCAGCACTTGCAAGATATTATAAATTCCAAGAAACAGAATCATCGTCATAATTAAGTAATTAACAAGCTCATTAATGGATCGGGTTGAATGGTTATCGAGCTTAGGTATACTATCAGGCTTTTGTTGTGTAACAGAGTAGAATTCCACCAAATACACGTGTATTATGAATGAATAACACAAACCCAGCCAACAAAAGTCGTCTGTCCAATTAGACTTGCTGGATTTCGAGTTCCAGGACTCCTATACTGGATTTGAGTTCCAGTGGCTCCTAATTAGTTCAAAGAACCGACTAATAACTCATATCCTAAACAAATGGCACGCAAGCCTTGTTTAGAGACAACTTAACCTAAACATAACTTGGTTTCCAAGTAACTAATAACACTAATGCTGTTCAAAAAGAAAAAACTAATAACACTAATAATAACAGATTGACACTTAACCACCCTTTACTTTCATTCTTGTTTATTCATTTTCTGTCTATTGTGGGTTCATATCAGCTTTTTAAGCTTTTTAAGCTCATGAGTCTATTATAATGCATTTTGCTAGAGTATTTGCAATATTTGAACATTAGTTGCTAATGTCTACTAGATTAGTAGAACTAATCTACTCTTTATGATTACTGTTTTTCTCAGACTTGAAAATTTAAAATGATGTTATTTTTGGAACCATACCACAGTCTTTTTACTTCTAATATGATAATTACATTTAACTTATGTCTATCAGTGAGCTTTTCAAGTCGTAATTGAACCAAGCTCGGGCCTGCCTACATAAAGTTCACACAAAGTAAGCTTCGGCTGTAATGCACGGAAAAAGAAACAAAAAGACTATCAGACAATCTATATATAATATACAAAACAAATAAAGGAAAGTACATTACCCATAAACTCGTATATGAAAAGGATAGCACACAATGTCTTCCAAATTCTTTTTACTTAGGACATGCCCTGCACATTGAAGAAACATTTCCAGAATTACTTTACTACAATAAGCACATTCATCATATTCAGTTTATTAGAAATGGTCACAAAGATAGATTTCAATTCAAAATGGTTGGATAGAAACTACTGTACATACTTGGATAAACATGTTACTAATTGATTTTATACGTAAAGACGGGAAAATGACCGGAGTCCTTTTTGTATCATTGGCCAAATTTCAAAACATGTTGGGTAGGTGGGTCAACATGAAAACACTTTATTATCCTTTGTTGAACTTACAAATAATAGGAAATATACGTTAACTGAAAAAGTGGGCCTTAAAGGTTTTTGTGTAATTTTCAAACCATCTGAAATGTTCCCTAATACCTACTTAATTTGATTTGATCCATCAGAAACCAGACTAGAGAACGCAAATGCGGCCCATTCAGAAGTAAATGGGTCAATATGGCCATATCTAATTATAAGATATACAGATGCAAAAAAAAAACTAAAAGCTTAGAGAAATACCAAGTGACCTGAGGAGTTTAATATCAGAAGATATAGGACTACTTCTGTTCTTCAATTCAACTCCAATAGCATGCCCAGGCAAATCTATCATCTGCACTCCTACCTGCACATGTAACTGAATGTCCAGTCATTAACAAAAAAGAACTGACAGGAGGTCATGGTTTAGCAGAAAAGAACAAAACATCATCCCACTACAACATCAAAAGCACAAAAACCATAACGATAAGTAACAAAATGACAGAATACTACAAAGTAGTGTAAGAGTTACAAACCGGCAACCAAACTAAAAAATCTGAACATTCAAAAGCATTTAAGAGCTCAAGGTAAATATAAATGATGCACTGGAGTATAGGGAACCATCAAAACGAGTTAATAACCCTATCAACCTGTGCCTTAATTTACATCTACCATTACCCCACCCTTCCAGATATATGAAGGTGATCAGTAAAACGTGAGAACTGAAAAAAAAAATAATAATAATAATAAAATAAAACCACAAAAGATAGAAAATGGAGGGCCTACTCAAGGTGACACCCAAACCGAGAAACAGTATGTTCAAGTTATCAATCAGCAAAAAACAAACCCAACCATACCACTGCAACAGCAAAAAGTGAACAGACTGAATCATAACAGTTAAACCGACATACAAATTAATGAAATGACAAAAGCGTGCAATAGCTCAAGGTAAAATTGAAATGACACACCAAAGAATCAAGAACCATAAAAAATTGGACAGTGTAGCGATGTATAAACCTGTCACTTACTTTATCTCGTTCTGCAAACAACCATGTCCCACACTTCCTGATTTGAAGAGGTATTGAACAAAAACGTGATTCACAGAAACTAAAACAAAAAATGAAGAGATCGAATTTTTAAAAAACAATAGTGAAAAGCAAGCCAGCATCAAGTTGTGAAAGTCACCAAAATAACTATAAAAACAAAAAAATACAGAAAATTGAACCTGACATTTTACATTGCTTGGTTGATGATAACAAGATATCATGTATAACCATGTATGATAATCCACAAAAAATGAATGGAATGCGGAAAGAAACAATAAGAGAAGATGATAATATAGAATGAAAACCTAAGAAACAGCGGCACTTGCAGCCAAAAAAACTAAGTCACAATTTGTAACCTAATATTGGAATGACTGGAACAAAAATCATGCATGCAAAACAAGCACTTCCTCATCACATATTTATACAGCAAACAAGCACTTATTTAATTTTAAATAGTCCAATTTTTGGATAACTATTAGAATCGATTTCATGTTCATATTTATATAGCAAAACAAGCACTTCCTTTATTAGAAAATTTTGAATTGGTCTAGATTCAAAGCTGAATGCCTGAATCCATATGATATTTAATAATTAATAGTCAATTTCTAGTCTATATTATTAAAACTGATCACGTGATCAAGTGTATACCACAAAGAAAACAAAACTTGCCTCATTACATATTTAAATCAGTCTTGTTTTAAATATATACCTATAAGAATACTTCTACATGGATACTTTTAGTAGGGGATTTCAAAAGTAATTGAAAACTTTAGTAAAATATGCAACCCCAATAGTAAAAAAAATCAAAAACACACAAGATAGGAGACGTCAAATGCAAATGAAATCGTGCTACAAAAACAGCCTACATACAAATGATCAACCCTCGAGTACAAGCCTCAAAGTACAAGAAAAGTCGAAACAGTTGTTTAGGTGAGATTAGTACGCGAATACAAAAGCAATTGCACCACTCAAAAACATATGAAAAACATTACCATAAAAGCCAAAACCACATAAAGTAGGACGAGTCAAAAGCTAAAGCAGTCTCCACTACAAGAACCTTCAAACACACGATCAACTGTCAAGTACAAGCCTCAAAGTACAAGGGAAGTTGAAACGACTGTTCGGGTATTCAAGTAGTGGGATGTACAAAAGCAATTGAATATTTTTTAAAAACAGGTGCAACCCCATTGTTAAACATGTATACAAAGTAGGGGAAGTCATAAGCTAAAGCAATTCCCGATACAAGAACCTGCATACACACGATCAACCCTCAAGCACAAGCCTCAAAGTACAAGAGAAGCTGAAACAAGTGTTGTGGTAATCTAGTATTGGACAGAAATTACAAAAGCAATTTAAAAGTTTATAAACATATATAAACACAATCCCCATTAGCAAAACGTCAATTCAAAACCACATAAAATAAGGGAAATTCAAAAGCAGATGTAAACCCCATTACCACAACAATCTAGATACACACGATCAACTGTCAAGTACAAGCCTCAAAGTACAAGAGAAGTTGAAACGAGTGTTTAAGTGTCGTAGTAGTTACGGAATACAAAAGCCTTTGGAATTACCAGAAAAAAAAATATATGCACCTGATTATTTAATACATCAAAACAACTAAAAGTGGGGAAACTCAAAAGCTAAAGCGATCCTTGGTACAACAACAACCTAGATACACACGATCAACTCTCAAGTACAAGCCTCAAAGTAAAAGAGAAGTTGAAACGCGTGTTTAAGTGTTCTAGTAGTTGAGAATTGCAAAAGCAAAATGTAACCCCAGATGTCAAAATTTCGAAAAGCAAATATCGTTGGTGCATACCAAAACCAAATCAACAAAAAATTAAAAAAGGAATGACCCCTTCTGAAAACAGCATTCCGTGCTACAAAAACAAAATTATAGATTATGGATTCTTGAATGTAAGGTAACACACTTTCAAACAAAATAAGACTTGCCAAAGATTATATATTGCTTAAAATTGAAGAATCATCATCATAATTATAGATGAATAGTTTTGAAATTAATAAAATTATTGATAATAACATATACTATCTTTTATCAGACAAAAATCATCAGTATTGTTTCTTTATGATATATTGCCATTATTATATTATTATCAAAAGTAACTAACGAAATAATTCACTATATTAAAAACAGAGACTGAGAAAAAAAAAAGAGAGAGAGAGAGGGAGAGAGAGAATAGATACAACCCTGATTAATTCTTGAAAGCGGCATTGTCGTCGTCAGTCGTGAAAACGATAAAACCCTAATTCCGGTGATCGCCTTTCAAAACCCTAACCGGACAGAGGAGTATAGATGCTGCAGAATAACGTTGAAATATCGTTCAATTATTACTGTTAGTATATATCATACATTATTATTACAATACATATACATATACATAAATAAAACATATATACAATAATGAATTTGATACATACATACACTGCTGCTGCGTGGAGTTTACGAGCGAATTTAGGGTTTCCAAATGGAATGCGTGTGAGCTTTTTATTGTGGGGTGGGAAAATATACCGCGTCGGTTCCTGGATTTGGCGTTGCTCCAACGCGGGAATCCCATACAATTTTCAATTTAGGATTTAGGTGTCTTTCCTTTTTTTATTTATTTTGATCGAAAATAACTACTCGTTTTTATTTACAGTAAAATTTTAAGATTATTTAAATGATAATGATAATAATAAAATATCATGTACTATAATAATTACATTTTTCTTATATTTTTGTTTTGGAAAAATATTTTTACAATGAAAATAATAGATATGTTGTATTTGTTGGGTTTTAAATATATGAAAAAAATACAAAAATGAAATGAAAGATTAATAAAATAAAATAATTGAGTTATGTTATAAATATATAAGTTTAAATCATCTCAATTTTGAAAGAAAAGAAAAATTAACGTAAGAAAGGATAGTAAATAACTTATGTGGCATGTTTATTTAACTTACAAGTGGAAATTTTGTTTATTTGTCATAAAAACTATTTATAACCACCTTTTTTTTATTCTTTATTTTCATTGTTTGTTTTTATGCTAGAAAAAACTTAAAAGTTCATATAATATTTTTCAGCAACACCTGACCCATCCTCATGTTCTACCTCCATGGCATTGGTAATAGTAGCAATGTAGCATTAGTCATGTCACCAATCCATGCTCGGAAGCAGAATAGGGAACGGGTGGATTTTTTTGGACATCTGAAAAGTTGTTTCACTCTCTACCATAATCAAAGAGGGTACTGACTTATCTAAGCCTATGCAAAAGACAACGACCAAGGTAAGTTTTTATAAGCGACGGCAATGCTGCTTGGAATCATATGATGTTTAGAAAGTCCAAGCTAACACACTAGATTCATCGATCTCTACAACAGTCCTGTAATCAAAGCAGTATCAGAAGTACATGCGGGTTCATAACCAAGCTCTGAAGCTTTGCCAGACGCATAAAGTCCAAAATTCATTATGTTCTAGCGGCATAAACAATGCATGGCAATTAACAGACACATTTTAAGTTTAAATAGCACAAAAGGAAAACAGAAGGTTGGCAATGGCGAAGGCGGAATATTGAGGTTGTAAGTGAAAGTACAAATGAGCAGACACTTTCAAGCTCAAACGTAAAATAAAATCTTTTCTTCAACAATTGTTTAAGGTCTTCATAAGTCTGATTCGCTCATCAAGAAAGCTGGCTGCTTACTTTGGCCTCAGGTCTATTTTAGCTTGTGATCCCCTACAATCATCATCGATTATTTGGCACAAGCAAAGTGATTGACATCTTTTTAGTTGACTAGTAACCAAAACGAAAGCTAATTTAACCTCGAATCTCACTGGCCACAAAATGAGGTTGTAAACATTGGACGAACGACATTCGAGGATGAAATTTATCAAACTATTGAGAATAAATTAAATGAACCAAAGTACATTTCCCCAAATTAACTACTCGTTTTGAGAATAAATTAAATGAACTAAAGTACATGCTAGAAAATAACTACTCGTTTTTATTTACAGTAAAATTTTAAGATTATTTAAATGATAATGATAATAATAAAATGGATCATGTACTATAATAATTGCATTTTTCTTGTATTTTTGTTTTGGAAAAATATTTTTATAATGAAAATAATAGATAGATATGTTGTATTTGTTGGGTTTTAAATATATGAAAAAAAATACAAAAATGAAATGAAAGTTAATAAAATAAAATAATTGAGTTATGTTATAAATATATAAGTTTAAATCATCTCAATTTTGAAAGAAAAGATAAATTAACTGATGTGACATGTTTATTTAACTTACAAGTGGAAATTTTGTTTATTTGTCATAAAAACTATTTATAACCACCTTTTTTTCGTTCTTTCTTTTCATTTTTCTTTTTATGCTAGAAAAAACTTAAAAGTTCGTCTTATATTTTGTTTTTAGCTTTTATTCTTAAAAACATTAAAAATATAATATAACCTTTAAGAATTGATTAAGACTTTATATCATTATGTCAAAATATAGTAGCAATTCACAAATCATATGGAGTAAAAAAGTTTTAATAAGTAAAAGGATGAATGTTCACTTTGATCTACGCATTTTTTTTTATCAAACGTAGGTTTAGAGCACGTGCATTGCACGTCAAGGATAAATTATAACTGATTGCGCGTAGTAAGCACATTTAAAAAGAATTATGTTGGTTTTTAGCGTGTGATATGGCAATAATGTGTAATAGAAAGATGTTGTCAATGGCGGATCCAGTATCCGAAATCATGTGTGTCCAAATTAGTTGAGACGATATGGCCAAATTATACGTGTTAGTTAACAGTTCGGTCGGGTCAGGTCGGGCTGGGTTAAAAACATGTAATAAACGAAACTCTCGTTTGTAGCTTATAACTTTTTTAGAGATACCTAAAAGTCTATTGTAGTAAAAGATTTCAATATAACAAAGGAAGATGATATAAATATCTCGAAGTTATGTTTATAAGTTTATTACATTACGTGTAAAAAAAAAGTTATGGTTAGGAAGTTTACATGCTGAGTGTTATACGCGCAGGAAGGGACCGATCTTCTGACTCCAGAGTTGCCATGCATAAAGACGATATGGCCAAAATGAGGGAAGGATGTTGCTAAGTTATTGTAATGGCATGTGAATGGGTGAGGTCAGGAACCATTTTGAAAGAAGAAAATTGTTTTAATTTTTTTTTTTTTTTAAAATTTTGAACTCTTATTTTACGTTGCATAAAGATATACATTATTATGCATTCAAATGCCTAAAGCTACGTATATTGCAGGGGATGAAGAATGTCTTTTCAGTTTTTAATAAGGGCTAATTGTCTAGAAAGTGCTCCAACCGACTAAAATGACTTTTGTGAGGTTCCTTACAGGCAGTCAGTTAAAAATATTTTTTAAACTCATTTTCTGATTTTTCTTTTTAACTCTATTGATTACATGGATATTGTCCTTTAATAACAAAGAGAAGTGATATATCTACAACAACTTATAGCCATTCACAACAATGCATGCTTTATATAGTTGTACACTGTACAATATAACTTGTATATTTGTTGTGAATGACAAAAAATAGGGAAGTGATATATCTACAACAACTTATAGCCATTCACAACAATGCATGGTTTATATAGTTGTACACTGTACAATATAACTTGTATATTTGTTGTGAATGACAAAAAATTGTTGTAGGTATATCACTCCCCAATAACAAATACTCAATTCCACATAGATATTCCTAACAAGTCAAACATCTTCTCCTTTCCCATGATATTTTCTAGGGACTATTGATTTCCGTCAACCCACCATGTTTTCTGACGACAATTTTAGATTTCACTTTGACACAAAATCATAACAATATCTTTCTTTCCCAATATTTGAACATAAAAAATATCTTATATCTATACATAAATATTACATATCCAGTCAAAAATTTAAAGATTTTTTTTATAAAAAAAAAACACTAGTGATTAAGTTGATTGAATTAGTAGCCAGATCCAACAAAAACCAATACAAAATATTTTTCCATTTTGTCCAATCATAAAACTCCATGTTTGTTGTTGACTTTCCGTGTCATCGCAATAGTACCACCATACTTTTCCAATCATAAAACTCCATATTTTCTGTTTTTGTAGCCTTTGCTAGCCGTCGCCATTGATTTGCAATAATAATTAATGCCAACAATATTAAATCCACCTCACCCACTATAATTTTGATCCAATAAAAACTATGAAATTATGACCATAAAACTTAAATTTATGCATATGGATCTATAAAAACATTAGCAAGGGAACTAGATTTTATCGACATCAAAACCCATCCATTAAGATATACATTATAATATATACATATTAACTTATATATTATATTTTGCAGGGAAAGGAGAAATTAGATGATTTGATTAGAAAATAAGAAATGATTTTCGGTTGGCATGTAAATGATGATTTTGGGAAATGATTTTCGGTTTGTAATTAGGGTTTATGTGCCAAATTAGGGGAAAAGATGGAGTGTAAATTCAGGTTGTGTGTGTATTTATATATGAAAGAAACGTTTTTAATGTGAATTAGATAAAGGGAAAACGACTTGCAGAAATAATAATAAAATATGGTTTTAACAGAATAGTTACCGTACACGTAAGCAAAAATTGATCGCGGTCACAAAAGTGATTTTAGCCGATTTCAATCCCTCGAATACAAAAATTTTTTTGTTGAAACCCCAAATAAACAAAAGTGTTAAAATTGGAGCATTTTCTAAACAATTTTTATTTTAAATAATGACATGTGATTGGAGCATGTTTAGGTCTTTTGACATGATATAAGTATTATAATAACCATATATGAGACACTTTTATGCATGTCTGCGGAAGATCTAATGACACATATATATTCGGTATTACTGGTACTGAACCGATTAGTATCAAAACCGATTTTCTTCTAAAATGAAAACCGATATCGATACCGAATACCTATCGGTACTGATTTTCAGTACCGGTACCGGTTCAGTATCGGTTTTTCAGTATTTTTGCTCATTCCTAAACAAAATAGTCTAAAAATCCTCCTAACACTCTAAGAAGTTGACATGTGGTATTCATTAATTCTCTTTCCTAATCTTGCCTCCTGATTTTTCCACATGTCATAATCCAATAGTTAGGAAGATCTTTAGATTATTTTTCCACGTGTTATAATCCAATAATTTGGAGAATTTTAACTTATTTTTCCAGATATCAACCCGGCTAAAGCGTAACAACACTTGGCTGCGCGATAGTGTTTCTTATTTCCATGATGTACGTAAAAATAGAAATGGTTGAAGACTTGGAAGTATTAATGGTTTGATAGACTATATTCTTATTTGGCAAGTGTTGACCTTTTAGTAAAGATAATTGCAATGCTAAGTGAATGACTAGGCAAATAATTTATGGTTTGAAGTTGTAACCATGAACTTGGACCAAGTTTATAATAAAAAGAACAAAAAAAAACAAACAGAGAAGCATTTGATACTTCACAATGGTGCGTAGGTTTCATATTATTCAATTTCATATGAACTAAATTGTGATCAAAACGAACAATCAAGTAATCAAAGAACCAGTTACTACTAATTAGCTACTAATAGTGATATTCCTTTTCTTCATTTTCCTGCAGGCTCCCACTTTTCAGAACTGATCGAGGCGAACCACAACAGCTACCGTCTTTCTTAACAAACTTCTGGTACACAATCGAACCCTCACGTCCCAGCTCTTCATAACTCTTCTCTTCCACATCGTACCCCTCCACATTAATAGAACATGTCTTCTCGAGTTTCTTGGATGCAACGGCTGCACCAACGGCAATGGAAAACTCACCCGGTTCAAAACAAGCCAGTACCCGTTGGACCAGCTCCTCGAGGCTCATGTTCTTAAAATCATACCCTACTGACTCAAAACTGGCATAACTAAAACCGTCTTCAGGGGTAACATGAATGGTTGAGACCGCACCATTTTCAATAGCGTTCATAGAATATCCACACGGGTCGAATTCAAAATCGCATATGTCTGACTTTGGGAGGATCATTCGGATACCAGATTCATTAGTCATTGTTACAGCCGAGCTGTTTTGAGTTTTGTAAAACACGGATGCTTTCTCACGATCCAAACTAGTCATACACATCTCGAGTGTGTACACTTGATCAGCAGACGAAACAGATCTTGCTGAAGAAGCAGAATAAACAAACCATTTTTGTGGCTTATCCAACCCACCCATTACGTAAGCCTTACTGGACAATCCAAGCTTTTCAAAATGACCATCCAGCACCGAAACTTCTTCGGTGAAGCTGCGGTGTGGGAAGGATTGAGCACCAGGGAAGATAAAACTACCACGAGTGTATCTCACTGACCGGACAGAGAGGGAAACGGATTCAGCCAGTTTCAAAATGGCTGGGATTGACAGTAGCAGTTTGGTAGTCCCGCAAGTTTTGATAACCATCTTGTATGGGAATACAAATAAACTAGACTCGGATAACACATACGAGTCCACGTAATCGTTTGAAAGCGACGAGACTATGGTGCATTCAGCAGGGGTCAGAATTTCATCTAATTGGGCTTTTGACAGCACCCGGAGACCATTCCCTTGAGGGTCAGCAAACACACTAGGCTCAAAAAACGTTATTTCAAGCCTCTTTTCATAACCTTCAAAACCAATTGCAGAAACCATTTGTGCCATATTTCTTAATTCCTATAAAAGGTTGGAAATACTTAAAACTAAGTTGTATTAAAATCGCATCTGAACTAAAATTAAAACCCTATCAAGATGGTTTGCGAGCACACTGCATTAAAAAAAACGAAAAAACATCATCAGTATACTAGGTAAATAACTGAAAACATCTATACAAATACAAAATATGAAATATAACACGGTTAGAACATGAAAGCTTACGTTAGAGTAAGCAGCTGATTTAAACTTCGTGATTCCTCCGTTGGGTCGAATGTCTTCAATGCAGTATCCTAATGGAGCTTCATAAAATAAAGATGGTTTACTAGTACTACTGGATTCTTCCCCACCTTTGGTTTCCATTAGCACATTCAGTTAATTGTTTCTGTAAATCAAATATCATAACAAATATTAGCAATACAACTTCCAAACACAGAGCATAACAAAGTCAAAAATGCAGCTAAAAGTTTCATGAAACTAAGTCAAATATATAAATACATATTTTTCTAAAATAAGTTAATTAGGTTGACCATGATCCACTTTTTTTTTTTTTCGAACGTCATACTAATCTACTTCTACTCCTAAATTACACGAATGTGTGAAATGGAACTTATACTCTCGAAAAACCCTCACACCCAGATGAATCCTCCCCATTGGCTGACCATGATTCACTATTAAAAAAAAGAACTATTCTACTAACTGTTCCTAGACTATATGAGTGCCTGATATCAGAAAAAAAATTCATAAAACCCTCTAATAATCCACCCCACAATAATATAAAATGTGACTCGAACCAGATGAAATACCAATAACAACAATGTAGTACACAATGTGCATCGAGTTTAATTATAAATTGTTTGATTTTATACAATAACATTCACAATGTTTGTATGAATGATACTTAATTGATACAAAATATAAAAGTAAGTAACTGCTCAGTGCCGCCCGCGGGTTTTGAGCCTCAATACCTCGACGGTGTATGGGGGAGGTTAAGATGTAAGTAGACCTTACCTCTTTACTTAAGAGAGGATGCTTCTAGTTTTTACCTAAATGGTAAAAAAGACCCTTCAACCTTTGGATGAAATGAGTATCAAACTCATAACCTCTATCTCCAGAGGATAGGGTCTTTACTTTAATTGATACAAAATATGGTTATGAAATTCTTACTAAGATGTGTATTAATAAATCTAAAAAAAAAAGAACAATAATTAATTAATATGCGTAATATAACTAAAAGTAAAAGCATTAACTGAAACGAAATAACAAACTTACGAATTGTGATGTTTGTATGTATTGTGAGCCAAATAGATTGAGAAATTAAAGCTTAAAGAGGATGCAGTTGTTTTTGTAGGGTTTATGAGAGATATTGTGAAAGTAATGAGTAAATATAATATTGTTGGAAGTGGAGGGAGGGGTTATTTATATGCATTTTTGCAAATATTGTGAGCCACTAGTTTTTTGCATCATTATTTCCTAGCCACAAATTTCGAATATTGACACCTGTGTCGATATTCACGGACCGCATATTTGATTCTCTATTTTAGTTTTCCTTTATTTAAATCAATCCTTTTGTTTTCAAGCTACTCGTATTACCTTTTCCTTTTATCCTATCATTTACGAGTAATAATTTTGTAAATGTATATTGGTGATAATTGGTAGCTGGTCACCAAATAAAATAGTGAAGTACTGGTATAAAATATATAAGACATTTTGTTATGTAATCTCTACTTTACATTTTATTGTTTCACAAACAATATCCAATACTTATTAAAATAAAACCAGAACATTGTTTGAGGCAAATAAAATAAAAAGAAAATTTTATATTTTTCCTCATCAAACCCTACAAATATCAAATATACCCAAGTTACATTAAATATTAAATTAAATATATCATATATACCCAACCTAAATATTAAAATATCAAATATCCCCAAATAATTAATTTAATTATTATTAAATCTGAAAAATTAATAATAGTTATATGTAATTATATATAGAATACAATACCCTTTTAAAAACACCAAACATTCATGTTTATTATTATCATTTTCGTAAATCTGATCTCACTGATTCATTCACAATCAAAGTGGTTTTAAATACACATTATCGAATACATTGTTGGAGAAAGATATTTATGCATTGCAACTTGCAAGATCAACAATTTGGAAATCTTATGTTTTATCTATGTTGCATAACGCTTCAAGGAGGGAAGGGGCCGAATAAGTTCCGTTCATTGTCATATGAAATGCATAAAAATCCTAAGCACTTTATTTTGGAGAAAAGTATTGACTCTAACACTCTATTCTTATTAAGGTTTTTGTTATTCTTGAGTTTTTTTGCCTAAAGAAAAGAATGGAAAAGAAAAAGAAATTTAGGAGATTTTGGCTTATAATTTTTCTGCCCAATATTGGCCAGAAACGAAAAGAAACCAAAGCTAATTACCATTATGCCCTTCCACCAAATATATTTCATTCATGTAAAAAAGGGTATCATTGTAAAATTATACTTTTTTATTCTCTCTTTTCCTTTGTTTGAAACTCAAGAATGCAAATAGCTCTATCCTTTTTTTTTTCATTTCTTGTGTTTATTTTTAACTCAAGAATAACTTTTATCTTTTATTTTTTCTTTCTTTTCATTTTTTTCTTATCCTATCATTTTTTTCCCTTGCAATAATAACTCGTGAATGCAGCGTAATGAATTTGTAATCATATCTAACACCTTCACTTGAATATAAATATTCTTTGTAGGTGTCCAATGAAGCTTGATCTACTCATTACATGCTAGACATATGGGTCTTCAATTTTTATTTTTATGGGAAATCACGTATGATTGTATGAAGTAGGTCTTCATTTTAGGAGAAAAACCTTCATCAAGCCTTCATTGCGATTTGAACAATAGAAAGAATGTTTGGTTTGAAAGAGAATATTGTAGTCATTATATAATTTAGAGATAATTATTATTGATTTTTTAGATTTAATTGTAGTTAAATAAGTGTTTTGGGATATTTGATATTTTTTGTTTAGGTTGGGAAAATTTGATATTTTTAATATTAATTTGATATATTTGATATTTATAGACTTTAACAAGGGAAAATATGAAATTTAATCTAAAATAAAATTAAGTGGTTGAGTTTTTAGCTATAGTATATATCTTGATAACTATAGAGTTTGGGGCCGCCCAATGGGCAGCGACAAAGAGAGTGATTTCTTTAATAACGTTACTATAAACTTAGTTTGAAATCTAAGACAAGAAATATTTGTAAATAGAACCCAAAAATCAAATCAAAGTAAAGTAATGGTGCCGCGGGTATCCATTTTTTTGAACGACTATACGACAGTCACAAAATCATATTTATATTTACTCTTAAAAAGCAAAAAAGGAAATAAATATTTAAAATTTTAAACTCAAAGAAGAAACCAATTAGAAGAAACTTTAAGAAAAAACTCTAAAAACCAAAAAAAAAAATAAATAAAAATAAAATACTAATAAAGTAAAACCAAGAAACAAAAAATGCAAATAAAATAACAAAAAAAATATATGTAAAACAGAAAAATATTAAAAAAAGTCATAAAAATATACAAACAAAAAAAAACAACACCAATAGTTGACAAACAAATGTAAAAAAAAAAAAAACAAAATATTAAATAACTAAAAATTAATTTATGTTATTTTTGATGAAGCATAAAACTTTTATGGTTTAAAAAAAAAAGTACTACAAGAGGGAGCTAGAAAATAGAAAAACAAATAGCAAGGGTAAATAAGATAACTATAAGAGGGCACAATGTAAATTGTAGGTGTAGTTTCTGAGCACCTTTTATTGTCCGTCGTTTAGAGGCTGGTCGTGATGAAAAGAAGACATCATCAAGGTCGTGATGACGTCAGCACGAGGCAGCAGTTCGTGTGACGGAGCTCGAAGCCCATGAACATGATAGAAGCCCAACCCATTCGATAGCATATATATATACAAGACTTAGGTTACAATTTAGGGTTAATGGTTTGAAGAAAATTAGTTTTATACTTTTACCATTGAATTGGGTTCCGAGTAATTTTTAGACTGGGCCTATTTAGTTTCCTACTTTATCCTCTGAGAAGCCTATTGGGCCTGATTTTTATTTTTATTTGAAATGCCCGCATGGGCCCATTTCTAGTAAACCGTATGTTTGCGCAATTGCGCTGAAAGGACAAAAATCGTTGTATGTCAAAAGGTACTAAAGACAATGTATCGCTATTAGCATATGAACATGCCATATTATAAAGTCGCCTCTATGGATACATTTACGAAGCATATATTCGAAGATGGTACTCAAAGTTATTGAAAATTTGACACTCCGTGGATTCACATCATAGCTTGACAATTTTCACGTTTTTATAGGAAACACCTCGAAAAACTTAAGCTTATGAATAATGTTCCCCAATTCAAAGTATTCTTATCTATAATATATAATCTATATCTATATCTGCATCTATAATCTATAATCTATATCTGCATCTATAATCTATAATCTATATCTATATCTATAATTTATATCTATATCTATAATTTATATTTATAATATATAATAAAGCAACAATCCGTTTTTTAAAATCTCAATTGAAGAATTGAAGTATCTAATATACTTCTTTCCTTTATTCATTCAGTTAAACATCTCGACCTAATATACTTATTATACCTTTAATGAAATAATTTACAACATAAATTTCTCAATCTTTTACACTACCTTCTTTAACATCAATTACTTTTACATTCATCACCATTGTCGTCGCTGCCGTCATCACCCTGCGCTACTACCACCATCGTTGTCGCATTGTGTGGGCATATGACTCTTATATCTAAAGACATGGACTACACTTGCAAAACCGAACAAAGCTAAATTAAACTAGAAAAAGCGAGCCGGCAACTAGAAAGATTGCACCGTGAGCTATTTGGTTAATGTCAATTAAAAATAACTACAAAACATAACAGAAACTAAAAAAATAACAAATTTAAAAAAAATTGAACTTACAATCAGGCAGGATAACATCTTTTAATTACGTAAGTAACTCATTCATTTTCCAAATTAAAAATTCACATACCAAATTCCAGAAGTTTAAAGCTCTCTATTACTCTATATATAAACAAAGATATAATATAATACTATGTATGATTATATATCATTTGAATTGAAATATACAAGTTTCGAATATGTAACTCGTTAAACCAATCCACGCGAATATAAACATGAACGTGCAATTGCATAGTACTAATAATGTGGGAAGGACAAGAATAAAAAGCCTTAATTCTAGCTAGAGAGCATCTTATATATATTCCTTAGATTTTTTTATTTTATTATCATTCGGCAATGAATGGGCCACATATATATCACCTTCTCCAATCTCAGAATCTCATTTTGTCCTTTTATGTGCTTCTTTCTACCCATCCACCACAAATAAAGGGAACCCTACCATTAAAATAAGTTTCTTATACACCATTCTCCATACAAACTTTATTCTTTTCAAACTTTGTACAAGTTTGTATTATCCGGAAAAAATGAATTCCTAGTTGCGAAGTTTATTCGCGTAAAAGGTCCATATAGAAATCTAAAGAAGTGAATTTTTCTCAAAAGTAAAAACCATCAATCCGGCAAAAGTGTAACAACACTTGGGCTTCAACCATCAACCCGGCTAATATTGTTTTCAGACTTTGTGCAATAGTGTGTGTGTGTGTTTTTTTTCTTTTTCTTTTGCAAGTAAAGATAGAAATAGTTAAAAATATTAATGGTATGGTAGAATATATATACTTATTTGGCAGTGTTGACCTTTTGGTAAAGATAATTGCTAAGTGAATGAGTAAACAAATAATTTGATGTATACAAATATTAAAGGGGTTAAATAAGAGTTTTAAGTAGTGTATACTTTAATTAAACGAAAAAGTAGAGGTAAAGATTAATTGTACGTGGTGTATGCTATAACATAATGTGGTGTATAAATTTGTTTTCTATAGTAGCTCCTTAATTATTCTTTTAACGGGAATGATACACGTAGTCTTTAAAGTCATGTTTAATACTATGTTATTAGATACTTAAATGATTTTTTGTACATAAAATATAACCATCTCTTATACATTAACAAATAAATATCGCTTAAGCATTATTTATGCTTAAACTAAATAAGAGAAATAAGTTAAACAAAAGAAAGTAAGAAACTTTCAAATCACAAAGATGTTTATAGTTTAGTGTAGAGCCGTATGCAATTAATGCATAATGCACGAAAAGAAATGAGGTAAGTTGATCATGGACCGCGGGGTGCCGGGTTTGGGATTATGTGGACCCAAATGAGAGTTGATCACGGTTCATTCATTCACCAAGATTGGGTCAGCCGGTGGAATGGACAACTATTTTATAAAAATTTCTAGTGCCTTGTATTTTGGAAGTTAATTAAACAAGCTTTCATTATCAAACAGTATTAGATGTTACCATGTCGCACGTATAATATGTTCGCCACCAACTATGAAAATTCTTTAATTAGGACATAAGATACTTCACATGACTATTTAAATTGTTAATTTCACTTTATAAGACTAGACCGACTATAACACTTATCAGATATCAATCCCTCTTAGATGGTACATGATCAGTTCAAATCCAAAGGTAGCTAGGTATACATATACTTATTAACGACTATATCACTTAAAATTGATTATTGTTCATCTCAAATTCATTAAATTGGTACATTTGCATCTCAAATAAACACTAACATATAGATACATCAATACACATTTTAATTATTTGGCGAAAATTAGTTAAACACTATATATATCGTTGAAGTTTTTGTAGTATATATTGCTAAAAGTCAAAGGGATGATCAGGCTAATGGTCCAACTCGGTTGGCCATTTGGGATTACTTGTAATTAAAATGCCGTTCAAACCATGACAATATTAAAGCTCAAACCAAGCCGGCTACTATACATTGGTCTACAGTTGGTCTAACTGTTTAGGTCAAACCGTCAAACGATATTTGCATACAAGCTCCAAATAAGAAATTAAAAGGGCATAGATATAGATGATGTGTGGCAAGGAGATACATCGGTAAGGTGGTTTGGCTCTAATCTGGTGTCAAATAAGGATGATAATGGACAATATATAAAAATAGGCGATATAGCTATATGGTGTATTGGTGTTATATATACCATACCCGGCCATCTAATTGCAAGTTATCCATTTTATATGTGGCTACAAGTAAAACAAGTAAATGGGCATATATGCATTGGATATCATCAAGAGAAACAATTTTCATTTATCGATAGACAAAATTTAGTGATTACAAAAGGCAAAACGTATTTTGTAAAAATAATAAAATAAATATTAGTGAACGCAATCCAATTCAAAATAATATACCACGTGACACTTGAATACTTTATGATATACCCCTCGATCGGATCACACGTAGAGTAATATATATGCAAGCAACCACGATCTTAGGATGGTTGCCCTCTCCACGAAACGAAGCCTAACCTTCGTATCTATGAAAAGCGCGACAAGGAAAGGATCTTCAAATCAAATCCTTCCCTATAGCAATTATAATAAGGTTTTAACGTATCTATAATGATATAAAATCTGTCTTAATTGATGGGTTTACAATGGCATAACATGGATACACATTATCATATGCATCCTTGATATGTTAGACAAGCCGAAAGATACAGAATTAAACGTTATAAGTTTTTTTTTTTGGAAGAGACAGCCAAGCAACAATAATATTAGGGAACACTTCAACATACAAAATTGAGGCCTTCCAATTCTACTCCTTTACATAGAGTTTAATTAGGAGATGAACAAACATTTCAAGTGAAAAACCCCACACAGACTTGCCACTTCAAAAAGTCGACTGTGATGCATCAACCAGTTAGATTGATAACATTTGCAAAAAAAAAAAAAACCTTATGATACTTCAGCTCGATCAAGTCATACCTTAAAAGGTCATATTCATCAACAAAATCATGTTTTTTTTACACGTATAAACATATCTTCCCTCAAAGTAAATCACGAAGATTTTAATTAAGGCATAAAGCGACTATGCCCTACCGGTTAAGACTAGACGCAATTTGAGGTTCAATTAAACACTTTCACACTCATTAATCTTATGTATTACTCGTAATTAGTATATTGAGTGATTAGTAGCAAGTATGTATCAACTATAGTTTATGTGATCCATTCGGGTGAATACATTATAAATATTGTTTTTCGTTTTTCTAAAGAAGTTACAATAGTCTATATATTATGAAAGAAACAATTTATGATGAGCGAGTTTCTCATCTTTTATCTGTTATTTCTAGTATATAATAAATTTCATGCACAAAATATGATGATCATTTCAACAAGTAATACCAATGAAATTGGATGTGGCCGGGGAGAAAAGGAGGTAAGCAATTCGATAAGGTTCTCCTTACAGAAAAAAAATAAAATAAAAAAATCGATAAGGTTCTCCTTTCGACACTACACGTACTCATCATCGTCAATGTGAGGGATAAATATCACGTGATGATTTATTGATCACATAGAACAAATGAATATGATGCTGTTCAATTTATATATATTTGGTTTGGACGAAAACTACTCAGATGTTTAGTCAATTAGAAAACCGCTAAACGTTTGGCCGGGGAGCTGCTAGTGAAATGTTTATTTGAAAACTAAATTTTACGTGAAAACTATAAAACTGACTAAAACACAATGTGATCTGAATTTAACACAGTGTGTTTTAATTGTGTAATATAATAACACATTGTGTTAAGTTTTAAATCACAATGTGTTTTTGATAGCGCGTGAAACAAAAAATTGTTCAAACACTATGATTTTGTCGGTTTTATAGTTTTTACGGAAATTTTAGTTTTTAAATGATAACAACCTACACCCAATAAGATATTTACTTCGATCGGATCATGTTAGCTAGACCAATTTCAAACTAGTAACAACTGTCCATTATAATGACAAGTGTTCAATAAGAGTCCACATTGTTCTAAAAATAGACGGGTTCTTGGAAATTAAATGATGACACACCAAATTTGTATGTCTAGTCCATACAAATCATTATTTTTTTACTCCTTGAATCTTAACTACAAACTATGTCATATGTCATCATCATCAAAATTTTAAACATAGTACATTAACTTTAGTTAACTTGAATGTAATCGGACCTAAATTAACAACAAGGTTTACCGTTTACAAAAAGGAAATAATTAATCATCAATCATACATTAATAAAATCACGACCTACTTTTGTCACAAACTTACAATACTAATTGGTTTTAATTGGCGACTCTCGATATTCAGGTTCATAGCACATAATAAGCAAATATGGCGTGATTAAGTTACATTCCGTGCTTACCTATTCTGAAAAAGGTAGAGTATATCAATTGAATACATACATAACACATGACAAATTAAGTTGCATGCTATTGGTAACCGACTAACCCGTCGTAAATGATTTCATGTTAAAAATACTTTTATTCTATTTCCAACAACATATCATTAACTTTTCTATGCTAAAACAAAAAATATGTTCTACAAAGATTTATTTCGATAAAATAACAAACCTTAAAAGTTGGCTTTATATTCAAATAACAAAGATTAATTAGTTGTCATAACTAATTAATTCCAAGGTCACATGTCATTAAAAGTTGGCTTTATATTCAAATATCCATTATTAAGGTGTATATCACACTTTTATGCTGATGGGATATGATGATTATCTATCTATAATTCCTTATAAAGAGGATTGAGTTTAAGAAATTCAGTATAATTTTTGTTCATAAAATATCCCAACTTTATTTTTTAAGTTTCAAATTTACTCTTCCACACAAAAAATGCCTCACACATCCTAGAAACACATATCCTCACAAACAAAAAACCCACCGGTGTCTTTCTTTATTTTTCTTCTGATATCGCTGGCACCGAAATCAAATCTTCACCGGTGTCTTTTTTTTGTTTTTCTTGCATATTTCGTATGTGATCACCGTAAAGCCGTTGCAACGCGAAACAAATTTTTCGTAGGGCAAAACAGAACTATAAGTTCTATAAAGATTTTTTTTGATAAAATAAAAAATCTCTAGTTGGCATAACATACATGTCTCAGGTTAAATTCCGTTCGCTTGCAAAGGACTTTTAGGTTTTTAGCTAGAGTTAAAAGACCCGGTGAACCCCTGGATTGATTGTCCGATCAATCAACCAATTCGTCAGGTTTAATAGAGTCTGAATCTAATTTTTGTGTGGTTAACAGTTTAAAGTGACTTGTGACTTAAAAAAAACCATATGGGATCTCCCATTATTCTACCTTTCTTTTTACTCAATTAACAATATATAATTTACCTAAAATAAAATAATTTTGAAAACATATCTATTTTTATAAAATGAAAAAAAGTGAGAGTAGCTTTCCAAAAATGTACATACATAACGCATGCGATTTGTTTAGATTCCATAAATTAAAAACCAGATCAACTCACATGATTAAAGAATAATCACAAAATTTAAAAACCAAATTAGTGAATTACAATTAGATTTACAAATCCGGCCTTTTATTCCACATTATTCGAAACTCGTGGTTCTTATGCTACACACCGCTATACGAACCATCTCGGGAACCACACCCAAAAAACCCAATGGCAATTTTCGTAATTATTCAAAAAAGTAGTGGCTCAGATTAAATCCCATCCCCTATAAATATCCCCTCATTTCTTCCTCCACAACAATCCTTTAAATCAAACCCTAAATTTTTGCGCCACCCTTGCCTTCTAATTAACAAAAAGAAAATTAAAATCTGAAAAATCAGCCTTTGATTTACTTAAATTGTGAGTAAAATAAAATAAAATTATGATTATATTTGCTTTTAATTTCTTTCTTTTGTCTTCAATTATTGATTTTTTAGGGTTTTTGTTTTCAGATCGGATTGGTGATTAGACGTACAATTGGAGATACACCTATAAAAATTGAATTGTAAGTATCTTTTTATTTTATTTTATTGTAATTTATGGATTCGTTTTGAATATATATGAATGTACCAGCATAATACATTATAATTGTATCTTGTGTTTTTTCTGTAAGTCGTTATATATATATAATATATAAGCAATTATAGATGTATTTAAAACAATTTTTATAAAATTTTGTTTAAAATCATGTAAAGGTTTGGCCTTTTTTCAAAATAAAAATTTTGGTTGTTTGTAAATCTTGATTTTTTTCTGAAAAAGGTTGTTGTATTATTTGCATTATTAGAGTATGTGCTCCTCATTATTTATATCTTTGATTAATAATCACTGCTTTGTAATTATTGCTTAAAACTGTTTCTTTGGCTTATTTTAATGAAATTTGTATGATATTTGAAGGATAATTTTGTTTATAATCATGTAAAGGATTAGCCTTTTTTTTCAAAAGAAAGATATTGGTTGTTTGTATGATTTTCTCTGTTAAAGGTATACATATGTGTGCATAATTGTTATATGATATGCAATGTTACTTTTCTCTTTGCTATTTTAAAATATAAATTCATTATTAGGATATATGTGATCCTCATTATGGCTATCTTTGATTAAAAGTCACTGCTTTGTAATTATTGCTGTAAAATAGTTATTTTGGCTTATTTTTATGAGGTTGTATTGATGTAAATTTTCTGTTTTTTTTTTCAATATGTTATGTTATAAGCACTTTTGCCTTTTTTATTCTTCTCAATCATGTTCTGCTTTACATACATATCATGATGGGCTGCACCAAAGATTCATTATTCACTTATAATTTCTTGACTTTATTTAGTGATTATTGCATTATTTATGGTTTTTAAAGTTTTTGAAGTTACAATAGTTGTTTTACACTGCATTTACTATCTACATATTGATGTTGGAATTTTTTTCTTAAAAGTTGGTACTTTTATATGAGAATGGAAATTTTGTGGATTTATGCTTGGATTAGCTTACTGTTTTTTGTCTTAATGGTTTTTGATATCTGGCCAAGCAAAATGTAAAATGCCTCGTAAAAAATTTTGTGAAAATTTGTTCTTTATGTTTATTTTTGTATACCAGTTTCCTTTATTCTGGTTTTAACCAAGGCTACTGTGTTTTCTTTGATCTACAGGAAAAACTGAATGTTCTAATGGAAACTAAAGGTGGAAAAAAGTCTAGTAGTAGTAGTAGTAGTAAATCGTTTTATGAAGCTCCCCTAGGATACAGCATTGAAGACGTTCGACCAAACGGAGGCATCAAGAAGTTCAGATCGGCTGCTTACTCCAACGTAAGACTTTGTTCCCACAATGTGGCTCTGTATTGTATATTCTTGCATTGGTTTATCATTTAAACTGATCATGTACTTTTGTTTTATTGATGCAGTGCGCTCGCAAACCATCCTGATATTCTCCACTCTAGTTTCCGTCAACGTCTTTTGACGTTCTTTTTTTACTGCTTTCCAAATTAGGTTATTAGATATTAGTAGTCCCCCTTTTTCCTCCTTTTCTTCGTTTCCCTACTGTTTTTTTGTACTCCCTTGGTGGTGTTTAAGTTTTTCTGTTGGAAGCCATGTCTGCAATTGGTTTCGAAGGTTACGAAAAGAGGCTCGAGGTAACGTTCTTCGAGCCCAGCGTCTTTGCTGACCCTCAAGGGAAAGGTCTCCGGGTTCTTTCAAAAGCCCAACTGGATGAGATTCTAACCCCTGCTGAATGCACAATTGTCTCTTCACTGTCAAATGAGCATGTTGACTCATACGTTCTATCCGAGTCCAGTTTATTTGTTTTTCCATACAAGTTGGTTATCAAAACCTGTGGAACTACCAAACTGCTTCTATCTATCCCAGCCATTTTGAAGCTTGCCGATGCTATTTCCCTCACTGTCCGGTCAGTGAGATACACTCGTGGCAGCTTTATCTTTCCTGGTGCTCAATCCTTCCCACACCGCAGCTTCACCGAAGAAGTATCTGTACTTGATGGTCATTTTGAAAAGCTTGGTTTGAGCAGCAAGGCATACATAATGGGTGGGTTCGATAAGCCTCAAAAATGGTTTGTTTATTCTGCTTCTGCGGGACCTGTTTCTCCTCGTGATAAAGTGTACACACTCGAGATGTGCATGACTAGTTTGGACCGTGAGAAAGCATCTGTCTTCTACAAAACTCAAAACAGCTCAGCTGTCACAATGACTAATGAATCTGGCATACGTGACGTCCTCCCAGAGTCAGATATCTGTGATTTTGAATTTGACCCATGTGGGTATTCCATGAATGCAATTGAGGATGGTGCTGTGTCTACCATTCATGTTACCCCTGAAGATGGGTTTAGTTATGCTAGTTTTGAGTCAGTCGGGTATGATTTTAAGGACTATAGCCTTGAGCAGCTGGTACAACGGGTGCTAGCTTGTTTTGAACCAGGTGAGTTTTCTATTGCAGTTGGTGCAGCTGTTGCATCCAAGAAACTTGAGAAGACCTGTTCGATTAATGTAGATGGGTACGATGTGGAAGAGAAGAGTTATGAAGAGCTGGGTTGTGAAGGTTCGATTGTGTACCAGAAGTTTGTGAAGAAGGAGGGCAGCTGCTGTGGTTCACCTAGGTCGGTTCTGAAAGGTGGCAGCTGGAAAGAGAAGGAAAATGAAGAAAAGGAGTATCAGTAGCTATAGTATGTATTGAAGAAGGGTTGTGTCGTCTGTGTCGTGTTTCCTTGTTACTTGAATTCGTAAATAAAAGCCATTTGTATTGGCTCTGCTGGTTTTAATTTGAGTTCTTGTTGCTGTCTTGAGTCTGTTTCTGTTATGATGATTATTGGGTCGCATTACCCATATGTTCTCGTTTAATAGGCAATTTTGCTACATTTTGATTTCAGTTTTGGTGATCTGATGATTCTTTCACCATTTTTGCCTTTGTTGTGTGAATATGTAGAATTAAGCTTTAATTAAATATCTGCTAACACTCTAAATAAAATTCTATTGCCGATCTGCTTGTTAAACATGGAACAATAAGCAAAAATTCTTGCATGGCCACCCCTTATTACTTTCACTTGGATTACGTCTTTAGTTACAAACAAATCTGTTTTATGGTTCAACACATTTTGGTCCACTCGTTTAAATCCAAGTTACTAACAAGTTTCTTACGCATTGTAACCAAATAAGTTTTGTACAAATTTTTATCAAAATACATATTTAACTTTAGAAAGAGGAGTTTGATACGATTTGTAAAGCTCCTTTGCTCAAATCCGGGAGGTGGGGTTCAAGTGGCCGACAATGTGGTTGCTCAAAAGCTTAAGATAATAGAGTTAGAATATGAAACGATTAGCAAAGAAAGTGAAAAAGTACTACTAAGAATGATACGATCTACACTTATCCTACAAGAACAAAATATTATTATATCGTTTACTGGTACTAATAATACAAATATAAAATGTACATTATTGACGAAAAAGAATAATATAGGTACAAGTGGTCTTTGTGGGAATAAATAATTGAACCTTTCCAATGGAATGGAAAATTGGAGAAGAGATAGGAATATAGGATATGGTGGCCAACAAAGTATGACTCACAAATGTGTGTTGGTTTAATCTTCAATGGACAACATATAAGGTCAAATTTGGTTAAACCCACTTGGACTAAAACTTTAGTACGAGTAATATGTAACTTCAGTGTGATATACTTGTAATATCGTCGTAACTTCAGTGTGATATACTTGTATTTTGAAGGTCTTCTTTATGAAAGTTTTAATATAGTCATGTTTGACCAGTGTAATATATTAAAGTAAGGTGATTCTTATACCATTATCTTTTTTTAATCATATATTATGAATGCATTATATTTTTTTTTTGAACGGCAATGAATGCATTATATAGTTTTACATTGTCTTATAAACTGCTTGTGTATTTTGCGTGTAGCAAAAAAAAGTTCGTGGAAGAATCAACTCCTCAAAGCATTATAAATCAACTTTAATTTCTCTATATAGGCATCTTGACTTTCTTGACCGAGTACTTTAGAATTTAATAAATCAACAACTAAAAATTGAGTTGGTTTGAATAATGAAGATCAGAATGATGAGATTCAGAGATTGTACTACGTACAGGGAAATGTTCAACAAGAGTTATACGAGTATTTTTATATTGAGAAATGAAACTTATATGTCATGTTTTTTATTACACTATTTGACGATCTATATATAAATTCCATAAACTTTTGACTATAGTCTTTCACTTTTTAAAACATTATACTCCGTAGTATTTAATGTTTAAAATAGGAAAATAAATGCTAAATAATTTATTTTATCCTTTTAATTAAGATATCCATTCTATCTACGTGATTTGGTGCAATCAAAATCTGGAAGCTGTTTTGTCTTTGTTCTCCCATGTGTAACCCACATCCCATTTTTTTTATAAATAAAACATCTACTGGTATAATATTTATGACGGTTGGTATCTTGACTAGACTTTTGGTAATTAAACCAGATTATTTGCAGCGATTATCGCTGCAAATAGTGGTGTTTTTGTCCATATCCAACTATTTGTAGCGATTACTGACAGGGGTCCCGCTATTTTTTGTCAGAGTTGCTATTACAGACAGGGAGGCCCGCACTATTTGCAATGACTATCGCTGCAAATAGTAGGTGTGGTCGAGATACCAAAAAAGTTTGGTTGGAATAGGTGAGCGATATTTAAACATACAATGTTCAATAAATATAACTATGTTTTTTTTTTTTTTAATGTTATATAATCTATAAAACATAAATTTTTTTAATATTATATATTTTCATTATTTAAAGTTTTAACACCTAATAGAAAATAGAAATACATTTAGAAGTATTACTGTCAAGAAATTTTTGTATATCATTATATTTGTTTGTTTGTATAATTTAGACTTTTCTAGCAATGTAAAGTGAAATAAATAGAATTATGGGGTAAAAGACAAATGAGGAAAAGACACGGAAAGCAGGTTAAAGATTTGGCATTTTTGAAGAACCAGTTGTCGTCTAGTTTGAAGAGACGTGAAACCAGCTCATCAATACTCGGTATCCTATTGGTTGAATATATTACAAAAAAAAAAAAAAAACAATATTACATTTTAACGTTAAACTAAAGAGTCAAGTTTTTTCGATTTTAAACAATTTCTATACGTAAAGTATAAAGTATTACTGGATATTTCCCCCCATACTTTTAGTAGTTTTTAAAAACAACAATTTTTCTTGATGTAACCCATTCAGAACATAATTCATCATTTTTAATCATAGCCCAAAATCTCTGTATACAAACACACGTTGGATTTTGATAAATACAACCATTTCTTAATAAAAATAAAAGAGAATGCCACCACCTTCAATTCAAACACCTCAAACACCACCTCCGGCTACCATCAGCTAGTCACATATCAAATCTTCAAACCAAACACGATAAATGAACATAAGTATAGAAATTCAATGAGCACAAACAACAAATTACACATCTGAAGATTAAAAAAAAAATTTAACAAATCTACTAACAAAAAGAAATGACAAATATGAACACAAATATAGACCCAGACAAATTAATAAGATAAGGTCGAATATATATCATATGTTTTTTGCATCATGATTTGTTTTTGTGCTATGAAACAAAAACTTTACTTTTATTTCAATGTATATGATATCATTCGGCACGATAATTGGGCATTTATGTAACTTACATCTATATCACTGAAACATCATTATCATATACTAAAAATTGGACCAATAATACATAAATAAGATTTTGAAAGGTCATATCCTTAGTCTTTTTATAGTAATATATACAGCTGGTCAAATACGTAGATATGACACACCACATGAAATGAAGCAGGTGTGTGCAAGTACCCTCTACAAGTTGCATACGTTTATTTGATCAATCATGTTATTCAAAAAAAAAAAAAATCATTATTTGATCAATCGAACAATAAATAAACTCATAAATAAACAAACTAGTAACTTCTCAAATAACTTTTTGCAATAACTTTACATTTCATACTTTTCTAACATTTTCTTGTTTCAAAATAAGCATAAATAAACATTATAATGAAGAAAAAGTTATATATATATATATATATATAATCAAATAAGAACAGTTTTAAAATAAGAAGACGGTAAGAACACTTAAAAACTACATTTTGATGCATTAAAAGTCCAAAAAACTAACATAGTATATAAGTAATTATTTTTATCTAAGTGTTTAACAACAAATTGATCAATCAAAATCGAAAAAATCACGTTTTTTGTTAGATGTATCATTTTGATGAATATGCATCCAAGATGGATGGACAAAACAAAAAATGTGATTTTTTTGATTTTGACGAATCAATGTGTTGTTAAACACTTAAATAATGATAATTAGTTTTACACTATGTTAGTTTTATGGACTTTTAATACATCAAAATGATGTTTTTAAGTGTTATCACCGTTCTTATTTTAAGAGTGTTCTTACCGAAGTATTATATATATATATATATATATCTATAATATAACTAAAAAAGGGGGTTGGGGGTACACTTGACACCCCTAATCCCCTTCTTTTAGTCTAATACTTTCTTCTTTATTAATTTTCTATTTATTTAATATTTATTAATAAAAAATCCTACCTTTAATAAAAATATACCTTCCTACGTACGTAATACTACCTCTATCTTTTTAGATAATAGTGTAAACAGATTTTTTATTCTAAAAACTCCACTTCATTTGAGTTTATGTATTGTTTTCATCTATTTTACCATGTTTTGATATTACAGTTATTAATATTCTTTTTTAGTTTATAATACAAACTCTTTTAAAGTATAATATAAAAAAATCTTATAAAAAATCCTCTGTTTACAGACTACAGCATACAAAATAAAAGGAAAAGAATGCCCAATCTTATTCTTGGCCTATTCTGTTTATTTAACTAAATTTGGAAAAAAAGGGATAAACTAGAATCAATATTTATATAAAGTTAATTTTCATATGTTTCTTTTTTAACTTTCGTATTGATTAAGTTGTGATATTGATCATACACTTTTTGTTCTCTTTTCAACTAAAGTTGAAAAAAAAATGGTAAACTGGAATCAATATTTATATGGAGTTAATTTTCATATATTTCTTCTTTAGCTTTCGTATTTATTAAGTTGTGATATTGGTTATACACTTTTTATTTCACAATTATTATAAGATTTATATATTCTTAGACTATCCGTCCATTGGATTGGTCTAAAATAGACTAAAACAGGATTGAGATATTTGGTTTAGCGTAAAACCGCGAAGCACTTTTACAAATCGACTCAAGAATCAGCTTTTACATAACTTTCAACCTATTGAAAGTAGAATTTACCGGGCTTAAAGTCTTCTACCAAAAAAAAAAAAAACAAACAAACAACCTCGGACGGGCTTAAAACAATTAATGATGGGCTTAAAACCCATGGTCCATAACTTAGTAAATTGCAAGGCCTCGGACGACCCAATACTATCTATTATAAGGGCCTACGTTTGGACTAAGTTTTGGTTACAATTTTTAATTTGTCAAGTACTGGTAGGCAGTCGGAATCGAACTTACTAAAAATGTCTAAAATTCTTATTCTTAATCACATAATATAAATTGTATAAAATGAATAGTAACCAAAATTAAAATAGAAATTGTAATATATTAATGATGAACAAAACAGGTAACGGGGGGTCATTTGACGGCTCTCATTGGCTGGTCCTACGAGTGGTAAAATTACGTAACACTATGGTTAAAAGGATACGAGAATGAAGTCGAATGTTTGACTTCATTCTGATAACCAGCATATGTGCCTTTCAACCATCATCACGAAGAGTAATATAAACTTTTACAAATATTTTTTGACATCTTTGAGAATAAAAACAGTATTATTGAATAGTTACTATTTTCTCATCGATCGACACTTATAGTGTATTATTTTATATTGAATGAATACAAAAAATCAGCCTACAAACCAAAAAAAGAGACAATAAAAGAATATTGATGTATGAGTGTTTGTGATATGTAACAGTAAGTGTACAATTGTTGTGACAGAAAGTGTGGTTGAGGTCGATCTATTCGACATGAAAACAAAGAACAAAATGTGTATTTCACCACAAATGGTTAACTTGAGGTCAGACCCTTAATTTGGTGAGTTTTCAGAATTCAGTGAAGTGTCAGCCATGTATTTAACTCTCACACTCATCTCTATACAACACAACAAAAATCCTCTACTCAAAACTGACTCACTCATCCATTGCATAGGGTCTCCTCTTCCCTTCTCCTATCTTAATTATTAGAACTCTTTCGTAAATGTATATATTAAAAAAATTACAATGTATTACATATTTACTTGTCATAATTTTTTACGTGACCCATTAAAGTTGGTGATTAAACTTTTTCCCCCCAAATAACACAGTCTAATTTTTTTGGGGGTAAAATGTGTTACCACGATGTCCAAAGAAGACTTGAACGCATGACCAACTGGTTATGGGCCAAAATCCACACGCTAAGGTTCGTGGTTAAGCTAAATGAATTATGCTCATGATCTCTTGATTCGGTATTCTTGTGGTATGAAGTTCGTTTCAAGATTAACATTTGTTTTTACCATTGGTAAGTTTTCCTTAACTAGTCTAGTTTATTTGTCTTACTAGAAACTATTAGATGTGTATAAAGTTTTTGGTGGCTAGGAAACAAAAAAATAATGATTATAATTAAGGAGACCCTTAAACATGTGTCTTTATTCTATAAAATCCCAAAATGCGGGTTGTTCAAACATAACATATATCTTTCCCCTAAAACGTGTGACTTCTATGTTACAAGTTTGAATTCTGTGCCCAATTATACAAGATCATCCTTTTTATAATGCTAATAATAGATAATAGATGACAATTTTCGGATCAATAGCAAATAATGACAATTGACATTATTCGATCCAGTGGCTAGCTTTAGCTAATTAGCTTGCTCACCAAAGTTATTTAAAGAAAACATTTGCGTTTACAATATACATTATATTCATATTACATTTAAATTAACTAATGCACATGTAAATCAGAATCTAGCTACATGCATTTATTAGATTGAATTACAAATTAGTAGGCCGGGTTGGTCGATCCCAAATTGATATCAGTTTCCAATTTCCGATATCTAAATTATTTTGTTGTAAACAGTGTTGAGATCTACTATTAAAATTATTAAAGCTTGAACCTATGTGTGAAAATCACCATATAAAAAGTTATCAGATGCTACCAAAAGAAATTATTTACTCCATTCATATTTTACTAAGATTATCTTAGTTAAAGAAAAAAACGAAAACGAGTGAAAAGCATAGGTAGAGATTTGAGGCATCCAAAGTTCAAAATGGGCAGTCACTAAAATAAGAACATATTCTTTATTTGCTTAAAGAAGCCGAAAGAAACAATATACGTAGGTGCCAAAATGACAAGCCATTGATTTACTTTTCTTTTCCTTTATCAAAAGTTATTCGATTGATCTATCAAAATTTTATTTTATTGCTAGTCTTGATCACATCATTTGTTTGGTTTTCTTTGTATATTTTATTTTTCGGCTATGGAAACCAAAAGAAATTAAGGTCGATCAATATTCTTCATCTCCTTTATTTCCCCCTAGCTATAACAATCCATGCCACACGAATTGGTTTAGCGTCACTTATATGTATGGTGAGCCAAATTATCCTTTTCATGAAGAAAACAAAATGTATATATATGATTTAATTAATAATATCTTTTTCAAAATGTTCTCTTTGCAAGTAGTTATAACAATAGAAGTTTGTGGTCTAAAGTTTCTTTGTAGTCATTTAAAGGAGCAAACATCTCACATAGTTAAACATGAAGGGAAGGATTGACCTTTTTAGGACTTTACTTTATTCAAAACCCTTGAAACTTGAAAGAGATAACAAATAATTTCATTACGATGTACAATTTTATTTCAAAAGTTTACACCAAATATTGCAAATTAGTTAGATGAAAGTATTCCATGTATTTTCAGTTTTTCATTTTAGTTATAACAATCAATAGACCTTTTTTTTTCTTATGATATATATGACTTTATGTGCTCATACAAGTAGCTCAACAGTTGTATAAATAAGTACGTACAATTAACAAATTGCATGTAAGAAATTGAAGGTTTTGGCCCGTGAAATAAAAGGAGTGTGAAGCAGTGCATGAACAAGTAAATAGTAAGAAGCATGACAAGAATCATGGCCTCATGGGGTACGTATAGTACGCATTAGTCAAGTACAAATGTGTTTACAATGAAATGATGTGATAATAAGAAAGTGGATGGAAGAAAGGTGTGATTGATCGAATGGTGTCATAGTGCGGCAACAATTATTATTGATGCATATGTGTATCTTGTTTTAATGGACAACAACAAAAGGTTAATATGGTAAAACGATGATTTTTTTTAGATCATTTAGAGGAGACATGTCTTTTAACTTAGATGTTGATTTAACTGGACGAGCATGACACATGCGTAATGCGACAAACCAATGATGATGGTGGATTGGTGGTGTGATGTCGGCAACGAATGGTGATGGCGGTGACGATGTCAAATGATGTAGGTAATTGATGTAAAAATGTTTTATATTATATAGAGGATAGTAAAAATATTTTATGATATAAGTGACTCATAATGATATAATTTAATATTAAGGGATGGTTGTGATTAATTCATTAATGGTAGTTTGGTCAATTTGCATATTTTATAATATAAGTGATTCCTAATGGTATAATTTAATATTAAGGGATGGTGGTGATTAATTCATTAAGGGTAGTTTGGTCAATTCGCATGTTTCATATTTTCTAAACTTTCAATACGTAGTTATAACTTTTATATAGTAGTATAGAAGTATATATATTACATGACTGTTTTTAAAATTCTCTCTTACTAATTTCAACATAATATCTAATAAAATTCGATCTGTGATATCTCTTATAAGAGGCAAGGGTGCAGTTGACATTTGTGGCAAATTGACAACTTTTGGCCAGGAAATGGGCCAATAGAAACATGTCATGTTATCTCCCAATTAAAGTGTCAAAAAGAGCCACTTTTTGCCAATGGAAAGAGTGCAATGGAGCCAAAGAGCCAAAGTTTACCAAAAAATAATTACACCAAAAAAAAAAGTTATGGTCCAACAAGAGCCAATACACGCTCCCAATGTTCACTATAATTGGCCAAATATTGCGGATATTCCTTGCCAAAAGAGCAAATCCTAGCTACTTGCCAATTTGTTGCCAATTGAGAGGGTGAAAAAAAGCCAAAGAGCCGATTGTTGCCAATAAAAGAAGCCGATGCAAAATATCAACTACATCCTTGTACATAAGGTCTAATCCCACTTTTGCGGTTAAAAATTAGTATCACTATTCATGGGTTTAAAATTTTAATACTAGCGCTTGTTAATTAATTGAGTTTTATTTTATTTTAATATAACTTTATATATATGCAAATTAACTCGGGCAGACAGAATATTCATATGAGTATTATTTGTGGAGTATATTTAAATCGTCTTAACTTCTCCATCAGTGTTGCTAACGAGAGTTATACCTCTTCTAACTATGCAACGAGATCTGGATAATCCTAAATTTAAAATGGTATATTAGCTTAACTAGCTTTCAAAATGTTGCAACCATGGTTGAAAGTGGATATAATCTTGTTATTTAAGATTTAACAGCAACTTATAAATCTAATCTACAACTGATTGATATCAAACAATACATCATTATACCTATAAGGCTAAACCATACCGGAATAGGAGTTCAGATCATGTGCATAACAGCGGGGATCACTACAAATTATATTTCATTTGTTCACACTTTTAGTTAACATGAATAAATTTAAAAATTTGTCACGCTTTTATGTGTGTAAAAATATGGAGAACTAAAAGTATGTATAAATTAATGCACACAAAAAACTATGGTATTCTAAAAGTTTATACTTCTTAGTATAGATTTTCATATCTAATTTGTCACATCATATTTGTTCACGGCTACACGCCACATATTTAGTTAGTGTGGACAAATGTGGTGTGACAAATTAAATATGAAAGGTTACACTAAAAAGTGTGAACATTTAGAATATCATAACTTTAAGTGTGAATTAATTTCTATACACTTTTAATTCTCTATATTTTTACATACAAAAAACGTGACAAATTTTTTAGTTTGTTCACGCTAACTAAAAGTGTAAACAAGTACAATATTATTTGTAGTGGATGTTTCGAAATCTATCATCTTGACTTACATGAACTTAGGCCATATTTTGCTCTCATTTCATTATGGTAAAAAGTTTTTTCACAAGTCTGTATATTGACTTTAAAAGTTAAAACCTTGAATTGTAGAAAAATATTTGGGTCCAAGATTCTTTTTGAAAGAACTCAAATTACCTATCTACAAGGTCATGACAAAATGATTGAGATATGTTCCCCTAGTGCCCCTCATCAAAATAAACTACTTTGGACATATGTAAATGTAAATGAAGTCTAATAAAAGTACTAAGGGGCTGTTTGGTAGAGTGAAATGAAAAGAAGAGAAAAGGAATGAGAATGAGAATGACTTCTCTAGTTTGGTTGTATTAGAGAATGGAAAGGGAAAGAAAAAAGTGAAAATGGTTTCCATTCTCTCCATTCTTTATAAATTGGAGAGAATGGAAATGGTTTGTATTTTTTTTTTGTTCATGAAGTATGTCTTATTTATATATATTTCTTAAAGTATAAAATTATTAAGTTAGGTATATTTTTTTGATATTTTTTTAATTAATTTTATTTATTTTATTTATATTTTTTTTATGTTCATTCTCTGTTATTACCAAACAACCGAATATATTCTCTTTTCATATATTCATTCTCTTCCCCATTATTTTCATTCTCTATTACATTTCCATTCTCAATGATTCTATTGTACCAAACACCTCCTAAGGTTTAAAATTAGTCTCTTCTCAATAGCCTCCCCCATAAGAAACAATTAAATTCATGCCATTTAAGACATAGCAATATATTGGCAAAGGTATTGGCCTTTATTCCTTGTCAATTTACTTTAAGCTTTACCTCTGTGCATCTCCCATTACGTAAAATTTCTATATCAAATGTACCCTTTCTCTGCTATTAAAGTAGTGGAGCCAAAAAATGAGTCAAAAAGTAAGTGGGGTTAGAATTTTAATCTTGATCAAGATATGCACTTACTTGGTGGTACCCCAATGAGTTTGACATCATTGGTTTATTTATTTAGGATAGGGTAGGATGCAATTGCATAGTTAATTACATGGGATTGGTTCTTCTAAATTATCGTTACAATGTAGTTCGAAATATATGATGCTGATGCGTGTGTTATATTTTGTATTAAGTATAAGTATTTGGCACTAATTACTTAGATGAGGGACAAACTTATACTTAAAATACAAAAAAGACAAAACGGTGTGTTGTGGTTGTACAATTGTACATGCGAGCATCTTGTTAATTACATTTATAGTTTATTGTGTTCTTATATAATATTTGTAACACTCGTGACTTTTGACCGATTGACTTTACGTATAAATTGACTAACAATATAGTTAGTAATGTAATGTGATCCGTTTTGAGACTTATTAACGTGTTATATACTAGATGAGGTCATTTGGGCCGACTTAATGTGTAATACGATGATTGACGATGCTTAGTTTGACTAGAAACTAAAATGAACTACCCATGGCCAGTTCAACCCAAACCCATTATTCGTCCCAACCTTACCCAAACCCTTACACCACCTTATCCATCCATTCATTTACTCATTTCACTTTCTCTCTCTAATTAAACACACACACACACACTCTTCTCTCCCACCCTTTCTCTGAAATTTCTAGCATTTAATTCACTCTCAAGCAAGATTCAAGTTAGATTAATCATCATCATCATTATTGAAACAACATATCAAAATTTGAGTTCTCCAAGTGCAAGATTTCTTCCCAATCGGGTCAAATTTGGGCTTGAACACTTAGTGAAGGTCTTGGTAAGTTAAACTCATTTCATATTCACCATTTTATGTTTGTTAACATGTTTCTAGTTGTATCTAAGTGTTTTCGGGTCACAAATCGAGTTAAAAACGGATTTGAGAGTAAATTAGGGTTTTATTAGGGTTTTAGGTTGATTTGTAAGAATTTGATGATGGATTTAATGTTTTGAGACAAGATTGTGATGTGGGTTGTGTTTAGTGACGTTAAAATATGTTGGTTTATGCATAAAAATATGTTTTGAAGCTTTGGAATTTCATTTCAAGGTCCTAAATGGTGTTATAGTTGAGTTTGGGTCGTGTTTGGGTTAATCTGGGTCGTATCACGCCGTGAAAGGGGGTCTCACGCTGTGAAAATTCAGTCTTAAGCAGATAAGTGGGTCAGAAACATTTCTCACACCGTGATGCCGAGCCCTCACACCGTGATTGGGTTGTTCTGGTCGCGCCATGATTGTAAGTCTTTTTCGCGTCAGTTTTTAAACGTACATAACTTTTAAACCGTAAGTCCAATCTTAACATATGACCTATCGTTGGAATCGTATGAGAGTTACTTTCTCATGGTATCATTCATTTGGGATGAATCTTTCTCAATATCTAAAAATGTTGGGTTAAAGTACTTTTGTTCTTGTCTTGGAAAACCGTTGAGGCGTTTGTGGGATTTTGGCGTGACCTAAACTAACTAGACCTTAATTGTCTAGGATTTTAGAGTTGATATTGATTGTATTGTGACATACATTGATAGGTTGTGGAAACGTGGCAGTTGTTGAACGTCTTTAACTCAATTCTAACTCGATCTTAGCTTACTATTGCCAATCATGGTGAGTTCCGTAGCTCCCTACTTGATTGAATTCAAGCTGAAAAGGGTACACATACTTGATTGATTGTTTCAATTGACTCTTTGACTTATTGTTTGGTTGTTTATGCATTTGATTTTGATTATATGATGTAATTATGATAGTTGTACTACATGGAAAACGATGATACCTTTAAAGAGTTGCATGAAGTGTGATATGTGAAAATCTAGTTAAATTAAAGGGAAAAAATCCATAAAAAGGTAACATTTTTACATAAAATTCCTAATAAGGGGAACCTATTTAGTTTTCGTCTATTAAAAGGATCACATTTCTAAACATTTCGCAATAAAGGGAATGTTGTTAGTTTTTCTCGTCAATCTTTCGTTAAGTTCCACGTCAGCGTGCCATGCCACTAAAAATTGTTTACATGGAGTTTGACTTTTAGTGAAAATGAATATACATATATGTTTTTACAGGTGTCTTGACAAACCTCCCATCCAATCAAACAAAATGGTTAGCAGATCTTTTGAATGCATATTATGCTAGAGTATCGAGACCCTGGTTCTTGAGAACAATCTCTTCAATGGGTTCTTCATTGCAATGGTTACATCAAACAACAATAGTTTTCATGGTGAACTTCCAGAAACTATGGCAATTTAATAACATTATTATTTCCCCTAAAAAGCATATGAACCCTAAGGGGGGGGGGGAGCTGATATGTCCATTTATATGCATATTCCCATATCGTTTCTAAGTCGTTTTAAGCTTAATTATGTGCAAATTATATGTATATTCGATGCTTTGATGGTATTGTTAGTGATTTCAGGCTTAGAACAGGTACATTGGCTAGAAATAGCTTTTAGAAGGATAAAAGATGCATTAGGATGATTCTTGGACGAGTACGAGTGAAGACGAGTTGAAAAATACAAGTTTTACGAAAGTTGGAGGCTTGTGCGGCGCACGAGATGAGCATGCGGCGCACAAAAAAGTGAGAATTTAGACAGGGAATTTGGCGATTGTGGTTGTGCGGCGCATAACGGGCTAAGGAAAGTCTGAAACTTGGAAACTCTTGGTTTTGCGCGGCGCATTGGTGATATGTGCGACGCATAAAAGAGATCGGCTGAAGGGTTTTTGATTTTTCACTATAAATACAAGACCATAGCCCTCCCATTCGAGAAACAATCACTTCTAGTCGATTTTAGGGTTCTTTGGGGCTATTCTCAGCAGCTTTTTCGTCCATCAAGGTCTAAGGGTTGTTCGTGAGCTTCAAGGCATTCGGTTGTCGATTTTCTTAGCGTTTACTTGTTTTCTACACATTGGTACAATATGTTCTTCTATATTTTTACTCTTTGTGCTTTGTTTTGATTATGAGTAGCTAAATAATTCATCATCCACTGAGATGAAGTGATACATTGAATAATGGTTGCATAAATCTTTTGAACTCAAGTTGATTTGATTTAACGTTGTGTCGTAATCTTAGCTTATTAATTCTTTGTTATTTAACTCTTAATTGCGAATAGTTTTTGCATGATCTTAGTGGTAACTAGGTTGTGTAGAAGTTATTTTGATTGCTTGGTTAGAAGCGATTGTTTCTATGACGAGTACGGTAGAAAGTAATTAATAGTTAATAAGAGTTAACGGGTTAATGGTTGGGTACAATCAATAGACACAATTGTTATCTAATTAACCAACGTCATCATCGTTGATTGACATATTTCCTAATCCACGGTAGACGCGTTCGTCGAGCCACCACTTGTCGTGTTGCGAGCATTTGACTTCATCCGTTGTTTTGTCTTCCTCGCAATTGTCGTGGTACGATTCGGCCCAAGTGCATTGGTCACCCAACGTGTGACCCGCTTGAAAAACATCATCGATCACCACCTTGACCCTCTTGATCTCATCCTGCAGAAACAAAGAATATGTCTCTTCGTGCTTCGAGACCTTGCGGCTTGGTGCTTCTATAATAGCAACATGTTGCTTGCATTGTCATCTTTTCTTCCATAGGTAACCCAGGACCCTGGAGAGATCAGTTTGAAGGAGGGTGTCCTTTTTGATATCGGCCATGATTCGTATTTTCATCTCATCTTCGGTTAGATGAGGTCGGTGAACATTGTTTTTTGATGATGAGGACGCCATTTGGTTAGAATGAGTGAGTAACTTTGTAGAAGAATGAAATTTAGAGTTGTTGATGAATCTAAACTATGCTCTAAGTTTCTATTTATAGAGTGACAATCCAGGTATCCGTTCATGGACTATAAGTGTAAATGTTTTTGAATTTTGGTCTTTTAAGGGACTGAAAGTGTAAATATTTCGAATTCAAACGTAAACGTTAGAGGGACTAATGGTGTAAATATTTTGAATTTTGAACGTTGGAGTAGCGTCTTTGTAGTCTACCTATAAATACTGGGACCTTATAAAAGATTTCAGATCAAAACTCAAACTTCTATATATCTGAAATGGCTTCTTCATCAAATGCCCCTAACCGAAAACCACCAATGACTATCGATCAAGTGAATGACAGTATCATGGCTGATATCCTCAACCATCGAATGTTCAAAGAGGAACTTGTTGCCGTTGGTCGAAAACTAAAGGCGAAGAGGCAATGGTGTAAAAAAAATTGATTATATACAAACCGGACATTGTACTAATCTTGAGTGTCAATACTTTACTTATTTGCAGGGTAAGATCGACAAGATTGAAAGTGCTATGGAAGAACTTGCTGATGCGGTCATCAACTTAAACCATTTGATCATAAATGCCGAAACTGTTTACGAACAAAAAAAATGAGTGTTTAATATGTTGTAATGTTTCTAAATTATGTTCTTATGTTTTTAAATTATATTGTAATGTTAAGTACTTTTAAATTAGTGTATGATGGTTTAAGTAGTTTTAATTATGTTGTAATGTACTTTTTAAAAAAATAAAATGACATTTTAGAAATTAATATGGAGTGTGTATTGTGTTTTTGAAAGTTTAAATGAGTAATAAATAAAGAAAAAAATAACACATACATTTCATTTAGATATTAAAAATTTAAAGATACAAAACATAAAATAAAATAAAAACACATACATTTTATTACGAATAAAAAAAACTAAATAAATAAATCGGAAATCGGCGTTGGTTGAGCCGCTGGGTCGTCGAGATGGGATAAATTTAGTCTCCCAACGTGTTCCGTAAGATCATATCGAAGATGATGATGAACTTCTTCATCTTCTATCTCATCCACTGCATCGTGGTTATAAACCACTTGAACTCCCCTATCCGCAATACGAACTGGTGATATTGCCCTTCCATCATCCTTTATAATCATGTTGTGCAATATAATACACGCGCGCACAATGTTAGTAATCTTGTCGACCGTCATCGCTCGCATTGGCCGACTCAAAATCCTCCATTTTCCTTTCAAAACACCAAACGCTCGCTCTACATCCTTTCTTGCCGATTCTTGAACTTTCTTGAACTTCTTGTCATTTGTTTCAGTCGGATATGGCATTGCCTTGACATGAGTCTCCCACCTATGATAGATTCCATCGGTAAGATAGTATCCCCGTTTGTAACGACGGTCGTTTACGGTAAAAGACGAGTTAGGAGCCGTCGAATTTCGCTCCCTCATATACAAAGTCGATTGATTCAAGACATTGATATCGTTGAGCGACCCTGGAGAACCAAAAAAAGCATTCCAAATCCACAAGTCTTGAGAAGCAACGGCTTCAAGCGTAACTGTTGGGTATGGATGATCACCTCTCTAGTATTGTCCCTTCAACGCTTTAGCACAATTTCTCCAAACAAAATGCGTACAATCAAGACTTCCTAACATTCCCGGAATCTTGTGTCTCCATTCATGCGCTTCGTACAACCGGGCAACATCATGACTAGTCGGCCTACGTAAGTACTCGTCACGATATAACTTGATGACCGCGCTGCAAAAATGATCAAGACTTTCATGAGAAGTTCTTGCTGCCATGCACAAGTAGTCATCAAAGTTATCTGGAGGGTTGCCCGTTCCGAGTTGTTCCACCGCGGATGTGCATTTTTGTATGGCAGCTAAACTCTTTCTCCCCGACCGATCTAGACGCTGTTGAAAGTAAACGAACCGTTGCTCAATATCAGTAACAATCTTCAAAAACAACCTTTGACTCATTCGAAATCTTTCACGAAACCAAACCGGGCCAAACTTTGGGTTTTCAACAAAGTAGTCACGCATAAGCATTTCGTGAGCTCGTTCCCGAAACCGCTCGATGTAGGCGCGGGTTTTGGTTGAGCTTGCCGTGTCGTCTTCAACCACGTCAAGAACACTTTGCAAAAAAGGTAGGCTACTACCCGTGGATAAATTTGGAAACGGCAAAGGAATTGAAAATTCGGAAGCCGAAGAAATTTCTTCAGACGACGATGATGATGAAGATGATGAAGATAATGGATCCATATGATGAAAATATGTTAATATTTGTGTTTGAAATGAGAAATATAGAGTAAAAATGGTGTTTGGTTGTGATTATGGTATAATAGGTTCGACCCTTTATATACAAATTAAAAAAAAAAAGTTTTCCAGACTTAACACAAATGGTCCCTGGAGCATCTTTTTTAACACCATAGGTCCTCCAACGGTCACATGACCGTTTGAAAAACTTACACCTTTGCCCCTCTCGTCTCCAACTCCCTGCGAGAACCCATCTCGCTCAACCCAGCTCGCGCTCATCTCCTCTCATCGGCATCTGAAGCTCGCCCAACTCCCTCCATCTCGCCTCCATCTCTCTCCCATCTCTCTTTCGGCTCCCTCCACCCTAAATTCATCATCAATCCATCATTCTGTTAAATTCTTTTTGTAATATAAGTATAAGAAATCAAACCAACCAAAATCGAATCTCAGTCTCAAATTATTCATAATGACTTGTCCGGCCACCACAAGCATCTGCCATCGCCACCACCACCACTGTCACCAAGATTCGACTATTACAACAACCGCCAAATTAAAGAATATAAGCTAAATATCGTGGCAAGATATCCATCCATCAATATGTTCCAAATCTACTGTATACCCAACCGCCGGGCTTTCCGGCAAGGTGAGATCTGTTTGTGATGGTGCGACAGTGGCCAAAAATTACGAGGTAATATGAGTTCATGTTTGAAAGCGAGATAGACTAGTTGTTGATTTCATATTAAGAATGTTCGAACCTTAAAGTTTGGATTGTTGATTTTATATTTTGGATTTGAGTTTATGATTGAAAGTGAGATGGACTACGTGAATCGTAATTGTAACTATAAAACATATACTATATCTTTTATATTTGTAAGGTTGTTGATGTTCATGATAATTAATAGAGGTGCTTGTTATTGGATCGGGAATAAAAAAGAACGAAAAGGAAAAAAGTGTTTTTTTTAGGGTAAGTGTTTATCAGATTGCCATGTCAGATCCACATGAATATTTTGATGACGTGGCATGATGATGTGAAACTTAACGGGTGACTAACGATACAAACTAACGACATTACCTTTATTGAGAACTTTTTAAAAATGAAATCCTTTTAATGGACGAAACCTAAATAGGTTCCCCTTATTAGGAATTTTATGTAAAAAAGTTACCTTTTTATGGATTTTTCCCTAAATTAAAATCAAGAAATACTTCGTAACTGAATACTACACACAATCGGGTAGTGGACCGATCCGTATGCAATATAACTTCAAAGTAAGTCCGAGTCGAACCACAAAGACTAATAAGAGCAGACGAGTTTTAAGTAGTTTAGAAAAAGGGCTGGAATTTAAAAACTCCTGTCATATTGGATTTTTGAAAAGTTAGTTGATTGAAGAAATTAGTAATTCCGAGGTATTAAAACGAAAAGAGAATTGTCTTATATCAAGAATAATTAAAAGATCATCCACTTCGACTCCATGCCACAACTTATTTAGGTTGCATTTAAGTTAAAACCAACTCAATTATGTTGATTTTATAACGAGGTTTGACAAATAATTCACTAGTAGCGCTCCTAGCTTATTACCCTATCCGACCCATTAACCAATTGGTCAATCCCTAAGATCCAGTTACCACCTTCCCTATAAAGACCTACTAAACTGACGAATTTATACTGTTATTGTAAACAATCTTGTCTATCGATTTTACCAAACCGTGAACACTTTGAATTATATTATCTATTGTTGTTTATTATCTTGTTACCACAAGTTAACACCTATCAATTGTACCCAGTCAACTAGAACAATGTATTCCTAAACTTAGATACCTCTAAATCATTCATACATTATCAACAAATCAATAGATAAGAGCACAAGAACTCAAAAAATTAAGATCTCAACAAAACGTTTAACAATCAACTTGAATTCAAAAGATTATGCAACCATTATTCATTGTGTCACTTCATATTAGTGGATGATGAAGTATTTAGCTAGACATAATCATAAATAAATCACAAATAGCAAAAGAAAGAGTAAACATCTTGTACCAAAGTGTGAAAGACAATGAAAAGCTAAAGAAATCGATGTTGAAATGCCTTGAAACTCTCGAGCAACCCTTAGATCTTGAAGGGCGAGAAAGATATTGAATATTGCCTCAAAGAACCCTAAAATCGACTGGAAGTGAAAGTATATTGAATGGTGGGGTTTTAGCTTTGTATTTATAGTGAAATCTCAAAGGGTTTTCTGCCGACCTAGTTTGTGCGCTGCACAAACTTAGTTTCCAAATCTGAAGCACCCCGATATGCACCGCACAAAGGATCTGTGCGCCGCATAAACTTATCCCAAAATTCTTCATTGCCCGTTATGCGTCGCATGCCACTTCTATGCACTGCATACACACTTTAGCTCGATTTCTCCCAACTTTCTGACCAAAATTCCATAATTTCATGCGCCGCATAAAGCATCATATTCCACAAAACTTGAATTCTTCATTCGGTATTCACACGAACTTGTCCAAGAACCATCCTTATGCATCTTTTAACCTTCCAAATGCCATTTCTAACCATTTTACTTGCTCTAAGCCTGAAATCACTAACAATACCATCAAAGCATCTATATATATGTAATTAACACGATATTAAGCTTAAAACGACTTAGAAATGATATGGAATGCATATATAAATGGACATATCAAAGTGTATGTGCATTGTGGTCTTGGTGGATCCGATGGATATCAAACTTGTGATTGAGATGGACACTAATTACACATTGTTACACTTGATGAGACGTCACACATTTCAAGTATTGTGATACTTGACTCCTATTGTTGAAACGCTTGTCGCTCCATTGGGGAGCCGGGTACTTCCAAGTACTCGATGCCGAGTATTGGCCGTACTCGATGCCGAGTATTGGCCACACTCGATGATTTGGTGCATGACCGATGATTTTGAGATGCCACGTTGGTTGAGTCGACGACATCGTGAGTATCGTTACGTTGATGGTGTTATGAGACACATATGACACATATCTTGATTTGACATCACATGTGCATACTTATTACACACATTCACATTTCATTTACATTATTTCGTGTAATCATTGATTTAATTGACGTGTGAGTGTGTGACTACACTTAAATGCTACTCGTAAGTGATTTCTTGCCTTTACTTTGGTTATTTTGTGATTGTTATCGATGGTTCCTTGTGAACCATTACTACGAACTCACCAACCTAGTGTTGACTTGTTTAGTACACTTTTCAGGTAATCAAGTGAACCAAGGACGTGATGCATGATTGATTGCTTGCTCTGAGCCCGGGCTTGGACTTACATGAATCAATGATTCATTTGCTCTACTTTTGCATTATGCTTAAGATCGATTGCCATCTTTTGATATTGTTTTGTAAACATTTGATGGTTACTTGCTCCTTCTGCTTTTTGCACTTGAATTAACTTGTTTTGGGTTCACTAAACCCCTTTTATGATTCATTTGCTCTACTTTTGTATTATGCTTAAGATCGATTGCCATCTTTTGATATTGTTTTGTAAACATTTGATGGTTACTTGCTCCTTCTGCATTTTGCACTTGAATTAACTTGTTTTGGGTTCACTAAACCCCTTTTATGTATTTAGTTGTTGCTCTACGATATTTCTCATGCTTATACTAAATGTTTTCGGTAGTATCCCAGATTCCCAGCCTAGCTTGGGATGTTATAGTATTTCATTCTTAACTTAAATTTACAAATACATAACTTAAGATATACTCATATCTACATATCCTAACTTATCCTCATGCTAATAATATATAATACCAAGGGTTTACCAAACTCAAATTTCTTTTTCATATATATTTTTTCTTATTATTAAATCAACAACGTCATATTATGTTTTTTTTTTTTTTAATAATTTGATAAGTATATGATTACATAACATACTTTATTCATACTTATTTCTTACTTCTTTTGTTAAATATTTTACTAAATCTATAAACCCTTATAAAACATATTGACTTTTTCTATTTTAGGAAATTCAGCATTTTTTTATACCTAAAATACTCTTATTTCTTAATCTTAATTCTCCTATACACCTAATCTATACTTTTATATTATTTAATAAATAAAACAACATTCTCTTTAAAAGTTATGGAGAAATTATCTAAAATACCATTAAAGATTAAATTACAATATCAGTCATTTATCCAATATATCTCCATTAATCTTTTATCAATTATCTTTACATCACTTATCTGCACCATTCGACGCCGCCTCCACCACCAACAGTGACCCCCACCACCACATCCTCGCCGCCACAACACCGCCGCATTGCGCGGGTACCGTGCTAGTTAAAAAAAACAAATCTTGAAAATGTATCAAGACCCCGCCCCACCTCTTTCTCCTATTTTCTCCACACAAACACAACTCAAAAAAGGTTTCCCAAAAAACAATTAAGAAAAAAAGCATGGGGCGAAATCTAATACCACAATAGGTATTTATAATCATTTATTTAATTAATAAAGATCAATGACCTTATTATCTTTGAATAATTAACAAGTATTTATTTGATGAATATGGGTGTGCTATACATAGAGGACATTACAGGCTTAACACCATAAAAACAATCAACAATCAAAGTTCTCTCAAAACTCTCGTGGTTTTATCCGTGTCACCTAACTCTCATCCTAATTAAGAGCACACCCTAAATGCGAACTCGACCTCAATCAAGTCATGGTGTCTTTCTTCTGCGATTTTATTGAATGATTATGTAGACACATATATTCCTAACCTATCAGTGTTAGCTTATTAAGAATTGATCAACACAGGCAACTTATTATCTATTCGATCTTAATTACCTTTAATTATATCAATTATCAAAGTACTAGTTAGAACTTTATTAGAGATCTAGTAATTAGCTATCCACACCAAGCTACACGATAACAGATTTATAGCATGTGATAGTAAGAGAATTATTTGTCCCTATAAAGGAGACCTACATATAAAATTTCACGTAAAGCTATAACATATTTAAAGCAAGTCATGTTCGACAACTACCTTCACGATACATAATTCAATTCATTCAAATATATCATCATTTGATATATTGACAATGTAAAATCACAATCAGTAGCAAATGCACCTAGACAAAAGGATGAAAGGGCCAAACTAGGAGCGGTCCTATTTAAAGCCAATATTAGCTTATTTTTGCTCACGATCATGACCAAACAATTAAGAAGAGTCCCGCCGGTTGATGTTGATATATATGCTTCTATGACAACAACAGTCCTTTTGTTCTTATCGCTAATAAATTCATTTCAACTCAATTGCCGACACTCATCGTACCTTCTGTACACGATTCGTATGACTATAGGAGCTAGCTAGCTAGTACAAAACACATGATATATATATACTTGATCACATTAAACAAAGCCAATAAAATCCGGCCATCAACACGCCACCCGTTACAATGAGTGAGTGAGATTCGGCTCAATAAATATTAATGCATCAATCAATTCCAAACAGTCTCGTAAAATTAACTGAATTTCACGAACATAAATATATAGTGTGATTTAAATTAAACGCTGATCAAGCAAATGTATGCATTATTTTAGTACTACTAATTATTATAAAGTTTTTTTTTAATTTTTTTTCTTCTAAAACACAATATGTGAATATGGTAAATATTTTTAGCGTTTGTGGCATAAAATGTTATTGGAGTTTTGATCAATAATTCTAACTAACATCATATATTCGAGCTTTTGTTACCAAAAATAACTACTCTAAATTAGGGGTGTTGAAAATAACCAAACCCAAATAACCCGACCCAACCCGAATGGGTTTGGGTGATACGGGTTGGGTTATTTGGTTTGTGGGTCGTCATTTGGGTTAACCCAAATAACCCAAAGCTTAATCGGTTTGGGTTGTGGGTGAAAATGTTATAGTTTGGGTCAACCCAAATAATCCAAATAAGATGCGTTTATATATATATACACTAATATAACACATTAAATTTGTTTAAAGTATATATTATTTGAATATTAAATTTTCATTTATAAACAAAATCAAAAACGTGTAAAGTTAAATAATAATGGATGTTAAAAAATACACTAATAAAAAATGATAAAAATATGAATATAAAAAGAGTTATATATTGTCAAAATTTGTTTATTTAATATCAGTAGTTTCTATATTTTTATATAGTTTGTAATTTACTTGTTTGTCTATGACTTTTATTCTAATAATATTATCATTTTTTCATTCAAGAATTCAAAAAACGCATAATCAAAAGTGTTTCAACACATTTGAAAATAAAGAACTTAGTCTATATAAGTATCACTATTATTCAAATTTTTGAAATTGAAATTATATTGTTGCAATATGGCGTAACTAGTGCACGTAAATTCAATGACATTTTATTTGGGTTAACCAAAACCCGATCCAAAAAATCCGAACCCAAACATCCCAAACCCAAATAACCCAAATATTATTTGGTTTGGGTTACGGGTTAACTTATAATTCTTTAAAACCCGAATAACCCGAACCAAATAACCCGAAACTCAATTAACCCGACCCATCAACACCCAAGTACTCTAAATCAACTAATTAAAACCGACAGAGTTACAATAGTTATTATGTATTGTTGTGATTGGAATAATAGGAGGTATCAAGTGTTAATTATGATAGGGAAGTGACACTATCAAACATGGATATACTTTTGGTCAATGCCATGATGGTGTTTCTATACGATGCACGTGTATGTATGTATGTGTGCTTTGTATTATGGTTATTCCAAATATCATGACCCACACTTTTCTTCTTCATTTCTTATTAAGGCAGAGTCATTTTTAAGCACCATTCATTCATTTATTTCTAAACAATCTAACCAAACACATCCAAGTCAAAGCCAGAACACAAATACAAACTTTGGTGATTTAAAGAAATTATATAATAATTGCAAGTTTCACAATGATATAAATGAAAAAGAAATACTAGAGAAAAAGGGTTGTTGAAGAAGATGGCTAGAGAAGACATGTAAGGGTGGAAGAATTAGTAATGAATTTAATAAAAATAAAATAAGAAATACTAAGGAAAGATTATATGAAAGAATAAGGGAATTTGGTTCAATTTAGGTATAGATGGATTTGGGGTAAAATACAATGACAAGAAAAAGTTCAATGTGTCAATATGGGTGATGGTTATGACTCTTGAGAAAAGTACGAGTACATAAATTAATCTTTGACCTTTTTTATTCTAATATTTTTTGAAATCTTTGACATACGTGTATTTAGAAATTTTGAGGTAAAGATGCAATGTCTAGCCGTTAAATAAAATTAACTTCAATATATATGTTCAATTTTGTGAGAGAAAATTCATGATATTTTAACAAATCACCTGAATGAATTTTTCCTAACAATTAGAAACTTAGAATAAAATGTTCTTTTACATATGATACTATATGTATTTCATATCTTGATTAAATACATTTTAAGTTATAGTGTAGTTACATCGATAATTCAAATTAACGAAAATCAACCACAAAAATATGTACTTGTAATCTGTTTCCTCTAGCTTTAATAACAGGAACATTAACAGTAGATACTATATTGTATTACGAAGTAAAGTAGCGTAGTAATTTGCAAAGTAAGTACAATAACGAATCCCCATGACCAAATATATATCTCGAGATTCTGACCCCTTTCATTATTTGGATCAATCATTGCTCCAAATCGGTATAACACCGAAATTAAAATCTGAGAAAACAAGTATCCTGATTTGTATAAAGGCTTCATCATATAATGTGATACTGTCATACTAGACTCATAGAATAAGTCAATAAGCCACCACCTAAACCACTTTTGTAAATTTGTTCTATATGTATTGTCTGTTACTCCCTTCCTAAATCTCATATTTCTTATCTATCTTTATACTCGTATTATATTATATTGTTCTTAGTTCTATTAATCACAAAACTTCCTAATTATAATGATGAAGTAATTTTATTGGTTGCACATTATAATGATTCCATTCTTATTAAACTGTATAGTTTTTCCATAAACAACCAATTTAGGACGGAGAGAATATATATCATATATATTTTAAATTATATATCTAATTTACCTTTATATAAATTACACGCTAAAAGGATTATGTCTTAAGGGATCATTTTCTCATCTTCTTTTACTTATAAAGCTTTAAGCCCGAAAAGCTCTGTTACACACAATTAATCTCAGATTTGAACTTGGCCACTTGCATTTTTACAAAATTAGGTTTGATTTTAACAGTTCCTTGTAAAATAAAGTTTATTTTAACAAAGCCTAATAAGGTTGCAAAATTAGGTTTGATTTGCTCATCAAGTAAACTCTGTTAAGATAACTGCAGAAAATAAAAAACACCTTTCGACCAATTTACGAAAATAGCAGTGATTTTTAAAAGTTTTACTTTTTAGAAATTAACTTTCATTTATTCCCAAAAATAGTAACATTTGACACGTGTACATGATGAAATTGACATTTTTTGATGACGTGACATCTTTTAGTGATGTGGCATACTTTATAACTACAGAAAATAGAAAAGACATTTTCGACCAATTTATGAAAATAACAACGACCTTTAAAAGTTTTACTTTCAAGCAATTAACTCTCATTTATTGTGGATTACTCAACATCGACAGCGGCAGTGTTAGAGGTGGAGGTGGTTTCTTCTCGATTTCTTCAACTAATTTAGAAACCGTCGGCGGTCTGTTCGAGTTCGAGCTAACCTCTGGACCTCCGCTATCTAGATCTATGTTATATGTCAACAAACTATTCTTAAACGGTCCAGATCCGGCCTATGAAACTCCCGTCTCACCTTGAACATCCTCAGGATCTCCCTCTGGCTAAAATGACGACGTTTTGGCGTATAACTTTAGAGATTTTTAATCTCGAAATAGACGAAGAAGAGTTAGATCTATGTCTCCTTTAAGATCTTCATACACCGCTTTTTAGCTTTTCAATGCTTGAAATAAGAAGAGACTCAACAGAAATTAATTAAATCAAGCTGAAATTAGCTTTAGAAGAGAATGACGAGAAGATATACCTTGCCATAACCGAGACTCAAGCGGAGCCATGTCAATTTTTGGGGGAAAAGACACGGCTGGTAAAAATTACATAATAAATAAACAAAAAATAATGTCGTGTCATTAAAATACGTCATCAAAAAAATATCCATGTCATCATGTACACGTGTCAAATGTTACTATTTTCGAGAATAAATGAAAGTTCATTTCTAAAAAGTAAAACTTTTAAAAATCACTGTTATTTTTGTGAATTGGTCGAAAAGTGTTTTTTATTTTCTGCCGTTATCCCTTCTCTTTATTATTAACAAACTCTTTGCATTTATACCCAAGAAAGAGAGAATGCGCCTTGTTAGAAGGAGGCAATCTTGACCATTATGTAAAATTAAGGTGTTTTGGTGCATTTTTTACGTTAGTAGGTTAAGTATATATAAGTAAATTAATAGTACAATTTAATAAGCTAAAAAGTTGAATGATAAATGACAATGCGGTAAAAGACCAATTTATAATCAACAAAAAAAAGTATCAAGTTTTTATAGCGCTCTGTAATTTATTAAATGAATTAGGAGGTACTCTTAACCATGATATGCATATATGTTATAGCTAACCAGTTAATATATAACTAGTAAAGTGCGGCCCGTATTGCGAGACTTCAGTTGTCGTGTTAAAACAGTTATTTATTTTAGTGTATTTTGGTGAAACTTTAACGGCTTAATTAAAAAGTACTAGTCATTGATAGTTTTTTTTTAAATATATTTATTTATTAAAAGGCAAAACCACATTAGCGCACTTCATTCTGAAAGTTGCGAGCTAGGTTTCAAATACTGTGATTATGTTTTGTTACTGATGATATGTCACTTTATATGTTAGTCTAAAAGCTTTAGTTTCGCTATATTAGTTAAAAAAGAAAAAAAAGTGTAAAATTTATCGAATAGTCATACATATTGGTACATGATATGACCACGAAAAATTTACAATATGTTGGTTGGAAACCCTAAAGGAAAAACTGTGTAAAAAACCAATAATAAAACTGTAGTTCAAAATCTGAAAATAGACGCAATATGGTAAAGTCCGAATAGTGTACAGAATGTGGACACGAAAAAGTAACAATATATTAGTTGGAAGTCCCAAAGGAAATAAATTGTAAAAAAAACCAATAAGTAACTCGTAGCTGAAAATCCAAACGAAATGCAATATGACAAAATCTAAATAGTAGATAAGTGTATACCATTGACGAATAGTAACTCGCCACGTTAACAAGTTACTATCATCATTTGATTCAAAATAATAGAGTATATAATTATGTAATTGATAGGAGTAGCATACGCATTAGTTAAAAAGTAAAGTTGATGTCGTTCTTTCACACGAACTTTATAAAAAGGAAAAATGAAATGTTGTATTCCACTGTTAAATACAGTATATAAGATCTACCTTTGTAATAAACACTAACTCGTTAACTAAAAACAAACATTTGTTATAAAAAATTAAAATGAAACCAGAAAAGTATCAATTTAATTTTACCTTGTTAAACAGATACTCTATTATGAAATTCAAAGGGAAGTAATGATATTATATCTAAAGTGTGAAGGTGAAACCCCAGTAGTACCGGGCTACCAGCCCTTAACAAAGAGTTTGAGGTAGCTAAATGGTGTGGTTTGAATTCTTGCTAAGGAGATTTTCTCTTAACTAGTTCTCCAAAGAGTTATTGGACCGTGGTTTATGCAGTAGTGACTCAAGGTACCTATTCGATACATGAGACCAGAAAGTACCATCCATTTTTTTTTTCCTTTTCCTTTTCACATATATCATTTTTCATTTACGAATCATCCGTTGACGCATCCCGATAGTTAAATACAATACTTTTCTAAATATATATTCTTTGATGAAACAAGTGGCAAACATATTCTTTCATTCCCTCCAATTTTCATTCTCACACTCACTTTCACTTTAACACCACACCAATAGTCCAATATCATCCCCATACTTCTGTGTATCCTTCTTTTCCTTGGACTTGCTGACACAATCCCCTTGATCTCAGTTCCAATTTCAATATATGGAAGGCATGTGATGTGTGTTTAATATAACAAAACTATACTCTATATCATACTTGAACATTTTTTTGGTTCAAAACCAACTTCTTACTCACCTTATTTTCTTTACATTCCATTTATAAACAAAACTTTCCAAATGGAAAATCATGTTTTCATATGTTTGGCTTTGTTGTTTACTTCATGGGCTTCTTATACAACTTCTTTGCTTTCTCCTAAAGGTGTCAACTTTGAAGGTAGTACTAATTACATTTCTTTCTTTTTTTTTACTTTCTTCCGATGAGTACATCATCTTAATTGTTCAAGTTTTTCTTGAATTTGTTACACTGACTGACTGTGAACAACAAAAATTTGGTTATTGTGAACTTGTAGTGCAAGCTTTGATGAACATAAAGAATGAGTTAGAGGATCCACATAGTGTGTTAAATTGGGATGCAGATGCTGTTGATCCATGTAGTTGGACTATGGTCACTTGTTCTCTTGATAAACTTGTCATTGGCTTGTAAGCATCCAAGTTTTTTTTTTATTATTACTATTATAATTTTCCTTTTTTTTTTTTTTTTGGTTACAATAATCCAACACAATGAAAAAATGATATTATGTCTAAATATATGGCGAATTTAATGGTGAATGTAAAGAAACAAAAAATGCATGACATGTTGAAAGTTGTATGTATTGGCATGATTTTAGGCATGTAAATATTATTAGGCACATATGCCGTTACTTTTAAACAATACATAAATAGAAACTTACACAAGTTTGTTAAATTGTATTGTAGGGGAAGTCCAAGCCAAAATCTTTCGGGTCATTTTTCCCCGAGTATCGGTAACTTGACAAACCTTCAGACAGTGTAAGTAGTAGAACGAAAGGTACAAACATATAACGTTTCGAAGTACAACGTGAGGTGCTAATAGTACAAGTGTATAATGCAGGTTGTTACAAAATAACAGAATCTTAGGGCCACTTCCATTTGAGCTTGGAAGGTTACCTAAGCTTCAAACACTTGATCTTTCTAACAACTTGTTTACTGGTGAAATCCCATCTTCTCTAGCCAATATCAAGTCCCTTCAGTACTTGTAAGCATGTTGATATTACTAAATTACCCGTTATTTTGTATTTTTCTTAAATGAATAACTGACAAGTTATCGGTCACTGGTCCTACGGCCAACATGAAAAGAAGTTAATCACATAAAACTATGGTTTAAGTCTTAAGAAAGAATGGGGTACGATTTGAATCTTTGACCTCCATTTTTATGTTACTGTCTTCTGTCACTAGGCTACCTTCTATCGAAGAACTCATACTTTGTTAATGATCATGTTCAAAGTGTAATGATTTAGTCATATTTTCTTTTGTTGGATTTTTGAAATATAACAGGCGCCTAAATAACAACAGTCTCACTGGACCAATTCCTCAACCTTTGGCTAACATGACACAGCTTACATTATTGTAAGTTACTTTTAATCTCTTTAATCACACACTTTATTTTCCACTATTCCAATTTTATTTTTGACTGAAATGCCTTTTTCTTTTTAGGATTTTAATTGACTGAAACACCCTTCCTTTGTTAAACTTTGTTTATCTTTTCAGGGACTTGTCCTATAACAATTTAAGTGGCCCTGTTCCAAAGTTTCTTGCAAAAACATTCAAGTAAGTTCTATTATCCATGCAATTTTATAACTGTTTCAGTCCTTGACTTTTGAGGTCAAACTTTATATTTTTGACCAGATGATACATTGTTAAACCTTATTGACAACTTTTTTTGAACATCTAATACTTGTTCTACAGATTTAATATGCATAAGAAAGTTATAAGAAAAACTCAAAGAATAAATCAATAATGAAGTCTGAAAATCGTATCTGTTTGACCTCAAAAGTCAAACTATTATAGCCTATGTTACCATTTTAGCTCATAACAACATTTTGAACAGTATTATGGGAAATCCAACAATATGTGCCACTGGGATAGAGCAAGATTGCAATGGAACAACGCCCATGCCAATGTCACTCCCCCTCACTACTCAACAAAGTAAGTATACAACTTAGAATTTGTATCTATAGTTTCACTTTCACATATACCTGCTTATACAGTGAAATTATCAATACACTGATTCAAACAACACAGAGTCAATTAACATATATCTGTCACGATTTTTTCCCACAACACTCAGAGTCGCAGCCATCTGTCGCGCCAAAAACCAACAAAATGGCTCTAGCATTCGGAACAAGCCTTGGGTGCTTCTGCTTGCTGTTTTTTGGGTTTGGGTTTATCTTTTGGTGGAGGAGACGATACAACCAGCAAGTTTTCTTCGATATTAATGGTGAGCTTCAAAACTTTTGTTACATTATGTTATGCAGTGACTCTTACACGTTTTATTATCATGTTTAGAACAATATCGAGAGGAAGTATGTATGGGGAACTTGAGGAGATTCCAGTTTCGTGAACTTCAAACAGCGACAAAAAACTTCACGAGCAAGAACATACTTGGAAAGGGAGGTTTCGGGATTGTGTACAAAGGGATACTCCCAGATGGAACGATTGTAGCCGTTAAGAGGCTTAGAGATGGTAATGCAGTAGGTGGTGAGATCCAGTTCCAGACAGAAGTTGAGATGATCAGCCTAGCAGTTCACAGAAATCTCCTCAGACTCTATGGTTTCTGTATGACATCATCTGAAAGACTCTTGGTATACCCCTACATGTCCAATGGGAGTGTCGCTTCTCGTCTCAAAGGTGCCTTATTTCGTTTTAATGTTCAAAATGAGTTGATTCAAACAGGGTAGAGATTGACCATTACCGTTTTCTTCTTGCAGCCAAACCAGCTCTAGATTGGAGCACAAGGAAGAGAATTGCATTGGGAGCTGCTAGAGGGTTATTATATTTGCACGAGCAATGTGACCCGAAAATAATCCATAGAGATGTGAAGGCTGCAAACATATTACTAGATGATTACTGTGAAGCTGTGGTTGGTGATTTTGGGTTGGCTAAGTTATTAGACCATCATGATTCACACGTTACAACAGCTGTTCGTGGAACTGTGGGCCATATAGCTCCTGAATATCTTTCAACAGGCCAATCCTCGGAGAAAACAGATGTTTTTGGTTTTGGGATTCTTCTACTGGAATTGATAACAGGCCAGAGGGCTTTAGAATTTGGCAAATCTGCAAACCAGAAAGGTGCAATGCTCGATTGGGTTAAGAAACTTCATCATGAAAGTAAACTCGATATGTTGGTAGATAAGGATTTGAAAACAGAATATGATAGAATAGAGCTTGAGGAGATGGTTCAAGTAGCGTTGCTGTGCACACAAAATCAACCAAACCAAAGGCCCAAGATGTCTGAAGTGGCACGTATGCTGGAAGGGGACGGGCTAGCTGAGAAATGGGAAGCATCTCAACAGGCCGAGACAAACCGAGGACGGGCCAATGAGTTCTCATCTTCTGAGCGATATTCAGATCTTACAGATGATTCATCATTGCTTGCACAGGCAATGGAGCTATCAGGACCCCGGTGATGCATCATAAGAACGATTAATAAATCGTATCCGAGGGGAGGATTTGTGATTGTACAGAAACCGAATCACAATTCTTAACTGCCGGTTTGTTTTTATATGGTTTTGGGTTTGTTCAAGTGTTTATCTTGTGAGATGAATGTTGTATAACTTTTGGTTTTCTTTTAGATATGATTGAGAACCAAATCGACTGTTGTAATATAGATATATATGAAGTAAACATCATATATATAAATGAGATACAAGAAATTCATATTAATGTAACATTATTACACAGTTACACCTGATCTTGAACAAATATTATCTCAGCTTCTGCTGATGCTCGTTTAAACCTCAGTAACTCGATCAGCAGGTTTAATCTTCCCTCGGTCACGTACACACTTGGGGTGATGCTCATTATCTCAAGAACTGGTGAATTTCCAAGCAACAACTCTATGAATGCCATTTCGTGTGGAACTCCTGACATATCCGTCATCTTAACTATCTTAAGCCGTTCAAATGTGCAGTCACATGGGCATTCCTTTTCCCAGAAATGCAAATCTGGAGCTTCAGTTGCAGATGATGAATTGGACGAACCCTAAAAGAATTTATTTTTTTTCCATATCAGAAACAAAGCTTGGATATAAAAGCTACATGTGTTGATTAAACTCACTCACAGATATTTGAAGTTCTTCAAGATTTGGGGCATTCAAGATCAAACGAAGAACCACCATTATTTCTTTCATGTCCTCAAAGCTAACTTGGTATAGCTCAATCACCTTTAGCTGCGTATACGTCATCTGCGTCTTCCCTAGGGTGTTACCTATACTCATATACTAGAAAACAAAGAAAGAAAAGTCAATGCAGCAGTTAACAAAGACAGCAAGTCAAGGTTCAAATAACAGAGAGCCTTACCTTGGTAAAGTAAATATGGCCAATAAGCCTCTGAAGGGATGGCACACCACCAAGAAACTTATCAAAATTGCAACTTGAACTTTGCCCGAAATGTTCAGCAATATCATCGGTCATATACATAGCAACCGATAGAGCAACTAACATAGGAGTATTCTCGAGACATATATCTTTGAATTCACCTTCTAAAATTAAATACTTAAGATTTGGGGCACGAATAGTAAGTTCTAAACTATCAAAGTATGACAAAGTCAAACTTTCAAGAAGCGGGCAACTATAGATAAGATTTTCAATAGCATCAGGAGCTATAAGAACTTGCTGAAGATTAAGATATTTCAAATTTAAAAATCCTTCAAAAGATAAAGGAGGGTCTAATTCACATCTCACAAGCTCCAAGCGAACCAATTTTTTACACCAAAAAAGACTCGAAGGTGCTCTAAACCACTCACCTTCACCCAACTCAAGAACCAATTCTATGACATTTTTTCTTGATAAAAATAGTAGCCATTGATCGACATCAGGGGAGCTTTGCAAATAAGCAGTAGATAGAGAAAATCTATTAATAGGACCATCATGAAGAAAAAGGAACCGAGTGATAAAATTTACAAGATTGGTCTCTGCAATTGTCCTATCATGAGTACCCGATACACATTTATCATCAAACTCAAGTTGTGTAAGGGTAGCCCATTTGTACCTCCACTTGGTAGATAATATACTCGTCCTTACAACATCTCTTAAAGGTACCTTTGTGAGTATAATTTCGATAATACTTTGAGGGAGGTCACTTATATAGTCTTCCCTGGGGGGAAGTTCCGTATGCATTTAGTCCCTTCTATCCTACAAACAAATCAATAGACGAGGCTCATTATGTAAAATTCAAACCGCTTCATCCCAGTTTCAAAATTAATATAAACTTCTTCAGTTACTAAACTCCAAAATTCACCCGAATATGTAACATTAGTAATAAAAAAAACTAATACAATTATCATCTATTTTTATTCAAAAACATACACACTATCATCAATATTCATCCAAAAAACTACATTTGACCTCAAAAGTCAAACTTTATCTTCTAACTGTAACAAAACACACTAGGGCATGGGGAAGGATCATGATAAACTCATAAAAGTCTCCTTGTGAAGGAAATGGTACAAAGGACTTTTAATGCTGACAAGTGTATTTCATGCATCATTTCTGACACTTTACTGCACCGAAAAATTCAGTGCATCAAAACTCATGTCAAAACTCAATTTTGATGCTGACAAGTGTATTTCATGCATCATTTCTCTTCAACCAAACCCTTGTATACAATGTATCAAACATTAATCTCTTATGGGTTTCATATATCATTTCAAATATAAAACATAACAAAAATCAATAAATGATTATAAACTTCATGGAAACCCTAACCCTATATAGAAAATGATCAACAAAATTCAAAGCAGAAAAGATATAAAGTAATTTTTTAAATGTAATTTTTAAAAATGAAATATGGGTGTCAATAAAGATCAAATTTTTTTTACCAGATTGCAACAAGATTGAAACTTTTTACAAACCCAGAAAAGGGGAAACTCAAATGATCAAAACCCATTTCAAGGAAAAGGTTAATCATGATTTATTTTTTTATGAATATATTAGATTCACATGGAAATGTTACCAAAAAAAAAAGATTTTTTTAATAAAAAGGATAATATGAGAAAAATTGGTACCTGAAAAGATTGGGAGTGATGATCCTCCAGGGTTCTTGTTGAAGTGAAGGAGACGAAGGAAAGAAAGCAACCGATTTATTTATGTCATAAATGGACCCCTGTTTCACACTTTCTTCTTTTATTTTGTTTTTCGAATAAAAAACAAAATATGTACTCTCATTTTGCAAAATGGGCCAAATGAACCCACAATTTTGGACATTTTCCACAAGATGATACATTCTTTACTAGAAAATCATAAATTAAACATGTCTAAAAACTAAGGGGGAGGTTAGGTAAGTACCTATCTTAGGTAAAGTAGGAGGATTATATAAAATTTAGAGGAAAATTATGTAAAATTTAAGTGACAGTACCTAAGCTTAGGCAAAGCCTGCAATACGGATCATTTTTCAAAAACTAAATAACACCATATTAAGGGTAAAGATTTATAAAGTGGGTAAAAAAAATAATCCAAACTTATGAATTTTATGCATATGTATTATTATTATTATTCTTTCACCGTAGTATCATTTGGTTTATGGATTTAACCAACCAACATAGCCAAGACAAGAGCTATCATTAACATGAAAAATACAGTTGTAATTAAACATTTAAAAAAAATATAATAGTTAACATACAAAGTTTCTCTATATCATGCAGTTTATTGGTTATATTTCGTTTCGCTAGAATTTTTTTTTTAATGAAGGCATTTCGAGGGTTGATACTTAAATCACATGTAAAATATAACGACCTAAATACTAACATTACTAGACTCTTCAGAAATGAAGTTTACGCGTGCCCTTTTCTGAAAAAGGAGCTTCTAGTTTGAGACAAATAGTGGGAAAAAGCAAATGAAAATGTTTTTGAAGTTGCAATGTACATTTGGTGAGGTTAACCAAATACATTTCTAATGAAATGAGTAGGTTTAAGAAGATATTGGGTCAGATATATGTTAGAATGTGGTTTGAGTGAGTTTGTCAATATAGTGAACATATTCTTTAAGTCATGGGAACTTCCATTTTTTTAGTGATCATTGTTTGATAACTGTTTCAATCAAGATAACAATGCCGGTCATGTTAAAAGTATTCACGAATATATAGTACGAGACTTCCATACGTATCTGATATCTTCTTATATTAGCATAGCAAAGAAAACTGGGTCGTGTGCGTATATATAACTGATATATTCGACTGTTTGTGAATATAGCTCAAATATATACAAGTCCATGTTTGCAGATGTTGTAGATACCAATTCGATACCAATATGATGTTATTGAATGCTTTCATAAGTTTGACACTTTGGTCACACAAAGCTTTACAAATTTCTTTGTTATTTTGACGGGCCTGATGCAGTAGCTAGCGTTGAACTGATTGCATGAAAAACTCATTTTACTATCAAGTTGTATAGGCCGGATTCAGGTATACAACTGCAATTGCCCGTGACAATTCCTTTTCAAGCTGTAACAGAACAAGGTCTTGTTGATACAATACATGGTCACATGGACTAATAAGGATACATACATAAAGTAACTAATGGTACACAAATGAAACCTTCTTCTATAACATACACAACTATATAATAACTACAATATATATCTAACACAAGCAATGGCTACTTCATGTGAGATTTGAGTTCCTCAACCTTTGTTTCAGTGTCCTTCAGCGCCTTCCCATATTTACTTATCAACTAGTAAAGTCAAACATTAAAAAACTCCAACCATTAATCGGCCATAAAGAAAACTTTTAACAACTTTCGAGTAAATTTTTGCAGAAATATATATATATATATATACCTCATCAACTTCACTTGATGTCATAATGAACGGTGGAGACATCATTATACTGTCACCAGCAACACGAACCAGCATCCCATGCTTCTCACATTGTGCTCCAAAGTATGCGCCAATTCCTGAGTCCAAATATATCAGTAAAAACGTCAGTTGAAACCAAAAATAATTATAATAGATTTAATAGTCAGCAAGCATATTATTCAATCTAGTTCAAAGCTGATAACCGTGATACTAAAATCAGCAGACCCTTACCCCATTCAGGTGGGAACAAGTTGTGTGGAGACTTGTTATCTGTAAACTCTGTCCCGGAAATCAGCCCTGTTCCCCGAATCTACATAAAGCAAAATGGGCAACTTAAAACCAAAAAACCATATGATTGTGATATTTGATATGAACTTTTAATTTATTGGTGTGTTTCTGCTTTGGAATAAAATGTCCCATTGGATCTTAAAAGTAAAAAATGCATCTATTCTGCTCATTTTATGGACCAAATAACATGAACCGACAAAAGAGCGTACCTCTCCAATTATGGGACTCAACGAAAAGGCTTTTATACCATCTTGAAACTTTGGGGAGATACTGTTAACTTGCTCAAGAATATTTCTTTCTCTGGTAAAATTTAACGTACAGAGACTCAAAATTTAAGTCCTTTGCCTTCATTTTGTTTCAAATAGTTAAAAAACCAAGATAAGAGAGCATGCGTCAATTTTAAGATGCGAAATGTAAGATCATACTGGTAGATCTTGAGTGTTTCCAGTGCAACAGCACAAGCTACAGGGTGCCCAGAATACGTGAATCCATGAGAAAATGAACCTAGCATAATAACAGAAGCAAATATAATTTAGAACTTGTTAACATAGTGAATCAGTGTGAATATTTTTGTGTTAGTACCAAGATTATTGCTTTGAGTGTATATGACATCTGCAACCTTGGGGCTTACAAGAACAGCACCAATGGGCATGTATGCCGATGAAAGAGCCTACAAGCATTTGTTAAGATTTTGTCATCATCCTTGTAGTTTATTGGCCCTTTCAAATGTCGGACTTTTTGTTGGAAATTTGTAATAGCTTTACCTTAGCAATGGTGACAAGATCAGGCTTAATATCATACTTGTCACAACCAAACATGGTCCCAAGCCTTCCAAAGCCACAGATTACCTGAAGATAGTATGTAAAAGTGAGTAGAAGTATCATAAACTTGAGAAACATGGAGTACAAAACCAATAATTGACCGAGTACCTCATCAGCAATGAACAAAATGTCATACTTTTTTACGATAGCTTGAATCTGCATAGAACAAAAGTACTAAGACATAAAACCGGCGACCCAAAACATAGGGTCAACCCATCGTTCAGCTTAGTAGACAAACTGACCTTCTCAAAGTATGTTTTTGGGGGAAGTATCACTCCTCCTGCTCCCATCACTGGCTCCGCAATAAAAGCAGCAATCTAAAAACATAAAAAGACCTAAAATTACACATGTTTAAAACATAAGTTATGAGTATCAATCTTTTGTTAGCATATACATTAAGTGAACTCACATTCTCTGGTCCCTCTTTGAGGATAAGGTTTTCCAAATTGGTTGCCAGTCTAGTTGAAAAGTCCTCTTCCGTCTCACCTAATAGACACTATGATTATGATTATATTGTTTTAAACTTTTGACTAAAACTTGTGATAGTATACAAAGAGGAACCAAACCTGGAAGATGAAATCGCCAATAATGGGGGCAATCGGTATGCAATACAAATGGACTTGGCAAATCAAATTTCTGATGTAATGCTGGAAGGCTGAAATAATATGATATTATGCATATAAGGTCAAAGAGGCTAGTTCTTATTTTCATTATTGACAGAAGTTGATCTACCTTCAGAGAAAGGTATTTATTATCATTTTAAAATTTGTATGAATATGAAAATGTCTGTTATAAGTTTGTTTGTGTCAGTATGTATATCATTTTTGAAATACAAAATTAGTCATGTTGACTTCACAAGTCAACTTTCCTCTTGCTTCTCATATAATTAAAAGTAGATTCTTTACACCCTGCCATACCCGGAAAGACTAGCTGATACGAGAGTAGATCCATGGTATCTGTGATGATACAGAGTAGACATCAGAAAAAATGGGTTATGTGAGCAGAAAAACATTTCTAACTATTAGTAAAGATATGGATTTACGATTTCATCCTTGCTATAATTTTCTTCTTATTTGGCCTTCCAAGTGCATTGTTGTAGTACCAGACCAGCTTCACCTATAATATAGAAATTGAAATGAAAATTATTTAAGCTTGAACTGCAATACTGTCTCAAAAGGTTATGATGGTTCTTACAAATTCTAAATCACTAACTCAACAGATTGTTACTGAACCTGGGTATCATTTGCATCTGACCCACCGTTTGTGAAAAAGGCTTTTTCCATTTTGTTTGATGTGAACATTCCCAGAAGTTCTTTTGCGAGATCCTGCAAATAAAAGTATAGAAATATCTTACAACAGGTCTCACTGTGACATATGTGTTTATAAAAGATGTCGTTGTACCAAAGATGGTTTTGTAGTACGGTTCCAAAAGGAATGGTAAAAAGGGAGAGTATTTAGCTGCTTGGTTGCAGCGGCAACAAGACGAGCCTCATTCCCACCTAAAAAGAAATCAATATTAAGAAAATGGAAATATGTATCTGGCAAGAAACGTAATATCAACAACATCCAACGGCTGGATAACAATTCTAAAAGTTATACGGAGTATGTTGGAAATGAAGCAAATGGCATTAGCCCTTTGGGCCTATAGTATTAGTTGTCCTCTACATTCATCATATTTTCGGTTCAACAATTTATGATGATATAGTCTGTCAACTTGTTGAACGTTTCACATATATGCTGAAATTGGGGAATTACACTGACCTAAAGGATTGCACCACAAACCCGCAAGAGCATCAAGATACTTCTTTCCATTTACATCATATACATAAGACCCCTACAAGCATTGGCAGACAAAATTCAAAGATAGTGTCAGTGTATATAGATAAGTATGTAGTATTAGACAAGATGCAACGTATTCAATTGAAACTCATACAAATTTTTAAAAGCGAAAGTCATTAGAAAACCTCTGATTTCTCTATCACCAAAGGATTTGAATCGGTAGTCTGCCATCCAGCTGTGAAAGGTGCCAACATACCATGTCCCTTATATCTGATAAAAACATATTAAATGTCACACACAATATGAAACTTAAGCCACAACCCGCCTCAAGTATGGAGGTTACAAAATATAGATTGATAAAACAGTATTTACCACGTACCCAACATCATCAGCCACAGCAACATTAGTACTGTTCCATCTAACATTAGAAATGTTTTGCACATATCTTGCGAACGGACGAATCTGTACATATAGCGCACATTATTAACATTATCAAAAAACAACATAAAGGGTTTCCTAAAAAGTAAAAACAACCAAAATTGTTGAAAAATAAGGCGTCACTAATGATAGCTTGCGAACATGCCTAATAACCCCTCTAAAGGCTAGAACAGAGTTGACATTCTTCTTAACACTTGACCTAAACTCAGTATAAGTACTACTTTATCATAAATAAGTAACTTTACCTATATATAAACAGATGAGGTTTTTCCCTATTCGGGTTACTCGAAGGGGCCAGTATTGTTTTACTTAAATGTACTCGACCTCACCGAGGTTATCTGGTGTCCATTTCTGAACCTTTCTTCGGCCATCCCAAATTGTTACATAGTAAGATTCAAATCTAAGACCTGTTAGTAAAAAACTGAGGACGATAACCACTAAGCCACCTTTGAGGTGGTTTAACTTTAAGCATATACTAATATTATATACATGCACTGATATCTGTTGAATGAAAACATAGGATTTGAGCAACTAAACTCAAGAATATAACAAGAACCATCAAAGACTCCACAAACATACATTTTTTTGTGGATAATTTCCAAGATCTTTAATTTTCCATTATGTGGATTAACTATATTTAGGGCTGTCACCAATGCATTACTACATGCACTAATATTTGTACCTATGTTTATTTCAGTAAATGTACCCATCACAAACTTATTCACTATCTACCACACATATGAAGGCCTTTGACTTTTGAGGTCAAACCAGTTAATCTTGAACTCAAATTTGACATGGATTGATTAAATTATTATTTTGTACGAAGAATCTAATAATCAATATGCCAAATAATCCATCCATATATAACAATAGAACTGTATATCATAATAATTCAAACAATATCAACGTCAATTATGATCAAAAGAATAAAGGGGGGTTGACTATTATAAGTCAAGAAATGATCAAAACAGAAGATAAAAAAAAAAAAAAAAAAGCTGTAAGAAAAACCTTATTAGAGGAATAAGTAGCTGTCATGAGTGATCGAAAAAGATGAGGATTCTTCATTGTTTATCTTTCTTTATTGCAAACAATAATGGTATTATCAGTTGTTGCAGACAGACAGGAGGAGAGTGAGCTAATACAACACTAAGAAAACAACAAGAATATATTTGTTGTACTCGTAGTATTATTTGAGGCCCCCACGAGTGGTCATGTCGTCATACGTTTCTTTTTTTAAGGATTTTTTTTATTACAGTCTAAAACTAGAGAGATACAATGCATGTAGACTTTAATTGGGCTTATGAGTATTTTTATTCAATTTTTATCTATGATATATCTAAAACACGAGTTAGATTCATGCCTACTTTATGAAATTTAAGGTATATAAAATTACTCGATTATCTTTCCTTATCTTTACATTTGATTCTATCATGTGTTATAGTATTTTAATCAGACATGTTTTTAAGTGTATATACTGTATCATTTTTCTTACAAGAAAGTACATGCACACAACCGTATATTTTCAATAGTGGGTAGCATGACTATAAACCAACCAAACGAACATCAATGGAGCTTGCTAGCAAGCGTTTGTCAGCCGAGTAAACTAATGGACTTTTTGTGTTTGTGCATACTTGGTTTGTTAAGAAAATATATTTCGTGTTTGTGCAGTTGAAAGGGTAAAAGATGACAAACAAACGAGCATAAACAAAATAAACGTAAACATACATCGTTATGAATAGGCGTAAATACTAAGGCAGAAGATTCCACTTTTATAAGCTCGGCACCCAAAATGATCGGCTAATCATTGATGAATGTTTATGTGAAAAATGAGCTCTCCAAGCGGTCATTTAAGGGCCTTTATGCCTCACCTATTTCTGGACAACCAACTAAGTAATTCTGACATGTTGCAAGATTTCATTTTCAAGGAAGTAAAAATCGAACTATCAATGACCATACCCGATCAAGGCTAAAACGAACCTTTCTTTTATAAAAACTCAAAAGGAAGGGAGAACTTAACTCATATCTAGAGTTTGCAAAACCATAGATCAATATGACCCATGAACATTCTAGTTTCTCGTCAAAATAGTAAAAAAAATTTGTAAAGAAAAGCTACCAAAAATCAAAGAATCAATTTCTTGATGAACTCCCCTTCAAGAAGAAAATCCCAATGCCGCCACAAGCCAATGCTAATAGTACAGAAACCACAACTGCATCAATCTCGACCCCTTTACTTTTCTTGACCCGTCTTTCCTGGCGAGATCTCTCTCCCATCTTATCACGGAGGCTAGTGTTGAGAACGTCAAGCTGATGCATAATTTTGAGTTGATTTCTTGCAATTCCTGATATCTGTTTCACAAAATCAAATAGCATATAAAGTTTCAATGATTATCAGTATTCAAAGATTTTCGAAACAAAAAGATTACCTCTTCAGCCAAATTAAACTCCTTGGATAACTGACTTGAAGACGACGAATGTCGTACTGTGTTTCCATTTGATGAACTATTTGCTAAAGGAGATGTAAAGTATGAAGTTGACGCAGATCCTGATCCATTTCCATTGCCCGAGTCGATTCTCTGTTGACTTTGAATACCAGAATTTGCCCCTCTACTAAGTTGTGAATTCAGTTCATCGACCCGAGATGTAAATTCATCCATACGATCATTTAAAGCGGAAATCTGGTCCGAGAGTTGACTAATTGCTCCCTGAAGAGTATGAAAATGACCATAAGTTAAACATTAGAACCTTTAAAGTTTTTGGTACACTTATATCAGTTAAAGATACATAAGAGCTCACCTGGCTTGCTAATGTGGCAGTTGGCTCCTCAAACCTCTGACTATTAATGGAGGTCAGATTTTTATCCCTAGCCGTTGAATATGAATATGACATTCCACTGCAATTAAGTGTATTATGGTTAAAACCATTACAACAGAAGTAATTTAGTAGGAGTTAGTGAACGATACCTTTTGAGAATTTTATTTTTCATTGTCTCAACGGTAATTGAACCTTTAGGAGTTGAAAGCATTTCCTCATCTATGCTCAGTTTTGTTTTTAAATCCTCGGGTAGTACCTAAAGAAATTGACATATACAATACATCGAGTTTAAAGCACAAGGTGAAGTGGTTTTCAATTCAGAGGTGGAAATAATGAATTGGTTGTTTTGGGTTGGGCTTAATCTTTAACAAGTCAAACCCATAAGATAAATGTACAAACAAGTATTTGCTGGTCAACCCAATTGTAGCTGACCCAGCACCCATTTTGATACCCAAACCACTTGAACCACCAATTTTGCCAACTCTAACTTTGATAATTCTCATACCATGACTTCATTTAAGAGCTTCTCAAGCTTCATTTGTTCAAGATATGTACGAGGAATGTATGAGCCTTCCAAACCCAGCTGCTCAGCAACGCATCTTACACTTAGCCGGTCTCTTCCAAGTACCTTATCATAAGTTAACCATTCAGCTTACAATGAAGAATTTCAAAGTTAAAGTCAAAGGTGTGTCATACCTGAACATAATGACGATTAACTTGTTCCAAAAAGTCGATTTTCACACACACCCTGTCATCTTTGAACACGTGGCTGCTTCTCTTAAGGATGGATGCTATTGTATACCCTAATGCCATTAGACCACCAAGAAGCCGAACACTAACTTCAAAACTAATTCTTGGAGATATTATAAATGGAGGATCTGTAACCCATTCCTAATTTGACAAAAAAAAATAAAAAAGGACGACTTTCAACAAGAGCAAGTAAAACAGACAAACATAAACATTTTTCAAGATTAAATGCAAACCTCAAACATAAGATTATATTTGCCTTCCCTATTCCGCATCCTCAGATATGATTGGCAGGTTTCTGGATCTTCACCAGGTGGCAGCAGAAATATATCATATATTTGTTCCAAAGCTTCAGTATGCTCTTCTGACATGGCAGACTTCACTTGTTCCACACTAACATCCCTCGATGACTAATATGTTCATAATCTCATGAGTTCATCAGTGTTAATTTTGTTAATTTAGTATAGCAATAATGAAGGGAAAAAGGTACCTTTAATATGTAAGTGGGATTTTGGAATCCTGTGAAGGGATTAAACTTGTTGACAATCTTTATATGAGCGGTTTGGAGGTCAGGTTCTATGAATGCCTTATACATTGGATAAACCTACATGTAGAAATTGATCAAAAGGGTATAAAAAGGCTATTGAATTCACCATTCATGCCTTTGACAGGATTGGGCATTGTTGTATGAAATTGAACATTTCTCTAAAAGAATCAGAACAAACCGTTTCAGATATCTGGTATATGATTTCTTCGGGTTCTTGTCCAGCACGATGTATGTCCCTTAAAACTCGTTTAACAAGATCAAAATGAACACCACCAGTCACAGATACCCGAAGATCCAACAAGGGCCGCAATTTTTCACTCAATGCATAGATCCCCTCAATTATCACGATACGGGAGCTAGGGACTTCAAGTGTTCTGCCACCATTATATAAACACATAAGTTCCACTAAACGTGTGTGTTATTAATAGAGTATAAATGACAGCTATGTTATTACAAACTTAAACAGATGATTATCTGGTTATTGAAGCTTCAACCAGAAGCACACCCAAACACTATTTTCCAGAGCTTGCTTTATTATAGATGACTGTCTGATTATTCAACATTACACAATTGCTTTACAAAAACACACATCCAAACACCCCTAAATAATCTTATGCAAAAAAAAGAAATACAAACCTGTAACCTGTGCGAAAGCTAGACTTGAAATCGTAAATTGGAACTTCAATTGTCTTCCCCTCTTTCAGATCATGAATGTTTTTTAGCAGTGTATCATAGTCTGTCAAACGAGGATCTGTTTGCAAAATAAAATAAAATATATTATTGCTCATTTCGCTTCTTGAACATTGACATGTAAATGTCATACTTAACGAATGATGTGAAATCTTACCATCAAAGTTACCATCAATTACTCGAGTGGCATCATTATAGTTATCCATTGATATAACTGCAACACTTGGCATGAAGTTAAGTATTTTCTCGGTGAATGCAGTCTTTCCAGCACCAGAAGGACCGGCTAACCCAACCAATATGATTCCGTCATTCTTTTGCGATAGCATTTGGCATGCCCGGATTACAACAAAAAAGCCCTTTTCAAAGGATAGATTATCTTTTATCTGAACAATTTCAAAACGTTCATTATCTTTTCTCTTTACTAAACGAACTTGATCCTTCAAGAGACGTTGTTTTCTTGATTTTGATTCAGCCATTGTATTATCTTGATCCATCAGGTCTGTTCATTGAAATGAAGTCATTTAAGATTAAAACATTACCAAAAAGGGAAAGTTGCAATCTGCATTGAACTTTCTACAAATTTAATCTTGCAGTTGTCATTTGGCAATAATAGTAAACACTTTTTGAACATACACGAAAAGGTAATCAATTATGATAAGTAACTGAATAGAAAACCTAATCTTCAAAACAGACTTCTATTATTAGACAAGCAAAAAAAAAAAAAAAGAAACCATGAGAAACTATTAAAAAATTAAACAATTTACATTTTAAGAAAACAAAAACAAGCAAGACTGGATCAAGTGGTTAACATCCTACTCCTGGAGACAGAGGTCAAGCGTTCAATCCTTACTCCTCGCAAGGCCGGAGGTGGTAAGGTTGTCTAAATCTCAACCTCCCCATACACTGTCGTACACGTTATCGGGACCAGAACCCGTGGAAGACGGTATTGAGTGTTACCTACTTACGTTTTAAGAAAACAGGATAATAATGCAGGAATGACAATTACAGTAAATTTTCATTTTGTTTAAAGCTGCCAAATTAACCACCACCAAGGTGGCCAGAAGATGTGATGCCCCACAAAAGGTCTCAAGTTGTGTGGAAAAGGTTCGGAAATAGTCTATGTAATAACCTATGTACATCCTTAGTCAAAAGAACCGTATTCCCAGATAAACTGAACCCAAAAAGGCGAAAACCAAATCTATTATTTACCCAAGCTAGCAAACTTCCCACAGTAACTTTTTTAAAAGAACTCATCTACCCAAACCAAAATCAATAACTCACATTTTTCAATAAAGATCAAAACTTTATCAATAAAACATGAAAAAAGGCACAAAAAGATTCATACCCATATAACTAAACAGCAAAACAAATGTTCAGAAATTTCAAAAACTTAACATAGGATGTAAAAAATTCAAAACTTAAAACAGAGCAGTATAAATATATTACCAATGAGGTGAAACCCTTGTAGTAAAAAATATTAATTTGATCAAATGAGAAGCAATAGCATTGATTACACACACCGAGTGTCTGATTCTTGAGGTACAAGAGGCGGTCAGCAATGAGTCATTCTTGGGTTTCTTTGTGTGTGTCAGTGTGTGTAATGAATATTATTATATTATATATATATTATATTATGAGTGTCGAAGATGATTTTTCTTGGGAATTGGAATTCTGCAAAAGACTTTTATGGTTTGCAGAGTGGGAGTGAGATAGTATATAAACCCTTTGAGCGATGTAAATAGAATATCAGGGTAAATATATATGTGTGGGTGATTAACTGATTATTGCCAAATTATTTGGTATATACTTTTGAGCTATTGGGCCCTATGTTATGGGTTTTGGACTCCAGAAAATTTTTTATTTTCTTTTTACCACATGTTATCTTACTCCTACTCCTACTAGGGTGTCTCAAAAAATCCTATTAATCCACATAAATATGGAAAATGGGACTTCAACCCAAATAGATCCTCTCAAATCAAAGATCTTATTAATGGGCCACCAACCTTATTGGCATGATTTTTATACTTCTAAGTAGACATATCAAAGAAAATCAGTTACTCAAGTACCAATCTAAAAAAAAAAACTGAAATCAAAAACGAAAAAATCGGCTCTCGAGGAACTGGATCTAGTTTTTGAAGAACCGTCAGTTTGAAACTGGTTCCAAATCGGTTTGGTTCCGGTTGTTGAGAAAAAAAACCTAAAAAAAAAACTGGTCAAAGTTGGCCAAAATCAGTTCTGAACCATATCCCGTTCTTGGTCAAAACCGATCCCACATTCATTGACCAGAATCGGTTCCGGAAGAACCGATTTTCACCTATGTCTGCTTCTAAGTTCTACTTCTAACTTCTAAGTTTTTAACTTTTAAAAGAATATGTTTGGCAATATGATTTAAGGATTACGATGACTTAATCGAGACAAGTGTGTTAAATGTGTTTAGTCTTGTTATTTTGCAGTATATTCAATGATTATATTAAAGCCTTTAGTGAATGTATCAAACTTTCACTCTATTTATTATATGTGTGTGACTTGTAAACTATATAATGTTAGCTATAATAATATAATAACATGATAAATGATGAGACCAATGTTATGCTAATAAAAATATTTGTTACTTGATAAAAAGGTAAATCGAACACATACATTAGCAACAAATAAAAAATTTGATGCATACAATATAAGTTTTAAGTTTTGAAAGTTCAATAGATAGAATAACAAGAGACAAGTTTAAGACCATCTCCATCTATATTCAGTATTATCACATAGCACTGTCAAGTCGATTGATCACTCGCATAACATTAAACCAATTTTTTACCTCCAAACTTTTGGTTTTAGAACCTCACTTTACACACACATACACGAAACAAAAATATAAATAAAATAAAAAAGTCCTAAAACCAAATCAAAGAAACTAACTAGCATTTTTCTTTCAACTTCTTTACTATTATTATTTTAATAAAATTTTAATGTCGTTAGAAAGAAAAAAAAAAAAACTAACTCGACGCTAATGGCCAGAGCCGGCTATAACATGGCTCAAGTGGTGCTAGAAATCCAGGCCCGCTTTTCTTTGGGGGCCCACAGATTTTCATAGAAGTTCTATATATATGTATATATTTTCGTTCGAAATCCTTGGATTGGTATTTATGTAAATACGTGGACTCTTGTTAACCATCAAAAAAATTAAAAGCCCATAGACCTGAAAATGTCAGGCTGACATCTTTTATGTTTCCATAATTCTTTATCTCTAAATATCACAATTCATATTCATTTCATATATAAAACGTCGTACGTGGTATTCTTGGAGGCTTGTCCGACCTTTTTTGCTTAATAGGTATTCTTCATTTCTAAATATTTATAACGTATTATCTAATTGTTTATTGATTTAGGGGAACATCTAACTTAGTTAAGTTTTACAAATTAACATTTGTAGAGCTTATTATTATTGTCATACATTTTATACATATTTTAATTAATATTATGAATGTTAATCTTTATTTTTTTTAGGTATGTCTAAAAAATACAAAGAGAGCTGCACGATTTACTTAATAATATAAACTAGGTTTTTGTTTTGTCATACTTTGTCTTTTATAATCGAAAATGTTTATCGTCGTATTATATTGCTATATTAGAGGCCCACTTTTTATTTTCGAGCCAGAGCCCGAAATTTTTTTACTAATAATGGCATAACTTTGATCCATGAAACAGAGAATAACTTTAAGGCCCCAATGTCCAATGATATAACTTCGACGTTTGGAGATGGTCTACACATGATACATCAAGACAAATTTAATACATATTCATGTTCTTCTCGCAATTCGATGAATAGTAGACATAATAATATACATGATGTCCAATGTTGTATAAATATTCAAACATGTTATCCAATATAAAGAAATTAGAAAGGTCAAAAGGGCACAACACTAACAAATTTTTGTTATATAATTATAGAGAACATGAAAAATAACTTAAAAAGAGAAATTCGGCAAAGGGATGTGAATGGAAGATGTAAAGAAGGTCCTTGTGCAATGTCTTGTCCATGTCAATTGACAACAATCAAATAAGAGGGCAAACCGAACTTTACCTAAATTTCACATGAAAAATATTATCCGACAACATATGGTCTTTTCTCCCCGCATGTGAAACATGTCTTGCCTCTAGCGTATAGTATGGATTTAACATGTTTTGTTTATAACAAATTTACACATATACATATCTTAAAAATGGGGGTGGTCTCATAACTAACCCATAAAAGATAAAATCGTGTAACAACATAGTGAAATTGCATCAATACGGGATACCAACTCTAGTTAAAAGTTTCGGGTATAAGCTAGTTTTACCAAACATACACGTTGTAAGACATTTTAATAAGAGATAAGGTCCCGAGTGTGCATAACGATAGGTGGGTTGAGTCTGCCGGGCATAATTAATCACAAAGAAGAAATACAAAATATGAAATGACAAATTAAAACGATATGAAATATGAAAAATATAGTAAAACTTATGAAGAAATACAAAACATGACATGTTAAATTTAAAGTCTGTAAAACACCGGGTACAGAAAAAAACCCAAATATTTGAAGCATTAAAATTAGTTGAAGAGTTAGAATATATATTTACTTATGTAATTAAAGATATAGGTTGATACTATAAGATATGATATTGTATGCGTGTGGGGGAATACATTGCTGCTCACCAAACTCACCTTCCTTACAAAAACTCAAATGATTTGATGATAATAACTTCATCTTACAATCACACCAAAGAACACTAAGCTGAAATATTAATATTGACATTAAATTTCAAGAACATTGTATAATCTTCAATTAAATAGTGTTACACGTATAAAACTCCCATATTACATCTTGAACAAGAATAAAATCAAATCAAAACCTTTTGTAAGTAACAAATTAAATATCTGTGTTACACCATTATATGGCCCTCACTTCTTATACATCATTCAAACAAAACCAATTTTTAAAAATTTGAAGCATATATAAAAAACACACATCAGCAAATATCTTATGTGTTCACAAATCTGCAATTCTTTCTAACTTCTCCATCAACATAAGTCTCGGGATTTGTAATGTTTCCCAGTTTCACCATAGACTCTGAAAACTGTTCAAAGAACGCTATTTGGTTTTCTGCGTATTTCCTCACAAGCTTACTTGTTTCGACTCCAAGAATGCTGGAATATAGCTCTTGATCAGATGTAAGAAGGCCTTCTCCTCTAAGAAGTATGTGGTAATACGTGTTGTCGAAAAGATTAGGTGAAATATAATCCATTGCTGATTCATTATTCTCTCCTCCTCCTGCAGCAGGGCACGTTGACTTTAATGTCTTGAGGTTTGACTCTGCGATTGTGCTCATTGTTGCAGTTGTTTGATAGTCACCGTAGATTCTTGCTCTGTAGTTTGTGCAACGAGCCATTCCGATTGTATGAGCACCTGGTACAGTGTCTAAAAACTTTAAAATGTTGCGAAAACTTATTGACTAGTGATAAAAAGGTAATGTGGGACTCGATATATATTGTATGCAAAACTTTGTAATATGCAGCTAGCTTTCTTACCCGAGAGTGCAACCATATCAGTGACAGAGAGGCTTTGGTACATAAACTTCCCAATGATCGACAGGAGCCCATCGTTTGCACCTGGAATATTCGATTCAACCTCTGCAGAACTTGCTGTCTTTGAGTCTTTTCTCCCAACTGGAACATCCCAATAAGGTCCACCAACCTGTACCACATTAACAGATGAGATTATAGCTGAAAAGTCACTACCTTTATAACTTAAATTACTAGAATGTCAAGTTACCAATAACACTGCATCTCTTGCAGCAATAGTAAGGGCATCAGCACATGAAACTGTGCCTGGACACTCAGATTCGAGCTTGTTCTTTATCCTATCAATGATTTCAAAACCTTTTAAAGCATTCAAATTAGTAGGAGCTTTCTTTTCTCCTTGTAACGTGAATGTATCATCCAGCAATACTGATCCATCACAGCCCTATGTCAAATCAAGATAGCATAAGAAGAAAGATTCAAACTTCATGCAAAAAAGATTCAGATTAAAATACTTTCTGATGGATGCACCTGTACAAAACAGTCATGGAAGTGTAAGCGTAAGATCAAGGCTGCATTTCGAAGATCAGAGGTCACAGCACACTCCATTTCTTTCCTAACAATGGCTTCTGCATTCGGGCAAGTAGATTTGTAGTAATCCAAAGATAATGGAGGGTCAGCTGCATGCAAGAATTTTAGGCAGCAGATAGCGAAAACTGAAAAAATGAAAAAGACGGTAGAATTGATAGCCATTGTGTTTGTTTGATCTTGAAGGGTTTCTTGAATGATACTTAATGTAAATGGTTAGGACTGAGGCTATATAAGTAGAGAAATTTGCATGCAAATATATTGCTTTTGTGTGAACATGTGTTGTTAGTCAAGAGAAGATGGAACCACTCTTGGTTTAGTTGGTGGGCATTCTTTAACCAAAACTTTTCAAGTTGTGTCAAAAAAGGGAAATTGGCCAGGGCAAGCTACCAAATTATGTTATATTTTGTTTTTACCACTTCAAACTTTTCTAACAAAGTCTCTCTTCCTATTGCCGTTCTTAAATAGAAAAACAAAAAAAAAAAAAAAAACAAATCTCTTCCTCTACTTTTGGCCCAGAACGAGTATGTAAGCACACGCCCCACAATTAAATTTTTCCCGAGCCCCATATGTTTGATGATCTCGAAATACTTGCCATCTGTTATAGTAATGACGTTCTAGAGACGCTTGTGGCTTGTATGCTATGGTGCATGGTAGATCTTGACGTACAACTTTTGGACAGGGGTCTGACATCATGTTATGAGGTTATGTATAATGTATATTAGGTTCTAGATAAGCAAGTTTAGTCTTGACTAAGACAATTAGCATGACACAAATTTGAATTAAAAATGATAAAGACTGAACATTCTTTTGGACTAAGCAAAGTGTTACATCATGGTAAGCATTCCGTTTGATTCATTAAGTAGCAATCAACAATTCAACATCAATTAAATCATCCTTTTTTATACAAATAGATTACCAACCTTCAACAACAGATGCAGTACATCAGTACACCACTACGTTGTAGACTGCCTGCTTTCCATCATAGGCTGACCAAAGTAAGCCAAACCTCGATTGGGCAAAAAAAAAAAAAAAGTTTTACAAAGACATACCGACAAACTTGACTCTATACATTCTCGTTTTGGGAAAAACTATAAGGAACTAAAAAGATCATTTGCTAATGAGTCTGGAAGTTGGCTTATCTTGCACACATCTTGATCCATATTACTAAATAAAGATAGCAGGAAAGGTGGACCATGTGTCTTTGTGTACACTTCAAACATGTGCCAGCTTACAAAACAAATAACCACAAGTTTAGAATACTATGAGAGAAGTCCATATCTTTTCTAAACAAACAAACTTGACTATACCTTTAAACGCAAACCAGCATGGAAAACCAAAAGCCAAACCCAAAACAAAATTTTGGTTTTGGTTTGGATTGATAACCCTGTTCCTTAAGGGTCCTTAACATTGCACGATTTAGTGATCGCAAAAGTTACCAACTCCTTAAAATTATACAAATAGTGTTACAAGAAACGAAACAAATTCTTATGTCTGCCTCTTTGGTTTCTAAAGTATGCAAAACATGCTGAAAATTTCAGACCAACATCAGGTATACAAATCAGAATCTAGGTAATGATTTCTAGAACCAAGACTCGAGCCTTCACCTTCACCATTGGCATCAATGTGCAGTTCCATACCAGGTAATACATCTTTCATCAATAAAGCTTTAAGCATCGATATTACCGAACCACCCAGCTCTGGCCACGCGACACACAGAGTTCCCCTGATATTCATTACCTGGCATCGACTCAGCAGAGCAGCACCCAACCCTTCTATCACACTTCCTGATGGAAAATAGGTCAAGTTTTTCAATAACGGTGCCCCTTTTCTTTCTTTAGCAGTTTCTAGCTTCATTGCAAATGTATCATCTGTAGAGATCCTACCGCGGAAGTTACGGGGTTGAACAGAATCAAAAATCAAAACACGGTCGGGAATTATCTGTTGACCAATTAGAGTTTTGGCAATCAAATGGGTTCTCTCTGAAGAAACTGAATATTGAAAGTTGGCAACAATAATGGATTCAGTAGAATGATTGATGGCATAAAGGTTGCAAGATTTATCCTTGGGAGAAGGCTCAATAGAGTTCCCTGAAGGTGATATTTCTGGTAACACTAGGGTTCCGATTAGGGTTTTTGAAGATAAGTAGTGGAGTAGGTATAAAGATGGTTGGGAAATAGCAATGATCAGAAGAGAGGGTCGAAGTGGAGTTTTTGAAATTGGATTTGAGAGCAACACAAATGGTGACGGTAGGGAAGGCGCGGGTGGAGTGAAGTTATTCAGATCTTCTAAGAAGAACCGTGAAGGTGGTGGTAATTCTGTTAACACGTCTTCCATGTTTCTTGTTTCTGATTCAAGTACAATACAGGTACACAAAATCAGAATGTAACACTTATCACGCTGATAATTTTTTTAAATGAGACAAAATAGACCACCTAATTAACAATCATAAACAAACTACAAAACACATAATAAATGATGAGGTACATTGTACTCTTAAGGAGTTTCCCTATCTCTTGGAGAGGCAGATTGGCAATGCAAAAAGCAGGGGACTTGTAATTTGTCTATAAATGTTCCTGATCTAAATTAGCAGGTGTGATGTAGTTTCAAAGTAAGATTGGCAGTTTATCCTGGATAACATACGCACAATAAGGATAGCTAAAGTAGAATATATCATTTCTGATTTGCTAAACTTGAACTGGATCACACACATAAAAAGATACAGCTCATTTACATCATAAACAAGCTACATTGCCAGTACAGAAAGGGGACTTATATTTTGTTTACCGTTCCAAGCTAAATTAGCATGTATTTTGTAGTTTAATAAATTTATGTTAAGCTAAATTGGTAGTTCCCTCTATGTGCAACAGAATCAATATCCTTTTTACACTTGTGATTTGTAAAAGCAGAAGTGAATATTTAGAGATACATAAAATATGTTTTGCTTATTCATTTTAATTCCAATCAAACCACAGGCTACATACCATCTTACCCAACAACTAACAGTAGATGCTAAAGTACCATTTTTGTCTAAATATATGTGTTTGACTACATGTGGAGAAATCTAAAGCCCAAAAAATCTTGAGGCCATGTAATCTCACACACCGTCAAGGATGACTGTATGGTTATCTAGCTTTGGGCAACATTAAACATCGATGGGGAAATAACAACCAATGATGTGCATAGATCTGGTTAGGAGATGGTCTTAACGCTAAACCATGTGGTAAAAAAAAACTAGGAAAAAAGAGCATGGTGACATGGGGTAATTGTGTATCAAATAATGGGCGACTCATTAAACCTTTTAGAAAGCCATACATACCCGACCAAAATTTCAGTACTTCTTTTCTCAAAAAATTAACCGAAAACAAAATACAACATCTCAAACTAACCAAACTTTCACAATCTCTATCTGAACATGAAAACAAAAGTCACACCTTGCGATATTAGTGATCAATACAACCTTGAACTTCCTCTTTCTTTTAAAAGTGCAAGAAACTTGTGACGTGGCAAATTTGCACCACATCACCAAATTGCAGTGGTGACGTAGCCAAACAGCTGGCCACATCACCAACTCACAGTTCCGTAATCGCACCCACGTTACCTTTTCGCATTGCGATTTTTATATAAAGAAAAGAGTCCAAAACAGAAATCTTTACCAACATCACAATTTGAGGTATTTGTGTTTGGTTATATACGGAGTATGAATGAATTTTTTTTGTTAAATGTCGAATACTTCATTATAGTCTTCAGTTATAAGTTAATCAAGTTATTTTCTTTTAAACTATAATCATCAAGATTTAGTTTTTTTGACAAAGCACCAAACTTTTTAGTAAAAAAAAATCAAATAAAATATGTGCTTAGGTAAAAATCTTTGTGGCAGGGAAATGGTCAAAAACAGTCAACGAGATACACAATTAGGCTGCGTACAAAATAGGATATTTACCCTAAACCCTAATTCATCGGATACTAACAAAAACCCTACAATACAGTCAGTAAATATATATTTCTTGGGCAGAAAGACACATAAACTGGGCATAAGAATACATTAAAAAAACAAAATACTATAATATTAACATTATATTGAAGATAGAATTAGAAACCTGCAGGCAGATATGAATCAAAATTACAGCAATCTGATGATTCGCAGCTACTCAGTTTTTTTGATTTGCTTTGTTTGCGACTCTGTTTGATGGCTTTTTGTCATATTAAAATGTAGAATTTATAATTTGGGAATTACTTTTGGCCCCTTAACTATTTGTAGGTAACACTTAAGGATGTGTTTGGTTCGCGAAATGTGTTTGGAAGGAATGAAATCTTTCAAAGGAATTGAAATCTCAAGGAATGGAATTTGACGGAATGTTTTTGATTTTTTGAAGATTCAAGTGAGAGACGGAATGAGATTCCTTCCCCCATCCCCAAGGAATGGAGATTTCATCAAATGAGAGAATGTTAACATTCCAACGGAATGTGATTCCTCCATCTTTAACCAACAAAACACACTAAGAAATGGAATTCAATTCCAATTCCATCAGATTTTATCAAATTCTGTGAACTAAACGCGACCTTAGGGCTTATTTGTTTTAAGTGACTGAATGGAGAAAATGACTGAATGGATATACAATGTCTGTATAGATTAAGTCAATATAGTTATTTTTTGGTTTATTAAGTCAAAAACAAACATATTTCCTTGACTTAATGGATTAAGACAATTAAAATTAAGTAATGACTTTTTAATTAAGAGTTTATCAAACACCACCTTAAATACCTTATATTTACAGATAAAGTTCAAAGAAGTACCCTGGAATTTGTATCTAAGTTAGATTTATTTTGTTTTCATTTTTTTTTTCAAGTTTTTGAGAAAAGTAACTCCATAAGATGGGTAATCAGAATTGGTTTTTGTTTAGAAATAACCCTTTCTACAAAGATGAAAGGTGAAAAAAGAGTTATAGGTGTTAAGTTGATGTAGTCTACTAGTTGTTCTATAGGGTTTTTTTTTTAAGACATTAAAATTTTATTAATTAAAAGTAAAACACTAGCAAAACACTAGTCATTAGACAATACGAAAAACATAAAGTCGATCTGAATAGTGAACACGAACAAAACTCTAACATGACTATATGAGATACAAATACCAAAATACGTAACTTGACAATGACTACTAAAATAAGTGGTGGATTCCATAGAAATACATTTTAAGATGTTTATTTATAAGTATATATTCTTACATGATGTTTTTCTTATACGATTGTATGACATAATGGGAGGGAGTAAAGAGACTTTGCATACGTCACTCGTAATCAAAGGCGATACCAAGAAAAATTCTTAAAGGAGGCAAAATTATAAAATTTATGTTAAAAAACAATAAGAAATTTTTAAAAATCTATATATAATTTTTTTTAAAAAATATACATAACAAAATTTAAATTTTGAGTAGGCATTACCCCACACATTCACGTGTTTTTTTTTTCCGGTCGGATGTCTTTTTTCAAACAATGTTTACCTTTGATAATTTATTTATTAACGTTGTGACCATCAACTTTAGAGATGACATGTTTGTAAATAATAATTTACAAAATTATATGTAACATGAAGTTAAATATACATTAAAATTTTCACAATAAACATGGTTTATAAATTTCTTTTTACTTTTTTTATTCAAATACACATTAAAAATTTCACATTAAACATGATTTGTAAATAATAATTGACAAAAGTTTCACAAAAGTTAATTTATTTATTAAACTACTTTTTAATTCAATAATATAAAGAAAAATGGTGAACTAACAATAAAAACATTATATGAAAGTAAAACTATTTTTCAATAAACATATAAAAGTATAACTATCTTATAAGTTTGACTTTATATAAAAACTATTTTCTCTAATCAGTTTCTATGCATCTAGCTATCGGAAATGAGGTGAAATAATTTTAGACGTTTATGTAGGTCTGTATTGTTATGTAAGACCCCTCTTGTTATCAAAATTTGATATGCATATTGAAAATTCTGCAACTCTAACCTTGGTTGCAATCAACAAACCAATTGTTTTCACTCGAACTTGTTACCGAACTTGTTTATTTTGCAAATCTAACCCTTGTTGCATCTAATGATTTTGTAAACTAGGAAGTAGCAGAACGTGGAAGAGTCGTTGGTGACTAAGAAGTTGTGGTCCCAACTGCGCTTGTTTGGTGTGCAGCTGTTTTTGCTCAAAATGATAAGCCTTCTGAAAACCAATTCTAGATCAAATATAATATATTGTGGAATTAAGTAATGAGATTACACTTGTGATGATTTAAGTTTTATATTATGAGACTATTTATTAGTTTTATTAAAAGAAAATAAAAAATTATCTTAAAACTACAAGGAAGTGGTATTACAAAAATTTTTTCTTAACTTATCAGATTTTTTAGATTTAGAGGGATTTAAAAAATAAAATAAAATGGATTGGATTCGGGGATAAATGGGGGATGGATGGGCCGGTGGTTGGTAAGTAATAATAAGAGTTAATTGCAAAATTGGTCCCTGTGGTTTGTATATTTTCGCAAGGGGGTCCCTATTTGACTATCTTCGCAAAAGAGGTCCCTATTTTGACTATTTTTCGCAAATTTAGTCCTTTTTTGACGGATCCGTTATGAGAGGACGTTAAGTCATCACGTGACCAACATGTGCAGGGGTATTTCAGTATTCTCTCCACCATATCTTCCCCTACAATCACTTTTCCCTGTTTTTACCCAAATTCATACAAGATTCATACTTACATTTACAAGATATTATTTTCAATATAAAATCATTTTCATGTTCAATTCATATAATCAATGAGGAATCAAAAACCATTATGAAGGAAGAAGCAACAATAACAATATACATACAAACACATACAAATCCAAACAAATACAAATCTATATCTATATCAATATATCTTTATATCCATACAAGTACAAATTAATGCAAATACAAACAAATCATTTGTTTAGTTTTACCAATCTGCAAAACAATTTCATTTGCTTTCAAGACTTTTTCCCTTCACTTTTGTGTACATATTAAGCCGAAGAGAAATGTTGTATCATTGTATCCGTGAACATGCATTATCCATGCCTAATTTGTTCCCAAAACAAGCAAACATCAAATACCCACCACCAAATACGCTATTATTGCTCACCTATTGGAGTAGAAACAAACTGCAATCAACTTCACTTTCAAAGGTAAAATATACCCACAATAAAGTATATATGGGTAATATATGTTATCCTCATCAAGAATCGCGAATTTGCAATCATCAGCCACCATCCATCGGTACCGTCGTCGTCCATCGAAAGATAATTCATCCACTCCTTTTGCTACAATCCGCCGTCGTCGACGGCCACTAGGAGAAACCCACCATCCTCTATGTAATGTTTTAATGGGAGAAACCCTCCATCCTCTATGTTTTATTTACAGAATGTAAAGAGGGGAAAAAGACTGAGTGGGGCTGGTGGGGTGTTTTATTACTTAAAAGCCCATGCACATGCTGGTCACATGATGACTTAACGTCCTCTCATAACGGATCCGTTAAAAAGGGACTAAATTTGCGAAAATTAGTCAAAACAGGGACCTCTTTTGCGAAGATAGTCAAATAGGGACCCCTTTGCGAAAGTATACAAACCACAGGGACCAATTTTGCAATTAACTCAAATAATAATAATAAAAGGCAAAATAAAAGGTAAAGTAGAGATCTCAAAAAACCCTAATAATAACCGCAGCGATGAATGGGGGCGACGGATTGGCGGAGATCAGGAGTGGTATGCTATTGGAAGGGATATCATTCTACGAATTGGAGGAGAAAGCATCACCAACAGAGTATCGGGATTGTCCAATTAAATCCTGGGCCCGGTTTGTTATGGGTCAAAGTGGGTTGTCACTCCAAGATTTGAAAAAGGGAACCATCTATGAATTTCTTGAATTGAAGGGCTGGAAGAAGGAGGATATTGAGAAGGAGGCAAAAGCCTTACCAACAAGAGCTAAGCAGGAGGCGGAGGCGATGAGGCGTTATCATTATTCTTCTTCTGTTTTGAACAGGTACAGCAGCAGCAGCAAGAGAGAAGAGGCGTTTCAGGAATTCTGCAGACGCTGCAACAACCAGCCGAAGGTAAACACGGGGGAGCAGCAGGAGGAGATCATATTTTGTCCTTCTAGTGATACTGATGATGACGATTCTGAACCTTATCATCCTTTAAAAAGCAGCATCGGGCGCCGCAACGAGAAGCTGCGTGCTGATGATGAGGCGCATCGTTATTTCCGTAGTCAGTACATACACTTGGACAGCGTCAAGCGGGATATGGAGTTGTATGGTGATTTGGATGGTGTTTTTTGGACCAAGAAGCAGATGAGGAAGATTGCCAGGATGGGCAAGAAGAAGCGGGATGAAAAGATGAAGCTAGGAAAGACCAACGCCACTACTGGACCAATCCCTGGCTACCCTGCAGATGCTTATCGTTATTGTTATTATTAATAATTACTACTCTTTTGCCATATCCCATGTGTCTGTCTCTGTCTGTCTTCCTTTTTACCAAGTGTTAGTGTTTGGTTCTGTCAAACTTTGAATTTTGATGTTGGTTTTAATTTAATGGTTTCTACTTTTGTTGTTATCATCATATAATGTATCTGTCTGTGTGTGTGTGTGTGTGTGTGTGTGTGTATCTTGTGTCTAACCTGGTTCTATATGTTTTGGTTCTATATGTTCTCTAACGATGCAGGCTTTGATTCGTGTGGAATCAATTCAATCACTTCCAAAACAAATCCATCACCCAGACTGACTAGTTGAGAAGTTTGTAGCTCCTGGTCCCGATAACACAAATCCTGCAAGTTATGTTGAGAGACGAGAGTTATCTAGCATCTTTTTGGAGGTATAAATATATATATATATATATATATATATCCCTACATAATATAAATGTCACTTCAAAAAAAGGTAGTTACTGCTGATGTGGCATGCCTTATAATTCAAGAAAGCCCAAAAATTTCTCCATGATTAATAGATAGGTACTCTACGGATTGGTTATTTTCTAATATACCCCACAAAGCAGTTATCTCCGAATTACCGATCCAAAAATATAAACCGCTATCCCTTCCCTTTAATTGCTCAATTCATTCTTTCTCTCTATATTCTTCATCCAACACTTCCCTCTCGCTATATCTAATGGCAGTTTTTTTTTATAGGATCGGTTATTTACAGCTGTCAAGCAGTTACAAGGTAGGCCATGGATTCCGAATTCTCTCTTGCTATTTCTAACTTAATGAATCTGGTATGTTTTGTGTGATTATTGATCGTGTGTGTGTATATGTGTATATATAGTTTGATTAGAATTAAGATATGTGTTGATTTTTTTTATTAGTTGTTGAAAATTAGGGTTTGATTGAGATAATGGCAATAAATTTTTAATTTGGGTGCCTACCAACTTTGAGAAAATGCTGAAAGCAGAGTCGGAGGCTTTGATAGATTGTGTAATACTTGTGTCTATCAATTTACATATTGAAACTGACTCTAGGTTGCTACTTGATATTTGCAGCCTCACCAAAAGCTACCTGCACAATTCCCATGCCTTTAGTATTCAAGGTTACTTTACCCATCTATATTTTATGAGCATTTAAATAAAATGAACACTATAATAAAAGAAAGGGTTGTCTCCGGTCACAATACATATGTTTTTCACCATTATTTTCGTGATGTTTAATGTAAGTAGTTCTTACTATCAGTTTTTTTTTATTGTTCTGTGAATACAGGACCATAAGGGATTTAGAGAAAACATAACATGCCCAACTGGTGGGTTAGTAAGGCCGTTGTTCATTGGTCACTTTACAAATGAGGGTAGAAGTATAATTCCCTTTTAAAATGCCATGTCAATATGGTGTGCGAAAAAGTTCATGAAGCAAATGCCACCATATGTTTAGATTACTTGCATAAGGAGGTAAGAGTTAATAGTTTCCTTGGCTGTGAGTTTCTTCTTTTCTGGGCAGAAAAGTGGCAAAATGAGTGTGTTAAAACAGGTCAAGATGGGCCTCGCCTGGCCTGCAAGTTTTTTTCTTTTGTCAATTATATAAAACTCAATAAATAGAAAGCGTTGTAAATAATATCTGGGTTGTTTTTGTATTAGTGTTGCGAGTATGGGTTGAAGGATATATACAATGGAAACTGAAGGCTTGGCGACACTAAGACTAAGAGTTGTCGAGCCGGTGTTAACAGGTAACCTGAAGCATTTTTATCGTCTTTCCGAGTTTTAATGTCCGTTTGAAAGTTCAATTCGTTGAATTTAATTTTTTAATGTCCTTTTAAAGGTTAGTATGAATCTAAAATTCAGGTTACATGATGTATTTTAATTATCGTAATGCCTTCTACACTTAATTTCATGTTGTATGATATAGGGAGTTCTAGATCAAAGTGGACAAATGGGCATCATTTAGGTTGGATTGGGTAATATGTAAGAAGTTGAATTTGGTTAACTTGGAAATAATTTATTATTATTTTATAACTTAATGGTGTAATACGTGAAATTACAAAAACTTTATTGCTACAACACCCGTGTAACCTTTTTTAATAAAAAAAAAATCTAGAAGATTGTATGTATTTTGAACACACTTTGGGTGAATTTTGACCCGTTATATACCCCTTTCTTCTTAGTTATTTTTTTTTGCCAACGTGACCCGTTGAGACAGTCATTAATAAGTATCTGGGTTGAAATTGCCAACTTTTTACTAAATGTATCAACTTCAGCAAATATGTAACATAGGTTCCAAACTTCGGACAGTCATTACATGGGATGCTGAAACTTATTTTTTAGTTACATAAGTTTCTGGAGCCTTTATGCTTTTTATTTTATTTCTTTGGGTTGTGGCTAATTAGCGTCTCTGATACCGTATGAGGCCTACTCGAAACAAAGTCGTTGATATTGATTTGGGTGCCACAACCTCCTTTCTTTCGCTATACAACTTAAACACCAAGCATAACGAAAAATTAATTTTCCTTGCGATTATTTAGAAATGGCTTTTTTTTGGAACAAAGGAATGGTACTTTTGTACACCAAGAAACAAGATATATCCTAATGGGTCAAGACCAAATCGAGAAACAAGAAAGGTTTATAGGAAGGAAACAGGACTGGATAAGCCCATTAAGTCCAAATCTGACATGAATTCAATTATTGGGATCAACAAAGCCTTTTGGAAAAGGGACCAAGACGAATTGGATTGTGCATGAATATAGACTCACTATTGTTGTCAATACTTCTTCCATCAAGGTTAGTTTCCACATTTTTCTGTTTCTATCTTATATCATATTTGTTGGGTTCAAAAAGTTTTCATATCAGACACGTATCACATCAGAACTGTTTGAATTTATGGCAACAAACCTATTGTTTGTACATTGAGATGTTTATTTTGTCATTTGAGACCAGTAATACTGCTATGACAGTCGCTCTAGGAGACATAGGAGCACAAGCCTGCTCCATTGGACAGGTGAACAAGTTATCTTTATGCACATTCATATTTAATTTCTCATGATGGAAATTTCTATAAAAATATTTTGCAGGTTAGGATCCAGTGATAAACTGATACCAGATGGCAGAGGTATATGCCCAAAATACACTTCTTGAAGAAACAACTTGCGGATTTTTACTGCATTGGTTGTAATTGCAATGCATTTCCATTTAACACTATTTATCTGCTATATTATTGAACTTTTCTCTTTCACTGTGTAACTATCATAGTTCTAATGATGTTATGGATAGCTTCACATCAATAGTTACGAGGAAATAGACAAGAAGCATTGAACCCAAGGTTGCATTGAACGACTGAGTTAACAATGGCTTAGCTAATGCTTTCAACAGCAGCAACCCAAGCACCTGCCAAAATCAATAAAACCATATTTCCATGATTATTTGCAAAAACATTAACAAGAAAAAGTGAAGCTCGGAAGGTAAAAGTCTGGTATTTATTCATTTTGCTGGTTTAGGATTGACCTGGTTAATGCCACTTAGATGTGGTGTTGATCTGTTATTATGCAACCTACCAATAAAAATCCAGTGCGTTATTGAATACTCTTATTGTCGTGTGGCAAACGCATTGTTGATTTCAAGGTGATGAGTTGATGACAAACGAAAAAGGAAATTGCATTTAAGCGATGGTTATTTAAAAAAGATATTATTGCAGAAAAGGATATATATTAACTTTGTCATGTTTATTAATTGAGCTTTTAACTCCAAGTGAGCCATGTGTGATAAGCTCTCATGGAATAGGGTTAGTTATATACATGTTTTTTGTGGAACATAACAATTTATTTATATCATTCAAGAGTTTGTTAGTTGTTTCTAGAGAAAAAAGCTAAAATGGTTAAATGACAACTACATATACATTTAGGGATTATAGACTATAGTATATTATTGTTTTTCGATCGGAGAAGCAACCCATTTCATCTTCTTTTAAGTACTTATTGTATTATAAGTACTTATCTTTTCATATGGTAGAAGTTATTTGATCAACGATTGATTAATGCTAATATTTTTTTTACGTGTGATACCTTACAGGTGATGTTATCGTGGTGACCGAGGTCACTGCTGATTCACAACAAAGGCAACCATTGCAGAAGTTGCTCTTGCTTCAGCAATCCTTGTAATAAATAACGAAAGAGGTAACAAATGGTTGGTTGCATTATAAAACTGATTTAGACAGTAAAGAAAAGAGGAAGCAAACATTTGTTTAATTTCTATGCTTTGATAGCCCAGTCTTACATCTCATTATGCTTTTGTTTAGCAACAAAGGTAATCTGACCATTTTTTAGAGACAATGATCAATTCTGTTTTTCAGTTTGATTTCCGTGCTTGATAAAAGAGAATTGTGCATTTGCCATGTATTCTGTTTTTTAGTCTTAGTATCTATACAATATTGATTATGTCCATAGTCTCATTAGTCACTTTTACAAAATGAGCTCGATTATGGAGTATAGACTCTCATTAGTCACTGCTACAAATTAGGAGTAATAAAATAGTTATATTAAGAAAAAGGGTCCTTAGTTGGATAGAACCTTAGTTGCTTTTAGAAAAGCAATAAGGAACCCTCTTTTACTAATGATAAAAGTTAGCGAAATCTAATGATGCTAAACTATTATTTTATAGATGTTTGATGAGGCAAAATGTATAATGCAGGTAAAGTTAGACTACTCAGAGCTCAAGGGTATAGATGATGGATGATATGGAATTTTGTTCAAAACTTGCTAAAGTGGAGGCTGTCATCCTTCCACCTGGTAAGCTGGTTCTGTTTTGCAAAAGAATAATAATAATAATAATAATAATATAATAATAATAATAATAATAATAATAATAATAATAATAATAATAATAATAATAATAATAAAATAAAAATATTTGGTTGGTAATGTCATCCTTCCACCTGGTAAGGCTATGCTGAACTAATATTTGTTTGGTGGCCCAATTAAAAAAATAGTGAATGACACATATCATTTTTGCTAATCTAGCAGGGTTAGTAGTTAAAACAAGAAGTAATGAGGTTTGTTTAAGATGATTAGTGGGTGTATGAATTTCTGTTTTAGAACCTACTTGAAATGATAAAGCTTTAGGCATTATCTCCTTCTGTTTGTGAGCAATGTACATTATCTTTTTGCCATTCTTGGGATTTGCCTTACCGCATGGTGACGGAGGTTCATCCAAGCTTAAATGATACAACTGGTGTATAGTCTAAAAGAAAAAGTAATGACACACTAGCTAGGCTTGCTAAGACCGTCTCAGCTTTAAAAGATAATAAGATACAATGTCCGAAATAAGTGTCTACAACTGCCATCTTATATTTTATTTTTCTATGTTGCTATATACCACATGATAATGAACTAAATCTGGTTTAACTTGATTTATTCATTTATGATGCATGAATTTTGTAGGTTCTCTAAAGAGTCGAGTGAAGGAAGACATGGAGCATGCTGAGATGTTCATGAATTACTAGGTAATTGATCATTTATTAGTAATTTTCATCTTTCACTTTTCGTGTCTTCGGAAATTGACAGGTGATACTTTCTGTGTATAATATATTTATACTTTCGTGGTTATTAGTATGCACTCTTCGGTCTTTACTTTGTGTGTTTCTCTCTTTGTTGAAAGGATTTATGCAGTTTTAATGTTTACTATCGCTTCATGTACACATTTAATATGTAAGTAACTAGGCGGGCATTGTATAATAATCTAATAACTCGAGACATTACTGGCTAGATGTTCGTATAGGTTGAAACAAAGGTTGGGTTCCTTAGATTGACCGGACCCAGAAAATCCTCCCCCCCCCCCCCAAGTTTTTTGTTGGTTTTATGGAAGTTAATTATGATTATAGATAACAAATTATTATAAGGATAACCTAGATATTGGAATCAAATCATTTGTGATGCTATATCTATTAGAAAAGACATGGGGCAACTTGCAGCCTGTTATACATGTTGATCTGGTCACCTGTATTTGGTTGATTAGAGTCATTGCTTATATACAATCATACTATGGTTTGGAGATAAGAACTGAACAGATGGACCTGATACCAGAAAGAGGCTGCTCACTATAATGGGAAGGTCGTGAATGAGTTAGTCAAACATACCATGTTTAATGAGAGAAACTGAAGAGGAAAACCAGTATGCGTCATTAATGCAAACCATTCGAGTCATCCCTTTTTAAAAAAAGTACGTGGCCAAGTTGGTCCATGTAGTTTGAATGATTGTTCCTTCTTGGTGTATGCTCTACCCTGTGTCTTTAACTTTGGAAGATTGTTTTGACTATTTTCATTAAGTTTTTAATCAATTTTACTTGACTGCCCTCATGTTTTTTTTTTTTTTGAATTTTTAGATACAATGTTGTTTTGATATTTTAAGACAATTAATAACTCATGAATGGCAAAACTGAGGTGACTCTTATCTTTGTCGTGTAATTAACGTTGTATGTATAGGATACTGCAATCAAGATACTGACATATGTGGCGCGTAACAGGATACAAATGATGATATGGTGATCCTGAAGCGTTTGCCATCCCTGGTGCCCTGGTGGACAACACATACACTCTCAAGCATACAACTAATATGAGAAGTATAAGAGTTTCATTTGTTCTCGAATAATCTTACCCATGGATGTTGCTCAACCAGTGAACCTCGCTTCATCCAGCCACTCATGCAGAGCTAGATGGTGTTTCCAATAACAACTCTTGGAAAGGCAGATGTACCTGGTGAAAGGAAAAAATAACGTATATAGCCAATTAGATATGGTGAAACATTTGCACAGGAACTATAAAGACCCTCTTTGTTTCTCAGAATTTTTTACGAAATGTTGGTGGTGATGAAGTAGTGTATGAAAGCTCGATCCATACTAGGACAGGAAAGAGTCGACACGTGTAAGCCACATAAATAATCATGTCATTGGTTGTTTTGGTTATACCCGATTAACTTCTTTTTTTCTCATGTGTGGTACATGTACCTTGGATGAAGGTGACGAGAATCTTGAAATAAAGTAACCAGTTCAGCATGCTTGATGCATCATGTTGGTCATTGGGGGTTAAGAGTATCTAATGTGTGTTGGAAGATGTCTTTTACTTTGGTTCTATTTTTGTTTGTGTTACCACCAGAAATGGTTTCTAAATTTAGATCATGGGAAATCATGCTTCATCTTAAATGTTATTCTTTGATTATGGAGATATTTGACCATTTTCTAACATCTCTAAGGTGTGTCATATACATCTTTGTAACTACTAATTCCGGATTTCATCATTTCTAATTCATTTACGATTCGTTGTTATGTTTGTATCAAAGAACTCTCATCATGTATCCATAAATATCTATGAACGGAAACTATACTCTTGATATTCCAGTTGAGATGAAACACAAAAAATACAAATCATTACATACATGTTATGAGGCAACATTTTTCCACATTAGCAGAACCCACATTGCTACATATGAGTTTCATTAGCGATTTAAGAAAACCGGAAACATCATACATGCAAACAATATATTTAAAACATGACGTGATTAGCACGGGCCTATAAATCCTCGTGTAAGTTAATTGTTTCAACTTATTAATTAATGCCAAGTTCTTTGTAACTATCTTAAACATTCATTTGTTACCCACCCTTCTTGGAAATTTTTGTGACTAATGTAAAGAATTTAGAAATTGAACGTGTAGTTTTGACATATAATGTTTTATATAGTGGGTCATTGTACTCTTACATGGCTAAACTTTTTGTTTTCAGGAACTTGGTAATAACGTTGAGACATGGTTGTGTTACTTGGGAACAAATCGACTTAATCACATTGATTGCTAACCAATATAACCTTGGTAATAAATCTTGAGGTTAATCTATTTGAACGAATTATTTCAAGCTACAGTTATTGAAAAGACGATCACTGAGTTGACTTTGGATGAATTCTTTAGCTATAGTCCTTAGAGAAAAACATGCCAGATTGGCAAATCTTTGCTCACATAATCAAATGGAAATATTTTTGGTTGGACGTTCTAATCAATTATCTTATGGGAAATCTTATGGCTAAACATAATCTTATGTTTCTAATGCTTAATATATTATATATTAATTAAGCTTAATAATATAAATTTATATTTTGTTGTTAAGCATAAATTATTTTTGATTTCATTATCTTAACATTAAAAGTAAATCTATCTTATGTCTGTACATAATTAAATTAAATATTTGTACTTATGTATTGATAATTTGAATTAACCTACGTGTACAACAGCCAATTGTGTATAGTTACATTTTATGTCCTATCTAAACCAAAAAATAAATTCTACATGTCCTACATTTATGGACACTATCTATGATCGGCATAACTTTGAAACTACCAGTTATTTTCACAATTAACTACAATTCACATAAAAAAGAGATACCATTGGCTTTTCACTCACAAATTTCTGGCTCTCCATCTTCTAAAATTTATCAATCATCTGTTCTTCCACACGAAATTAATATATTTGAAAATGCCGAATCATACTCGATTTATTCATGCATGAATAAAATGCATTTCAATCAATGTTTAGATTCATTTCAATCTCTGAACCCCTCTTTGTTGATATTGCTTCCAATGGTTTTTATGACGTCACTTTGAGGAGATTGTTTATAATCGCACAACCAATTAACAAGTTTTCGTATGCATCTAACAATTTAATCCATCTTTTCTCTAATTCTGGTGTTCGATACTGTCACCAATTTGTCTGCATTCATAACTGAAGTTATTCGTGAATTTTATTTTAATTTACGACTTTGCATAACTGCATACACATCATATGTTTCATCGTGTTTTTGTAAGAAATCATGTTTATAAATTCTCGCCCAACATCATTGATGAATATTTTGGATTGTCTGATAATGAAAAAGCCGACATTGATGATATTCATGATGTTGCTCGAACAGTATGAGGTGGAATTGTTCATTCATGACCCAAAGAAAGTTTTACTTCTAACATACTTATTCCAATGTATAAGGCTTTTTTTAAGAGGGTTCCATCTTTAAACACCAAAGTGGTTTCTGAGTTGATGGCTAGAGTTATATATGCTATTGGTGATGGTAATGATAAGTTATATAATATTGGATCACTGATTTTTGATCAAATTAATTAAAGTTTGTGAGACGTATATTGAGTGTCATCCTGTTATATTTCCCCGTACTATATATCGTATCATAGTGAATCAATATAATCCGCCTTCCATATCTCAACCAATTTTTATTTCACGAGACGAGATTTTGCGGTTGGAAATAATAGTGACAACGTTATTGATATAAAGCAGCCTTGAAATTAAATAACTCAATGAAAATGGTTCTAATAATTCATCATGTTCTTGCAATAATGTTTCTGATATAAAAGAAGTTCATGCAATTTTACAGGATGATGTAGCCAAATCAATGATACATAAGAAAACAAATTTGAAGTCAACTTAATAGTTTAATGTTTAAACCACTGGCTTAAACCCCAGTGGCCAGGGGTATTTACACTTCCCATTATGTAGAGCCCGGTGGTTTTTCTCCCAAGGTTGTGGGTTCGAGCCTCGGCTGACACAATCCTTGGGTTTCCCATCTAGGACTTTTCCACAAGGAGGGGGGTTGAGAGACTGCAACGTATGCTCAGCATCTCATGAGGTCCAACGTTTGTTGGTTAAAATTGCCTCCAACCACGTCTGAGTCGAAATACACCTTTCAAAAAAAATAGTTTAATGTTTAAGTATTTTGTTTGTGGCTTTTATATTTTTATTTACCTGGTAACATTATGTTCACCTTGATTTATAACTTACACTATTGTAATTTATCTTCCTATTTATGATGTTATTAGCTTACGAAGTTATGTTTCTAATTGCTTATGTGTGTAATTGTTGAAATAAGAAAGTTAAAAAAATTTCTTACGGCTGCAAGCGCATCGCGCGGGTCTAAGCACTAGTATATATATATATATATTGTTGTTTTGAATAGTTAAGTGTTCTAATTAACATATTATCTTGTGCATTTTGGGATTTAATACCCATGATTCGTGTTGGTTTATATAGTTATCGTGTATCATCTTGCCACATAAAGAGTGGCCATGCTGTTAATTACCAGGTTGAGATTTGGTTTCATACGTTTGCTCCAGGAGCACACACTCCGATTCATAGGCACTCATGTGAGAGGTCTTTGTTGTGCTAAAATGGAGTAGTACTCTTTATATTTCGTCAAGCTGTAAACATGAACTATGTTTTCAAACTGCACAGTTCATGTTCCTGTATATGATGTTGACCAGGTAAATGGTTCTAGTATGGATATTCCTGAATATGCGCTTGCTCGTGCTAGCCATGTGTTAATGCGATTTGTAATTTACGTGGTTCTCGGTAGTTTAATTCAGATGGTGATTATAAACAGAAATTAGGGCTGTGAGAGGTGGTTTTGGATGTGTTTTTCTTATGATTACTCGTATTATAAAGCATAAAGAGCTGTTCGTGTGCTGGGAAATTTCAGTTATTTAACAACCAACTAATTAATTTGCCAAAAAAGTATTTCTTGTGAAAATAAGCTACACATCATGTCGTGGAAATAAATTTTCTCAATTTAGGGTAATCATAGGTAATTGTGTTGATGTAGCTTACCCCCTCATAAACTAGTTTTGTTGCAATTAGCCAATTAGTATGAAATCCAAAAGGATATATGACTACAAGTCGCAATAGTCAGTTAATTATTTTATCTGGTTGTCACTAGCTGTTTAGCTTTCTTGAATGCCACAGATTTTCTTTTGGACTGTTGATTTGAAAAACGTATACCCGCACCTGCAAATGAATGTAAGATTATTTAAAAGGCATGATTGATAAAATCTTTGAGAATTTAAAGATTAGATTTATAAACAATTTAATTATCAAAATGGGTAAAAGTCTACATGATCACGTCAATTTAAACAAGTATTTAGCATACTGGATAGACATTATTAATGGAATCACAAAATCTGAAAAGATGAAAAACATTGTTTACCAACAATAAAAAGATTTAAAAAAAGAAGAAGATCTAGGTTAAATATGAAGATGTGTTAGGAACTCCAAAATCCCCTTAGCAAGCTGCAAAAGTCGATTTAGGGTTTGTGGGTGGCGTCTGTGGCTGAAAAAATTTTCTTTGAGTCTGAGGGTTTATTCTTCTATTTATAGTGCAAAAGGTCGGTTCTGACTTTGGGGCCACGAACGGCGCTCTTGTGTCCAGTGAAGGCGAGCGCGCTCACACCACACTAAGGTGTGAGCGGCGCTTGTTTTCCCAACGCTCTAGATTTTCTTCGTTTTGCTTATGTTTCACCGTTTTGTCTTGTAAAGTCCTTTGGCATCCAGGTTGAGTTGGTAGATGACCATCGTTCGCATCTCTCGTGAACCGGCGTTAATATTAAATCTCATTAAGTACCAAAAGTGCACATTTATGAAGTCATTTTAGCATTAAAACGTGACCAAAATATATAAGAAAAAGTCATGAGTTTTTAAGAATAAAAACTAAAGAAATAATCGACAAATCCCAAAATTCTCAAAAAAACCTAGGTGAGCGAAAATGGGGGCGACGTAGCGATGATAAGGGCGATGCTGCTAAAGGAAAGGATATCATTCTACGAATTGGAGGAGAAAGCATCACCAACAGAGTTCCTGGATTGTCCGAGTAAATCCTGGGCCCGGTTTATTATGGCTGAAAATGGGATGTCACTCCAAGATTTAAAAAAGACAACCATCTATAAAAATCTTGAATTTAGGGGTTGGAATAAGGAGGATATTGAGAAGGAGGCAAAAGCCATTGCGGCAAGGGCAAAGCAGAGGGAGGAGGAGGCGATGATGAGGTATGATGGTTATGATCTTCATCTCAGCAGCAAGAGAAAGGAGGCGATGGAGAATTTCCGCAGACGCTTCTACAACCAGAAGACGGTAGACAACGGGGATGAGATCATATTTTGTCCTGATGATGATCCTTATGATGATGATTCTGAACCTTATGATCCTTTTAAAAGCAGCATCAGGGAAAGGGTGCTCTTTGATAATGAGCGGCATCGTTATTTACGCAGTCTCTACATGGACGACAAGTACGTGAAGCAAGATATGGAGATGTGTGGTGATTTGGATGGTGTCTTTTGGTCCAAGGAGCAGATGAGGGAGATTGAGTCCAAGGCCGCTACTCGAGCAACCCCTAGCCAGCTAGCAGGAACTTCAGATCCTTCTTATTATTATTAGCCATACCCCATGCCTGTGTCTGTTTCCTTCCTGACCAAGTGTTTGGTTCCGTCAAACTTGAACTTTGATGTTGGTGTTCTGATTTTCATATTATTACTGGGATTTAATAACCATGATTCGTCTTGGTTTATATAGCCGAAACTTCATATGCTTACTATTATTATTAGGGATAAGTATCTTGTAATGTAACAAACTTTGAACGAATGTCTATAGTAGGAAATAACTGTGTATTGTATGTAAACAACTCGAAAATAATGTTTATTGTATGTAAGAAAATGTATTCAACCAATTAAAATCAGACAAGTGGCACCTCTGTATGGTTGTAACATATATTTTCTTACATACAGTAAACATTTTTAAAAGTTGTTTACATACCATACACAAAACTTTAGTTATTTCCTACTATAAACATTGGTCCAAATTTGTTACATTCCAGGATTTGTTTTCCTTTCTTATCAAGTGTTTGGTTCTGTCAGACTTGAACTTTGTTAACGGTTGTAATGATAGAAGTTAATTAACTGAAGTTTTTTTGTTAAAATGCATAAATAATGATTTTGGATTTTTTCTAATGACAGCTCACAGGATTTGTATGTTCCCCAATGATTTTCAGTTACATACTAGCAAATTAACAATAGACTGTAAGGACTAAGGATACAATTTTTTCTAACAAACTCCTTGACCTAATTGCCAATATATGTCATAATCTATCATGTTGAGAAAATAAACATAGAAAAAAAATATCAATCCAAATACTCTTACAACTATTTCGTCAATTGTAGATTGTACAACCAGTTATAGAGCTGTCATAATAAAACCTTATCTTACTAAACAATGATGATCACTCTATAGGTTCCTCAAAATATATTAGGGTACCTACTAGTTTTAGGCTTTTAGCCAATGATGCGACCATCGAGGATGATCCCTACCAACCAATGTCGACAATAGCAGCAACCACTGCTTAACCTGCATTGATTGGTGTATGCGAGTCAAACAGATGGTCTACTACTATGTAACAAAGATTTATGTAGTTTCACTAGCTACTACTATGAAAGCTTGGTGTTCTTGTGAGTTGTGAGTGATTCAAATTTAGCCTCTGAGCCATGACTACTAGCAAGGTCACTTTCCAACAGATGAGCATTCCAACATGACTCGTGTTAAAGTAAAGCTAAACCTTTCACATTATGGGTAGAACTTGATTAATTGAAACCAATAATTATAAACAAAAAAAAAAGTAGCATGAATCAATTACAGCATCTATCTGAAAATTTAATGGTACATGAATGAAAATGATCCAAAAATACCACCAAGGTTCCTTGATGATAACAAGTCAGGTGAAAACAAGATATATATAAAAAAAGACTATCAACAACGGAAAACATCAGCAATTGTCTTGTGAACCAGCATGCAATGACGAAAGTTGACTTTATATAGCAATTAAACTTTCTATTTATACATGTCTCTCCGATATGCAGGAAGTCATTTTGATATCAAGTTTAAGGTTGATTTGAAAAACATCTACCCGCACCTGCATATGAATGCAAGATTATTGTAAAGGCATGATTGATAAAATCTTATTTATAAACAATTTATACATCAGAATGGATAAAACCTGGAAATACCTTGTACTAACTTCCCTAGCAACCCAACAGGAATCAGTGATCAATCTTCATGTTCTTTATCACTGTCGCTATCGGAATCTACAAACATGGCAAAACAGATATATATCAAAAAGGAAGTAAGTTGACTTCTTTGCCTTCTTGAAGGTGGTTTGGCATCAGCCAACACAACAATAGAACCCAATCCTGACATGTTATATTTAATTTGTACGGATTTTTTGAGCTTGAATACTTATCAAATAATCTAACATCGAGTGAAAAAATGGGAATCCATTTAACTTACCAGAACGAACATCGTCACTAAGTTTTCCTCTATCTTGGATTTGCTTAACAAGCATCCGGTACATAAGCACCCACCAGTATATATGGAGAACAAGCAGACAGTAAAGAAGGGTGTTGAACACATAATAGTAAAGTGGGCCCTCCTTAATCTCCTTCTCCTTATCCAAAGTCATAACTACTTCGTAACTTCAATTTAGAAATACAAAAAAGAAACAGAGAATTTGATGAAAATATGATCGCAAAAAGTTTAATAATAAAGTGCGCATGCCAGCATGTGGTGATGTGAAATTGACCCAGTATAATATTTATACAATAGCTATGATCATTAATTATACGATTTATTTAATAAGAGATATCTATGTTTAGATTCTAAGTCTAACCTTGTACTCCAGAGGATCCAAAACGGGTAATAAATAAGACGAAGAACCACCCACGACAATACAAATATAACAAATGAAAAACTTGCAAGTGTTTCGGCACCACTGTATTTAGACATCTTGCCTACTTCAAGAAACACATCACTGGCATCATGAAGAGCTAAAATAATCGAACCAGCACGAGCAAACCTAAAATTAAGAAAGAAAAGGAAATGCAATAATTATAAATATCTACAAGACAATGCTCATCTTTAGTTTCTCCTGAAAAGGAAACAACAAAAAGTACCTGCATATATACGACATTAAGATGAGGATGACAGTTGCGACATGATGGCCCATGGACACACCAAAATCGGATCTTCTTGTTTCCCAGAATATCAATGCAAAGATGGAATACGTGTAGAATCCACCCGTATACATGTAGAGACCTTTTAATTTTAACCTAGAGACAGGTTTGAAAAGATTAAGATTTCTTGTTACTGTCGACTATCAATTTAAATTGACATATATAAGAAAGCTTACTTCATTTTCTGGTCAGGCCATCTCTGATCACCAGGACCAAGCCAAAAATTGTTTGTATTAGTGAAATACGGTTCATTATAAGTTACAGCCAGGGCTAGGATTTCTGCTGAAAGATAATAAATGCATTTCCAAGCTGATTCTTTGAATTTTTTTATCTTCTTATTACGATCATCTGTCTCAACATCCAGCTTCTGCTGTCCCTTGTCAAATATTAACCACCTACCAACATGCTGCAACAAGTGACTCGGTTATAACAAACAAAAAACTTGTAAATCGACAATGAATAAGAATTTTACATAATGAAATTGATTTTTTTGGTTCATTGACACATTCCTAATTTGACTTATTTCACGAGCATCAGTGTGCTTTTCAAGAAATCACATGATAAGACAACTTTAGTGATATTATAATGAAGTACCACAAGTGAAACCTTAACATGCACTAAAAAACTTCACTAACAATCTAGTTTAAGAGACATGCCTCCTTGTTTGACAGTAGAATTATCCTTAGATGGAACACCAACAGTTGTGGTCCCTAGAAGATTAATGCATCTACAGGCTACTTTTCACTACTTGTGAAACAGTTACGTCCTAAGAACATATGATGAACAAATTTTCTTAAAATGTTACAACTGAAAGCATAAGCTACTCAACGATCTTTAATAATTACAGATAAACTTTCGATGAAGTGTTAACAAAATAAAGATACTAATACTCACTATCCTAGAATAGCATAAAGCAATCTCATTTACTCCATAAACAATACTACCTACCAAAATATCCTCGTATGGCATTACAGAGTTACAGGTATCAAATTCTGTGTCCTTACTAACTAGGTCACATACTACATACTATCTCCAGATAACAGATCGCTCAAGCCCAAAACAATCTTAAACTATTAAAATATTGTATATCCAAGCTCCTATGAATTGCTATTCAACTAAACCACAACGAAACCAAGCAATGTAGGTATATAAAAGATTACCAATTTTCTTCGATAGATAACTATTTGAAAAAAAGACAAACTTGTATCGTAGTGTGACTAATTGCCAACTTGCCATGCTGGCTACCCATGACCAAAAATACATGACAGATTCTACACATATCCAGTAGAGAGTATATATAAACTTTTAGCCTTGAAACGATATTTACAGATGAACTTTCTATAATGTCAACCAAATAAAGCTAATACAACGACTATCGTAAGTAAGCCTAGTCATTCCATTAATAAGACTGCCTACCATAATATATATTCAAAAAGTAGGATCAAATACAGCATACTAATTGATAAGACCTGAAAATCCATGTTCAAGCCCTAAACAAATATTACCAAGCCCCAATGGGTTCTTCAAATAATAACATTTTTATTGTATAAAACGTACATCTGCATAAGCTTTAATAGTATTCTTTTAACAAGTAATAAGTGAGACCAACTTCCCTGTTGACTTTCCATGAGAGAAATCTTTATATAGATCTGAAGAATATCCAATAGAAACTTAGAAAGTGCAAACAACTTTAACCTACTCAAGACTAAATTTAAGATTTACATGAACTTTCAACAAAATCTCAACAATATAAAGCTGTTACTTTTACCATCCTACAATTTCGTAAGGCACATTCATTCCATAAACGAGACTACTTAACAAAAGATGCCCTGTGGCATTACCACATTACATTGATAAATATATTTATGAATTAACAAGGATCAAATACAACATACTGTCCAAATAAATAATTGCTCAAGCATTGAACAATATCTACCAAAAAACTCAACAATCTGCTTCCATGATCGGGTCCATAATGTCATATGATATCTGATTATAAACATGCCCAGTAAATATTGCATATCAAACTACACAACAAACTCATTTAGTGAGCAAATAATGGGCATTCACATCTCAGTTGGAGAAAAGTGCGCGCGAGAAAACATACCATTATACAGTAATTTATTAAAACACACATATAAGTGACCTTTATGTTTATGCTAGAAAGGAACTATCTTGTTTACTACAACTACATAAGCTACTCAAAACAATAACCAACATACAAATGTACTTTCGACAAAATGTCAAAAAAGCCACGACACTAAACTATCCTAGAATAGCATAAAGCAAATCTCATTTGTTCCTTACTTCCATAATCAAATACTATCTACCATATAAGGTCCTACGACGTTACTAATTTCAAAACCTGCATTCATATCAAATAGTAATATTACCTAACCAAGATCAAATACAACATACAAGCTTCAATATAACCGATTGCTCATACCCAAAACAGCAATTACCAGAAATTTATATAAACCAAGTCAATTAAGCAATGCATACATTAAAAATCTCCACTTTTTCTTCAATGATCACCTTTTCATTTTAAAATATGTATATAATAATAATAATTATTATAATCATTACTCATTCTTAAATCCCTGTTAGTAAACTATCATAACTTTGACTAAGCTGGCTTGTTAACTTTCCATGATTAATCAAGTATTTGATTTTACACAATGCCCACTTTATATATATCAAGTATTACACTTTTTCAACAAATTTCATATAAAAAACACAAACTAAATCCAATCTTTGAAAAAGATTCAACAAGAAAGCCTAAAATAAAAAACCCAGAAAGAAAAAATAAAAAAGATGGAAACTTTATTACCTCAAAAAGGAATCTATCAAGAAAAAACCGAACAGTGGGGAAGAAGATGGCAAACATAGGAAGAACAATGAAATCACTATAAGTTGGGAATGATTCATGTTCAAAGTCTATTGATTTAATTACTTCCATGATTTCCATATCTATATCTATCTATTTATCTATATAATATGAGAAACTATATATATATAGATAATTAGAGATACAGATATAGATTTCTGAGTATGGTTCGTGTTGTGTGTATAGAATAGAATATGAGATGAATATATGATTTAGTGGAGAGATATATGTGACGACTGACGAGGAGATTTATTTATTTATTTACCGGACGGAGGAAGGCTGTCAAAGATTATTTAATTCATTCTAGAATTTTAACTTCAAATTCAATCAAGTCCCTGGATTTTTTATTTACTTTGTATTCAATGGTGTTTAATGACCATTAATAATGAGTAAGAAAAGTCGAACCGAATTGAAAACTTAATAAAAAAAATAATAAAAATCCTTTTCAGTTTAATGAAAAACAATGATTCTGGTTTGAAAAATGATAAATCATCTTAACCAAATAGCCTAATAATCCTCCTAATACATTTAGAAAATGACATGTGTTATCCACTAATTTTCTTTCTTAATCTTGTCCCCTGATTTTTTCACATGTCATCATCTCATAATTAGGAAGATTAATAGGCTATTTGGTTAGGAGGATTAGTCATTTCCTTTTTGGTTTTATGAAAACCCAAAATTTCAGTTTGGATGCGATTTATTATGGAAAACTATATATAACTACCATTAGAGTGTTAGTAAGTGGGTCAGGAGGAAAGTTTTTAAGTTCGAATTCTAATACATCTAAAGGTGTTTTTACCTCTATAGTATCAAGTTTATCGTTTTATTTCAATCATATCAGTCCTAAGTATTTTCCTTTTTTATCAATCAGCAAATGTCGAAAAAGTTAATTAACTCCTTTGAAAGATTACGTATATGAAGTTTGGTGTTACCTGGGTAAGTTAATGTAGTGACGGACATCTTGAGCCTGTGAAGTTCTTATCTTTCTTTTGTGTTTTATCATCGAACATACTAATCACATTTGATTTCTTCGTTCAAATGGAGGAAGCTCAAAAGATGTGTAGCACAGATATAGTGATGGAGATGTCTATGAAGATTAAAATGATAAATAACAACTTAAAACGGGTCATGATCGACAAGAATCTTATGCGGATGAAGGAGAAAGACTTATCAAGTTCAATTTTGGTGATTTTGTAATATGAAGAATTTATCTTTAGAGACGTTTTACGAGTTACATATAAGAAAAATCTAAGGTCTCTGATATGTCGTATTTTATACCCATTTCCCACGGTTTATATAGTTAAGTTAGCATGTTTAATGAGTCGTTTCGTATACATTTGTTGCGTTTATGGTATTTGTTAGTGTTTCAGGTTAGTAGCAGATATTTGAGCGTATTTCTTAAGAAAACGACACTCTTGGAGTGAAATAAGTGCTTACGGATGATTTCCGAGTCGTTTGGATGAAGTTTGGTGAAGGTCAACAAAAGTCAAACTTGAATCAAGTCAAGCTGCGCAGCAGCTAAGAGCTGCACCGCAGCTTTCAAACAGAAGATCCAAGCTGCGCAGCAGCTGTAAAACAGGGGGCCGAAGCTGCGCAGCAGCTCGTCTAGTGGGTTTCCAGCAAAGTCAATGAAAGTCAAACGGTCAACTGCGGTCAAAGGGAGCTGCGCAGCAGCTTAAGGTCGATTCTGCACATGTTTTTTTTTGGGAAACATATAAATAGCTTGTTTTTCATTCCAAAACCCTATGTTACATTTTCCAGCCGTTTTGTAGACCCTTGGAGGAGACTTTTGATCAGATTTCTCATCTTTGAAGATCGATATTACGATTGGATTATTCTCGTTATTTCCGTTCAATTCTTTGTACTCGGTAACGATGAACCCCTTCATTTTGATTTGTTATTTGTATTTCAATATGAGTGGCTAATCACCTTTTCATCCATCTTGATGGAGTGAGACTTTATGTATGGATTGCACAATATTTATTAATTCAAGTGATTTGATTTAACGTTTTGTCGTGAACTTAATCTATTAATTCTTTGTAATTCAATTATTGATTGCGGATGATTTGTACTCATTGCTTGGTGACGACTAGGATTTGGGTGTAAGTTATTTTGATTGCTTAGCTAGAAGCAATTGGTTCTATGACGGGTACGGTAGAGGGTAGTCAATATTTGATAGGAATTAACGGGTTGACGGTTGGGTACAATCGATGGGCAAAATTGTTATCTGAAATGATCAAAACCATTGTTTAACTAGGGAAGTTATAAAAAGGCGTCTCGGGGTACCGGTCTTAATAATGGAACTAGTTTATACAAGAGAGTCGAATAAGTAGTTAACTTGACGGGTACGGGGTTAACGATTAATTTGAGTCTCGGTCATTAAATCACTAAATTGAATTTGAACTTCATCAAATGTGCAATCCTAACATTCTGTTGAGCGAAATCAAGATGGGTGACTTTTAAATTATTGTTTTAAACTACAATCTCTTTTTCGATTAATCCTTTGGGATTACTAATTTTCAACTAACTACTTGCATCGTGGCAATTCGGCCACAAAACCCCATTTTACTTGAATCATTAAACGTTGTTACAAATGCTTGCTTAAGTCCTTGCGAACGATCTCGGCTTACCAGTTTTTCACTATACTGCATACGATCAGGTACACTGCCTGTGAGTGTGTAGTTATCAGTATAATTCGGTAAATCGTGTTTATAAATTTAAAGCTAGATTTCGCACATCAGTCTCAGTTTTCGATTCTTTCAAAATACCTGCTCGAGTCGTCAAGGTTACTATTATTTGAAATCTCCCAAAAACTTCCATGATTTAATTTATCTTTCACAATTCTCGTTTTATGAAGTATTATACCGTCAAGGTGTTATGTGAACTCTTAAAAGAAATTGAAATTCAGAATGAGTTTAAATAAGACAGTGTCGACAAGTCTTTGGACTGGGATGAAATGTTTAAGAAATGTAAATCAAGGCTATATAATGGCGTAAAGTGCTATGAAAGCATGGAAGAAATATCGTACGTGTTAATGGGAAATTGAGAAAATAGCTTCACTGCAATGTCGTCACCAGATGCGGCTTGGATCACGAGGACGTGATCCGTTCCAAGTGGGGGAGAGTTGTAACATCCCAATATTTTTTAGGCCAATGAAAATTAACACTTATTATAGTTTTGACATTAAAATAGTTTCCTAGCATTTTATTTTGAATTCGGAGTTATTTTAGTTGGAACCTCAGCGGATAGCGGGTATTTACCCACTAAATTAGAGAATGGGGTGTGGCACTCCTAAGAAGTGCCAGCCAAATCCTTCTTCCTTACTCATCACTTCTCCACCAACTTTTCTTCTACATTCTTCCTAACTCTTATACTAACAAACATTAATCCTAATTTCTCATTCAATCTAAGAACCTTTCATCAAGAACAATAATAATAATCTTCTTTTATCTCATAAAATTGAAAAGTGGAGGTTTAATTATGGTGGTGGTGGCTGAAATTAGAAGGAAGAAAGGAGAAGAAAGTATGAAATTGAAACCCTAACTCATGTCTTCCATTATTTGAGCTATTGATGTTTTAACCTAATTTTGATTCTTGCTAAATTATATTTTAGAAATTAGGGTTCTTGAATTGGAAAATTGGGGGTTTCTTTATATTGAGTTAATTGCTATAATACAATTTAGGGTTATTGTAATTTAATTAAATTTAGGGTTTTTAGTTGGGTTGCATGAACGTTTTGATGAATACTAGTAAGAACAAAGTTGGACAGATTATGTCCCTGAGTTTGAAACGAGTTAAACACCCCCATGACAGAATTTTCACTTGTCGAGTCCTAAAAAGATAATGTAGGTCATTGTGTTAAGTAAATTTTGCCACTGGAATGGGTTAAAAAGACAAAGTAGAACTCTAGATATGAATTTTTGAATTCAGAGGCGCAATGCTGATTTTTCAGCAAAACTGATTCTATGTCTGTCATTAAAACGGGTAAAACACATTCTTGCAAGTTAATTCATATCTTGGTCACTGAATATAAAATGTACCTAAATGTGTTAAGAAGAAGTGGCTACTGGAATGAGGTCAATATATGGTGTAGAACTCAAATTATGGTCATTTGAAGTCAGTAAGGTCAAAACTATTTTGTTAATGAAAACAACAACAGTGTTGGTTTTTAAAACGACCAGAAGTCATCTTTGAAAGACAATTCACCTGTTGAAAGATAAAATGTAGATATATGTGTCTTATAAATTTGGCCACTAGAATCAAGTAAAAAAAAGTAAGTAGAACTTGAGTTACGCTTGTTTGAAGGCAGCTTGGTCAAATATGAAAATGGTACTTTTTGTATGAAAGTGAGTTTGGCCATATGAAAATGATATAAGAGATACATGTTATGTGAACTAACCCAAGATTAATATAAGATTGTAAATGATGGATTTGGTGCTAAGATACTATCGAATGTGGCTAAGCGACCTTGTATGTGATTGATGACATTCTATTTATTTGTGAATCCTTGTTAGGTTGATGCATACGTATTGTGTACTTGCGGTCTTGTTGATTTATGATTTTAGTTGTCGCGGAGGAGGTGAGTTTTCTTGCATACTTTTATATATGCCTTGGGTCAATTACCATTCATGTTGAGTGAGTCCGTGGTGGTAATTGATTTGGCGTTAAGTCCCACATTTGTGGTTGAGTTTGATTACAGGCCTAATTGGTGGCCATAGGCTCATGTGGAGCATTTGTTATTGTTATATTTGATTGTGATGGTAATCATTTGCTTATATGGATCCATGTAATGCCTAGCCCAAGGGTGAGTATTATGGATATGACACGACGGTGTCATAGTCCATATGCAACAGTCCCTTGAGCATTGCCCTCCTTCATATGTATAAACGTATGCAAGATTATTCACTAAGCTTTGCTTACTTTTTTAGTTGTTTACCCTTTTTATAGGTTGTCCCGGATGTGGAAGAAAGTTAAGTAATCTAAAGATTGAAGTTAAAGTTGCTTAATGGATATGCTTGCTTTAGCTAAATGCGGATAATGGTATTGGTATTAGGACCCTTAATGACCCCCTTTGAACTATCGGCTCATTGTACCCTTGTTATGTCTTTTTGGAAAAAATATTATGATGTCTAGCGTAGGCCCGAGTTTTTGGGTATTTTTCAATGGGTCGCTTTGTAGTAGTGATGTACTGGTTATGATTAAATGTGTTTTGGTAAAATTCATAATCCGTAACAGGTTTGGATGATGATTTTACGAATGGGTCATGTCGAAATTTCTAATTTTATAGTTTGACTTTGGTTATTTGGCAAAACAGGTAGATGACACATTTGGTTGTAAAATGAATGCTTGGTCAAACGGATACTTTTGTTATGCTTATTTCCGAGTCTAAAACTTATTTGAAATTAGAAATGTTGTATTATGAAGTTTGGTTTTGGGTTGGAAATTGTAAGTTGATCGAGTATCAAAAATAAAATTTGGTGGTGTTGCTGTACAGGACTCCCACTGCGGCGCAGTGGGCACGAGCACTCCCACTGCGGCGCAGTGGGAATTTACGGTCCGGGTGATGCTTTGTTTCCACTGCGGCGCAGTGGGGAATGCACCCTCCCACTGCGGCGCAGTGGGATATCTCTCTCTCAAAAAAAAATCTTTATTTTTCTATTCATTCGAATTGAGTCGTTTCATAGGCATTGCCAGAAATCGAATCAGCATGGACGCATTCACGTGTAGAGCGTTAGTCATTTATCCGTTATTGTCTTTAAAAAAAAACTATACTATAACTATTATTATATTTACACAAACATCATTTCATAATTATACCTATTGTTTTTTTATATCTAGTAAATGCCTTAAAATTTTTGATGAGTTAGCAGTGAGGTCAGGGAGTCGATCAATATTGACTGAAGCACACAAAAACATCACTCTGTAGAACTATATAAATATATAGATTAAATAAATAAATAAATAATCCTTAAACAAAATAACATTGGAACTAGTTCTTGGGGTTTAGTCGTTGTTGCATTTTTTGACCACTTTAGTTTGAATTTTATAAGAAAACACAACCAACCAGATCGTATTCATCCCTTAAATTTACCAATTTATTTTTATGTTCAGACATTTCTTTTTCTTACCATATCTTTTGGTGTATTATAACTTTTCAAGATTCACATATTTAGAAGCATTTTCAATATGTTGATAGTATTTTTAACATTCATAATACCTTATTTTAAAATTATGGACATTATGATTTCTCTGTTTTCTTTATATCAATCATGACATAATCACAAAAAATTATCTAATACAATAAAAGATTAAGAAAAATGTATAAGCTACCTAGGCTAAAGAAAGTGAGCAATCCCACACGTGGTTCGCCAATGGATCACCGGACACCACCCAGGCGTCTAGGTGATTTAACCATTTCACCTGTGACTGCTTCCTAATTCTTTGTTATTGCAAGCCAACGACTCTTCTATAAGGATTTAAATAAGAAAAAACTTAAGTAGATATGTTAGGGTGTCTTGCAAGTTTAATGATGAAAAAAAGAAGACTACGAATAAGACAACTTGTTTTCAAATATAAATCAGTTGTAGTCACTTTATGAAGTTTAAATTATGCGTTTACCATTTTGTAGTTTAGTCTTTAAAATTTTAAAAATGTTACAACCATGCTACTTTATAAAAGGATTGTTTAAAATATATGGAATTTAATCCTAGGAATATAATATATATATATATATATATATATATAATATATATGGAAAATGATTAATCTTTCTAACTAAATAGCCTAATAATTCTCTTAATTATAAGATGATGACATGTGAAAAAATCAGGGGGCAAATTATGAAAGAGAATTAGTGGATATCACATGTCACCTTCTTAATGGTTTAGAAGGATTATTAGGCTATTTCTTTAGAAAGATTTATAATTTTTCTATATGATAAAAGGATTATATATATATAAGTTAGTAATTTTTTTTATAAATAATTTAAAGTGTTTTTTTTTATGTTTTAGTTATTAATAAGTAATGGTTGATTTATAAATCACTGGGTAATAGCACAGTGGCCACCAACCGCTATTTTTCAAGAGAGATATTGGGTTTGAGTCTTGCCAAAGACAAACTTCAGATAATTAGAGTAGTTGAGATTCACCTGAATACTAGTTTGACTGGGATTAGTGGGGTATCAAGTGATACATGGGTCCCATCCATTTTTTTATATTTTTTTTTCCATATAATGACTTATACATAATATTGAAGTGAAAAAAAAAGTAATTATTAAAAGGTAGCATATGACAAAAGTCGGTTCATTTACCTCAATAGATTCACTGCGAATGGGCTATATCCAAATATGACTAGCGTGAACAAGTATACTCATGTTGGGATAACCACCGCTAGAGGTGCACAAAAAAACCGGTTAACCTAACCGGTTATTAAAAAAATCGATTAACCTAACCGGTTATTACTGTACCTAACCGGTTATTACTGTACCGGTTATAGGTTATTATTAACCGTAGGTTAGTAACCGATCATGGATTTCAAAACAATAATCGATTATTAACCGGTTAACCGATAACCGGTTTTTTTAAAGTAAAAATAACCTATAACCGGTTAACCTATATATTATTAATAATATATAATATTATTTAGTTTCTGTTTTTGCTGTGTTCTGTTTCTGTCTTGTTGTGTTCTGTTTCTGTTTGAAAATCAAGCCGGTTTGTAGTTTCTGTTGTGTTTGTGATCCAGCTAATGCTGTTGTTGCTCCTGTTTCGGTTGAGTTGTTGCTTTTGCTTGCTTGCTGCTCCTGTTTCGGTTGTGTTTGTAATGCTTGCTTGCTATGTTCTGTTTCTGCTCCAAGCAACTCTAAGCAGCTAGACTTGATGGAGTCGATCAAATATAAAGAGACTATTATCACAAGTCATTTAATGTGTTCACATTAGTAAGAATTAATTAAGCAGCTCAAGTATGCAAGTGTTGTTGTGAGACCGGTTAAAAAAAACCGGAAATAGGTTAACCGGGATCGGTTAACCGGTTATTATTAACCGAAACCGATTACATCGGTTATAGTTTTTTAGAACCCAAACCGGTTATTAACCGGTACCAGTTAACCGAAATCGGTTTTTTTTTTTTAAAAAAAATAACCGGTTTCGGTTACTAAAAAAAATAACCGGAACCGGTTAACTGGTATTTGCACCTCTAACCACCGCTCCTTTTAACCTTAAGCCGGATACTAGGCTTTGTAATTATATGCGACTAATTTCCTGTTAATCTGTTATATTTACCTATATACTAAAAACCAAGTGCTTTTTTACAATATCTTATGCATAGTGTACAAAGTGCTTTTTTACAATATCTTATGCATAATGTACAATAGTATGAACTTTTTTCATCTGTACCAATCTTATGGTACAACTTTACCAACCTAGATACTCCATCTTTGTTTCCACATGCTTCTCATAGATCGTATCATCCTTCTCTCTCGCGCTTTCTTTTTACGCTGCCAAACTTATAGGATTTAGTTAAATCTCAAGGTAATCACTTTCTAATATCATCTTAATGTTTGTTTTTCATTGATAATCTATCAACTACTCAACTAGACATATACTTATTTGTTTGTTTGAATACAAATGGAAATTAAATTTTTGGGAACTCAATTGGGATGATGAGTTGGTAGTTGATGATAGTGTTTTGTTTATATAGAAACCTATATATAAAAATAGTACGAACATGTTGTTATAAAATTGGGTATCTATCAAAAACACCTCCACCAACATAGAAATTAAAGAGGCCCTGACTTTTTTATGTAATCCTTACGTTTGGTGTTAAAAAGAATGTAACTTTTAATTATGGCTATGTTTGCTTCAAGTCCACTGATTGATAGAAGTTCTCACTGATTGCGGTTTCTGTAATCCTTAATTAAAGAGGCTCCAACTTTTTTATGTAATCCTTAGTTAGATAGTTAAGACTTTAAGGTATTAAATATCAGAGCTAATTGATAGAAGTTCTCACTGATTGCGGTTTATTAGCTTTAGTCCACTTTGTTGTTTGTCCTGGATCTTACATACTGCTCATACAACTAAGTTAGCGAAGTGCGCTATGCCTACAGTCTCATTCCAGGTCAAGCATATAGCAAAGTTGTAATTGATTAGTGCCACAAAGAACGAACTGTTTGTTCACTATCTGATCACAAGTTGAAAGCAAATAGGCATTTGGCTATATATTAAAAGGTCTAAAAAAGACAAACTTTGTATGGGTAAATGATTCTAAGCTTTTGGTTAAATGCATATAGGGTAATATACTGGATTTATAGTTAGAATGCTCATCATATATATTTTGCTAACTGATTCTTAATGTAGACGTACTCTGATTGTTATTGTGTTGTGCAGAAGGGTGGTATCGTGAATGTTGGTGGTGATTAAGGCGAGCGACCTTTTAAATGAAAGCAAAAACTTCTCTTGGTGTTTCAAGTTGCTAACCTTTCGTGTAAATAAAGATGAGATTTTGAGTTTAAGCAAAGTTGATTAAAGAACTCCAAAACTTTGTGGTGTAAAAATCATGTTCCGCGACAACGTATGGATACAAATATTAGTATATTCTGAAATTAAGAATTTAATTAGATCCCTGGTCTTTTTATTCTAATGTTATACGAGTATGTTAATGTTTATAAAAATAGAAAGCCACGTTACACTGTGGAAAGCAGATCCACTCATCCACATGGGAAAAATATTACTCGTATATATCAATAAATTGATTAATTATCTGCTGTTAAAAAAATAATAATAATAATAAAATAAAAAAATAAATTGATTAATTAAATTAGTGCTAAAAGACTGTACTAAAATACTACCATACCGTGACAGAATTCGAGTTTCAATATATAACTTTTAGCCACTCCATTGTCCATGTATTACTTTTTAAATGGCTTCCTATACATATATACTAGATTTTAGATCCGTGTTTAACACTGAACACAAGATTTACGATATTATTAATATTAGATCTCCATACATTTAAATCATAATAGCTCCTAATTTTAAAGATATATGGTTCCAAGGGTTATACTTTGCAAGTTGTAGTACAATAATCACATATTCGTCACTATCATTATTAGCTGAGACATATTGATGGAACCGTTTGCCGTAGTCATTCCACAAGGCACATGACCACATGCTACGATAATTTCTCTATTATAAAACTTTTTAAAAACCAATTGTACTTATAATGTGATATTACTTTAAAAGATAATTAAGAATTAAAATATATATACTTACGTGTGATCCTGTACTTGACATTCAAGTATATATATTTGATCATGATGCGGGCCCATAACATGAATAGGTTTATTTTCAATCACATGTCCTATGATAATTAAATAACAATTAGGATTGTTCTCATATTCTTTGATAACAATTTAGACTCTTAATTTAAGTGACAATTGTAACTTTAAACATTAATCCGCAAAACTAATATATAAAAAAAGGTGAAAATTTTCTACTTTTTTTAATTGGGAAATATAATGAATATTGAATGAAGTTCATATTGATTTGGATATAATATAGTATTCAACTATCTCTCTGTTGTAAATCATGTTTTTAAAACAAAAAGGCGTAAGCTAATGAGACTTTTTCTACAAATATTAATATAAATAATATAATAATATATTTTGTTAAGTCATTAGATTTTGAAATAATTTTTTCTAGACAATATTTCATATGTTGGAATCTTTTTAATTAATTAAATGATTAAAATTTTTAAAAAATTCTCTCAAGTTGATGGCTAAAAATAAATATAACTTAAGTATTTAGGATTAAAAAGTATAAATTATTGATGGAAAATAAAAAACTGTAAATTAATGAGATTTTTTCTATAAAAATAATTTAAAAACTTATATATTAATATATTTGGATAATGATTATTAGGATTTTTAATATATAGTTAAATTATATGATGACATAAGCAAAACTTAATTTGATGAAATTGAGCAATTTGATTGGTTAATAAGTCATTAGTTCAACTATCTTATAGTATATATATACTAGATTTAAGCCCGTGTCAAATACACGGGTTGTTTATAACATATTCAAGATAAGTTGCCTTGTTAAATATGTAAAACTTAAATATAAAAAATATAGATAAAATGAAATTAAAAGAATGTAATAATAAAAAATTAAATGGGTATATTGTATTTCATCTTTTGAATTTTTTTAACATTATTTGTCTATATTTTTTTTTTATCTGACATTTTTTGCTTATTACCATCTTAAGATACTTTTCAATTAAATCAAAAAATATAAGTTAATATTTAGATTTAATAGTTTATGGAAAAACATATAAATGGTATGTTAAAAATTTATTACTTAATTAAATAGTGAGAATCTATAACAAAATTACCATGAAATTTATAAAATGTAATAATTATAAGTTATGTATTTAGTGAGGTTACAAAGTGTTAAAAAAAAGTGTAAAAAGTATAATATAGATATTTATAATATTACATATATTAAATTAGATATTTATATTTTTATGATATATTATTAATGGAATAGTTATCTCCAATTCGATAGATGATCGACATTTATTAGTTTTTTATATAATTAAAAGTCAATAAAAGTCAAAATCGTGAATTTAAAAAAATCGAGAGATATGATTGGTTAATATGTTATTAGAACAGCTGTGTTTTAGCATAATAAAAGATAATTCATTATAGCAATATTAAAAATCTCCAGGTGATCTAACAGGATAATCATGATTCCTCACAAAGATCACAAATGTATTATGTATAGTAAATGATATTTTACGTAAAAAGAAAAACGGTCACAAAAAAAAGGGGGCGTTAAGCCGGCTACATACGAGTAAAAAAAATGTCTTGACATCCAGAATAACCCAAAGAAAGAAATTTTTCTTCATTTACTTGTCTCTCCATTATTCCATTATTGCAATTAATAGTAGCTTGCTTGCATAATAACATTTTTTTATTTTATTTTTTTTTCATTTTTGTTTACATAACAAAATTTACATTTACTTATAGGAACACGCAGGTGGTATAGAAAAACGTAATACTCGTTGGGAAAACATTTTTTTTATAAAGAGAGCAACGAATAAGAGATTCTTCTTACATGATTTGGTTCTCATACTTTGATAGTTGACTGGTGATAAAGCTAAGTACATTACAAAGGAAATGAAAAGTTGTCATATTTAAACGTTTCGAAGCGTCTCAATTAATGGACCAGAAAGAGTAAATAAAGAACAAAGGTTTTACACGTGAATTGTACTAGCATTGATTAAAAAAACAGCAGACTAATCGGATGACATCCCCGAATAAAGATAACTATCAAAGCAATAAACTATGAAATATATATCAGACTAAGTCTGGACTCTTATTTGATAAAGTAACTAACTAGAATAATTCAAATTCAAATGAGATCACGTGCATATCCATAAAGAAGTTTGGATCAATCTCCAATATCAATGTTTTTCCTTTGTAAAATTATAGTTTTGCACTTGTGTCGACTTGACTTCAATTCTCGAGTCAATTAGTGTTAGAGCTACTCAGTAAGATTTGGTTTTAACACAACGTTGTCGTTTAAGAAAAGTTTAGAGTGGTTCTAAAGAAAATTGTAGCTGCCATTTAGCTTTACCTTTATCTAAGTAGAGTGACAACTTTTAAGTTCCACTTAAATGGTAAAAAATATCTCTGGTAGCTTTTAGGATCCACTTAAATGGTTGAAAATGACATCCGGTCTTTCGATGAGATAAGGATTGATCCTCTGACCCTTGTCTACAATGGTGAATGGTCAGAGTGTTGAACACTCATCAAAACCACGTTGCTTATAAATATTAGACTTTAATTTACAAATATATAATCGATTTTGCTAGTTACAAGTCTCATTGGTTTTAAACTTTTAATAGAGGAAATCATTCGTACAGCTGCAGCCTCACACCCCACCATCACGACATAAATGAGTAAAAAACACAAACAAACCTGGATGCGAGAGCAACAACACCTATAATATCATTGTCCATTGATATGTGTTGTTGCACTTCTACGATAAACTTCCGAAGACTCTAAAACATTAATTAATGTAACGTACGTTAATTATCAATGTATACATATATAAATTTCATTAAATGATCATATTAAATGAACATTAGATATTAACTTCATACTTTTTTCAAACTGTTAAATGCATGCTTGTGATAAGTTATGTCGTACGTTATACGGTAAATTTATTGGATTATTTTGCTCATATAATAATTCAGATTTAAGGTGTTATCTATTTAAAACTAGTGCAAAAATTTTTATTGAAAGACATTAACGGATAAATGGCTAACACCTCCACGCGGATACGCCCACGTCGGTTCTACTTTTGTCAATGCCCTAAAGAATTTGTTCCCCATATGTTAGATGAGTATATTGTGGAAAACCCATCTAACCATTGGGCTAACACCCAAATGGCAAAACTAGCGCAAAATGGTAGCGGTTATGGAATTTCGATCAAAAACGTCGATGACGACCGGTGATATGTATTTAAAGAAAATAGATAGTTATGTAGATGAGTAAATGTTTTATTGTGGGCTTGTAGCCTTGTAGTATTCCTACAAAGCACAAAGTCTATCTATTTTAAAAGATTGGCTTGCTTAACTCAAAAAGTTAGAATTATGATGTTTTATCCATTAATTATATACGGGGAAAAATGAAAGAGGTGTTCTCACACACTTAAGTTAGATAAATTCTCCTCACATACTAATTTTTTAATCCATAAATGTATAATGAATAAATAATGGTATTTTTTTTATGAATTAAAAAACTAGCATGTGAGAAGGATTTCACAAAATTTAGGTGTCTAACAGCAGCACCTTCACTTTCCCCTTATATACGAGTATATTTTATGTTATTGGCAGGTCATTTAACACATAAATACAATGTTACAAATGTAGAGACGCATTCTATCATGCATTCATGCATTTAAAAAGGTGTGGTACAAAGGCGTCAATGACCATGTCATATTCTTGGTGTTTTAAAAGGATTTTTAAGTTGAAATTTAGGATGATTAATTATTTTCTAATAAAATGTTTAAATCATTGATTTGTATGATTAATTTTTACAGATATATATTGTGAAAAGTGCAACATAATTGGTCATGTTTTATATTTTTGAGGTGTGCCAAATTTGATAAATTAAATATACCGTCACCACCAAGACTTTGATCGAGTGGTTAATATCCTTGTTTCTGGAGATAGAAGTCAAAAGTTCAATTCTTACTTTTGCAAGGGAGGATGTCCTTTCTAGCTTAGGTAGAACTTCGAAGCAGACCATCATAAATGATATTAGGTCCCATAACCCATGGAAAACGATGTTGGGTTTGTAATATATAAATCAGTTTAAATACTATCCGTATCCAAAAAATTACATAATACCTTATTGTATACCAAAAGGTCGATAAGCATTAAGAAACAGTTCTTACATTTTCTTGGTTTCTCTACTTGAATTCTCAGGCAAACTGGATCTGAGTCTTGAAAACAAGTTAAAACACACCTCTTTGGTGCATTTCTCGAAACCCCTTATGGATTTGCTTTCTTATTTCCCTTGTGAGCTAGTGATCACATCACACTTTGTAGTAATCAAGCTGCATATGCAAGTCCCTTTAGCAACCTAAGGCTGCTAGATCAATTCTAGATTCATGGCTCACAGTTGGAAACAATTCTACAACTGGCTATGTACATCTAACTGAATATTAAAAACCCATTGGACCAATCCCTGTGTAACCACAAACAAATGTTAGCATAAATGGAAAAGTGCGCGCACACACATATACTGCACAAAACTTGGGTGAGGATCGAGTTAATTACCAGACGTTGGCATTTGCATTGGCATTGACATTGGTTTTGACATTGGCGTTGGCATTGGCGTTGGCATTGACATTGGTGTTGGCATTGGTGTTGGCATTGACATTGGTGTTGGCATTGGTGTTTGCTTTGGTGTATGCTTTGGCAACCTCATTCCTTCCGGCACTGGTCCATCAGTGTCAATCACAACGGCATCAGAGGTCAAAAATGTTTTTGCAACCGATGCTGCATGCTCTATGCAACATCTCACTACTTTGGTTGGGTCTATTATACCAGCAGCCATAAGATCTTCATACCGGTTGCTTGCAGCATTGTACCCATACTTCATGTCATTGTTACACAATACCTTCTCTATTACAATGCTACCATTGATGCCAGCATTTTTGGCTATTCGTCTTGCTGGATATTCCAAAGCTCTTTTGAATATATCTGCTCCTATCTTAATTTTACAAATAAGCATATATTTTTAGTAACGACAATGATTAGTTTGATTACACATTATGAAGTATGATAATGTACTGATAATTGTAGTAATTACCTTCTGCTCTTCATTATCCATAAGCTTTTTAATTTTGCTTATAGTTAAAGATAGCCTCAAAAGACAACAGCCACCACCAACTACAACTCCTTCCTCAATAGCAGCCTTGATTACAAAAAATTGTAGAAGGGTCAGAGTAGTAATAAAAAGTCAACAAGTTGACCATTACTAAGTCAAACTACCTTTGTTGCATTTACAGCATCCTCCATCCTTAACTGTTTGTCCTTCAATTCAACTTGTGTTTGAGCTCCAACCTAATTATGCATTCATAATACTCGTACCAATTATTAAGAGCGCACACACAGTTTTTTTTTTTTTTTTTTATCAAATTTAAGGTCCATCAAGCTTACCTTTATAATAGCAATCCCTCCAGACAACCTTGCTATCCTTTCATTAAGAATTTTTTTATCAAAATTTTCTTCTGTGTTCTGCAGGCTAAATGGTTCAGAGTTCATGGCATTATAGAATTAGAAGAACATGTGATCCCTTTGATCTTAAGACTGTAAACTGACTTTTATGGTCAAAGTAAATAACTTTGACTTCTGAACTTGATATGGATTTTTAAAACTCGCAAGAAAATTTCGAAAATACTTGGTAAATATATAGGGGCATTTTCAACCCATTTATCTATGATAACGGATGGGTCAACTTGAGTTTTAGCTCATTGATAACGCATCAAAGGCAGAATGTTAGCTGAAATAAACAGGTCAAATGAAAGGAATGGGTTAAGTTGGTCTAAAGTCGTGTAACATCTATTCGAAGCCTACTATGTCCTAAGCTGACTTACTTTAAATATTTACAAAATACAAAAGGTAACATAAAAGTTGGTTTTGACCCATACATAGAATACCTGTTTTGACCTGAATTCATTTGACCTGTTACCTGGCCTGCCTATATTGCAGACTCAAAAAAATACTACATATTAGAATATGTGGTTCACCTCGACCAGCCTTTGGATTTGAGTGACCCTTTTCTTGACAGCTGCTTGAGTGCTCCCATCAGTAACTATTAGGGTAGAGTCTTTAGTAATGACCACTTTACTTGCAGTCCCAAGCATATCCTCTCGGACCCTTTCAAGTGTCAAACCTGCATTATCCCTAATCACAGTTCCTACAAAACCATGGTTTGTCATAGTTAGTAAGTCAGCATTAGTCAACATATGCAGTTGATCTAATCTAGACATTTCACTCATTTCTGGTAATTCCCTAAGGACGTATATGAACAACTGGTCATACTTGATAAAAGAAAACCATTAAGACATAATAATGACTACCTCCAGTCAAAATAGCAATGTCATCTAAGTAGTGGCTCTTGCGCTCACCAAAGGCAGGAGCTTTAACAGCTGCTGCCTTCAGTATGCCCTTTAGTTTGTTACGAATTACTGGAGCCAGAGCTTCCTTCTCAATGCCCTCTGCAATTATCACAATCGGAAAGGCGCCTTTAACTGCAATGTCCAAAATTCTATACATCTCTTTCGGATTTGTAATTATTTTGTCAACCAAAAGCAACTGCAATCAAAAAAATTCCACACCTTTATATTTTAAGACGACTTTAACTTTTGATCATTTCCTCAAGTTTTTACGAAAATGTAATGCACTTGTTACTTTTTAAAGTGAACACTAGTCCAAGTGAAGTCAAAATCAAACTATAAGTGTTTTTGCAAATGCAGGAGTAAAATCAAGAAATCTTACCTTGCATTCTTGAAATTCTACTTTCAAAGTTCTACGATCACTGAAATATTTGGACAGATAACCACGATCATATTGCATCCCCTCTACTATCTCTAGAGTGTTCTCAGCAGAATTTCCTTTCTCAATAGTGATAAAACCGTCCCTTCCCACTCGTTGCATAGCTTCAGAAATCATATTTCCAACTTCAAAATCATTACCTGCACTAATGGTGGCAACGTCTGCGAGCTCATGATCCTCAACCTACAACGTGCATTTGAAATTTGACTGCCAAGTTTAGGCATATTCAGATATATATTCTTGTTGGGCATAAAATTTGAATAAATTTCTTCACAAGAAATTATCACCTCTCTAGACATCAACTTGAGTTCTAAAACTAAGGCATCTGCAGTTTTTTGTATTCCTCGTGATATTTGTATCGGGTTCATGCCTGCAGCAATAACCTAGATAACTTCAAAAGTTTAGTTCAAGTCTCGACATCTCTACCTTTGAGGATATATATTCTTGATGGATATATAAGTTAACCTTTCGTTTTGTACCTTCACACCTTCAGAAATGAGGCCATGGGCTAGTATAATGGATGTGGTGGAACCATCACCAGCTAGATCATTTGTCTTTGCACCAGCTTGCCTCACTAGTTTCACACCAACATTCTCTAGAGGATCTTCTAGTTGAATCTGCACAAATCATCAAAAGAACAATTACTGTTTCTACCTTTTCAAACCAAAATCAGCAAAAAATATCGGTAACTGGAGTCAAAGAGTCATTAAGGCGGTATCATTTGAGCAACACATTCAAGGCTCAAAAAGTATGAGCTAAAATGAATGACTTCCTTATGCCGTTCAAAAAAAAAAAAAATGAATGACTTCCACTGATCAGGTTATACACCTAAGAGGGCAGGCCTTTGACTTAGATGTACATAACCTAACCATGGTATCGCGTGGCCGTTTGCAAAAATTTCCCTGGCCCCCAAGATATCTGCCATGGAAAGTTCAACTTGATAATGCATGACTAGGCCACCGCTACCCCCATGATTTTTAACATAGAATCTCTGAGTCACATTTTGGAACCAATGCAGGACAGCTTTACGCAAATAGTTACACAAAATCGAATATTTATAAAGAAATAAGAAGAAAAGATATTGAATGAACCTCTCTGAGAACAGTTTCACCATCATTAACAATCTTGGGAGGACCATACTTGTTTTGCAACACCACATTTCTACCCTTTGGGCCTAAAGTAACTCCAATTAGCTCAGCCACCTTGGTCACCCCTGCCTACACCCGAACCGCATTCCATTTCACCAAAAAATACAAAATTTCAAAAAACAAAACATTGAAAAAAAGGTGTACTACTGACCAAGAGCTTGGTTGTGGTAGAACCATCATGATTAAAGTGGATTTCTTTAGCCATGGATGTAATTGGGCTCATTGATTTAGTAGCAAGTTTTTTAACTTTTCGATTTTGTAATGATATTGGACAAGATATTATAGATATAGAACATGACATGTTTATGTTCCAAGTGTTTCTTGAAGAAATTGTGGAAGGATAACGTGACTGAAAGAAAGTATGGAAAGTTTTTGTGGAAATAAAACAATACTCTATTTATTATCTGTTAGAAAGAAGTTGCTTTTTGGCGCCTTTCGAAACTTGGGCCTTTAAATGGGCTTCTAGTTTTAAGGTGTTTCTAAGGTTAAGGCCCAATTTATATATAACAGTTGTTATAATTAAACTTGAAAGTTTGAACAAAAGTATAGACAAAGTAATCATAACATCATTGTCTAATAAAAATTCAAATGTTTAAAATAATCATTAATAAATTAATATTTTTCACATGTTCTAAAATAATCAGTAAGTTGTTTTTATCTTGATTAGTACTGACACGTACGTGAGCTTTCGTAAGACCACTAATTAGTAATTAATTAATTACCTTTTTTAATTCACATAGTGAACCCTTTCATCGTCCTATAAAACACTTCCATTCATCATCGGTTTTCCTCACATTTTCATCATATCTTCAACAAAACATGTCACAAAATCACAACTTATTAGCTCAAACATATGAAGATTTTTGGTGTAAGTTTTCCTCAAACTCACTTCATGATTTCCATCCAACATGTCATCAACCTCGAATAGTATCAAGCAACTCGAGTACTTCGGATGAAGCTGGTGATCAAATGAACATCATCAATGAGAGAAAGCTAAGGAGGATGATATCAAACCGCGAGTCAGCTAGGAGGTCAAGGGTGAGGAAGCAAAGACAGCTTGACGAGCTATTCAGCCAAGTGATGTCACTCAAGAACGAAAACCATGGGCTCATGGTTAAACTTAACAAGTTGTTGGTGTCCCATGAACAAATTATTCAAGAAAATGTCAAATTGAAGAAAGAAACACTAGAGTTAAAAAAGTTGCTTAGTGAAGCTCAACTTAATAACACATACACTACTTTAGAAGATTTAGGGCACTTTTTGGGATATAATCTTGATGAGGTTGTGCCTACTTCTTGCACAAGTGATCATCTCAAGGCTCAGTCGTTATCCCATAGATCTCATGTTGGCTCTAATACCAACGATTCGTCTACTTTGCTTCGATCTGTAATCGGTTGATCATCATTTAGATTGTACTCACTACAAGAAAATTGGCTTTTGACGACGACAAATGTCATTGTCATCCCTAAAGGCCAAAAATTGTCGCCCCTAATTAAAGTTTTTTGTTACTTTTGTTCGGTGGTGCATGTAATTGAAAACTATATTCTCAATGCACACATACATTTGTCACCAGCCAATAGACACAAGATATATATATATATATTTGAACTTAATGTTCTTGTTTATCTAGATTTCAATTGTATTTGGTCACGTGATGCAAAATAATATTTTGTGCATTGTATTTGCTAAAATAAAATATTATTCCAACACCCCTACTGTAGAATTTAGAAAGTATTGATTAAGTGTATCACGATGGATATATGTGTGTTCACATGTCCTTATTGTGTTATGTGAAAGTTATAATCGTATTAATTAAAACGTGTTGAATTAGAAAAGTGAAACAAGATGTACTCGTAATATTTTAGTACATACATCGATTAGATCATAAAATTAAAACATAACTTTCACTTAAATGTATGCAATCTAACTAGTATGCTCATGCATGCTATTATTTCAAAACCTTTTATGTAGGCCCTTGGGTACTTAGGTGGTGTTTAATAAACTCTTAATTAAAAAGTTATGACTTAATTTTAGTTGTTTTAATTCATTAAGTCAAGAAAATATGTTTGTTTTTGACTTAATAAACCAAAAAATAACTATATTGACTTAATCTATACAGACATTGTATATCCATTTAGTCACTTTCTCCATTTAATCACTTAAAACAAACAAGCCCTTAGAGGCCTTGTATAAAAGCCTTAATTACAATATGCAGACCACAAAATCGATCACTAACAAAACTACTTATCTATATACATATTAAAACAGTAGGAATCCTAGCTTTCTAAAGACATCTTCAATTTAAAGTTATTTTTTAAAATTGACACATGGGATAAAAGCTTATGTGTCATCTTTATAATTTTTTTACAATATTATTTAATAATAAATATCTCTAATATATGTTTTCAATTGTAAAACTCGATCACTTTCAAATTACAATATATATTCATAATAAATTCACCATTTTATTTAGTTAATAAAATCACAACCGCAACAGAATATCAAATGATTTGTTAAAATTTATATGATTTCAAGTAACAAATGTTATAGTTAACATGATAAAATCTAAAGGGTTTTAAGATTGTGAAAACTTTCTTTAAACTGATAAATTATCATCAAAAACTACAAGTTAAACGTATGAATACATGATGCCACCACATAATATTTAGATGAGTTTTTATCAGTGTATATAAAACGCAAAAACAAATTACTAATAATTGTTGACATTCTAAACTTTTAGCCGACTTAATTCAACTATACTTTTAAGCAACCACACATCGTGCGGGTAAAAGACCTAGTATAATATAAAAGCTTTAGAAAAATGTTCAATTAATATGTTAATTATCTATTGATCTTTAGCAATAAAACCAATGTACCAATAAAGGCAATTTGATCTCCCTTGGTAAATATAACTTCTTCGTTAAATTAAGACATTTGTGATAAAGTCGTCAAAGAATGAAACGAGTAGTCGTAAATGTGAGAAGACACGTTTGTTTTAATTATTTACTAGTTAATCAACTCGGGTAAACCCGGACATGTTAATTAAAATTTTAAAATTATAAAATATATATTAAAAAAATATATATATAATGTTTGTAATTAAAGCGTTATGACTTGATATAAATCTAATAACTCAACTAACACAATAACTATATAGTTAATAAATCACTAACATAATAATAATTTTTAAAATAAAAATAACTATTGCATTAATAAAAAAAAGACAAATATTATCTAAGAGAGATTTTTTTTTCTTTATATAAATGATTAACTTGATATAAATCTAATAATTCAACTAACACAATAATTATATAGTTAATAAATCACTAACACAATAATAATTTTTAAAATAAAAATGACTACTCCATTAAGTAAATAAAAAAAGACAAATATTATCTAAGAATGAATTTTTTTTTTCTTTACATAAATGATTAATACTTTTATTAAAGATGTAAAAGGCTTTTTCTATTTTATAAATATGATATCATAATTAAATAAAAAAATTTAAGGGGATTTGCCACATCAAAAACTTTCTAAAAATATTTATAGAAAACAATCTTGTTTTATTATATATAGAAATTTATACTTCTAGTCCTTTAAAGCGTCATCTTTGCCTTATTCGATACATCGTAAAAAACTAACCGGTTGGCGTTTTAGCATTTTTCTATTATATATAGACGCCAAAAATCAAGCGACATTATTGTTAGTGATCGAGATGTTGGCTAAAATAAAATAAATGTACCTAGCTTGTGAGGATCGACTTTTTAACTACTCCTAATTCATCAACTTGTTACTCCGTATATATATGTTTAGAGACTAACATATACATCTAGCTCCACTACTTGTATAATCGATTACTTAATTAATTCAACTCTTATCATGTTAAAATTAACATTTACCTTTTTCAACATATATGATATTGATGAAGGAATATTAATATTCACGAGTCAGAGAGCACTTCCAACTCTACTCTATCTTTAAGATGACGCCACATATTAGCGATCTTAAAAATGTATATTATTGGTTAGATTTGGCTAAACCTTTTTGTGCCTACCATGTACGAGGAACGAGGTTGCTCTAACACTGTCCACATACATATAATATTATATATATGTTAACTAAGTAATTGGATAAATTAATGTTTCGGAGCCACCTAATTAAACTCTCGTGTACGTACGTTATTGTACATTTGTACCTAACTACCTAAGGCTATATTTATTATATCGGAAAATTAAGCATATGATTATAATATTTAATTTTAATTAAGCATATATAATTGGAACTAGAAAATCTTTATACTCCGAATTAATTTATAGTTGCACGTAATTATGTGAAGCTACTTAAGGTATATTAGCACATTACTCTCGCAATGCGATGATGGTTGTCTCGCCGATGGTGTGATGATGGAGTGACTGTTGGTGGCGGAGACGTTGTCGAGTATTGATGTAAAAAGTTAATGAAAATATTGTAAAAAATCAATGATTGATAGCAAAGTCGGCTTAATACTAATAAATGGATAAGCAGCCGCTTTGGGCCCCTATTTTTCCTGGATCTCCATATTTTATAAACTGTAAAGTGAGCTTAGTATACATATATTAATTTGGCCATTTAGGCTAATACTATCATGAAAAAAAAAAAAAAACTTAAGCGCCTATTAATATATTGCTATCCCTTCAGGAAAAAAATACGTACCTTTTTTTGTTTTGTATACTAACTAGGCCTCCAAAATAGAGTTCGCTTTAAGGCCATTTAAATATTTAAGCCGACATTGATTGATAATGTAATAAATTATTAATGTTAAAGGATAATGTTGATAAAAATATTTTAAAGGATGTTATGTATAAATATTACACAAGTTTCAACATCACCAAAAATAAAAAGTTATTTCTTTTATAAAAACTATTCACAGCCAATACCAATCACCGCCATCATCATGTTGTCGCTAACATTATTGCCGTCGATCCGGGCAAGTATTCGTCTAGTATTCATAAATCAAAAATGCCTTTTTACGGGGCATGTTATAACATGTTTTCCAAATCACAGTTTTGGGAATTAATACAAAATTTAATTTGGAAACAAGTACAATCTCATCAAACAACTGCATAGATTATGTAAGCAACTTGTATGATCGAAATATGACCCTCTGATTAAATAATAGAATTAACTAATAAAATATAATCTTTTTTACAAGTATAGTACTAGATGATAAGGTAACAATGTCAAATACTATCTTTAATTGGATATAAAAGCTCATTGTTAACATCCGTGCCTCATACGGGTCATATTATTAAGGTTAATTATTCTTAAAGCAATCTTATTTGGATAAATTAGTAGGCAACTTTTGATTAATTTTACCAAATCTAGGTTCTCCCAATTGTTTACAACCACACATTTAACACCAATTGTTCTTTAAAGGCACACTGATCGAGTATGTAAAATATGTTTCTTTATATACGATCGAAAACGCTACTAATAAATAGTATACTTTTCCATTTTTAGGAGAATGTAAAACTATATATGCCTACAATTTAATATATATAAATGGGTTACATAAAAGGTTAGTGATCCATTTGTGACAATTATATTACAGTTATATATATCTACTACTTACAACGTAATGTAAAAAAAAAAATTCTATGATGTTAAGTGCAAAAATTACGATGGTTTTCTAATTTCATTTGTCCAAAGTCATAGAGTACACATTTTCTATTCTTATCTTTCTTTTTTTTAAAAAAATAAATAAAAACACTACAATAAAAATGTCATTTGTCCACACATATTTTTCACACTTTTAATGAAATGTGAAAAAAAATCTATAAATTTGATGCAAAAAGTTTACATAAAGAAATGTGGATAATTTTTTAAAGTTATAATTTCTCACACTTATATATGTATTATATAAAATATTCAAAATTAAAAGTATAAATAACTTAAAGTTATAATACTTGTAAATATTTGTCGCCGGCGATTTGCCGGGGCTGTTGTGAATGAAGTTTACTTTCAAATAAATAAATAAATAAATGAATATTTTCACATTAAAAGTATGAGAGTTAATTTGTAACACTTGGTTTTTTTATGCTCCTCTCGTTTGAAGAAATTTGGTCTTATTATTTTACCTCAACATTCACAAGTGTGAACATTTTTTCTTTACATTACAAGTATAAAAAATTTATAACTTTTATATTTTTTCAAAAGTTAATGAAAAAGAAACCATCTTTCTGCCTTTATTTTCTCACCTATAAATCAAACTCATCTAGATATATAATCACTTATTTTAAGGTAATAATGGAAAGGAGCTAATTAATCTACAATGATAAACACCCTTTAATTTTCTATCAGTTGGACTAATTAAGTAATTAATCGCTAAAAAGTAACCAATCGCAAAGCAATGGGACTTGACAATTAAGGTTTACAATTACATGTGCTAATTTGTCGCATATGTGGAAGATTTTAATTTAATAATCCTTAAAGATGAGATAGATGGAAGCCAGAGTAAGTATTCTTGAATTAATTCAAGCCACATATATCCAATCTATAAATATTGTGACAAGTAGAATGCTTGTGCCTACCGTATCTTTTAAATCAAACCTAGCTCAACCATAAAAGTGGTCTAGTTCGATCATCTTACTTAGTTTCTCCATTACCGACAAGAAACTTGCATAATCTCTATTATATGTATTAAAGATTTATAGTATAGCTAGAAAGCAACGAATACGACTGTTAAATTTGCTCTTAATTACTGGTATACATCAAGACTCGAATTTATCTTGATTAGGCAGATCGAGACGACTTGTGTGTTTATATACGTATGCATAGGTATTCAAAATATTTTGACATTATTGGTTTTTTATGGAGGGTTAGGTTGTAGTGTGATATGTGCGATAATACACAGCATTCGAAATTTAAGATTGAGTTAGTCTGATTCAATCCAATAGTCAATAGCTAGTCTAAATGGGCTTATGGCATTAGCATTAATTTGTTAAACTTATCTTTATCTTTTAACAAAAAAACGAGAAGAATTCAACCTAATAAAAAAGAAACCTGATTAGAAATTTCGTACTTAAGAAAATAATATTACACGAGTTGGTTAGAAAGTAACTCGATTAATGACAAAGCTAACCGGTAGTGACAAATTCATTCTTAATCGATCATACAGATATGTAGTCTTTTTTGCATGATCCCAAAATGAAATTTGTATACACTATATAAACCATGTTTTAAATGGTCAAATTATTGCTTAAAAAATTAAAGGAAAAATCCTTAAAAGGTTAACATTTTTATTCAAAATTTCTAATAAGAGGAACCTATTTAATTTTTGACTATTAAAGGGCTTTCATTTTTAAAAAGTTTTTGATAAAGGTAATGTCGTTAGTTTTCGTCGTTAGTCACCAGTTAATTTTTGACGTGAACATCTGATTTGAAAATAAAAGTATATATGATTAAATTACAATCTGATTTGAGGTAAGGCTATCTACACCTCACCCTATATATACACCGACATCAAAGTATTGGGACCCAAAACACGTAGAAGACGACACTGAGTGTTTACCCACTTACTTACTCTATACTAAAGACAACATAGTGTAATATCCCATTTTAATTATGAAAAACAAGTAAATAAATTCTTTATTTATAATATATAAATATATATATATAGAGAGAGAGAGAAAAAAACATGAGTATGGGGCTGTTATGCATCCAACTTGGGTGAAAAACCCCTCACATACCAATATTTTAATATTTTGAATAAATGTTTTGCCCCCATAATTTTTATGGTTTAAAAAAATGTATGTGAAAGGTTTTTCACTCAACTTAGATATCTAATAGCCTCATATTCTCTTCCCCCCACATATATATATATATATATATATCTACTTAGTGATGAATCTAGAAAAATAATATGTAAAAGGCATTAAAAAATTACAATTTTGTTGATGTTCGACAGAATATAAAACCCAAGAAAGGACTGCCTTTGCGAAAAGCCGAAAACCAAAAACAAAGTAAAATTCTTTTGTCTTTTGCGGCTCCTCCACTCACGGTAGACTTTCTCAACCGACTTTGTTATTTCAATTTCATAACAAAGAGTTTCATAACTCTTTTGTCTTTTTGGATTATAGCCCACGAGCTCCACCAAGGGCAGAAGCCCACGCTATCACCTCTTTTTTTTTTCTTTGTGTTTGGAAGCCCACGAACGCGACCAAAGTTCCTTCCAGCTGAACCCAAACACAATTTCTTCCATGTCATATAATCTTGAGCTTTGTTCTCATTTGACTCATAATATGTAGTACAAAACTTGAGTTAAAAACAACTGATTTTAAACTTTTTGTTATACTTCGTCGTATATGACCTATAATTCAAGTAAATCATTTATTAAGTATTGAAAGTCTATAAAATAAGCATCTAAAAATAAAATGAATGATATCGCATAAATGAATATGTATAAAATAGTCGATATCAATCATTATTCTGCACAATACGTGGGATGAACATATCAAACTAATAACATTTTAATGTTTTATAATACTATATACATGCATAAGTATTGATAACACGTATCAAATATTTATATGATTATCTATGAACCAATAACTCTTTACAAATGATATTGAAAAGTTAAGTATATTTTTAAATGAAAAGAATGTAGAAAATAGATGTGAATCATTACTCTATTCTCGCATTGAAAGCGATTATGAAATATTTCAACTAAGTAAAAAAAAAAAAAACAATATGGTGATTACTTTCAATAAACGCCGCTAAAAAGATGTAATATCACTAAGTGTAACATTCGTGACTTTTGAATTTTGACCCGTTGACTAATTGTACAATTTAACTAACACTTGTATTTAGTAATTTATTTGATGTCATTTTAGAAGTCATTTGTGTGCATTGAGTTCATATGATGTCAATTGATCATTTTATTCAGCTATACAATGATATACGATGTTTAATGGACTAAAAATATGAAATGAGACCATGACCCACCCAACCTTATCATATTTTACATTTCTCTTCCTCCCTTCTAAGGCTGGCAATTTTGACACGAAACCTGTTAACACGACACGACCTGTTCTTAACAGGTTTTGTGTCTTAACAGATCCGGATCTGTTAAGACATTGTCTTCACAGGTTCGGACCCGTTAGACAGGTTAAAGACATGTTAACATACACTATATCATATATTATTATTATTATTAATTATTAAAACACTAAGACATAATATATGAAGTAGTAAAAATGCACCTGACCCACTTTTCTCGTTTCCTTACCCACCCACTCTTTATTTCTCTTTCTTTTCTTACTTATCTTTTCTTTGACCAAATCTTCTCTTCCTTACACAACAACAGATCTCATCTTCAATCAAATCTCAAAATATATGCATACTATTTATATCTATATATCTTATGATAAGATAAAAAGATATTCTTTGAGTAAATATCTCCACTATTGAAACCAGATTCTGGTAGACCCGCTAGTCGACGGAGATATCGCCACCTTATCAGCGTCGTGGTTTCGATTGGAAACAACAATCACCGTCTTCTACAGTCTACACCACCAAATCGCTCTTTTTTTTTCCTTTATAGATCTACGCTTATTTTTCTTCATCTCTATATTTTTTCTTCATCTTTATATTTCTATAGATCTAGGGTTTATATTTTTATGAATCTGAAAATGTTTTGAAAAGATGCGTTTCAGCGTTTGTATAGATTCTGGTTTTGGTATAGATTTGTTTGTATATTGATCGGTTTTGGATATATGTATTTATGTATACATCTCTAGATACATCAATTTAATATAAATATAAAGACATTATATGTATACAAATATGAATATATGTTTACATCCCCTATAAAGAGAGAAAAAGTTTAACAGGTTTTTTAACATGTTTTTAACAGGTGTACCTGTAGTTTTCGTATCGTGTTCGTGTTTGAAAAAATTGACACGATTAGTTAACAGGTCGTGTTCGTGTTTAACCTTAATATGTTCGTGTCTTAACAGGTTCGTGTCTTAACAAGTCGTGTCGAACCTGTTATGTCAGCCTTACTCCCTTCCTAAAAATATGAAACGGGACCCATGACCCACCCAACCTTATTCTATCCTATCTAAAAATATGAAACAAGACCCATGACCCACCCAGCCTTATTCTATCCTATCCCACTTAAAAATATGATGATAGACTCATAACCCACCCAACCTTATCCTATCCATTTCCTTATCTTTTTCTCTCTCTCTAATAGTTATCTAATAGTTATAAGAAGTCAAGAACACACAAAACTCTCTCTTTCTCTCTCTCTCTGAAATTCTTGCTCCAACACCATTGTTTCAAGTAAGATTCGGGTATATTCAAGTGCAAGAACTCATCCTAGAGTTCAATCTCGGGTTTGACACTTTGGTAAAAGTTTTGGTAAGTAATTTCTACCTTAAAATCATCTTTATACTAAGTCGATGTCTGTTTGTTTTTTTTTTTCAAGTGATCGAACTTATTACTTTATTAAACTTTTAAAAGAAATACTATCAATCTTGAGAAATTAATATAGACATCATGTTTAATTGTGATGTATTTGTGTTTTGTCTATTTCTTATCCATAATAAAAACTGAAGTTAAAATTTTGATAAAATTTTTCATAGACAACCCAAGAGACTAAGATAATAAGAGGATTGGTGTGTAGAAGTTGCTTTCAAGGTGGTGACAACCTGTAACATATTCGCCATTATAGGTTAGTCATCCCTTATATTTGTGCTTTGGTTACTCATGTACACCCACGATAATTAAAATTATTTATTTCGATGTTATAATAATTATTTTTTTTTGAGATGATCTATGTTTTAATATATTTACATATTATATTTGAAATGGTTATTTAAAATTTTAAATAAATAAATAAAGGATTTCAAATTTTGGGGCGTTACACATAGGTTCATTATTAGCCTCTAAATGAATTGTATTTACGATCTGATTTCGAGTCAATTTTTTGCTAAATTTGCACTTATTGATATGAGACGATCTAGATTTGATATTTACATATATCTATTCTATACTTCTGCTACATGCGTGCTTTTGTTCGCGTTCACAACGTCCATAATTATGACAATGAGTATGTGAGTAACGTACGTTGTCAAGTCAGGCTAGGTAGTATATTTTTCGCTTTCACTACTTTAATTTTTTCCGCATATTAGTGTTACTAATAAGCTGATGAAAGCACAGAATGTAGAAGCTAGTTAATACGTTGAATATAGTTGTGATAATGTTTGTGACAAAAGCAAAGAAAGCGGAGATCGACATCCGTATGAAGTCACATATATATTGTGTGTGTGTGCTTGAAATTAATTGGTTTGTGTGTGTTAAGTTCATATTTTTGTTTTTTGCTCATACTGAATTGGTTTGAACTAAGAAACGAGTTGCTAAGTACTAAATTGTAGTTCTCGTTGATAATTGTAGCGTATATATACAGACTATACAAATAGAAGCATTTGTGCTATGTAAGATTCTTGTGAATTTGGTACCAAAAAGAAAGTACTCATTTAAATAGTGCTTAAAGAAGCAACCATTGGGGTTGAAACATCGAAATGTCGGTTAGGTCACTTTGTATAGGTGGCAATGCAACGGGTATTCGGGTTTAATTTGGATAAGACCGTGTACCCTTTCGTATTAGATAGTTTCTTACTAGCATTTTATTTGTTTAATTAATATTTAATTCCACTAAAAAAAAAGACAACGTATGCTAGACCTTTCGCTTTCGAATCGCGATACGAAGCTTCAAGCGAAATTCACCTTTCAAAAAAAATTAAAAAAGTAATATTTAAACATTAGGTATGAAATGAGCAATATCGAGCAAACGTTACATACCATTTAAGTAATTAAGAAACGTGAAAATACATTTTTACCCCTCAAGTGCAAATCACGTGGGGGGTTGACGGTCAACTAACGTTGTTTTGGTCTAGTTATGGTCCGAGTGGAATTTTAAAACGTTGGGTATTATCCATGTAATAACTAAATGTTTGATATGAAACCGGCAATATCAAATAAATGTTAGATACCATTTAAGTAATTAACTTTAACAATTATATAATAAGAGTATAATTAACTAATTAAGTACTTCTCATTATAGTTCAATAGTTGAGCACCAGCTTTATGTGCTGGAGGTCTCGAGTTCGATACATGAGAAAGACAATTAAAGGAATTTCACATTTAAAGTCCTCTAGTGAAACAAGTTTGAGTCCTGTAGAGGGGACAATGTTTTATCCAAATTAAACGTCGTGCCTTCAGATGGTTTAATTGAGGGTTTCTCCTCCTAGCTACTAGGTATTGAAGGTGAGAGGGCTCTCTAACATGAACTTGGTTAAGACAACGTAAGCTAGATCATCTGTTACGAGCAAATGATCCACACATTTCAAAAAAGAATAAAAATATAGTAAGAGTATAATAGGTTTCTGGCGTTCAAAAAAGAAAAAAAAAGTATAATAATTTGATGTAATACTAACAGATGAGTGGGCCTTAAATTGAGAATCTACTTATCTACTTGGACTTTGGAAGATAAAATTGGAAGACATGTTTTACTGAGGCGTTTTGAATCTTTTCATTGGCAGCTAATGAAACCGAGACTTACAAATTAAGTTAGGTCTCAAGTGATGTTTTCTAAAATAATCACAAAAATTATAAAGTGTCAGTAGTGATAGATTGTCCTGGGCAAAGTATGTCAAGTCCTCTAAGGGGGGAGGGAGTGGGTGCGAGGAAGGGAGTGCGGGGCCGCGGAGTAACACCGCCGCCGGTGAAACACCGCAGGAGAGAGAAAGGTTTTTGGGGGGGAAGAAGCCCGCGTGGGGGGAGAAGGAGAGAGAGAGAGAGGTGGGAAGAGAGAGGAGAGTCGTGATTGGTGGAGAAAGAGAGGGGGCCCACTAACGGTTGTTTCATTTTTTTATAAAAAAAAAAGTTCCATGGAAGCTTTATATAGATATATGTATTTATATATGTGAATTGTAGAAGAAGAAGCATACAAACAGATCTGACTTTTTTTTGTTTATGTTTTTATTTTTTGTTAATTGTATTTCAGTCCCTCTAATTTATCTAAAAATTATTTTACTTGCGTTTTAGTCCCTGTAGTTTATTTTTAGTTGTATTTCAGTCCTTTTGTAATCAAATATGTATGTTTTGAACTTTTTTTCTTGATTGTATTTATATATAAACTTATTTTAGTTTATATAATGTAGTATTAAAAATAAATAAAAAATAAATGAAATAGTATTAAAAATAAATGAAAAAGAAATAATGAGGTGGAGATGGAGATGGGGGAAAGTGCCGCCAGTAATTTGGGGAAGATGGGGGAAAAGTGGGGAAAATTGAGGTGGCAAAATCTAATTGGTTAGTGGTGGGGGAAGAGGGGTGACCACTCCCTCCCCTTAATGGAGCAAGAAGTTTAGACCAAGATGAGATATGTATACTATTTATGCTTTATTTCAAGCGTATAAAGTTGAAGTCCGATCAGAATAAGTTTGATATTGCCGATTTTGTAAACAACTTCCACGGGAAGTTTGAAAAGGGGAAACCCAGATTGCTAATCACATATTTGTTGATGATATTCAGGAATTAAGTATGAAGCAGTTAGAAGTTCGATCAAAGTATTCAAGGCATATCATATGGCATGACAGTGTTGGAATATAATCACGTAAAATGAACGTATGTCCGAAAAGTATTTAAGCCTACGGGGTCACACCTCAACGTGAATGTTAATATAAATTAATTAATATATTAAATGTAATTTATTGATTAATTTGATCACGAAAATCTAACGGGGGTTCATTAAAAGAGTTAAAAGTTAACGGTACTTAATTAACGGACTTAACGGAGAAGAGTTGGAATTAGGAAACAATTAGGAAACTTCCCTTGTTTGGTTTCTAAGGGGGCCGGTCGAACTAGGGCCTAAAAACCCTACAAGACTTGGTCATTAAGTTTCCTAAACCTATAAATACAAACCTATGTTATTTGGTTTTTCACACAATTAAATCCATAGGGTTTTCTCCTCTCTTTCTCTCCTCTCTCTCTCGACCGAAACCAAGAACCCCAAGGGTTTTGGGTTTTCGGTTTTACATAGCTAGGAAAAGGTGTTTTCGGGTTAGCTAGGTTTTCGGGTTTAAGCAAAGGGTTGTTCGTGATCAAGTACTAGCATACAACGTTCCACCGTTGAGTGTGCAATCGTAGAGAGGTTAACTTAAACCTTGTTTTGTCTTCAATCTCTACATATTAAGGTACACATTCTATTCCTTGGTTAATTAATTAAACTACATAGATCTTGTCTTCCGCTGCATGCTTTGTGATATGTTGTGATAATTAGTTATAAAACACAATAGACAGTAGATTATGTCCAAAGTCATCAACTTTAAGGCTCTTAGAGCTATGTACTTTCAAGATCATTTGATGTACAACTCAGTGAACCTCAACCATAATTTGAGAACCCATGCAGGACTTCACAATCTCTGGAAAAGTTCGGTTGAAACGATCTGTCACTTCTTCTCGGGCCTGTAGATGAAATGGATGAGGCCAACACCCTTGAATAGCCCATACTGCGTCTTTTGCTTGGTACCAGGAAACTATTAAAGAATTCTGCCGAAATCCCTATAACATTGTTTTGGTCTGTAATCTTGAAACAACACATCATGAATCAAAAGTCATGGATGGCGGATCTCTTATCTCTATAATCAATGTAAAAGGCCTAGACTTTGAGGTAAGTTCCTAAATATAGTATTTTCTTTACATTGTGAATTTCAGAATACTAGAGTTAGAAGCCCATGTTCCATAAAACTTAAAAATCAAAACTACTTTCTAACTATGAGTCCCTGATGACGTAATCACTTTGATTTAGCTCTTAAACTTCATATTCATATGTAATCAATATCAATGAAACTACTAGCAATCTACATAAGTCGTTGATCTATTATATCATGTATGTTGGGTTTTATAACTAATTATCACAACATATCACAAAGCATGCAACGGAAGACAAGATCTATGTAGTTTAACTAATTAACCAAGGAATAGAATGTGTACCTTAATATGGAGAGATTGAAGACAAAACAAGGTTTAACTTAACCTCTCTACGATTGCACACTCAACGGTGGAACGTTGTATGCTAGTACTTGATCACGAACAACCCTTTGCTTAAACCCGAAAACCTAGCTAACCCGAAAACCTTTTTCCTAGCTATGGAAACCGAAAATCAAAACCCTTGAGGTTTTTGATTTCGGCCGAGAGAGAGAGGAGAGAAAGAGAGGAGAAAACCCTATGGATTTAATTGTGTGAAAAACAAATAACATAGGTTTATATTTATAGCTTTTAGGAAACTTAATGACCAAGCCTCATTCGACCGGCCCCCTTTAGAAACCAAACAAGGGAAGTTTCCTAATTGTTTCTTAATTCCAACTCTTCTCCGTTAAGTCCGTTAATTAAGTACCGTTAACTTTTAACTCTTTTAACGAACCCCCGTTAGATTTTCGTGATCAAATTAATCAATAAATTACATTTAATATATTAATTAATTTATATTAACATTCACGTTGAGGTGTGACCCCGTAGGCTTAAATACTTTCCGGACATACGTTCATTCTACGTGATCATATTCCAACAACTCCCACTTGAACTTGTAACGAATGAAGGTAATAACATTGCTAAGCATCTAGCAACACCGCAATGCTCCCGAAAACATTTAAGTACTTGTTTAAATGGTTAAGACATTTATTATCCCTTTGTTCAGATACCTTTGTTAAATATGAATATGGATCGAGATCATTTCATCATTTAACGATTATGTTTCTCATTTCATAACTAATTAATGATTACCAAATATAATCGAGAACAATCTGGATTTATTTGGGCACGACCATGCAAACATCTTTAATCAGTCCCAATGAGGGCGCCAATGGTATCATACTTCAATTTTCAAATCGAAGGAACAAATCCTATATTGACTACACGTGTCAGTCATCATATTTCACGACGCTTTCTGAAAATAGCCCTTTATGTACCCCCTTATACAGGTGAGTTAGAACTACATCTAGTAAGTGCGATTCATATATGCTGACCTACTTGCATCTCAAGTCAAAGGAACAATAAAAGCAACCATTTATGAATTTCACTTATGACGACGATCCATAAAGCGATAACTCGTTAGTGGGGTAGTCCGATATGCATCCGCTATGGATATCATGTGAGTTTGGTGGGATCCATCCATTACATATTCCAAGAATATAACCAATCATTCACATTCGTCTTTGTTTAATTATATTCCCATATAATTAATCGACAATGGACAATTTAGAATATTCGATAACATATAAAATATTAAACGAAATATTCAAGGATTTAAACATGCAAATATAGGACACAATTTAATATTGAATGAAATCAAACATATCATGTACTTTATTTCATTATAGAAAATATAAATTGTTTAACATCCCTTATCCAAATACCGAACAACAGATTTACATGAAATAACTAGCTAATTTAAGTCCTATGCCATCGGCATGCCTTTCAAGCTTGGGCCTAGACAAAGCTTTCGTGAAAGGATCAGCTAAGTTAAAATCTGTGTGAACTTTGAGTAGATTGATCTCTCCTAGTTCGATTTGCTCTCGAACATAGTGATATCGCCTAGCATAATGTCTGGCACCTTTCTGAACTCCGGGTTCGTTGGCAATGATTAATGCACCGGAATTATCACAGTACAAATCAGTGGGTAATTCATTTGAGGCGATCACGTCGAGCCCGCTAATGAACTTCCTTATCCAGACTGCTTCCATTGCGGCTTCTGAGGCGGCAATGTACTCAGACTCTGTTGCAGACATGGCGACTGTGGTTTGCTTCTTGCTTTTCCAGTCCACAGCTCCTCCGTTTAAAACGAAGACGAATCCTGATTGAGACTTCGTGTCATCTTTATCAGTTTGAAATCCAGCATCACAGTATCCGGTCACTTTGAGCTCTAAGTCTGGATTTCCTCCATACACCAAAAATATATCTTTAGTAGCTCGTAGGTACTTTAGAATATTTTTAACAGCAATCCAATGGCTTTCACCGGGATTCTGTTGATATTGGCTCACGATGTTTTGCGCGAACGCCACATCGGGTCTAGTGCATCTAACCGCATACATAATAGATCCTACAGCCGAAGCATAAGGGATTCTACTCATACGCTCTACCTCACTAGGCGTAGAAGCACCTTGTTTGATAGATAAACTAAGTTTTTCTTGCATAGGTATAGACCCACGCTTAGAGTTCTCCATCTTGAATCGCTTCAAGATCTTATCAATATAAGCACTCTGACTTAGTCCAATTAATCGCCTTGATCTATCTCGATAGATTTTGATTCCAAGAATGAATGCCGCTTCTCCTAGATCTTTCATGGCGAAACACTTTCCAAGATGGGATTTAACATCTTGCAACATTGGAACGTGTTTTCCTATGATTAATATGTCGTTGACATACAAGACAAGGAAAGTAACATTACTCCCACTAGCTTTGCGATATACACACGGCTCATCGGGATTTTGAATGAAACCAAACTTTTTGATTTCTTCATCAAACCGTTTATTCCAACTTCTCGATGCTTGCTTAAGTCCATAAATGGATCTTTGAAGCTTGCATACTTTGTTGGGATGTTTCGGATCAATAAAACCTTCCGGTTGATCCATATAGACTTCTTCATCCAAGTAACCATTTAAGAAGGCAGTCTTAACATCCATTTGCCATATCTCAAAGTCATAGTACGCAGCTATGGCTAAGAGAATCCTAATAGCTCTAATGTCCGTGACTGGAGAAAAGGTTTCCTCATAATCAACGCCAAAACGTTGAGTATAACCTTTCGCCACGAGACGAGCTTTATAGGTGTGTACATTTCCATCCATGTCAGTCTTCTTCTTGAAGATCCACTTACACCCAACGGTCTGAGCATTTTGTAGAAGATCAACCAAGCACCAGACTTGATTGTCTTTCATGGATTTCATTTCCACATTCGTAGCTTCAAGCCATTTGTTAGATTCCGGATCTGATAATGCAGCTTGGATATTCGGAGGCTCATCGAGATCTCCAACAACGTCTTCTTCTACCATCAGACATAGTCTTTCGGTAGGACGTCTTGTCCTTTCGGACCTACGAAATGGAATCGCTTCATTATCATCGACTTGAGGTTCATCACATTGAACATTTTCCCCCCGAAGTTGATGATTGCTAGTATCTTCAGAAGGTGACACATCTTTCTCTTGAATCTCATCAAGTTCTACAACCCTCCCACTGTTCTCTTGAACTAATTTCTTTTCAAAGAACTCAGCATAACGAGCAACACGAACAGTGTTTTTGGCGGGATCATAGAAGTCGTAACCCATCGTTTCCTTAGGGTATCCGACAAAGATGCACTTAGTAGTTCGGGGTTCAAGTTTGTCAGGCGTATCACACTTCACAAGTGCCTCACATCCCCAGACTCTTAAGTAAGACAAATTAGGGACATCACCATGCCATAATTCGTACGGTGTCTTGTCAACCTTCTTAGTTGGAACCATATTGAGAATGTGTACCGCAGTCTCTAGAGCATAATCCCAAAACGAAATTGGGAGAGTTGTACGGGCATCATCGATCTTACCATTTCTAGCAAGGTTCAATTTCTCATTTCAGACACTCCATTATGCTGAGGAGTGTATGGAGGAGTAAGCTGTTGGACAATTCCACACGCTTTAAGATAATCCTTAAACTCTTGGCTTAAGTATTCACCACCTCGATCCGAACAAAGAATCTTGATGGATTTACCGAGTTGATTTTCAACTTCATTCTTAAACTCTTTGAATGTTTCGAAGACTTCATGTTTATGTTTAAGCAAGTAAACATAACCATAACGACTGAAATCATCCGTAAAAGTAATGAAGTAGCTAGCTCCTTTTCTTGACACATGTCTAAATGGGCCACAAACATCGGTATGGATGAGTCCAAGAAGATCTTTAGCCCTTTCTGGCGTATGCTTAAAGGGTTTTCGTGTCATCTTGCCGGAAACACATGACTCGCATATATCAAATGATTCATCATTCAATTTTAAGATCCCTTCACGTTGAAGTCTTTCAATGCGATTTTTGCCAATGTGTGCAAGACGACAGTGCCAAAGATAGGTAGAGTCCAAGTCAGTCTTAGCTCTTTTGCTAACATGATACATTGAATTATTTGAAACACAATCACGCATATCAATTTCATAAATACCATTAAAAGAAATAGCATCAAAATAATGAACATTATTTTTAGAAACTGAAATACCAATATCATTAAAAACATTAATGAATCCGTTGTCTTTCAACAAAGAAACTGAAATAACACCTCTAGTAATAGAAGGTGCATAATGACAATTGTCTAATACAATAATTAAACCGGAAGGAAGAATTAAATGAAATTCTCTGATTGCTTCAACAGCTGCTGGTAGACCATTGCCCACTATCAACTGCAAAGCTCCGGGCTTCAGTTTCCTCCTTTTCCTAAGCCCCTGTAATTCATTACAGATGTGAGTGCCACGGCCAGTGTCATAAACCCACGATTTACGCTTAGTTAAGGAAAATAATTCAATTGTGAAGATACCTGAAGTACTAGCACCGCTAGTATTCTTCTTCTTCGAGTTCACCTCGGCAAGATACTTAGGACAGTTCCTCTTCCAGTGCCCGACTTCATTACAATGATGACAACTCTGGTCTTTAGCCGGATGCTCTTTCTTAGCTGGAGGTGTCTTCTTTGGCTTGGACGGGTTTGCAATTTGCTTGCCCTTTCCATTGCCATCAGCCTTTCCTCTAGCTCTTTGCGATCTTTTAGCTTTTTGGATCCGACCTCCTTTGATCATAAGAACATTAGAGTCGTTGGCCCTTTTAGGAATCTTCTTCTCAAATTCAATGAGCATAGCATGGAGTTCACTAACACTCTTTTTCATAGAGTGCATGTTATAGTTTTGCACAAAACTCTCAAATTCATTAGGAAGAGATTTGAGAATCATGTCAATTTTAACATCTTTATGATAAGCATACTCCATAGATTCCATTTTGTCAAAAATGCTCTTCATCTTGAGCACATGACTGCTGACCGACTTTCCAGATTCAAGTTTCATGTCATGGAGTTCCACGACGTTGTCAAAAAGTTCCACTCCTGCTTGTTTCTCATATAGAGATTTCAGCTCGCTGATCATATCATATGGAGTGTAAAGTTTGAATTGTTTCTGTAGCTCAGGAGACATGCTCGCAAGCATTAAACAACAAACTTCATTGAATCTAGTGTATTGAATTCTATACTCAGCTCTTTGAGCTGCTGTAGCATTCTCAGCCGGTTCAGTAGGCCATTGTTTTTCAATGACATCCATACGTTCTTCAACTCGCAGAACAATTCGTAGTTGACGAAACCAGTCATTGAAATTTGATCCATTAAGCTTTTCTCTTTCAAACATTTGCCGAAAAGCATTGGTGTTTGTGGAGGGATTCATCGCCATCTACAAAACAGATTAAGTTCAAAAATCAGTATTTTCGATAATCTATCCTTGAGAAATTAATTACCCAATTGTTTATGGAATAAACAATTAATCTCATCAAGGCTAGGATCCAATTGACATGCAACCATTTCATCAGTTGATCTGCTAGAAACGATTGCACTCAAAAGGTAAGTGACGATCAGTAATTGCATTACAAATGCAATTCCTAGAAAGTATGGGACCTACGTAAGACGCTCGATTCATCAAGCGATCTTTTGTAGTCGTGTTTTGTCCCATCTTTTGCCACGGGTCAAGGTCTCACCGCTTAACTCGCTTTAAGTCGTCCAACTAAGAACGTGCAAAATTGACCACCACTGTGTACCAGTGAATGGGTTTTGCCATGCAATCGTCATTTCACCACTGTGTACCAGTGAGTAAAACAACGACCCCATGTGTCCTTGACAAATTGGATGTCAATGACTTAAGTTTATTGGGTCATACAGTTTGATATGTGATCAAAAAGTTATGTTTTTGAAGATTGATGTGCCAAATCGAGCTTTAATATTTGTAAACTAAAACTACCAAAGAACTAACTATTACGCACTCACGGGCAGTGGACCCGATCGTTTGTAATATAGCAAAGAGGTAAGTCTGAGTTCGTTCTCAGGGACTGTGAAATGATTAATTGCTTGTTAAATGGTTTGGAAAACAGGTGTTGCTCGAAATTCCCTTTGACAATTAAACAAATTGATTTGCCAATTGATTGCATAAAATTAAAGAAAGATTCAGACAAAATAATTAAAAGTCATCCACCTTGACTTCCCTTGACTTCAAATGTGATTGCATTTAATGAGGAACAAATTCTTAAGAGTTTGAAAGGTAGTCGTGACAAGATTAAACTATTCACGTGGTACCACCATCCATGAATAATTTATCGATCCACCTGACTAGTCTAATTACCCAAGCCGGTACCACCAAGACAATTCTTCTAACAATCAGTTTTTATCTACTTATCAAATTATCAATTGAACCTATGTGACAATAACGTGGTACCACCAACCGATATCAATCACGTTGACAAATTTAATCTTTACTTAAAATGATATTCACTATCATACCATGAACTAGTGATAATTACTTATAGACAAGTAACCGTTTTAAAATCACATACACATTCGACTGGTACCACCAACGAAGAATCATATGCAACCAATATCGATTTTAATTAAATGAAAAGAATTAAAACCATCAAGATCACGGAACAACGATAATTAAATAAACCCTTTTAATTAAAAATATAGCAATCACATTATCCGTCTAGTTTCATCAAGGTGGATGATTAAACAGTTAGCCACTCATGATCAATTCACAATAATCAAAGAAACGGAAAAGAAACATGAAGTACCAATTGTTTGAAGAAAATAATTTGCAAGACAATAATGTAGATACGATCTAGATGGGTGCCCGTAATATCTTCAATGAGTCCGCCTAAGTGAAACACTTGATTGGAGAAGGAAGAATCCTGATAGAGCAGCTCCTAGAAAGAGTTTGAATACCTCGAAATTCGTGCCTAGGGTTTATATTTATACCTCTTGAAAAATAAGGCTTTAAGTCGGCCGTTGACTTTTGTTGACCAGCCTCCCACTTCGGCGCAGTGGTCATGTGAAGGCCTCCACTGTGTCGCAGCCAAATATCACTGGAATTCGCTTCGTATGCAACATGGATGACTGCGGCGCAGTGGGCTCGTGCATGCCATCCACTGCGGCGAAACCAAATATCTCTGCCAAATCTTCGCGTGCAAAATGGGTGACTGCGGCACAGTGGGCTCGTACACACCCACCACTGCGGCGCAGTCGTGCCCTACGACTTGTCTCTGTTGACTTGCTTGATCACTGCGGCGCAGTGATCCTCGATTACGACCACTGCTGCGCAGCCAAATCTCACTGGACAAAAGTCACTCGTGCATGAATAACCACTGCGGCACAGTGGGCAAATGTGCATTTCCACTGCGTCGCAGTGGACACAAAGACTTCGACAACTTCGTTTTCAACTTTGAACTCGCCACTTTCATCATTTCTTTTGCATAAATCAACTCTCGACTTCATGAATTATTGTATTAGCCAATAGTCTTCCAAATGTGAGCCAAATGACTACGTAACCTGCTAAGCGCCTGAAACTACTAACAAACACCATAAACGCGCCAAATGCACACAAAGTAGACTTAAAACATATAAATAAATGGCCAATAATGATGTGGGTAATGGGTATAAATTAGTCACATCAAAGATTCATGCATATCTTCTAAACATAATATTTAATAAAATCATTTTTATAGTCTTAGCAACACGAGAGAGCTCGGTAGCTCCATTTGAACGCACAAAGAAGCGCAAGGGCAAAGGTATGCAATAAACGCGATTTAAAAACCCGCCCTTTTAGAAGGCTAGCGCACTCCGGCTTATACCTCTCTTAGAGTTTGTTCAAATGGGTGAGCCAGTGTATCTCAAGGTTGTAGGACTCCAATTTTATTAAAAAATCTCTTATTTTGATATTGCTTAGTCATGTTTATCTTTTCTCAAAACAATTTTACATCACAATTTATCACAATAAATATGCAAAATTATAAACTATAACTATTAAGCATGCAACGAGTTATGGTAGGCCACCTAAACATGTCACTATGGTTTATTAATGTCTAATCCGGCTCCCCCTTCAAAGAAGAGGACCACATACATAAAGTTGCCTTGATTGCGTAAGCCTTAAACATGTACAACACAAACTATTATCAAATAATCACATAGTTAGCTTTCTGGAAATTCCAGTAGCTTAACGACCTGTTTAGACCTGTTTCTGGTCCGATTCAGATTTCGACCAGAACTACAAAGTTTTAGCCCTATGTGTTTAGAATCTACAGTTCAAAGAACAGCTTCTAACTCATTACAGATTAAAAGATATGAATTTTTTAGTAAACTGTCGCAAAACAGAAAGTTTATACGAAAAATTCACACTGTCACACAATTAGTTTTACAATTATCTAGCATAATTAACTCTAATGATCAAGATTTCATATCAATATATCTAAGTAAGAATCATGAATGATTTTCATGAAAAATTCATGATTTTTACTTCTTTTTAACAATTAAAAGTAAAGGTACAACATATAATTACATACGATTTATCACATAAACATGTAATTAAATCAAAACTTGGATTAGGAACCCTAAAAAAAAACTTTTTTTTTTTATTATTTTCTGGAAAAGAATTTCGATCCATATATATATATATATATTAAATAAAACCCTTTTCTTATTAAATAATGTAATTAAATTACAAAAACAATTTAACAATATATATATATATAATCGAAAATTTTGGAAATCAAGAACCCTAACCCCCCTTCAAGTTTTGATCTTTTGGTAATCAAAAAACATACATAGTAGGCTCGTGATACCACTGTTGGGTTTTATAACTAATTATCACAACATATCACAAAGCATGCAACGGAAGACAAGATCTATGTAGTTTAACTAATTAACCAAGGAATAGAATGTGTACCTTAATATGGAGAGATTGAAGACAAAACAAGGTTTAACTTAACCTCTCTACGATTGCACACTCAACGGTGGAACGTTGTATGCTAGTACTTGATCACGAACAACCCTTTGGTTAAACCCGAAAACCTAGCTAACCCGAAAACCTTTTTCCTAGCTATGGAAACCGAAAATCAAAACCCTTGGGGTTTTTGATTTTGGCCGAGAGAGAGAGGAGAGAAAGAGAGGAGAAAACCCTATGGATTTAATTGTGTGAAAAACAAATAACATAGGTTTATATTTATAGGTTTTAGGAAACTTAATGACCAAGCCTCATTCGACCGACCCCCTTTAGAAACCAAACAAGGGAAGTTTCCTAATTGTTTCTTAATTCCAATTCTTCTCCGTTAAGTCCGTTAATTAAGTACCGTTAACTTTTAACTCTTTTAACAAACCCCCGTTAGATTTTCGTGATGAAATTAATCAATAAATTACATTTAATATATTAATTAATTTATATTAACATTCACGTTGAGGTGTGACCCCGTAGGCTTAAATACTTTCCGGACATACGTTCATTCTACGTGATCATATTCCAACAATGTAAATCAAGAGTAGCATGAGAACGTACAAAATAGTGTGGACTACTAACTAAACGATATGCAATTTTATAATTTGACTGCGAATTTAGCAAACTCACAACTTCAAATCCTTCTGGTGGACTGCAATTTTATCTTCAACTATAATCTGCGACTCCAAAGCCTCGTGCATGTGAGTCAATATCGTCACATTCGGCTTCAACATCGGCATCTCGCAACAGAACAAAACTATCCACCTTATTCCTATCAGTCGTTACAATACCATCACCAACCTTTCAACCGTCTCAAAATCCTCAGACTCAACTACTTCCTCTGACTTAGGCTTCATTTCCTTATAATTCGCAGTTGCTAGATTCAATTCCTCTGTTGCAACGGGAAAAGTAATACCTTTTGGCCTTTCAAGATATTGCGTAAATAGAGAAAAAGTGTTGCCCACTAGTTCCAAACTACTCGTAGTAAAAAACCCCCTTCTGTTTAACTGACACAGAACCCACTGCTTCAGAAACCACTTGTTGTTCTTGTTGTGCATTCCACTTCTAATTTAGCTTTTCCTTCCACCGTTGCAGATGTTTCCTAAAAAATAACAGGCGATGAAACAGGCGGATGAAAATTATACGACGTGTTCCCTTTGCACATTTTCTTTTGGGTTCTTCTAAAAAAGCCTTGCAACTATCCAATAATTCCTGGGAAGCTACAACAGGTGATGAAACAGGCGGCTACAAACTACATCAGAATTCTTTTAAAAACGCCTCCCAACTATCCGCCGTGTTCCCTTTGGGCATTTTTTTCAGAATTCTTTTAAAATCGCCTACACTATTGGTCGGTTTTCAATAATTCGTGGCACAAAGTACCCCAAATTCGGAGGCACGAACTTGCCCCATGAAAAGAAAACAAGAATTTTGTAATATATTATGCTCTAACATCGCAAACAAATTTAGTTTAAAAAATACCTCTTTTGGTTATTTACTAGGTTCTTAATTGCCACTTTAAGCCATTGGATATCCCAAAGCGTGTCAAACTTATACTTATGTTCACTTTCCTTGGACTTTGGATAACCATGAAAAACATCAATCATTGTATTGATGGCTTCCTTGATTCGTCCTTGACATATAAAAAGGAAGAAGATAACATATTATAGATAGGGGCATAATGTTTGGAATTACATAGTTTTATTGCTTCTCAAATTGGACTGGAGTTTAATTGCTATAATATTGAATCACCGGCGTGAGCGGGACAAGGGGAGATTTGAGAAGTCTGGTCACTATACCAGGAAATTGGTAATAAATTTAAAATTATGTAATTCCAAACATTATGCCAGATTCTATAATATTTTATCTCCTTCCTTTTGAAATGTCAGGGATGAATCAAGGAAGCCATCAATAAATTGACTGATGCTTTTCATGGTTACCCAAAGTCCAAGGAATGTGAACATAAGTATAAATTGACACGCTTTGGGATATCCAATGGCTTAAAGTGGCAATTGAAAAGCTAGTAAATAAAGCCAATGAGGTATTTTTAAACTGAATTTGTTTGGGTTGTTAGAGCATAATATATTACAAAATTCTTTATTTCTTTTCAAGGGGCAAGTTCGTGCCTCAGAATTTGGGGTACTCGGTGCCACGAATGATTGAAAACCGGCCAATAGTGGAGGCGGTTTTAAAAGAATTTCGAATGAAAATGCCCAAAGGGAACACTAAAGATAGCTGGGAGGCGTTTTTTTAAAGCAATCCGATGTAGTTTGTGGCCGCCTACTTCATCACCTGTTGTTGCTTCCTAGAAATTATCAGATAGTTGCAAGACGTTTTTAAAAGAACCCCAAAAGAAAATGTGCAAAGGGAACACATCAGATAGTTTGCAACCACCTGTTTCATCGCCTGTTATTTTTCAGGGAAACATCTGCAATAGTGGAAGACAAAGCTAAATTAGAAGTGGATGCCCAACAGGAACATCAAGCGGTTTCTGAAGCAGTGGGTTTTGTGTCAGTTAAACAGAAAGGGGTTTTTTTACTAAGAGTAGTTTGGAACTAGTGGGCAACACTTTTTCTCTATTTACGCAATATCTTGAAAGGCCAAGAGGTAGTACTTTTCCGTTTGCAACAGAGGAATTGAATCTAGCAACTACGAATTATAGGGAAATGAAGCCTAAGTCAGAGGAATCAGTTGAGTCTGAGGATTTTGAAACGCTTGAAAGGTTGGTGAGTCTAAGGATTTTGAAACGCTTGAAAGGTTGGTGATGGTATTGTATGGACTAATAGGAATAAAGTGGATAGTTCTGTTTTGTTGCGAAATGCCGAAGCCGAATGTGACGATATTGACTCAGATGCACGAAGCTTTGGAGTCGCAGATTGTAGTGAAGATAAAATTGCAGTTCCACTAGAAGGCTTTGCAGTGGTGAGTTTGCTAAATTCGCAGTCAAATTATATAATTGCATATCGTTATAGTTAGTAGTTCACACTATTTTGTATGTTATCCTGTTGCTCTTCATTTACATGATATAATAGATCAACGGCTTATGTAGATTGTTAATAGTTTCATAGATATCGATTACATACACATATGGAGTTTAAGAGCTAAATCAAAGTGATCACGTCATCACAGACTCATAGTTAGAAAGTAGTTTTGACTTTTAAGTGTTATGGAACACGGGCTTCTAACTCTAGTATGATTCTATCTGTTAAACACACTCTATCAGAGTATAGATATCCACTTTGGTCCATAAATGCCATGGACTAATTGGTCCCTATTCCAGCTCTCCTATAGAAACTCAATCTTGTTTACTTTTTACTTAATCATTTCTCTATTCCCTAACTTGAACTCACGAACTTGATCTTGCAAGTTGAGGATCCCTCATTTATGACCAGTCATGAGGTAGTGAAGGAAGCTATTCTTGAAACTTAAGAACAAGATTGAGAAGCCAACTATAGTCAGATGGATTTGATAATATGTTTAAACTTATTAAAGTTGAGTCATTCAACCGTTTTGTTAGTTATTAGATAATAAGGTTTTAGGTAAAATAAAAAAATATTAAAGTAAAACAAATAAAATAATAGGTTTCTCTTCACTAAAAATCATCGTGCATCATTAAAATCATCGAACATCAATTGTTTCGTGAATCTTCGTGCATCAATTTAATCATGATCTAATGGTCAAGATCTTATCTTATTTGTTTTACTTTATTACTTGTTTTACAATACTCAATCCCTATATAATAATTACTTTACTATATCAAATTAAACTAGATTATAAAAACTGTGTCTCTAAAATAATAAAATAGTTTTCTTTTTATAATTATAGGAGGTTTTAAGCATTTGAAAACACTCTTGGGTGGATTTTGACGCATGGAGCTGCCTGACCCATTTAGGCTAAGTTGTAAAATTTTACCCGTTTGACCTGTCAAAGATAATATTCAATCCAAAATCCCCCATATTTGTACAGATTGGTTGATGTTGCCACCTGTATATCTATGCCATTTACATAACACGTCCATAATCTAATTTGCCGTGTACAAGAATACCATTACTATACCACCTGATATCCAAACTGAATTTAAACTTAAAGTGGAAATAAAAATCAAGAATGGTTGATTTTCGGATTAAGAAGGTTATTTGGGTCTTGACCAACTACTAAAGCACCTGATTCCCAAACTGAATTTTAAATTAACCAAGGCAAACCATCCAATCTTAATATACTTTATTTTATACTGTAATAATGATATTAACTTGAGTTTATATCCTTTTAGTTATTAATACTGAAATATATGGATACCCGGATTAGGTTTTTTTTGATAATTAGAGTTGTATTAAACCCATTTGGATCTGGTTATTAGAGATTCTGCTATTTATCTAGGTTTTGGGTGGGGCCTGTTGCATTAAACCAAAACCAAACCATTAAAACTATTCCTTATTCAGTTTGTTCCAAAACCCAATTACTTACTATAATAAAGCATAGTAACATTTTGTCTTTACATCAAACTTGTAAAGCAATGGGAAGTGAATAGTAACATTTTGTCTTTACATCAAACTTGTAGATAAATATTTGATTCAGTAATTACTTACTATAATAAAGCAATGGGAAGTGAATAGTAACATTTTATTTTTACATTAAACTTGTAAAGCAATGGGAAGTGAATAGTAACATTTTGTCTTTACATCAAACTTGTAGATAAATATTTGATTCAGTAATATTGAAACAAAAGTTCCTTTGGTTCAATTGGTTTGGATGATGGTTTCCGTGGGAGGGGTCGCAGGTTCGAAATTTGCTTCCCCTTCCCTTTTATGTTTTTCATCAAATGGCTGGGATGTTGGTATTAAAAGGTAAAGGTTGTTGGTTCAAAACCCACTTCCTACTTTTTTTTTTTTGTTTTTATTTTACTAATTAGGGAGATTTGTTATATTACATTTTACCTCCTTATATTTATTTTTCATTTTTTCTTTGATTTTAAAATAACATTTAGGTTTTTTTGTTTTTTTTCTTTTTTCTTATATATTTAAAATTCCTATTTTTATATAACTTTTTTTTCACACTTAGTTGCATTTTTTTGTTTTATTTTGAATTTTAAGGGTCTTTCTTAAATATTTTATTCAATTTTGATTTTATTTTGGAGGTTTTTTTAAACATTTTGTATTTTAAAAATCCGTTTTGTAACTTTTTGTTAGTTTAAAATTTTTTCTTTAAAAACTTTTTTGTTTTCATTACACTTTTTATTATTTTCTTTAAAACATATATTTTTTTCAATATACTTTTTATTTTTCAACAATTCGATTTGTAGTGTTAGATTATTTTTTATGAAAATTTATTCCTTTAACATTTTATTGTAATTTTTGTTTTGCGTTTGTTTTTTGGACTTTTTTTTATAACATTTGTTCATTCGGTCATTTTTAAGAGTAAACACAAACATCATTGTGTCGTAAATATTGTCCTTAACAGGAAAAATGAACACGTTGCAACTTGATTTTTTAATATTTATTTTAACATGAAAAAGTTTTTGGTTTTCTTTAGCACCGCGACTCATCAACGCATAAGCTTTCAGAGATCGAAACCGCCCATCGGGAGGTATGAATTCCCTAGTTTAAAATATTGCGTACGACAAATGGATTAGGTGAGTGATTCGGTTAGCTGAATAATGAACACCCATAAAGAAAATATGATCACTCCCTTACTGGTTTTGTTTTCATATGATATTAAGCATATATGGATTTAATTTGTCAAGTATAGATTAGGCATTTGAGAATCAACTTCAAGCTTGCATGACTACAGGATTGCTGCAAACTTATATTTAACATTTATGATAGTTAAGATGTTTTGTAATGGAGGGGAAAATAATTTGGTTCATATCATTAGAGAAAGATGGAATAAGGCAAGATATTAAGAAAATTGTTGATATTTTCTGATTATTATTAGGATGACTATTACTTCAAATTTTTATTAGTTTTGGGAATGTTAGAAGATTGAGTATGAATAGATATCCTAGTGTCTATTGGGTGTTAGAGTCCTAAAAACCTAATGCTTAATTTCTGTGAACTAATGATTGTTTTCAGGATGCTGGCCATGACGAAGAAATGCTCAATAATTATTTGAAACTGGAAGTCGAATTATGTGTTTTATCAGAAACCCGCCAAGTCCCAAGTTTTGGTTGAGTCCTTTAGTCAACGAAGCGCGTAACACGACCAGGTCAAACAGGGTATCTCCACCACCCACTATTACCGACGACGTCGCCGTAAATAGTGGGTCCCACTGACAAACTGCAACGATTCAACGCGATCGTTTCACGTGCCATGGACACCTGCTCTTGCGTTGTTTCATATATGGGTGCATAGTTATGTTGTGTCGGTGGTGGCCGGAACAAGTCATCAACAAAGTTGGAACAAAGTTGGAATATGGTTGCTCAAAGTTGACCTCATAGGACGGGTCTCCGAAGCCATATAATTTTTCGAAAATGTAGGACGTTTCCCCGACACTATATACTTTTCCGATCCCGTAGGATTGGGTTGGGTCCCCGAATTTATATATATCATCAAGACCTGGATATGGGTGTAGGTTTCTGAAAAAGTCAGGATTATCTTTGACCCACTCTGCCTCGGAGTGGGACTGCTCCCCGAACAAGTTTTGTTTCTCGGGATAACGACAGGATTGGGACGTGTAACACCCCACCGTTGGCGGAAACATGAGGTGTCATGAAAAGTACAGCACGACATGGAATTATATAAATACTGCTAAATGAAATAGAATATAATAAATATATTCCCAAAAACATGAGTTCAAAGTCATAATAGTGCTACATAGCTTATTACAACCATGTCTATAAAGAAAATAATCCAAGGCATGTAGCCTTAACGTCTGAAAATAAATAAGGAGCACTAATCTCCGAAGTCCAGCCTAGCATAACAGTCTCTATCCCTAATTGACCTGAGTACCTGAAAAGTATACTAAAACGTGTCAACACAAAGGTTGGTGAGTTCGTAGGTTTTAGTCAAATTGTCTAGTCAAAGAAATAAGTCTTTTGTCGATTATTTTAAGTCTAAACCAGAAATAGTTCAATATACAACGAGCAGAGTTACGCCATAATAAGTCCAAAGTCTCAATGTCTCAAAGTCCAGCCTTACAGTACCAGCCTTAGTCCAACGTCTCAAGTCTCAACACACACAATAAGTACGACCAAAGCACAACAAACAACACATAATCACACACATACAACAAGATCAAAACACGTCAAATGGCACAAGTAACTCTATACGCACAGGCTCAATACTGAACATAAAACAGAAATCGACAAACTGTTTGAAATATAAGTATACTTTCCACCCCAAAACTTGTAAAAAGAGGGGCTACGAAACTCACCTAAAAGCAGCACAAGCACAAATACCCTAGATGAACGAACAAGAACACGAACAGTCAAATACACTTGAAATGAGCTCACTATCTGTCCAAAAGTCCTACACTGTCCACAAGTCACCCAGTAAGTACTTACTTAATTGTACAAGTCCATGTCCTATACTAGTGTCTTAGGAAATGCCTTTACGTCTCGTCATATGTCATAATGTATATAATAGTCTTTTTGTCCTCGTAAATTGTACATTAATAATGTCACGTCTTTTGTTCTTTGCATTTATATATAGTCATTATAAAATATATGAAGTCCGATAAGTCATTAACTATCGTTATACAAATGTATAATTTATATAGTCCTTCAAAGTCTTTTAATATATATTTTGTCATATGTCCACATTAAGTTTAATCCTTATATATATATAGATATATATATGTCCATATCAATCGTAATTCTTGTATATATATATATATACCTTAATAAGTCTTTGTGGCCGGTTTGACCTAACACCAAAATACAAACCAAATTCAATTTTTTTGAACTAAAAACTTTTCTGGCCGGTTTGACCGAGTTTGACCGTCGTTGACCGACCCAAAAATCAAGATTCCGGATAGATCTATGAACTATAACCGATTTCCAAGACCAACAACTAAACCAAAGTCACATATAATGCGGATCAAACTTTTCGGATCTAACAAGAACATGATTTTCGGATCTAGAATATCCGAATCTTAAAGGTTTTCGGACTAATCATTTCGGATATGAAAGATTTCGGATATATGAACATGTACATAGCCACAACCAACCGAAATATATAAAGAAAAGTATAAAGATTTCGGATCTCATCATATATATACAAATATATAACCTAAAAGTATATGGAAATTGTATTAGTTTCCGGATCTAAAGAGATTTCGGGTATGTTTATGGCCAAGAACCCCAAACAACCGAAAATATATATAAATACTTAAACATTTCGGATTTATGAGGGATCCGAAAACATATACACTTTAAACCGAAAATGTATGTATATATATTTTTGCCAAACACTTGAATCTATATAAATATTTTCATACATACAACCGAAATACATATATATAAATGTAAATGGATTTCGGATTTTTAGATGAAAAAAAAGAGATACCGATTTATATATATATAAAAACATAAGATTTTCGGATTTATATATACATATATGAAGAAATCCGACCTTTAGATTGAACAAACATTAAATCCCTTAGATCCAAACAAATCTTACCAAGAACTAAAAGAAAATAAGAAAGAGATGAAGAAAATGATGATTGTGCGTGGTGGTTCGTGGTGGATGGTGGCTGCCGATTGGTGGTTTGTGGTGGTGTTCAGCGGCTGAGCAAGGGAGAGAGGAGGGGGCGGCTGGAGAAGAGAAGAAAGAGAGGGAGAGAGAGTGTGTGAGATAAGGTGAGAAAAAAATGAGAGAAAGGGAGTTAGGGTTAGGGTTTTGTTAGTTCCCACCCTTGACCCTTGACCGAGTTGACCATCTTTGACCTTCATGAAACTCGTTTGACTCGACCATTTTACAAGACTCATGACCCGTAAATTTATTTTGTCGTCATATTTAAACGTAACTTTTTAATAGCTTTCTAACGGATATAAACATGTCTATTTTTACTTATTAATTCTTTAATTTTAAGTATTTTACTTAATTTGACATTTCCACAAGACAACTAGTTTTCTTCCTGTTCTCGAGTCCACGTACAATTTTTCTAAAATCTAAATGCTCACAAAGTCCGAAATAAATACAAATCCATTTATTCCATGATAAAATCTTAAAGTCTAACGACGTACATAACGAACAAACTAAAAATGATTAGAAAAGTATTTCGGAAAGTACGGTCAGATGACGGTTGTCACAGGACGGCTCGTACATACTGTGTCGCACACCCTTTAGGTCATCAAAATAATCATGTGTGTTGTCGAACCGTGATGTGGTGGGGGCGTACTCACTTTGTCTGGCGGGCTGCGCAGGTGTGGGTTTGTTCGGATCGGGCACCTCATCTTCCCTCGGTCTAGTGGACTTGGATTTTCGAAGCCCAGGTGGGTTTTTGTTAAGATCCGACACCTACACCATTAGTAAGAATCAATTACCTAAACTGAGGTAGTTATATATGATGTATTTCTTTAATCAGCTCGAAAAATTTATGATATATTTTGTATACCTTTGGCGGCTTTTGTTTCGACCCGACTGGTCTTCCGCGTGTGCTCTTTTGAACAAGAGGATCTTTCACTAGTGTCTTACCGGGCTTAAACATGTCCTTAATCTTTGACAACCAATGTTTCTGTTGGGCCTTGGGTTGCTCAACCAAGAAATTCGTAAGACCATCTACGACTTTATGGACATTGTCTTCGTCTTCTATGCATGTCCATGGTGTTAAGTCAAGCTTTCTCCAAAATGGGTCTATCACATGAGGCTGAATACGAGTCCCTGCATTTTTTTGATATCAATAAGTATACGACATTATGTCCTTATGATGGAAAAAAAATGTAATAAAACATACTAACCGCGCTGCATGTACTCGACAATCTTGCAGGCACATGGTAGCCCGCAACTAGACTGAACCTTGCACCCGCATTTTTTTACGTGTCTTTTAAGGACTTTGTCTAAGCGTATGATTTCACCAGCCATGATGTCCAAAGCTTTATGTGAAAACTTTCCCAACAGGTCCTTCATACAGTTGTAGTTATGACTCCCCTTCCGGGTCCCGTTGCTGTACCCCAGTTGGCCCCTTATTTCTGTCTCTTGACCGATCAGGACAGAATTAACACATTGCAGGATTCTAGTAAATGTGCATTTCCCCCTCAACTCTTCCTTCAATAGGTGGTGCTCGGCCTCGACTCTGTTTGTGGTGTGGTTTTGGTAGTTGAGGTGTTCATCGGCCCAACATGAAACAAACTGCTCTCGGTACAAGGACAACCAATTATCGGTCAGGTACTTGTAAGCGCCTGGGAAAGCTGCCAGTTTATTCTTTAACTCCTTCTCGTATGACTTAAACTCGTCAAAAGTCCGAGATTGATAGACTTTTTCCCACCAGATGTTAAGCCTGTCAATGTTCACATCTTTCTTCATCCGCAATGCCGATTCGCAGTGTTTGATTATGTTTTGCCATATGTGGTACCTACACAGCAGGTGTTTTGCTTCCGGCATAACAACCTTCAAAGCTTTCATCAGGGCCAGCTCCTTGTCAGTAAGAATGACACGAACGGCAAAGCTTTCAACAAGGGTGGACTTGAGACATCGTAACACCCATTGATAATTCGCCTCCTGCTCGTTTACGATAAACGCATACGCTAAACTGAAGGTCTTTCCTGTTGAAGTCACGTTGACGATCTCAACTAGCGGCATGTTGTAGATGTTGGTTTTGTACGTGGAGTCTATTTCAATAACCTAGGGAAATGCGCGCCATAGGGTCATTGATGTTGGATGCATGAAAAACAGGTTCTACAAACGTCCATTTTTGATATTTGTGGTGAACTGGTAAAAGTAGCTTTTCTCCTGCAACAGTGAGAACATAACCTGCGAAAAGTGAACAAGATATAGTAAATAAGTCACTTCCAACAACGTAGTACATAATCACTAATTTGATGTTTGTATCTGCATTGGAGTACGCCCTCCTTGGCCCGATCTCCGTCTCGATTTCATGAAGTTGGTAATGTCTCCTCTGCGAGTCAGGTTTCCCGGAAATTCAAGTTTGAGGTTTACTAGGATCTGAAATGGGTACAAACCGCGATCCGATTGGTTCCCCACATATTCCTTTTTTTATCCATCATCCGTCTCGCATACGCATTCCCTTGCAGATCGGTAGTTGGATCATGATCGGTAGTCGCATACGCATACGCCCAGGGCGGCCTATTAAAGTGAATGGACAACCTATCTTGGTGGACCGTTTGGGTGGCCCAATTAACCTTGCATCGCACGCTCCACCGTGGTGACATATAAGTGTCACTTTATTGACCACCTCTTTTGAGTTTTTGTTCGTCCGCCCTTATGACTAGAGCATAACCTAAATCCATTGCTGTTCTTTGAGCCCACTCCGTCAATTCTTCAACGGAACCAAACACCTCATCGGTTTCTAAGTCCCCAGCTTCGCATTCAAATTCACCGTCTGCATCAGGTTGCTCAAACACATTATCCGGCACTTCAATACGTACATTTTCTAGGTCTGCCCAAATATCCTCCAAACTATTCATCTGAAACAATTCAAGTAAACATCTAGTTCATTAACTATTCATAATATACACATATGTATAATATCTATATTTATATTCATAATATATATATAGAGGCGTATACGTCAAAATAACTGTGTTAAATATAATTGGAATATGGCTTTGAAAATGAAATTTGTGACTGAAAACGAAAGTTATGCGTATGAAAACTAAAAGATTGAAAACGAAAGTTATGTGTATGGACCGCTACGAAATATACAATTTATACTGCAGAATCAAGATGGGCTAACATACTCTGGCCAATTACCGAATTATTTCAGAAAGGGTTGCCATACTCTTATCCTATCAATGGCGAATAACGATTACCGAGACTGTGAATTGTTAGAGGGGGCCCCACTATTAGCGGCGAAGTCGCCGCTAATACCTCTGACGTGGCGACCTTTTGTCAGTCAATGTTGCAGGTGTCGGGGACCCACTATTTGCGACGACGTCGCCGCTAATAGTCTAATGGGGTTGACCGTTGACCTAGTGGTGTTACCCTGTGCCTTAGTCAAATATGACAATGAAGAAAGTGGACACCTACACCACAAAAAAGAGGTCTTAGAGCATAGGGTGTGGTTCCCTTATGCCGACCCCGTGATATGACATGACACTCGGTGTTATTTAATTTACCATAATGGCTTAGTTGGCACTGAGCTGAGACCACTCAACCAATTTCATCCACTTGAAAATTTATGTAAAAGTTAATTCTTTATCCACATTCTTCATATTTTTGTCGTTGCTCGGCATTCCATTTATTTGTTGGAGTTTAGTGAATCTTGGTCAATATATATTAATTAATGGATTGTGGGGCTTTTATATAATATCAAGAGGATAAGGGATAGAATGTTGGATTGCTTTAATGTTATATCAGGTCGTGCCTTCGGGGGTTTATTTAGGGGTATTTCTTCCTACTAGGTATCCGGGTGAGGGGGCTTTTTAGAGCGGACCCGGTTAAGATAACGTAAGCTAGATCCTCTGTTGCGAGCAAATGATCATCACCTTTCAAAAAAAAAAGGACATATTGCAAATATATATAGGGGATGGTAGTATAAGGCTCTTAGATACCTAAGTTTTGGTGTGAAACACTCGATATTGTTTTTTTAATCCATAAAACGCATGGGGGTCCAAGCATTGATATTAAAAATATTAAAAAAATTTGTATGTGAGGGGTTTCACACCTAAACTTAGGTGTCGGACAACCTTATATTCACTTTTCTCACATATATGTATATATATATATATATACATGGGGGAAGAGAGTAAAAGGTTGTCCCATACCCAAGCTTAGGTATGAAACCTCTCACATACAATTTTTTTTAAACCATAAAGTTCATGGGGACCATGTGTTTTATTAATTATAAAACAAATATTAAAATATTATTATGTGAGGGGTTCCAAACCTAAGCTTGGGTGTGAGACAACCTTATATTCACTTTTCCATATATATATATATATAGACAATTAAATAAGAACAGTTTTAAATAAGAACTAATTATCACACTTAAAAACTACATTTTGATGCATTGAAAGACCATAAAACTAACATAGTGTATAACTAATTATCATTATTTAAGTGATTAACAACACATTAGCCTGTCAAAATCAAGAAAATCATGTTTTTTGTTTTGTGCATCCATCTTGGATACATATTCTTCAAAATGATCCATCCAACAAAAAACATGATTTGTTTGATTTTGACGGATCAATGTATTGTTAAACACTTAAATAATAATAATTAGTTATGCACTATGTTAGTTTTATGGACTTTCAATGCATCAAAATGATGTTTTTAAGTGTTATCACCGATCTTATTTTAAAAGTGTTCTCACCGGAGTGTTACCTTATATATATATATATATATATATATATATATATATATAGATAAATTGTGAAGGAATAAGAGATTATTTAATGTTTCATCAATATGGATATCTTGATTTAATTTTTTTTTTAAAAAACTAGCTAATCTATATATAATTAAAAGTTCTATCATGGTAGTGGCAAAATTGACGCTTCCTTGACGTTTTATCGATGAGTATTTAAATAGGGTTATTAAAATACTTAATAGGGTTAATTACTTTAGTAGAGTATATTTATGATTTTATTTATTTCATTATGTATTTTACACTCATATAATAGAGTGATTAATTATTAAGTATCTACATACATAATTAGTTAATGATAATTATTAATATATACTGATTATTAGTTTATTGCACATGCAATTATCGTGACTTAATAGCAAGTTTATATTGTGTTATTATTGTGACAAGTTGTACATATATATATGAAAGCATGCAATAAAATCATATTGTAATTAAAATTTAATCAAGAACAAAAGTCCAGTAATCGAAATCAACAACAAAAGCTCAGTTGATAAACCCATTACCCAAGCCAAATAATATCCATCCATTTTTTTAACCTTACCGTTCATTAAAAAAATAATTCATTTTATTTCCTCTTCCTTTCTTTAGCTTAATTAAAACAAAAAAAACCTTTCATATCCTCTTCGTTTCTTTCCTTGATCGGGTGGTACGATCCATGGCTTTTGGCTTTCAAGTTCAATAAAACGGTCATTCAATCCTTTTAAGGGTAACCGATTGCACTTTACAGCATATGAATGGTCCATTTTTATGATATTTAATTTAGGTCATGTAAGTTGTACATATGTTTCTTCCCCTTTCTATGTTAATTCAGATTTTCTCTGCCTTCCCGTTTCTAAAATTTTTCAACTTTTCATTTCACTTTATTTTATATTAAATGGGTTCCATTTTCAGGTAGGTTGATGATGATGAATACGTGATTTGGCTTGCAACAAAGTTTGTTTAATCTATTTTTCTTTTAGAGGTATTTTTCTTTGACCTACAGTTATATTATGGGTTAAATGGTTTGTAGGTGTTTGTTGCTTCATAATCTTGATAAATATTATGGGTACTAATCTTATTTAAGAAGTCAATCATGAATATATTTGATTATTATTGATGATATAAAGTTTTGATATTTGATTATTCTTACAATGTGTGCAAGCTTTTTTGAAGAAAACATTTGTTGATCACTCTCTATCTCAAATCATTCACGGATATTTTCATACTGTCATCCGGTTGTATCTCTTGGGGTATTTTATTTTCTTCTTTGTTAATCCCATCAAAAAATTAGACATAGATTGTTCCATATTATATCATTTGCCTATGTTTTGTTCACTTATATATGTAATTATTTTATACGTATAAGATGTTCGATGAATTGCCAAAATAAAACTTGAGTGTTTACCAATCATATTTTTGTGGTTTATTTCATTATCGGTATGCCAAGGCATCTGGAAAATTGGTATACTTTTCCAACCCGATGCATTATCGGATGCCTTTTGAACCAGCAGCCCAAAATGAAGTACTAATGTTTGCACGTTTATTTCGTCAATAGTAATTACATATATTATACGAGATGTATCTGATCATAGTTAAAACATTTATGACGTCTCTCATTTTTTACATCGACTTTTGATTGTAAGTGTCTTTTTGTTTAGGTGACAATATCGGCTAATGGAGAACGAGAAAGATAGGTGAGTTGATTGCCAAGTCCATGGAGAAAGTTAGCAAAGAGAGTGTCCTTAAAAGTTTGGAAAGAATGTGTTTCCTTACATTTGTTAAATCTCAAGTAGCTCTCCCGTAAGATAGACTTGGTCATTTCCCCTGGTTTTGATGATTTGACAAGCTGTATGGTTGTCACTTAAGTGAGAACTGCCAATTGTGTGGTATGCAGATGGAGAAACGACGATCAATTGCTTATTAGCTTATGTTTAAACAATTATAGTGGTTGTTGTTTTGTTACATTTCGTAGTTAAAAATGAATTTTTATTTTTGGAAGATCCTTATATATTGATTATTGTTTGTAAATATGAGAGTCATCACAAATGGAAGGAGATTCTTTAAAAATAGTAGTGATTACGGGTTTTGGTAAAGCCAAAAGTAAGATTATGCATTTGTTAACTACTATGTAAACCCGGTGCATGATCAAAAAACTTCACCGAAGACGTAAGACTAACCAAATTATCCGGCCGTGCATCGCACGGGCCTTCACTCTAATTACATTTAATAGATATACATACATAAAAGTTTATGCGAATGCCATTAATATTGAGAAAAGTATACTCGATTGATTACTAAAAACATGTATAGTTAATTGAGGATATGTAAGAACAAGTAATTAAGCTTAACAATAAAAGTTTATATATTATTTAATGGACACTATAAATTCAACCATTTTATCACACAACTTCTAGCACTTTACAAAATTTTAACCTTTATAATTTTATATACTTTCACCTATATTAATCATCATCCAAAAATGTCATCATCTAGTTCATTAGAAAGTGACTCTGATATCTTCACAGTCTTTCAAGAAGGTATTAATTTAGCAATTCAATCGTCCAATGATGAAACAGAAAGCTCGATGGCACCAAGACGAAGAAGGAGGCGTCTTATTAGAGATTGAACCGGAGCCAATGAACGATTAATGCTTATTATTAGTGAATTATTAATGTAGTGTTAATTATTATTAGTTAAATAAATATGTAATTTTAATTATTATTAGTAAACTATTAATGTAGTTTTTCATTTTACTTCGTGAATCATGATGCATGCAGTCGTCATTTTTTTTAGTATATGTAGTTTAGTAAATGTATATCAGTCACCAATCTTACTTACTGTCAAAGTGCATGCAATCGTCAATTTTAACGGTTGGATGTTATATATGTGTAGCTTTAGGCTTGTAGCAATCAATTTCTATATATAAACTTAGTTCAGTTGTATTGTGTTCTACTTTTTAATATCTTGTGATGTATTAAATAGAAAGATTAAAAAAATGGTGCACTGCGTTTTGGATGGTTTTGCATTCATAATTGCCTGTAATTGATGAAATTGTGAAAGCTGATGTGATGTTGAGGTGACATTCTGGGTAACAGGGCGGCCCTAGCTATGGGCGGGCAGGGCGATAGCTCGGAGCAAGAACGTAATAGGGGGCAGAAAAGTTTAGGGACAATCAAAACCAGATCTTAACATGTTTCGAGATCTTCAGCGGTTATTAAACTTGATGATCAATATCACTGAACAATATTATTTCCCTTAATAATAAATGAAATATGTTTTATTTAGTTCTATGGTGAGGTAAAAAATGAAAATAAAACTTATGTTGGTGTTTTATTGGTGGTTTGCAAACGGGGTTCTCAGAGGTTGCGTTTGGTTCACAGAATGTGATGGAATTTGATAGAATTGAAATTGAATTTCATTCCTTAGTGTGTTTGGTTGGTTAAAGATGGAAGAATCACATTCCGTTGGAATGTTAACATTCCATCATTTGATAGAATCTCCATTCCTTGGGGATGAGGGAAGGAATTTCATTCCGTCCCTCACTTGAATCTTTAAAAAATCAAAAACATTCCGTCAAATTCCATTCTTTCAGATTCCAATTCCTTTAAAAGATTCCATTCCTTTCAAAAATATTATGTGAACCAAACGCGCCCTCAATTTCTCATGGAGAAGAAGACAAACAGTGTGCCTTTTTTCATTTGTTTTCCTACAACTCTTTATAAAAATCCAAAAAGTTATATTAGTCCCTTGACTATGTGGGTTTTTGTTATAGACACTATGCAGCTATTTGAAAAGCCCATATTTTCAACTAGGTAGCTCGAGTCGCCCGATGGGCGGCATCGGCTTTTGAAAATATCTGCGTTATCAAATACTATTCTTTCGTAAAACTTTTATAAAGAAACGCATAAATCAAAAGAAAACAAAAGAAAAATTTGATAAAATATAAAAAATAGACAAAATATTAGTAAAACATAAAGGTATAAAAAAAAGATGTTACAAAAAATTTATAAAAAAAAACAAATTATATAAGTTTAGGGGTTTCAAATAATAAAATAGAAACAGGAGGGACAGAAAAGTAAAAAGAAAACAAAGGAGGGACCAAAATGTAAAAATTTTACTATTAAATACAAACTTTAAAATAAAAAGAGGTTGGGAGAGGTTGAACCCGTGACCTCCACCCCTTAAGACATAAAAAACAACCACTGAACCAAATCCATTTTATGTTTAATAATTGCTAATTCTTTTATTTATCTTCAATGTGCAGATAAAGACAAAAAAAACACTGTTCACATCCTATTCCCTTATTAGAGTAAATAATATTTTAGGCAACATGATCTTATTTTACGTATATATATTTCTTTTTCCTAAACTAAAGGTTTTCATTATATCTAAAGTGTGCACTTCAGAGTCCATTTCGATGATGATGGCTGGGGTCTTCTTCCCTTTTTGGCCACTAACCACTCGCTCGCCGGACGCTCGGGCTCCGCGTTTCAAGTTCGTTTTTTTTTATTAGTTTGTTAAATAAAAATTTTGATAATGTAAATGTTCTAAGACTATTGTAAACATTTTATTACATGTTCGATAAATTATGTTTACAAACTTTAGAAGCTTCTTAAAAAGTAATAGTTATTTTGCTTTTGTTAATACTATATTTTACTTGAAAGAATTTGATAAAATATTTTGTTTATTAATTACGAAATATAATGAGGCACTATTGCACTAAATGTGTTAGAAATTTGAATGCATTCAAAATAGGGTTTTTTTTAGCTTCAGTATACAATGATTAATAACTTTTACATCAAAATGCACAAAATAACATTGTTTAGGTGACTAGTAATTTAAAAAATTTAATAGAGTTAGTTTCTTTAACATCTTATTTATTTAAAAATTATTGGCGTATAAATGAGCCCCAAGATTAATAATGTTATAAACCCTGGAGTCTTTTTCTTATAAAATTTTAATAGGGGCAAATTCTGGCTATTTCGCCCTTAGCGTCAAAAACTCAGGACCGGCCCTGCTAGATAATCCTGTGTTCTGGATCCATACCTGATGCTTAGCGCAGGATTTGCAAAAATTACTTGATTTAGTCAAAGAAAAAGAAGCTGAAATATTAGGTCATCTCCAATGAAGATCCCATGCCAGTATGCATATCGAACGTCAATATACCTCCATTGGAGCTTCAATATGCCTCCACTGGAGCTTCAAAATGCCGTCCAGTTTGCTCACTCGAAATGCATGGCAGCTTATTGAAGGCATTCTGATTAAGTGGGCCTTTGATTCTTTTTTTATTGTTTTTTCACATTTGACCAGTATAGATTCATGGTTTATTGTATCATTTTTTGTTCATTTTTTTGTTATATCTTATTTTAATTAATTTTTTGTTTTATAATTTTGAACTGTATGTATATCAGTATATAGATATCGTTCTTTAGTGAATTGAATTGAAGAAGATATGGCCATATAGTTGGTGTAACCATATGACAGTGGGGCCAGTTGTATTATTTTATAGTGAATAAGCATCCTGAAATATAATAAATTTTGGACAAATATATATAATGTGAAATAATTAAATTTGTGTTCATTGTATGTAACTTTAAATTATGTGTATTGTATGTAAGAAAGTGTATCCGGCCAATCAGAAATTAAGAAGTGGCAGCTATATATGGTTGTCATGTATGAATTCTTACATACAATACACATAATTTAAAGATGATTACATATAATGAATACAACTTTAGTAATTTCACACTATAAATATTCGTCCAAAATTTGTTACATTTCAGGATACTTATCCATATTTTATATATATATAACTTTTATTTATTTAAGTTTTGTTGTTTGTTTTAAATTATGTAAGTTTTTTTTATATATATAAAAATTGTTATTGATGTGTTTTTAATTTTACTATTAAAATTTGTTTTTCAAGTATTAAGATAAATATATTTTATTTAATGAACTCTATTTTTTATTTAATATAATGCTTTTTTAATATAATGATTTTATACTTAATATAATGTTTCATATTTAATTTAGTGTTTTTTTCTAATAATATAATGAGTTTTTTTTATTTAATATCAATGGGTTGAATTGAAGATAAAATGAGTTGAGTGTGTTGGTTCAATGTTCATGAATCATTTGCTTATTTGTTGTTGATGTTGCCAGAATGCCTGGGCATTTTGTTATTGCCATTGGAGATGGCCTTAGAAAACGATTTTAAGCTTGAAAATGTTGAGAAAAGAATGGCTCGGGTGACTTCTAGTTATCATGCGGCAGTCACTCAATTGGAATCTGATATGGATTGACAGACGAATTAAGCTCATTGGTAAGCAGAAATCACAAAGGGCCTTGTTGCAATGAATGATAATGATTCACATTCATGTTTCCGTTTCATTTTCATTTCAACCAAACATCTTTTATTTTTATTTTATTTTTACGTCTTTAAAACAACACTTTAGATACGTTGTTATTAGAGTTAAAGAACTATGATAACTAGAACTTTTAATTGGATGATGCAGGAGAACCGGTTCACTGTAGATACGTTGTTATTAGAGTTAAAGAACTATGATATAGTATTAGGTGTTCAATGGTTGGCAACTCTTAATGACATAGTTAGAGACGGAGGCAGAATATATATCTCGAGAGGGCAATTTAATACATTAGTCTTACATTTTGTATGTGTTCGCTATATTTACTTTTTTTTAATACGAGCAATTCCAAATATACATTTAAATTTAGAAAAAATTACATTGTACAATATAGGAGTGGGGGTAGCTACCTGCACTGCCCCAAGGTAACTCTGTCCTTGGATATAGTGTGGAATTTTAAGAATTTAACAATGAAGTTTATTTTAGGAGACAAGTAGTTTGAATTGAAGGGAGTGTGGAAACAAGGAGTTAGTTTATGCTCAGTGGAGAAATTGCATAATGTGCTTAGTCATACAGGAGTAGTGCAAAATGAGTTAGTAGCCTAGGCAGAAACCAATTGTGAAAATGCAATGTGTCAACCATTGCTTAAGGGTTATGAGCCTGATAAGGAATTAGAGAGATTATTAGCAAGGTTTGATTATATGTTTCAAGTGCCAAGAGGATTACCACCAAATGGGAGCTGTGACCACAAAACTATGTTGAAAGATGATAAAGTCAACCTCAATCTCAAATCATATAGGTATCCTAAGACACCAAAGGATGTTATAGAAGGATTGCCACAATAAATATTAGATACTAGAGTGATTAGGCACAACAGTAGCCCATTTGCTACTCCATTGGTATTGGTTAAGAAAAAAGATGGTACATGGAGGATGTGCATTGATTATAGACAACTGAATGCAGCCACAATTAAGGATGTTTATCCCATTCCGTTGATAGGGGAGCTTTTAGATGAATTGCAGGGTGCTAGAATCTTTTCAAAATTAGATTTAAGGTCAGGGTATCACCAAATAAGAATGTATGAGCCTGACATCGGTAAGACTGCATTTAAGACACATGCTGGACATTTTGAGTTCTTAGTGATGCCATATGGACTCAAAAATGCTCCAACCACATTTCAGTCTTTGATGAATAATGTGTTCAAGCCATTATTGAGGAAAAGCACATTCATATTTTTTGATGATATATTTGTTTATAGTCAATCATGGTCTCAGGATATGGAGGATTTGGAGTTGGTTTTGTCTATTATGTGGGATAATGATTTGAAAGCAAAGAAATCCAATTGTGTATTTGCACGGGAAAAAAATTGAGTATTTGGGTCATATTATTGATAAGAAAGGGGTTGCTACTGATCTAAGTAAAATTAAAGTTGTCATGGAATGGCATACACCAACCAATGTTAAGCAATTGAGAGGGTTCTTAGGGTTACGATGCAATTATAGGAGGTTTATACGAAATTTTGGGATAATTGCCAAACCTCTAACAAAGTTAACCAAAAAGAACAATTTTCCTTGGAATTCTAGAGCTGAATAGGCCTTTGTTCAGCTCAAAACAACATTAAGCAATCCACCAGTGTTGAGTTTACCAGATTTCACAAAAGTTTTTGTGATAGAGACAGATGCTTTTTGGTAAAGGATTAGGTGCCATGTTGATGCAGGACAAACCCCCAATTACTTTCACGAGTAAAGCTTTGTTAGCCAGACAACAAGTAGAGTGGCATCACTACTTGATAAACAACCATTTCATTATTCAAAAAGACCACCATAGCTTGAAGTATCTCACTTAGCAGTCCATTGTCACACCATTGCAACAAAGTGGTTATCACAATTGATAACATATGATTTTGAAATTTCATACAAGAAGGGAGATGAAAATGTAGTGGATGATGGCTTATCTAGAATTCAAGGGCTTTCTTTGTTACAAATGGGAATCAGTACAATGGATCCCTTATTATTGGATAGAATTAAAGTTTCTTGGCAGGAAGATTTGGGAGTTAAAAAAGTTTTGGAGACTGTACAGCAAGAAGGAGTTGTTCCGCACAGATCATGGGATGGTCAAATATTGAGAAGAAAAGGCAAAACTGTGGTTGGAAAGGTACTTGAATTAAGACAAGATATCATCATATTGTTTCATGCTTCTGCTGTGGGAGGTCGGGGTACCTACTTTGGAAAGAATTCTATTTTATTGGAAGGGATGTGTTAAAGATGTCAATAAGTTTGTGAAGGAATGAGGCATATGTCAAATATCCAAATGTGAGTTAGTCCCATATCCTGGATTATTGAAGTATAACATTCGTCATTTTGATCCGTCAACATAACGGAACAAGTAGTTTTAAAATGAGTCAACTTTGATAAAGTAAGCTTTTGTTATGAAAATGTAGGCATATGATAATCGTTAGAAACGTAAGATTTCAAAATAAAAAATTAATACTTTACTTGAGTGCTACGAATCATGTTCCAAACCTACTTATAGGGGTAGCAATAGGATGGGTATTTTCAGGGATCTTAATTCTCATTCTCATACCCGGCTTCCACTTGCAAAATTCATTCCCTTCTTCATCCCCGTCGTGGAATTAAGTTACGTCCTTATACACGTTCCGATCAAGTACCGAGGATCCCCATGAGGTAACCAAATATATTTTTTGAATATTCATAAATTCATTAAAGTAGAAGATAACTAAGAGAATGGGTAGTTTGACTTTTCATTCATAAAGTATGATTATAATTATATGAGCATAGTTCTCGCGCATTGCAGTGGCGGTGGAGATGAAGGACGGTGGTGGAGATCGAGGGAGACGGTGAAGAAGGAGGACGACGACGGAGGGTGATAGAAGATCAATAAAAGTGTGTTATGATTCTAAAGATCGGAGAAATGAGGGTATATAAGAGTTTTTTGTTTAAATTAGGGTATTTTAAGAAGAAATAATATGCTTAAGGTTTATTATGGGAATAGTGAAAAAGATGCTTAATTTCCAAAAATAAAAATCCAATATGTTTTATAGAGTATAGTATAAGTTTGTGAAGGAATGAGGCATATGTTAAATATCCAAATATGAGTTAGTCTCATATCCTGGATTATTGAAGTATAACATCCGTCATTTTGATCAGTCAACATAACAGAACAAATAGTTTTAAAATGAGTCAACTTTGATAAAGTAAGCTTTTGTTATGAAAATGTAGGCATATGATAATCGTTAGAAACGTAATATTTCAAAATAAAAAAATTAATACTTTACTTGAGTGCTAAGAATCATGTTCCAAACCTACTTATAGGGGTAGCAATAAGATGGGTATTTTCAGGGATCTTAATTCTCATTCTCATACCCGGTTTCCACTTGCAAAACTCATTCCCGTCCCCATCCCCATCGTGGAATTAAGCTACGTCCTTATACACGTTCCGATCAAGTACCGAGGATCCCCATCAGGTAACCAAATATATTTTTTGGATATTCATAAATTCATTGAAGTAGAAGATAACTATGAGAATGGGTAGTTTGACTTTTCATTCATAAAGTATGATTATAATTATATGAGCATAGTTCTCGCGCATTGCAGTGGCGGTGGAGATGAAGGACGGTGGTGGAGATCGAGGGAGACGGTGAAGAAGGAGGACGATGACGGAGGGTGATAGAAGATCAATGGAAGTGTGTTATGATTATAAAGAATGGAGAAATGAGGATATATAAGAGTTTTATGTTTAAATAAGGGTATTTTAGGAAGAAATAATATGTTTAAGGGTTATTATGGGAATAGTGAAAAAGATGCTTAATTTCCAAAAATAAAAATCCAATATGTTTTATAGAGTATATAGTATAGATATAAACTAATAACTGCCTTAATCTATCTATAACTAAAATAGGAGGTCGGCTATACACTTGGTATTACTAAGAGCCTTTTTTGCGCATATAATTCTCTCCTAATTACTCTAGGTGCTCTGTCCTTTTTTCTATATTTTTTTTCTTATTAAATATATAATTATATATAAAACTTTATTATAATTTTTTTTTATTAGCAATTGTAGGTTGATTATGACTTCTTCTTTTACTACAAAATGTTTTATTCCTTTTAAATTTATTTTGTTCATGTTTGCTCATTAATTTATTTTGTTCACTATTTATATTTTTTTAAAAATTTAAAATATGACATATATTTTGTTATTTTTTTGGATGAAAAAAAGACCGTGTTGGTTCATTTTGAAGATTTAAACTTAACACATGTTAATTATCATCTAAGACTTTGTGTTGTGCATGTATGGACTACGTCGGATTGTAACAACACGAAAGAAATCAAAACACTTGAGATGATTTCTGTTGATGACTTGGCATGTTTTTTTCAAAACAATTTTTTTTGATAAATTTAATGATTATATTATATTGTTGATGGTCATTGCTTATTTAAATTGTATTAAGTTTTTAGTCAATGCATTTGGATTATATTTTTTTCTAACTTTTAAGAGTTTTTATGTTTTGATATTCATTTGTTTTGTTATTTATTATATTGATATTTAATTTTGATATAGGAGTATATATTTTGATGTACCGCTGTGACCACATGAGCCCATAGATAAAGGCTAGAGGCACAGATCAAATTTTTGCCAAAGGCAAATAAAAAAACCATATCTTGTGATCCAAATTTTGAATCGAGTCGAGTTGATACCTATGCTCCCTTCCCTTATTATTAGAGAAAAATTACATTTTTGGTCTAACGGAGTTCAACTTTTGTCATTTTCACCTTTAAGACTAAAAGTGAAAAAATATACAACTTCAGGGACCATAAACGTAAAAAACCTTGATCTGGAAAAATTAACTTTTATATTACCCATGTCTTTTCAACTCTCATCTTCTTCTTCCTTCATCATCCTCATTCATCCCAAAACCCAAAATTTATATTCAATCTTAATAAAACTCATTTACAACAGCTACAATCCTACAAATTCTAACAAACATCAATTATATAAACATGTATCTATTAGTATTATTTATCTAACCCAAAATGAACCACATTTAATCTTACAAATTCTAACCCAAAATGGACAGCAAGACGACTTGACAAACCGACCAACCAACTTGACCATGACTCACAAGCTTGACAACAAATGACGACAAATGACGACATGCCCAACCCCAACCAATGTAAGCAACAACGATCGACACGACTACCAACGATTTAACTTGACTTTCGACGACAAACGTAGCCCTTTATAATTAACGTAATACTAAAAATCGACTTGTGGATAGCTCTCATGTATCTTATCTAAGTAGGCAAAGTAATATTAGTCAAGTGGGGGTATAACTAAGGGTTCTAATAAGTAATGCAAACATCGGATTTGGTTATGTGTCTTTTGTACCAAGAATCGTTTTAAAGTTTATTTTCAAAAGGCTCATTTTGAACATTCCTTAGACAATGAATTCAATCACTCCATGTTACATCTTTAGCTCGTCGTAGTTGGCCACCCTACGCTTTGCTAAGGAGAACACTTTATGATCGAATTTATTCTTTAAGAGATGTTCGACTTAATTTTTTTGAAAATACGTAGGTTATAGTAAAAAAATTTTCTATAACCTTGGCTCTTGATACCATTTTTCTATAACACCCCGACTACGGCGGAAACACGAGATGCCACAGAACGACATGGTACAAAAGATTAAATGGAAAACGTCTTAATTAAAGTCTTAAAACCATTCCAAATTAAACGATTACATAGTTCAAAGTAAATTATTAAAAATCATAACATAAGTCCAAATCCGAAATAAAAGATAAACTTGTTTGCATTACAAGTCTTCGTTCACCATGCAAACACAATGTCCAAAAGCGGTCCATAGGCAAACCTACTGCTCTAAACCTGAAAAGCATGAAGAAAAAGTGTCAACTACGAGAGTTGAGTGAGTTCATAGGTTTTTAACTAATACAATAAGCATATATACATATCATTACGAAATAAATTAGGAATCACCAATTTTCATGAACATTTCCAATTCATCCTTTGATAAACGTTTGTTCAACTCACTTTTAACCCATGTAAATAAATCCTTGTCATATGACCACAAGGGTCTAATTCCATTATCTTAGATGAGTATATGCTTGAGCCACTACTACTACCATTTTATTCAAGTCCGATTACAATTCAATAATTCAATTCATAGCACAAGCTGTCAATCAAGTGCCGTAACATTAATAACAATGATGATAATGGGTCGTGCCATGGAGACGCCCGATTATCTTAAGGTAGTTAGAACACCCGGGGGCCAGACTAGAAGTGGAGGTTGTCACGAAGGCAACCAACCTTCCAACGGTACGCTTTGGGTGGGCGGACGAAACCTAGTTGCGCAACTAACTAACTACAGGCCTCCACTTTCGGAGTAAATAGTAGTGTACCGAACGCCGCGGTTTGACAGAAGTCAAGCTCATCACATAAATCCTTTATTATCATTTCATACTCATATATCAAGAATCATTTCATATAACAAACTCTCTTTCAAGAAACATTGCATATATAGAAAGTAGTTTCATTTATCATGCTTTTCACCCCGAAAGTAAAACACATAAAAGAGTTTGAAAGGGGGCTATGACTCACTTGATTTGAGAGTAATGGGGGCTGATCAAATACGAGATGTGTGCCTAGTGATGTCGTTCCCCAAGCAAGCCTAAACCATGGTATTCAAATATACACAACGTAAGTGCGTGTTACATGAACTAGTGAACTAGATCATGAGATTTATGCTAGTAGGCTTGCCTATCTTTGGTTGTTACTTCATTATGGAATCGAAGTGTATTATGATGTTCAAGATGTTTGGTTAAATTGGAATTGATGGTAAGAGTAGTTTTTGCGTTAAGCGTTTTTGCGCGTTTGTTGGAATTTCGGTAATTCGGCTTTGATTCGCGAGATTTCTTTTGCACACTTTGCTTTGTACTACTATTTGATATTGGTACAGTAGTATTTTGGATTTTAAAATATATTTTCTGATTTATATTAATTTCCTTGATTTATTATTATTTAATTAATTATTTATTCCATTTATTCATTAATTAATTAAATAATTCCTTATAATTATTCTTAGGTTCTTAAATTACCTTTAAAATTTATAGATAATTATTTTGATTATCTACTGAGTATTATGCTTTTAAACTTGTAATATTATTTATTTATTTAAGCTTTATTACTTATTTATTTAATAATAGTGATTAATTAGTGATTTTTAACTTAGTTAGTTATTCTTAAATTATGTAAAACTTGGTTCTTTCCTTGAAATTACTTTTCTCCAGTAGTTTTAAGTTATTTTAATCCTATTTATGTGATTTTGTCCAAGTTCATGATTTATATAATTTATTATTGATTTATTTATTCCTTAAAATCCCTTTTAAATTCACTAAATTATAAAAACACTTAGAAATCATCACAAGAGTTTTTGTCTAAAATCCCAGGCCCTTTTTAGGCAACTTTTATCAATAAAAATTTGTAACCATTCAATCTCTCATGTGTTCTTATAATTTGAGGGCTTTTAAATATAAAATCGTTTACCGAAATAGTGATTTTTGCCTCATTTCTCAACCAATTTAAATGCTTCAAAAGGGATTTTTGTTCTTATTTCATTTTGTCCAGAATGTCCATCATATTTTGATGACCTAAGTCGTGATTGTGGTGGTGGTGTGCTATGTGCAATTTTGTGCTTTCGGTTGGTGATTATTTGACCCGAAAAGACTATTTTTGAGCTTATTCTTGCCATGCATCAAATGACTTGAGTTTTATACTTTTAATATGTCATATTTCCAGTATGTTCATCACATTTTCATGGTCATATAGTTATGGTGCATGTGTGTGCTCAAAATGCATTTTAACAAGTTTTCGGTTTTCGATTTCAAGCCTATTTTGCCTTGTTTGGTTCCATAATCATATTTTTGTTATTACTATAATTTTTCCAGAATATTAACTTTGATTTTAACACATTTTTCACTTATGACAAGCCTAGCTTCATCTCATAAGCCAAACAATAATCCAACCTTCTTAAATCTAGCATATATGCACTTAAATCAATACTTTTTAACATAAAGCTTTAACTATCAAAAATCCATCATCATAAAAATATATTTTTCATGAAATATTCCAGAAATATATATACAAATATTTATACATCATGTTCATCTTTTTATATAAAAAGTTACTTTACAATCTATCAACACATATCCACCTTTTTGATGCTAGCTTTTATAGATCCAACACTTTATCAATAAAATCTATATTTTTATAAATATTTCCAGAAATATTACTTTCATAATATGTATGAATATAGCCATCTTTCAAAGAAAAAATCACATCAAAGACTATTAAACTTATATCCACACTTTTGGGTCTTAAACTAGTTGAATCCTTGGATCTTTCTTCATGGATTCAACATGCATGAACATGGAAAGAAAGATCCTATCAACTTTGCCCTCATCAAGTGTATTTTCAAAAGAAAACATGAGGAAAACACAATCTTTTGATAAAACCTTTTTAATATAAACAAGAACAAGATTAATCTAATAAAGAGATGAAGATATATACCCTTGAAGATCACTTCTAGATGATGAAAAATGGCAGATTTTCGTGGCCTATATCTCCAAGAATACCCTTATTCAACACTTGAAACAACCCTTAAACTATTCTTGAATCAACCCTTTGTTTATCTAACCTACAACCCTTATTATTATCAAGTATTAAGGTTGATTGTTGTTGGTTTTCTTCTTGTTTCTTGGCTGCCGAAAAAAGAGAGAGAAAAGGGAGAGAAGAAGAGTGTTTTTGAGAGAGAATTGATTAGTGTGTGTGAAATGGGAGTGTAGTGTGTGTTGGAGTGGTGAGTTCCAAGACTTAAGGCATGCAAAATTTGAAATGGAGGGATGTATGTGTGTGAAGGGGGGGGGGGGGGGCGGCCTCATGGGGGGGGGGGGGGGGATTTGGAGGGGTTTTACTTTTTTTTTTTTATATAAAATTTTGTTGTATAAGTATAAGTGTAGGTATATGTTAAGTGTGGATTTAATTTGTAAGTTTTTGTTAGTAAAATATAAGTAATTGGTTGTTTTAGTTAGGAATATGTATATGTGTGTATAAGTCATGTATATTTATGTGTGTGGATATACTTTTGTATTTTTAGTTGGTTACATAGGTCATTGGTTGTAAATTTGTATTAATTTTTAAGCTTATATGCTTACTTATTAAGTTTTCGACGCTTTTACGTACATAATACGTCCATTTATATTTTTAGTTGAAAATTTTATTTATCATGATCATATCCTCTTGATTTGGTTTTATTTTTGATTTGTTGGGCAATCCATAGGAATTTTGATTGGTATCTCAATTTGCGAGCCTTAAGTTATTATTATCGCATCGATTGATCACCTCTAAAAATTTTTGTTCCGAGGTACTTTCATTAGGAAATTCTTTTACATATTATTAGCTTTAGATTACTAATTTGGGGCATTACCTACTAGCTTCAAGTATAACTAGGGCTTGCGGGAACGTAAACAACCTAACTAGCACATATATAATATTAAAAGTACGGTTGTTACAGATTCAAGATATAAGGATTATACCATGATAAAGTAGACTCTCTCACGATTCCAGCAATAGGTCATACGCCTAAAACGGACTTACGGTTCAAAAGTTATAAGCGTTTGAAGTTGACATAAGAAAAACGTTTGAAAACTGATCAGCAACATTCCACTGCGCCGTAGTGGGGTCTGACCCTTCCCACTGCGCCGCAGTGAGATATTTCTGCCCCCAAACAAGCAGCTCCAACACCCAAACGACCCACAACTCATTTAGACTCAATTTCTTGACACAAGACACGAATTTGCAACTCATGAACTCAACTTTTGACATACATAACATGTTTCAACTTCAACCAACACAATCCCTTACCAAAACTTGATCCATTAACACAAAATCTTGCATAAATTCGGCCATGAACAACCCAAGAACAACCACATTTCGACTTTTGACTTTCTAGTTGATTATGAACACATTTAAATCGTTTTTGAGCATAAATAGACAAAACCCACAACACAAATACACTTATTAACCCACAATTTGCTTCAAATCATTCTTGACCTTAACAAACCCTAATGAAACCCTAATTTTTGACCCAAACCTGATTCATGACCCGAAATCACTTGAAATCAACTAGAAACATGTAAATAACTAGGGATGAGAAAAAAAAAACCGAGACCCGTGACCCGACCCGGAACCGGCCCGACCCGACCCACCCGTAGGGCTAACGGGCCGGGTCACGGGTCAAGCTTTTGTGACATTTTTGGGTCACGGGTCGCGCGGGTCGGGTCAAGCCAAAAACCGAAAAAAAGTGAAAGAAACCCGTGACCCGCCCGAACCGACCCGAACCGTACCTTCACGGGCCGGGTCACGGTTCCTATTTTTATGCACTTGCGGGTCGCAGGCCGGGTTGGGTTTTCGCGGGTCGGTCCGGGTCGGGTCATTTGCACAACCCTATAAATAACCATAGAATAAAGGTTATGAAACAAGTTTTACTTACCAAAATCTCCACCTAGCACTCAAACCCAAAATTTGACCCGAATGAGATGTTTTCTAGCACTTTGGAAACCCGAATTTCGATATGATGTGAAGATGATGAAGATGTTAATTATTCTTGCATTAACTAATCTTGAATCACCATAAATGGTGAATTAAATTAGAGAGAGTGAGGAAAAGTGTGTGTGTGTGTGTGTGTGTGTGTGTGTGTGTGTGTGTGTTTTGTAAGTAATTAAGAGAGAGAGAGAAAGTAAAGAATGAGTGGGGGAGGGAGGAGAATTAGGTTGGATGGGAGTTTGGATAGGGTTGGATCATGGGTGGTTCATGGGTCATGGGTCGACCCATGGATCACCCGATTACGTTTCTAGTAGTCGTTTTTAAGCCCTAACCCGATCAATACGTTCACATAGCTTTGACCTTACACGAGTCTAATTCACGATAAACAAATGAATTATTTAAATTAACTAGAATAATAAATCATTTAACACGTTCGTGCCAACGGTCCCATAATCAAAGAAGCACGTTTATTAAAAGTCAAACAAGTCAAAATTTATGAATGTTACAGTAAATGAATTTTATAAAGATCGGATGTAATTTTTGGGTAATGGGATAAATGAGGATAATGAAGGAAGAAGAAGATGAGAGTTGTAAATTTTGGGTTTTAGGATGAACGATGATGATGAAGGAAGAAAAAGATGAGAGATGGAAAAGACATGAGTAATATAAAAGTTTATTTCTTCAAGTCAAGATTTTTTATATTTGTGGTCCTTGGAGTTGTATATTTTTTCACTTTTGGTCTTAAAAGTAAAAATGACACAAATGTCCTCACGTATTTGACACGTGTAAGGGTTAACAGTCAAAATTGAACTCCGTTAAATCCGAAAAAAAAAAAAAAAAAACCCTACCTAACCTATTACCATATATTCTACCGTCGGTCTAATTTAATCCAATTACATTTTAACCAGATTTACCTTTTATTAAAAAAGAAAAAATCAATATACGTATACCTGTGTTTTATTTTTCATTACCGACGACGAAGGTGGGGTGGGGGGTTTTGAGATAATGAACATGACGACAATGATAAAGGCTTCTGTTTACACTCCGAAAGTTTCATTCTTGTTGTATAATCGTCCCTCTCTGATGAATGTTTCAGTACAAGTAATTTATTTAGTTAAGATATATAGCTTTTGTATCTGCCTTTACCTGTCTTCTTTGTGTTTAGTTCAGATTCCTTCCCGCCTTCAACAAGACACTGTTGGTCCTTTAAGGTTGAGCTCGGCCGTACTTCCCATTCTCAATAAAGTACTCACTTTACTCATGATTTATTTATTTTTATTAAAATAACCCTAATTGTGTAAGATTACCTTCATGATTTTACTTTTGTATATACAAGATTTGCTATTGTATGAATCAAACTTTCAATTACTGCTATTGTGTTTTGTTAACTATATATGGCTGCCATGAAAATAAAAATACTCATTTACCTGATACTAGTCTGTAACTGATACATACTGTACTATATCAAATACTTGAAAAAGTTTGATACTTTGTTATGCACTTAACCTGTTCCATTACCAAATATTAATACAAGTTTTTATATGTTTCACTATCAGTCCGTGGCTTTATATGTTCAATCATCTAGCATTTAACATTGATTATATAAACTACGGTTGAAATGAGCATGAGCTTGAGCCAAGCTCAAGCCTCTCTATAAAACTCCAACTCGTTTCCATCCCTGTATTAAACACATCATCTAGCTTTTCGAGATTTCGCTGTATAACATTACACCATCTAAACTATTTTTTTTTTTTTTTTAATTTTGCTGGCTTACATACATGGTCAATAATCCGCATGTACTTCTTTTCCTTGCTCATATTACAACAGACGTGTTACTTTTTAAGTCTAAGAACCAATTAGGATAGCGTAGATTAAAGGTTACATCCGAACATCATGCGATTACACCATACCCACAATGTTGTAAATACACAAGAATCTGCAGATATTCATTTCTGGAATCAAGATTTCGTAATCAGAACTTTTTTCTTTCTGGGTAAAGAAACTCAAAACTGTTTTGTTCATTTATCTGGGAACTGTTTTTGTAGCAACATGTTGCTACATGCGCGAGCTTCCAATGTCGATATGCTAAAGACAAGACCACTGCACAGACTGAACCTGGTAAGCGTCTCCTTCTTCTTCTTTTTCATTTCCATCCTCTCAAATGTATATTTAATATTTAGCGCATACTTTATGTCTGTTTAATTTTCACTATATTATATCCTCGGCTCATCTACTTACGTAGACTTTTACTTAGACTTTTGTTTTGTTTGACCTTTGCAATTGGTTTGGCCATGAGAAGAAGTAGACTTAAACCGAGGGGGGAGGTTACTCTAGCGTTTTTTGACCCCAAAAGATCTATGTCCGGCAGAGGACATGACCAATGAGAGGATACTTAGAGGACTAGGATTAGTTTAGAGGAATATGGTAGATAAGTAACCCTTTTTGGGTCTCAGGGGTAGTTTTCTCGCCAGCTAGGCTGCCAAAGCTACTTTGTAACATAGGTTGAGTAGCATTCGTTATCTTATATGGGCTCCTCGGACCTTATGCCTTCTACGTAATATCTACTTATATGTATGTATGTCATGGATGATACCTTCCTTATTTGCTCCTATCACTTGCTGGGAGGGGGGGATAAGGGAAGTTTTTGTATATGTCTTTGCGAAAAAGCCATCTCCGGCTTCCCATCGGCCTCGTCTCTTCTTGGAAGTTGCCAGCCTTTGGATCCATCTTCTACCGGCCCATTTTCCCAGCAAAGTCTTCACCTATTTGACCATTTGACCGGTTTGATACCGGGTCAAAACGGTCTGGTTCAGTCCGATTTGAACGGTTTACCCCGGGCTGACTCGGTTCAGTTTCATCGATCAGATCGCAACCTTTTGAGCCGGATTTTTTCAAAAATCCGGTCGGGCCACGGTCCATTCGGTCTGACCGGCCGGTTCAACAACATTGATCTTACCTCCCCCATATCCCGCTTTGGCAGGGATTATTTTTGTTGTTGTAGTTCATGGGTAATATCCAATAGTTTTGTGTCCTCCATAGCATGAAGTCGGGAAGCCATGTAGGGAGTAACTAGCAAGGTTGGCCATAGCCCACCCCTAAAACTTAATGGTAGTGTAATATGAGTATAATGTTAGGCTTCTCTTTCCTTATTTGCAATTTTGGCCAACCGTAAAGAAAATAAAAATCGGCCTAGTTATTAAATAAACTTGCATGATGTAATTTCCCAAATGATCATATACTCTTACATGGTAAATGTAAATTTCAAATACCCATTGTGCAATACTTTCTTGGGAACATATGTGTACTTACCTAGAATTGGCCCGTTTGTCTGTCATTATGTACAGGTGATGATTCAAGATTATGGATTCATGCACTCAAGTGGCTAACTCGTTCCTGTTTTTGGATATCTTACTTCTGTTTGATATGGATGCTTCCCAAGTACTTCATTATTACTTCATTAGTTCTTCTTCTCACAGTTACCATTGTTCGTGTATCCAAAAAGACGGAACCAGATAACGTTACATTCGATGATTTGGTAGGTGTTGAGGGTCCCAAGGATATGTTACGAAAGGTAAGTTGTCCTAACCTACTTCCTTATGACATTGGCTATAATCTTATGGCTTGATTAATTCTGAGTTGAATATTGCAGTTGGTACGTGTACATCAAGGGAAAGTTAAATCGAGGGACTGTGAGGTGAGATTAATCTGCCCAGTTCTTCTTTATGGCCCTCCAGGAACTGGAAAATCCACTTTGGTCCATGCTCTAGCCCGAGAGGCTAAAGTTCCATTTTTCTCTGTTTCGGCTCATGAAATTGCAAAGGCAGGATTATATGCGATCAATTTTCTTTTTATAGAGGCAAGAGTATTTTTCACGGTCAATCATCTACATCAAAGATGTAGATGTCCTTGCAAGCCACAAAAGAATTTTAGTCAAGGTAAACATAATAATCATATTTTTTACCAACACTGTAGGGATTGTGATTGCCTTATTTACTTGTTTAACTACTGATTAGTACTCTTTTAGGTTGTCTCTGTTGTGTTGTGTTTAAGTGCTTAGCATAGATATTGATTAGTACCTTGTTAACTTAACATTGTTCTCCATCAAGCTGTCCCTGTTTTTCTTAGCTATATGAATGTGGAGCTTAAACATTTATCTCCACCTACACAATGTTCGGGGCAAGTTCTTTTTGTGATTGGGTCAACCCGATCCTGACAGTAATAGCAGACCTAAACCCGTAGCAATTTTATCAGATCAATCGGATCCTTACACCAAATTCTTACGAGGTGGTTAGCTTCATATGTGTGGGACTGTGGGCTTTACAACTCCTTTAGGTTTCATCTTTTTCGAAACAAACTGGGTATGAAGCTTTTTATTTCATTTAGTCTCTTGTCAAAACTAGTGGTTAGTTGATTTAGAGCTCTTTTGATCACTCATTGCCTGTGTCAGATGACTATCAATCATTCCGACACAAGTCATTCGGATCCAGTGACTCTGTATGTAATTTTAACTGAAAGGTCAAAGACATATGTTTTTCTTTTCCAAAAATAAAATTTAAATATATAAGAAGAGACTATCATCGTGAACATTTTATTTTTTCTCATTGATGTTTCTTCTCTCTCGTTTCCATTCTTTTCTCTTAAGCAGAGAATACGCTATTAGTTGGCGTTGCATTTTTATCTATTCTGGCTTTGCTTTAGTCTTGTTCTTGTCTTACTGTTTTTTCCCGAAAGCATCTTTTAAAACATGGATGCACACATTTTTATATTATATTCTTGTACATTTTTTATATGTCATTCTTTTCTTGATGTTACAGCTTCACCGTGAGATGGAGAAGTGCAGTGAGGATGGAAAAGTGATGGTTATAGTCTCCACTAACAAACCCGAGACACAGCATCCAGCTTTTATGAGATTACCTTACCTGAAAGTACACGTGGGTAAACCAAACACGGATAGTAGGCGGACAATTATTGGTTTGCATTTAAGGGAGTGTTTAAGGGAGGAAGACAAAGAAGCCATCTGCAACCTTGTTGCTTCCGAAACCCCCGGCTTTGTTTGGGCTGATCTTGAAAAGGCAACAAAGAAGGCTATGAGACTTGCTAATGCAAGAGGTTTTTTTTTAATCTTATAAAAGTAACTTTAATTTACATCATGGTGTCTTTAATTTATTATTTTGTATTCCTAGGAGACAATCATGTGACAATGGAGCTTGTTCTTCAAGCTGTTGGAGTGGTCAAGCCGTATATCTGCTGCGATGAAAATGAAGCAACTGTACAAGCTTAGGCTCAACAGATGTGGATCCTATAGCATTCGGATATAAGAACAAGCCATGCCATGGTTGATTCAATGGCATTTAGATTTCTAAGCGTTATCTGTTTAATAATATGCAATTTTCTAGTATTATCATCTTAACATTTGGTTAGCCACTTGATTAATGTTATTATATTGTAGCTCCCTGTTCCATCAGGAGTAGGTATGGGTTTATCAGAAAGACTATGTTCAATCCTCTCGTAATGTATAATATAACTAAAAGTGGGGTGGGATTTGGCACCTATAATCTCTCATCTTGAGTTTAATATTCTATTCTCATTAATCCTTTATTTTTTCTAATGTTATTTATCTATGACCGACCTTTACTCCTTTAGTTTTAATTAAAAAAAACTTTATTATTCTTATTATTATTTGGGAAATGATTAATCCTCCTAACCAGGTAGCCTAATAATTCTTCTAACTATAAGATGATGACATGTAGAATCATCAGGAGACAAGATTAGGAAAGAGAATCAGTGGATAACACATGTCATCTTTTTAATGTATTAGAAGGATTTTTAGGCTATTTGGTTAGGGGAATTTATCATTTTTTCATATTCGGTGAGAACAGTGAGAACTATTAAAAAATCATTTTTAAGGGCTTTGCCGGCTATGCTCGTACTGTAACAATCGTCACTATCTCTTGGATCGTTACCCATCAAATTCATATCATTCTCATATGCGTCCGTGACAACCCCTTTTGAACGAATGAGGGCAACGCCCGTACCGTATACATTCGTTTTCTCAACACGTAATTTATATGGTTTTTTACAAAAAAAATTATATATTTTTTTTACTTTTTGGAATGGGTTTTTGTTAAAAGAAAATAAAAAACAAAAAAAAGTTTAAAAAAATGAAAAATTAAAATTAAAAAAATATAAAAAAACACACAAAAAAAAAGGAAAAGAAACTAGTGGTTCTCACGGTTCTCTTTATTTTCACGTTAATCCTACCTTATATATGTAAACCCAAATTTTTTTATTTAATTAAAGTTGAAAAAAAAGAGGAAAACTATAATTAATATTTATATGGAGTTAACTTTCGTATGTTTCTTTTTTAGCTTTCGCATTAATTAAGTTTTATATGACTTATCTAAATATTATATATTAACTTTTGTATTTGTAACCTATATTAACTCTTAGGATTTATAGTATGAATAAAATAAATGATGGTCAGCAGCTTAAACTGAAAGTATTCTAATTTTTTTTAGTATCTATTTAATACACTTGAATTCAAATTTTTTTTAGCTTTGAAAAATATAATTTGAGACTACCCGTCCATTAAACGGGTCTAAACACTAGTATATTTAAATATATATTAAGCCAAAATTATTATTTTTTTTCCTTAATAAAAAAAAATGTAACCTTTATTAAATTATACAAGTTTTGGTAATTATTCTTAAAAACTAACTATCCTCATCAGGTTAGGTTTCGGGCATACATTTTCCCCCAATGGGATGGGGTATCTGATAAGGAACTCGATGGGTATCGGGGCATATTTGCTTAGCATATTCTTTATCGGCTTCGGGTTTGGCACTACCCGCCACGAACCTAACCCATTGTCATTCCTACTTGGTCATTTTTGTTTATGAGGCGTTTGAGTCGACACTAGTTTGTAGGTTCTTGGTGAGGTGGTTGGTTGCGTTGTGCCCGACACATCTTTGCACATTTGTAAGGTACATTTGGATATACAGGTCCACTGTACATATGTTTGACATTTGTTTTGTCGATTCACGTGATTCGATATGCAAATGTATGCGTTATTGTTGTAAAAGCTCAGTTGGCTTTGAAAATATAGAGCTTTGAAATGTAGGCATTATCATAGTGTTAGATTTGAAAATATGAAAGTTCGTAGGGCTTTTTTTAACATAAGATATTGATATGTACTCTTGAAAATATTGTTTTGATAGTATGATAATATTTGTTTGGAACAACTCTTTGTTTATCTAAAATTTATCTTTAATATTTTGGTTCGTTAGAAATATCTTTTAAATTTTGCACGAGTTAAATGATTTAATTGTTAGAAAAATACATCTTGTCTATTTTGAGTATTACTATATGATATGTCTTTCGATATTCGCGTACTTGGCTTCACCGTAGTTTTTCTTTCCCCACAACAGGTATTAACACAGGGTATAGAAATGAATTTTTAGCTAGCTTCCGCGTAAAATGAATTGTTGAAGAGCAAGTTTAAAGTTACCTTAGACTACAAGAGAGTTGTAACAATTTTGATAGAAATTATTAGTTTATTACTGTAACACGCTTTTGTTATTGTCTAAATTGGATCATGATGATTTAGATATTAAATGTTACAACTGATAGACTTTTAAAAAAAGGATGGCATGGATTCAAGTTCCACAAGAAATCTTCCTCAAATGTGGAGTTTGTCAATGTATCGTGGCCTAAACAGTATCAATTGGACTAGATTTTAATAGTTAAAAAACAAAAACGAAAAAGAAAATTATAACGTGTATTAAAAGGAAATAAAAGCAAAATGTGTATTTTTGAAAGGAAAAAAAAAAAGATAAAGAAAAGAAAAAAGAAATTACTAGAAAAGGAAGAGACAAAACAAGTTGCATGTTACTTTTCTGACTTTTAACGCTTTTTTAGGCTTATTGTTTTTCGCAACTACAGCCTCCCAATACACATCTGTTTCCTCCCTTATCTCTCTTCTTTCCCGACTAAACACCCACCATAGCTACCGGCCGGAAAAATATACATTGCTAATTAATAATTTGCATGCGGTGATTACCATAGATCAAGTAATTTCAATCATTTTTTTTTTATCATAGCTATGTCAAAAAAAAGTAAATGTCCAGTTAGTCCCGTAAAGAAATTTTTCCGCTCAAGCACGCTGCAACGCTGTCTGATGGTGAGACCCAGAAACCTTGGGTATGTGTGTTGCTTCATTTATAGAATTCATGAGATTTGAGCTTTTTATGTTTCTGATTGCAATCAAATGTTTTTGGATTTTGAATATTAACAGATTGTAATTCATGTCTATTCATAGCTGTTAAAAAGATTGAAACTTTATTGGAAATTTGGAATTATCAATCTTTGTTAGAAATAATTTCATGAGAGCAATGCTAAATATATGTAACTGTAATTATATGCTCTGTAACTCCTGGGGTTGTAAAAATGATCAGATTTTTTTTAATACATATATTATGATAGATAATATTACCAATTGTTTGCTCTAGTTATGAATTGAATATGTAAAAGAAAAAGATATATACATTTAACAAGATAAGTTTATCACAAGAAACTATGTTTTAACATCAGGGTGTAGAAAAAGATTTGTCTTTCCATGTAACGATTATAATTTTATCACTGCTACCTCAGTTTTATCATCAGGTATAGAATAATATTTGAGTGTTTAATGTAACAAGACAATCTCATCATAAGAATGGATTGTTTTAGTGTAATGAGATAGTATTATAACAGCTATATCTTTTTTTGCATCAGGGAACACTTACAGATTGATTTTTTCATGTAGTGAGATAGTATTATATATAACATCTATGTCTGTTTTATCGTAAGGTTATAGATAAATATTTGATCTTTTTCATGTAATGAGCTAGTATATATTGTAAAAGTCATGTCTGTTTTATCATCAGGACATAGAAATATATATATATAGGGTAGAGATCCAGAGAGAAGATTCTTAAGGAGAGAAGGTCCGTTTTTTATTTTTTTTAGCTTGTTTTTTTAATATTTTTTTATTTTTTCATTTTCTTCATCCTTTTTTTAATTAACTCAATCCATAAAAAAAATTTAAAAAATTTAGGAATTTTTTTTTCTCTAACCACAGTCAGTGAGTTATACATGTAAGGGTACGATACGGGCTTCGCCCTTAAGGATATTAATAAAGGGTAGCTGGTGGAGTGATAGGTCATTGAGGGTTATAAGTCATAGGGGGTGATCGGGTGATCTACCTTACGGGCTTCGCCCTTAGCTATCATGGCTCCGCCATAGTATGAGAGGCTTCGCCTATAGCTTACAGGCTTTGCCCTTTGAAAATAAAATGTTTTTAAAAATCTTTTAACATTTTTATATGAAATTGGTTAATTAAAGAGAGAATGAAAAAAGTGAAAAACGGAAAAAAAAGTTCAAAAAAAGAAGCTAAAAAAATTAAAAAACGAGCCTTCTCTCCCTTCTCTCCTTAAGGTACCTTCTCATTTGATCTCTATCCTATATATATACTTATATATGTGTGTGTGTGTGTGTTGTGCTACGAGACAGTAATATAAAAGCAACGTCTTTTTTATCAGCTGGGCATGGAGAAAGATTTTTTTTTTTTCATGTAACGAGCCAGTATTATAACTGTCATGTCTGTTTTATCATCAGGGCATAGAGAAAGATTTTATTTTTTCATATAACGAGCCAGTTTTATATACTTGGTTGCTTTGTGGTGCTTTCTACATGTTACTCAGCACTGAGTTATCTCTAATACTTTTGGTTCTTTGAATGCATATTTTTGCTGTCCTTTCTTTTTGCTTGAAAGACGATCATTAATACATGTACGAGTTATGACTATATCGTCTATTGATCTCTAATTCAAATTTTGTATTTTCAGTATCCGACAGTTTTGCTCACGGAAGAAGATTTCTTTTCGCTTCTGAAATGCTAACAATGATGGTTATTTTTTTATTTTACTTGCACAAGGCTAACTGGATGCGTTGAGAAAGGTATTGCTATCTGATAGAGATGTACATATACTTACTCTTTGCTACCATGTGGTTGTTCTCTAATGCTTTTCATGCAGACTAATGTTTATGGCTGTCTATAGGGCCTTGGTGATGAGGAGACAAAGTATTTGGTTTCAGTATGACAATGATGATCATGAGTATTAAGAACTCCAGGTACTAGGTTTGTTTCTTTTACACTTATTTACATAAGGAAGTTCCTTCATATGATAAATGTGCAAAGGTTACACATAGATGTCTTATTATGCATATGTGTTAATTTGGTTATGATCTTCCTTAAGTATCTATTAGGCTTTGGGTAAAGTAAGCATACAAATGAATATAAAAAGTTACACTACGAGTATATTATAACATTTTCATGTAATGAGATATATAATTGACGAACCGATCACGTATGTACACAAACGCATGTTAACGTAGCCAAGACAACCAAGGCAAGGCCGGAGCTCTCCTCCCATCATAGTCGGGTCATCAAGCCCGAGGCATTCAACTCGAGCTATCTAATGACATAAAGGGAATCATTGTCTATAAATATCCCATCACAAGACATCCAAGGCAAGTGAATCCGAGTCACTTCTCTACTACATTTTGATACAATCCAATCACACTCACAAGTTAAGTGAACCACTAACTCACATACTCTCAATCCTTCTAGATTGCGGAGAAACACACCTTTTTCACTCTAGGACAATCATCACCACCTTAGGTTCGCATAACTTGTTAGATTTTCACTGTGTATTTACGAGACGCAATGTTTGTCACGGCTAAATCCATCACGGTCATTCATTTTGATGTTTCATGCATAAACATTGGCTCCATGGGATGGACACAAAGATTTTTGTGTCTCGGCAATCTATCGGGTATACATACATTAAAATAGCTCTGCGTCCTATCAAGGAATGGAGATATTTGCTACTTTTCGTTGCAAAATTTGTCAAAGAAAACACACACCGCCATGTGAAGTTTAGTCCAAGTTCAAGTTCAAATCTAGTGCAAATATCTAAAACATAAATAAGTAGGATCCCAAGAATGAGCCTAATAGGCAAGGAGACATGAATATCTATGAGGGCTTAGTACAAAGCAAGTGCATTGATCCGAGTGCAAAAAGCCATAAGGCAAGTATAGCACGAACGACCTAAGGCCAAGTGATTTAAAGCCAAGCTAAATAGTAATATGAGTTAATTTAATTTGACCCCTGTATTTTTTTACTACATTCCCCTATGATGAATATTAGTTAAGATTCGTTAAGTCTGCACCTTCGGGTATCTTAGTCTTTTTATCTCTAAAACACCCACTCTCTCCTTAGTTCTTACCATCCCCTTCTTCAAATCTACCCTTGGAACATCATCATCATCATCTCTATCTAATCTAAATATCCATTTCCGGATTTTCAAATCCTATCAATTAATGATAAACAAAAAACTTTTCTTAAAGCGCTTACAATTATATATACATACTAAATGGCAAGGTCGGTGGTGTGAGGGGAGACGTAGATAGTCATACCGTTACCCGAGGGTAGAGTGACTATTTCCACAAATACCACCGATGAAAGTGTATCTCATAGAAATATGTGGCATGCAATTTTTAGTTCTTAAAGCAGAAAAAGAGTCTCATCTGCTGATGAAATAGTCTCCTCTGTTGATAAAGCCATAAAAAAGTTATATAAGCTAACAAAAGTTAGTTGATCATTATGATCAATTGTAAAAATTAAGATCATTATGATACATGCCTAGGCAGACGGCCAAATCAAGGTCAGATAGCACTACGAAAATGTTGGGCCCGAATATGTTTAATGTTATATATGAGAGATAATATAAGGGAGTGGGGTACTCAGCTCAAGTAACCAGGTCATGGACTTCTGCTAGCCTATATCACATTATAATCTTAGAAATAGCATAAGTATAGGCTGCTGCGCGAAAAGGAATAACTACTTATCCCCAATAATATACAACTTTTGAATAAAGGAAATATTTATGTGTTGGCGGGTTACAAAGCCAGGTCATGAAACGCACCTGGGGACTAAGCTACAGAGTGAAGCAAAAGAGCACAAGTATATCATTTCTAAGACATTTAGCTCTAAGTTAGCCCATCAGTTAAAGAGCCAGCCTAGTACCATGAAAAACACATATAGGCATTTGGAAATTGGAAGTAGCAAGTACAATTAGTTGACCCGACTTACCACCCCACACAAATACACCATTTTTAATATAATAAATAAAGTATCACTTGCTTTCATCCTGCAATCCGCTTGCTTTATAGACTTGAGGAAAAGATGCAATGACGTGCTCCTTGGTAACACGAGGGGAGCCTAGGAATATAAATAGATGATTATGTGAGTATTCATGCATTATTTGAGGAAAAAAAAGGTTGTTTAGTGGGTTAGAACTTACATCTCTTATCAGCCCACTTCTTGGATAGCTTTGCAAGATATTTAAAGTCCCTCTTCCTAAAATTTTTTGTGCGTGATACTATAAGGCTGCGAATTTCATCTCTCTGTTCTTCCATGAGAAATGGGGTCAGATAGAAGTCTATATACTTCTTCCTAGCTTCCTCATCCAATTTCCCCATTTCAACATTCATCAAAAAGTTCCGAGATTTGATCAGAGTGGCATCAAGAAGTTCAGGATCAATCGTGGAAGATGCTACAACAGCCAAAGCACAACCTTCCTTCTCGCTTTGTTTCATCTCAGCCAAAAGCTGTGGCGTAATAAGAACACAAAAGGGCATTAGAGCTAGGAGGTTATGGTTATGGTTAATAATAACCGGTTAACCCATTGTGGTTAACCTATTTAGGTTTTTAAATAACTGAAAGAGCACAACAGTACAGAAGAAACAGAATTTGCAATCGATCAAACTGAGAACAGAAACATCACATTACAAGAATAATATCTCAAGAACAGCAAACAAAGACAAAGAATGTAGCAAAAATTAGAACAAGAACTGAACAAGACAGAAAGAGAAGTAGCAGACAGAAGCATTTCACATTAACATGTTCTTAACCTAGATTACAGTAGCAGACAAAGACATAAGACATTACAGTAGCATTAACCAGAAACGTTAAAGTGACAAACTAGTAGTACAAACCAGAACACAGCAAAAGCAGTAGGGTTTTTAAATAACTGAAAGAGCACAACAGTACAGAAGAAACAGAATTTGCAATCGATCAAACTGAGAACAGAAACATTGACATTACAAGAATTATTTCTTAAGAACAGCAAACAAAGACAAAGACAGTAGCAATTATTAGAACAAGAACTGAAGAAGACAGAAAGAAGAAGTAGCAGACAGTAGCATTTCGCCAAGGCCGGCTTAACGTTTTTGGAGGCTTTAAACGGAACCAATTTTTGGGGCCTTTATAAAAATCGTTAACTGAGATCTTTTGTCTTTACACGGAGTTAAATTCAACAAAAATAAACCAAAACAACCGTGTAAATACACTTGAAAATTTTTAACATACTTATAATTACCAATCTATTTAATAAAGATAGTTTAGTAGGATAGGATTTGCTATTCAAAAAGGGGGTGGCGGCGCATCTTGTTGAAGGTTTGCTTACCATAGTGTTGTAAAAAAAAAAGAAGAAGATAGTTTATTGATATAATATAATAATATGTATATATGCTAAAATATATAATAAATAAAAACCATTTAGGGCTTATATAACTGTACATATTAATTTATTTAATCAGAAAAAAGTAATAAATAAACAAATAATATTGCAATCGGAAGGAAAAAAAATGACATAAAAATAGTTAATAAGAAATTAAAAGAAGTGTATCTGTTTGTTGGTGAATTACTGAATGCCTAAATGGTGATGGTGGTATAACTTCTGTTGGGTTCTAAAAACGAACTGCATAGATAAACTTATTGGGCTGGACTATTGCTAAGGTATCAATTGATATCATGTTATAAAAGGAAGTAGGTTTAGTCTGGCCAAAACAGAGATGCAAAATTGGGGGCCTTAAACTGTAGCCTAGCCCACTAAGCTTATTGGGCCGGCCCTGCATTTCGCATTAACATGTTTTTAACCTAGATTACAGTAGCAGACAAAGACATAAGACATTACAGTAGCATTAACCAGAAACATTAAAGTAACAAACTAGTAGTACAAACCAGAACACAGCGAAAGCAGTATGGTTTTTAAATAACTGAAAGACCACAACATGCAGTACAGAAGAAACAGAACTTGCAATCGATCAAACTGAGAACAGAAACATTAACATTACAAGAATAATTTCTCAAGAACAGCAAACAAAGGAAAAGACAGTAGCAAATATTAGAACAAGAACTGAACAAGACAGAAAGAAGAAGTAGCAGACAGTAGCATTTCGCAATGTTTTTAACCTAGATTACAGTAGCAGACAAAAACACAAGAGATTACAGTAGCATTAACCAGAAACATTAAAGTAACAAACTAGCAGTACAAACCAGAATAGCAAACAGAACACAGCAAAAGCAGTCGGGTTCAAACAGATGATCTTTAATTGTAATTCGATTTGATCGATTTGGCCATTTGGGTATTTAGGTTTCAGGTGGAATTGGTATTCTATTCTATCTGGGTTGAAATTAACAGAAAGAGAAAGCGGCGTGTGGGGTTAGTCGATTAGAATGTTAGATGTAGCCATATAGGTAGGTCTATAATAAATACTTCTAACTACATGAATCATAAGCATGTTACTTCTATTGTTTTTATTATTATTATCAAAGAATCATCAGTTAGGAATAAACTATACCGTGGCAAATATCTTGTTGGATGGAGTAGATGCTATGTCTTGTATGTCAGCGAGGTAAATGATTGATGGAGAGCTACCTCTTGCTTCGATGAACAAGTTAGACATTACCCGAGATCCTTTATCCTCTCCAACGTCTTTCATGGTGGTAGCTGACACCGTGTAGAACGGGAGTTTGGTTTCATACGCCAATGCATTGGCTAGTTCCTCTATCTCAGATTCATCAGGACCCCAAATGACCATCGCATCACATCTCTCCCCGGATTCACTGCAAATTCCAAATCCTTGAAACATGGACAATACCTATACAAAGTTGAAGTCGGAATTAATAACTCTTATTCATTGTAGGAGGTCATTGCAAAGAGGAGTTGAAGTTACCATTTCCAATCGAGCCTTGGCCTCGTCAGCACCTATGATATCATTGAAGGAAATCTGTTTTGGCACTGTTCTCTTCGAGCCATAGATTCTGTCAAACACAGTAACTAGCACCGGGGAAAGTGGTTCAAGCCATTTCACTGAAGAGAGCGTCTTCTTAAATTCTTCTGAGTACTTCTCGGGGGACTTCTCGGGGGACTTCTCGATTTCAGCCAAGGTGGCCCCGGTCATCCAACAAAAAGCACGGCTGAAGCCTTTTATTGCTGCTTCTATGAGCATCTGAAGAGGGCCCTCTGTAGACAAACGCAAAGTTTAGCAAGTAAAAGTGAAAAACAATGTATAATATATAATATAAGAGATAAAAGTAAAAAAAGAGAAACACATACTGTAAGTGTCTAGTTTTAAAAGTTTGAGCAAATCAACACTATCTATACTCATGACTTTGAAGGAAATATCATCAAAATCATCAGGGTTTTCAAGTTTGTACAAGTCCTCATCAGTGATTTTAAGCTTGTATACATCGACTTTAATCCCTTCAAGTTTGGGTTCTTCATCATTAGTGTGGTCAAGTTTGGTGTCATCATCTTCAATAGTGCTTTTACAGAGGAGGTGGTTCAAGTTGTGCTAAGAAAAACCACAAAAGAAGTTAATCAATTGTGTTAAAATGAATAGGTCAAGGAAACTAACAGGAAGATAGAAATAGAAAGTACCAGTCTATGATGATATTATTTCAAAAATAGATAAATGTATGCAACCAAACAACATGGTTGGCATTTACTTAAAGTAGACAGCAATGTGTTCATGAAGTTGACGTGTTTAACCTTGTCTGAATAACATGGCTGCAAGCTTTACCATTGCTTTTCGGTTTTGGTTTTCTGAAAACCGAAAAACTATACTTCGATTTTAATTACATATGAAACCGAAACAAACCAAAAATATATATTGTTTACTTTACTTTATATTTATATCATTTTATTACTATATTTAGTCGTGTTAATATATTTGCATTTTTTATTGTACAAAATAATATAAATTATATGTTTTAGGTGTATATATACTAACAAGAACGATTCGGTTTGATAATTGCATACCAAACCAAATCCAATTGTATTCACCGACCGAACCCAAGCAGTGCCCATGTCTAGCCATTTATCACTAGTGACATTTATTTTGCAACTGTATCATTTCTCAGAATAGTTCAACAAACACACAAAGGAACATCGTAAAGTTGAAAAATAGTTGCATAGACGTCGAGTTATCGTAATCCCCCAAAATGGTAATAGTAACAATGGTCGCAAAACTTAAACAACCCCCAAAATGGTGCAAAACTTAAACAACCAATTAAAATATACGCATGTATCATCACTAAACAACAAATTTTATAAGATATTCAATAAGCAAGAGGAAATGTGGCATTACAGATACGCAAATATATAACAAAAAGGTAACGGGTTAAGAACGAGCCATACTGTTGTGGTCTGTCGAGTGGGGAGGTTCCACTTATCTCGAGTTGGAACGTTCCATTTCAACATAGGAGAAACTGTGACGGAACCCTAAATCAAATCATCGTCAATCAAATATATAATACTAAAGTCAGTCATGCGTTTTGTAAACATTTAATAAGAATCAACCAAATAAGTAATGTTACAAATAAGACCATGTGGGATGTGGTGTTGAGCACATGGTTGGAAAGCTTTCTAATTTAGACCATTTACATCATCATATCATCGTAACAAGGAATGTGTGTAAATATGTCATAAATGAAACCATAAAAACACGAAGAAAAAAAAACCCTAAAAATCAGTTAAAAATTAAAAATGTAAAAAGACACAATCGTATCAAGGCAAGGAATGTGTGTAAACATGTCATAAATGAAACCATAAAAACATGAAGAAAAAAAAAGACCCCTAAAATAATTAAAAAATGTAAAAAGACACAATCAGAACAAGGAATTTGTGTAAATATGTCATAAATGAAACCATAAAAACACGAAGAAAAAAAACCCCTAAAAATCAGTTAAAAATTAAAAAATGTAAAAAAGAGAACATTTAAATCCCCCTCATTAAATTACCCTAAAGAATTAAATGAATAAATTGAAATATTTCCAAAACCCTATAAAAAAAACCCCTACAAAACTAAAAGTAAATAATAAAATAAAAATTCGAAAGTATTTGTTATGATGGATGAATACCTTGAAACTAAGAGTACAATGTGGTGAGAAATCACCATTTGTGGGATAGTTAGTAAAGAGAGTCACAAATTTGGACTTTGAGAATATTGTGGTCATGTTTGATGATCTAATTTTTTGTTTCTGTATCTTTCTTACCGGCAGCCAAAAAACCCACTAAACCCACGGTGGTGTTGGCTCAAATTTTATCCCTGTTTTACGGTAAGAAAAAAGAATCACCAAAAACCCTTAAGAGTAATTTACCAATCCAGTCCTTATAGTTGGTTATTATAATTTTGACTCCTAAACTTTGGGATAACACTAAACCCACGGTGTTGTTGGCTCAAATTTTATGGGAAAAAAAAAACCCATTATTAACAATTAATCAAGATTTGGAAATAAAGTAAGAGTGATACTCTAACATAAATGATTCTTTAAAAATTTAAACAATTTACCAATCTATATATAACAAGGTCCTAAATTCATCTTTAGAAAAACAAGGATCGTTGGATGACTTTTAATATATTTATTTATCTTATAAAACCTAAAAGTATGACTAATTAAATGTATATATTGATATTTTAATTTAGATACACATAACGACATGTGACGTAATTCTTGATCGAAACGTGTCCCTTTCATTTATTTATTTTATTAAATAAATAATGACTGTTGGATTATTTCCAACTTTGATTTATGACCACTAGATCGAATTTCTTAATTTCTTTATTGGTTAACGACAATATCAATCCCCACACTTTAAATGATTAATCAAAATATATCCCTTTTAAATATAATATTAGTGATGAAAATTGTAAATTAGTGAGAAAACAAATGTAGATTATTAATGTTTCTATAGTTATATCCGTTACAAATTATATAATACTGATGAAAAGTTTAAATTAATGATGGAAAACAAAAAGTATAAGTTATTAATGAAAAACAGAAAATACAAATTAATATTTCTATAATTATTAATAATCAAAGTTCTTTAATTGTATTTATATTTTTACAAAACATAATTTGGTCACAAGTTTAGTAAGTTAATTTATAAAAACTAAGAGTTGTGATTGGTCAACTGAAGTTAGATCAATTGTCTCAAGTGTATACGAAATTTATGTTTGTGTCAAATACACGGGTTGTTTATGACATTTTTAAAGTAAGATAAACTGTTAAATAGGTAAAATATTATATGCAAAAAAATTTAGGTAAAATAAAATTAAGATATTTGCTTATATTTTTTAATCTGACATTTATTGTATATCATCATCATATGATACTTTTCAATTTAACTCGAGATATTGCAACATATAATTGTCCGTACTTAAAACAGAACGTTGTAACTACAAACCAACTTTTGATTAAAAAAAAAAATAAAATTAGTTCATAACAATTACATTAGCATTGTCTATTTCTTATTTAAAATAATGTACTCTCATTCCCCTCATTAGAATTGTCATGTTTTGAATTTTAAAAGTCTATTTTTTTCACTTGATTTTAAAATAATTTTGTTTGTGTTAATTAATACTTGATAAAAGTTATATGTATTAATTGTTTTTCATAGGTGTTTTTATTTGGATAACTATCATCAACTTTTGTATAACATAAAAAGTATATCTTCATGGTCAAAGTTTATAAATAAAAAACTTTGAAAATTTAAATTATGACACTTTTAATGGGACGGAAAGAATATAAATTTGTTGGAAAATATGAATTATTAAATTCAGAACTTGAAAACTAATAATATGTTAGAAATTTGTAACACTCGAGACTTTTGAGCGTTTGACTTTTCGTGTAAATTTACTAACAATTGAAACAAAGGCCCTTATATGACTTCAAACTTTTAATTGCAACCCTTAAATCAAAAAAATGGTATCATTACCAAATTTATAATTAAATAAACACAACAATAGTCATTCTACTTTTTATATATAAACAAAATATAACCTTATGTATTAAATCAGATAAATAAATTAAATTAATAAAACAAAAGTATCCATATGTTTTGGTTTTCGTCGTACAATCTAACATGATATTTTTAATCTAATGTTATTATTAAATATGTTAATAGTATATACTATGTATATGAAGCCTAATAAATATATTCGTTTGTTTTTTATTTTTCTCATACAATCTAATATAAACTTATATTTCCTTAAATAAGAAAATAATATTTTATCAGTCTAAATCTCATGTTATTAAATAACTTAATATTCTACCCTATGTATGAAGCTTTTTCCACAATTTTATTTTTAATTAATTTATCGACAAAACTAATTTATGACTTATGAAAATAACAATTAAAATTTCCTTTATTAATTTATTAATAAAGTTAGACTTATGACTTATGAAAATGCCAAATTATAAAAATCATATAAAATAGCAAACTAATAACATTAAGCCTTTTGATTAGTTAATAAGTGATTAATTACAACCATTAGATCAAAAAAAATGATGTTATTATTGACCAATTAAAACCTTACACGTGACAGCTCATATGGATAGTCACATGTACGATGTGACATGATTTAGACAATTTACCGAATTGTTAACATAGAGAAGTGATATTCGTACCATAAATTTTGAAATATTTACTAAACTTTATAAACATTATAACATATTATACAAGTATCTAATCCACAATATTTGTAAATTAATCAACTTTTATGGTAATAATATCATCTCCAATTAACATAACTTACATTATGAGATACTTAACCCGTAAGCAAACTATAACATTAGTTAGATATATAACAAAGTCTTAAATACTTTTATGCAAAAACAATGACCATTAGATGAGATATATAATAAAGTCTTAAATACTTTTATGCAAAAGAAATGACCATTAGATGACTTCAAACTTTTAGTCACAAACCCTTAGATCAAAATAATGTTATTATTACCAAATTTATTATTAAGTAAACACAACGTTAGTCCTTTTACTTTATATATTTAGACAAAATATAACCTTATGTATTTAAATTATACACAATTGTCGTATTTCGTTTGAACACATTGTAATTTGATAACAATCTTATACTTTATTTTATAGAAGCATCTCAATAAATATGGATGATAATAATGTTTTATTATTAAACCATAAAATAATTGTTTTCGCTTAATACGCGGTATAAACATAAGTTTTCACTATAACATAATTAATAATTATGTAGCAGGTGTATGAGGTTGCGTTGTAAAATACATTTTGCAAACAAAACTGTGTTTTGAAAAAACATGTCCAACTTGCTTTTCCAAAACTACCTGTCTCTATGAAAATTAGATAATTTAAAATGAAATCTTCTATAATAACTTGATATGTTCAAAGAATACCGCAACACAATTGTTTGTACCATTTAAAATTTCAAAACTTTTTAAAAAATTAACTATAAATAAATAAGCTAGAAATCTCAATATATTTGTAAATTTACTTTTATTTTTTTTAAAAAGGTAACTATAAATACAAAACATATTTGAGATTAAAAACGTAATAAAGAAAATCTAAAGTTAAAAAGAAAGATGGTTTTAATCTGTTAAAATCATTTATAAGTTCGCTTGAAAGTAATCAAATGATTATTAGATGTAAGTGTAGTCCTTAGATATTGCTATGATGCTTTGATATTTTATATAAGGTTATTTTTATTTTATTAGTTTTTCTTTATATATGTATTTATGTAAAGCATTATATTCCGTGAAAGATCGTAAAAAAAAGACTAATATAGTTACACGACTTAAAGAGAAGACAAATTTATATTTATTTCTTAATTATATTCCGCTAAAATCTGGTTATCTTGAATTTTAAAACTATCACTTGATATAATAATTTTAAGTTTCAGTAATTGTTTATGAAAACATGAAATCATGAAATTTTTTGTTTTTTTTTTCTTAATATATAAATACATATCTTAATTTTGATTGTAAATGCAATAGTTTTCAACGAAACTATGTTTATTTGTAATTAACTCATTTTAGCAAGATATTAATTTATATTTTTGGCATCATGATACTATTTAATTCATTTTCAACATTTTTTATTTTTTATTTCAAATTACGGTATTATAAAATGATAACATGTCATTAAGTAATTATAATATCTCGCGTATTACGCGGGACAATAATCTAGTTAACGTATGAAATACGTAATATTAATTTGTTGAAATTTGATGTTATAAAAAGAGATACATAATATTCATTAGCATTGATTATTAATTGGCTAAACAATTTGGGTAGCTCTAATAATGCTCTATAAATAATTTCGTAGCCAACTAAACTTAATATTTCGATCAAATCTTGAAACATACATGGGGCGAACTTCATTGAAAATGATGTCAGCTTTGATCACATTATTGTTAGATTTTCTCATCATGTACGTATGTATTTGTTTCTATACTTCTAAACGAAAGTAATCATATATATAAGTTGCTCTGGTTCTCGATGAATCACTAATCATATGATCAAATATACATAATCTATATTTTTTTTAGGTCTGCAAAGGTTATGTGTTTTCGCTGCAAAAGGATCGGCGGAGACATTATTGCAAGCTCCATATCGCATCATGCGCGACGTTCCCCACTGTGACAAGGATAGCGATTGCGACAAGCTCTGTCCAACGGGCCATGGGTCGTGTGATGATTACCATAATTGCAGCTGTTATAACGACTAAAGAAAATGTTTGTTTAATTACTATCTATGATTAATTGCTTGATTAATAATATTCTCAATATGATATGATATCTTTGTACTTAAATGAGAAATTTATCTTGTTTCGGTTAATTAATTAGCTAGTAGGATGTTGATTAAAGCTTGCGTGTTCAAATGCTTAGTAACTTTTTTAACATCAAAGCTAGCTTAGGTGAAGAGGTGTAGTTGGCAAATTGGCTAAATTGTCAAAAATTAAACCAATAAGGAGATGCCAAGTGTAGTAGCAAAAAACTTGCCAATACTAGCTGAAATCTTGCCAATTTTGTGGGTATAGTGCTAAAACTTGCCAACTTGCCAATTTAAAAAAAAAAAGGTCACTTTGACCAAAATTATAAATAAAAAAAACGCTCCCAACGTTCACTTGCATCGGCCAAAACTAGCCGATAAAACTAGCCAAACTTGCCGATTAAACTTGCCGAGCCAGATGTTATAGTGTAGCCGATTTGCCGATTTTTGTCGATGGTTTTTCCCGATGAAACAAGTCAACTACACGTTTTCCTTTACTAAACCTTAAGATTAAACATAAGACCTTCAATTCATTCCAAAAATCTCTCTTTTAAGTGGCCGGATTTAACCTTACATTGACACGTGTTCAATGTTGTTTTTTTTATATTCAGTAACAATTAGTCTGACTTTACCAATTTCAATGAACAAGTTGATTTCGTCAATAGAAACATGTATAACGAGAGTTTTTAAAAAACCATATAAAAAATGCTGTTAAAATCTAAAGATATAGGAAAGATTCGAACCCCTAACTTTAAAGAAAATACAAAAACTAAAAACAATTGGTGTAACGACTAACTTGTTAATAATTAGACAATACAAATAAATAATTTGAGTTTACGGGGTACTGTTCACATACAATTATTATATTAAAGAAGGTAATAGTATACTCGCTATACTAGAGCATTTACATTTATAAACAACGTTTCTATAACTTAATGAACATGTCATATCATCGACTTATTAACTTATTACTCCATGTATTTTAAACCTACATCTACCATATATAAGTAATTATAAATGTCATGCGCAATTATCTAATTAAGTCTTGCATATACATATGTCAAATATAGCGAGTACACATGTTACTATCTTTTCTATTAAATTGTACAATACTAAAAAGATTCCAAATTTCCAATGATTTTATCTCTAATACTAAAGTTAGAAGAATAAAATGAAAAGTTTTCCATTTTATTTTATTTTTTTTTAATTAATCCTGGTGTCCTTTGGTTGTACATTTTAGAACAAGAAATTAATAAATGATTTTGGGCCCATTTTTTCTCTCTTTTTAGCCCAAGATTAATTAGAAATGTCCTGCAAAGTTACAGGGGTACGAGGCCCAACTAAAATTTCCATACCAAAGTTCGGACGGGATTGTTATTCCTATTTATTACGGTGAATAAGTCTGGCGTGACAAATTCATATATATTTAGATATAAATATAAATAAGCTAGTTATAAGTTTTTACATACTAGCTTATGAATGTGGGAAAGAAATACAAAATGTGCAAGTTATATAACATTTTTTATGGCATATAGAAAGATTAATTCAAACATTTTTGTTGATGTGAACCAATAATTACATCAAACATTAAACGTGTGTTGCGCTATCGGTTTACATATGATGTATACATGTATCATAATTTAAATATCTATACTAACATAATTTAGATTTTCGACCTATACGATATATATCGATTGCCTTTAAAAAAAAATCTTCCAATATTCCTTTCATAAAAAATTAGTAAATGATAAAAACCACATTAGATAATTATCGAGCTCTGGCTACAATAAGAATTGAACCCCTAGATTAGCGTACTGATTATATGAGTATATTATGACTAGGCCGAAGACCGACCTGTTGGTAAAAAAAAATGATGGTTGTATTTGAGATATTTGTTGTAATGCCAGAAAACATATCTAATGAAAAGAGGCAAAAGAGTTGCATGCATATTCAATTCAATTCATTTAGTTCAAATACATTTTTCCAATATAATGCTTGTAACTCTCGAATACATTCAAATTACTAAAACCCTTTACAGATGACCGTCAACGGGTTTTTGGCCCGGTGGTCCGGGACACCCATGAACACACACTCCTTGCATACATGTACAGAACCCACAACCAATGCAAACTGGTGCACAGTCCTTAACAGTATTGCAAAATGGTAAAGAACTTGGACTTGGTTTTACAGCCATAATAGTCTCCATCAGCATCCCTAATTGTCATTTGGTTAAAATAATAGCTCAATATTAGATTGACAATGCAATATAACAAAAGTTTAACAAGTTAATTATATAGAATTGAAGCATAATAAGAAAAATATAGAGTATATAGTAAATGAAAATTTACCAGATGATATGAAGACAAGCATCACAAATAGAACCAAAGCTTGTTGTGTATTCTTCATCTTATTAGTCTATGGTTTCATATGCATAAATAAGTGATTAAGTGTACGTACGTATATATAGACACACATCTACACTTTATTCTCGAGTTTTTTTTAAAGGAAAAGATAAGAAAGGATAGGAAAACTTTTCTATTTTGCATTCTTAAGTTTTTTTATTAAAAGAAATGAAAGGGGAAGAAAAGAAAACTAAGCCCTTTTTAATGTGAAAACTTTCCTTCCATTTTTGGGAGGATTTGGATGGAAAGTTTTTAAGTTATGTATATATTTACTAATTTACCCTTTTTAAATATTGAAAACTTTATGATGAAAATGACATAATTGTAAAGTTATAACTTTTTTTCCTTTCTTTTCTTTTTTTTCTAACTCAAGAATACTATTAATTTTATATTTTCTTTTCTTTTCATTAGTTTTCTATGTAACTCGAGAATGCCTTTTTAACATATAATTTTCTTTCTTTTCTTTCCTTATCCAATCTTTTCCTTTCTTATCCTTTAGAAAAAAAACTCGAGAATACAGTGTTAATGGTAGATGTGCCAAAGACAACTCATCCTGAGATAATAGTGATCCTTTTAGCAGCAGTTTATAGAAGTATAATTAATTTTGTTAGTTTTCCTGGCTTTTAAAATTAGTTTTCCTATTTATGGATTATCATTTAGCTTACTTTTACACGTGATTATTAAGTATCCTTTACATTCATTTACTTGCATGAAAAATGTGAAAATCAAGTAAGTGTTAGATATTAAGAGACACCTCACCTCACAATGTTGAAGCTCTTACACAAACTCTAGATTATGAGATGTAAATCATGACCCATTACAGGTGATTCGAGAAAAAATTCAACTATTTGTCACTCCAAAGAGTCGAACCTAATACTTGTGGAAAAGAAACATGGATGAATCTACCCGTTAATGTGACTTTATTTGTTAGGATGTCTAATTTTGTTAGAGAGTATTACTTTTTAAAATAACTTATACTTAGCTAACATTTGTATCTAAATTGCATGTTATTGTTTATGGGAGGGGGTTCCCTCAAGTTATCTCCTCAACTTGAGTCAAGTTGGGAAAATCTTTACCTTTGATTGAAAATCAAAGGCCAAGATTCAATAATAATTTTTGAATCTTGACTCTTGATCAAAATTCATGTTAGGATTATTTGAGTGAATCTCATCCCATTGTTTATTCAGTAACCATGATTGATATTTCTTCTCTAATTAAGTTAGTTGGATGTTTGCGAAAACATTGAAATATTTGAAAAAATGTAGTAATGAAGAATGCACTGCATTCTTATATCTTAAATAGTTAGGTATAGTTATCTTACTTAATTACAAGACCAAGAGCCCTTTTTTTTTCCCTAACTGTCTGAATTTATAAATGATATATGTATGTATTAAGTAAAAAATAGATAATAATTGACAATTTCTTTGTTTATTAAGTAAAAAAAATAAAATTTGACTAAAAACATTAAACTCTTAATTATTAAATCTATTAAGGAACGGGGCCTAATATGTAGACATCTATAACTACTTATAAAATAAACTGACATCTCATATATATTTTAGGAAATTCAACACCTTTTATACCCAAAATACCACTATTCTTTTTTGTAAAGTTAGTTTCGATTCAGACGTGTCGGAGACAATTTTAACCAGCGATTTGCTGGACGGCTGGACCTCCAACCCCTCCTCATGGAAAATACCTTGAGATGAAATAAATTTGACTCGAACCCGAGAGCTTGAAAAAAACTCACCCACGGGACCCACATAGCGGATTTAAAAGATACCCCTTACCAACTCATCTAAGTGCAGGTACCTAATCTATACTTTTATACTATTTAATAAATAAAATAACCCTCTCTTTAAATGTTATGAAAAATCAGTCATTTATCTTTTAAAATATCTTCATTAACCTTTACATCAATTACTTTTACATCAATTATCTAAATCACTTGACGTCGTCTTCAACACCAACAGTCGCCCCCACCACCACACCGCTGCCGTCACGACCACCGCCGCATTTCACAGGTAACGTGCTAGTATAGATTATCGTATAGTGTGGCATATATATAGATTGATCTGATTTCGGGATGAACCTATTGCTAACACGGGAGCATATCACAAATCGTTAGCAGTTACTCCAAAAATGCACCAAAACGCAAAAGAAACCGTAACTTGAAGATAAATCCAGTTTTTTTAACACTCAAATTTGTTTTCGTTTTGTAAAAAGATAACCATACGTAATGGTTAATGGTGAATTGGTTTATAGTTTTTTTTTGGAAAAATACATTTCGAATTGCACTTCATACTCCAGCTAAGTGTCACTGGGGTATTGTTTTCATTACGTCGTTAACATAAATTTATAAAGCTTACTTGTAATGTAAGTGCATTTTGCTTATAAAGTATGCACTTTGCTATCGGAATATTGGTCAAAAATAACTCAACGCATTCTTAGTTAATTTCTTACGTGTGTTCAAGATGTATCCGAGTTATGTAGATAATCTAAAAGTTAAGTGATAAAAATAAAAAGTTTTAAAAACATAATATAGTTGAAGAAAAAAAAAAGGAAAAAAACAAAATTTTTGAGTCAACATGACGTCAGCTCGGGTATTGTAGCTAGGGCTGATAATTTACAAATAATTTTAAATCCGGGTAAATTTCAGCACATAAGTACATGTTTTCAAATTTCGATCACTCAGTTTTTCTATAAGGTTTCAATTTCTACATTTGAACCTTGGTTTTGTTTTTACTCTCCATCAAGGTTTTTTTTTGTTTGTGTTGAGTAAATTTTCTTTGGATTATATTTTTCCAATTTAGTTTCTTTGCACGCCTTTTTAATAGTGATGGATGCTTCAATCATTAAAAAATAAAATTGAAGGAAGGGACTTGCCCCAAATATCTCTTAATTTGGATATTTACCAGTACCAACCTCTAAGGTTTTGAGTGCCGGTGAAACACTTTCACTTAAATCCCAAAGAATATAGGCATTCCCAAGGATCGAGACCTCGTCATTTAAGACTTTCTTTATGAGCCCTAAGCATCATGAGTGACGTGATTGGTTGGTTCATCATCTATATTTCTATACTACTATATCAAAATTATAAACTATTATTAAAAGTTAAAAGAAAGGTTAACTAGCAGAGTAGGTGACGACAACCAATTTTTGCGAATGTTGATTTGCGTGGTTAAAACGAAAAAGAGTTATAGACTTACAGTAGTATTATACTACAAATTTTGTTGTTTTGACTTGTTTCGGATATGATCTCTTAAGCCTATATTTTTTGATTTGTTATTTTGATCTTATTTGACAACTTTTAAACATCATCATTATAAGTTTATATTTTATAACACTCATTTTGGATTTGTTGTTTTGGGCTTATTTTGGATATCTTTTTATGGGCTTATTTTGGATATCTTTTTATGGGCTTATTTTAGATTTGGCACATGACGCACATTCTTCTTTTTATGAACATGCTTATGGTTTTATGAATAGTAGTTAATTAATCCACTTAGATTTGGCCACGAGAAAAACAATTTTGGGTTTTTTTTTTCACTTTTTTTTTGTTTAACATTGTTTTATATATTGTACCAAAATAAGTATGGAAGTCTGGTCAAACATATTTATGATGAAATGGTTTTGGTGTATCTTTCGGTTAAGGCGTTGTGGATTCAAACGAAGCAAACTAGTATACCAAAGCCACATCAACAACAAACGCAATCGCAATAATTAACTAGTTAACATGATTGACTGATTGAGTCTCTATCTTAAAACTATTTTGCTATGTAAATGGATCGTATTATTTCCATTCTAGAAGGTGAGAACTAAAAAGAAGTTAGCTAGAGGAAGAAGGGTCCTTCAATTCAATGATTACAAAGATTAGCATATCACGCATGTGGGTATGGCCAGAAGTACCTAAAAGAGTTAGGAAACAATCATTTTGCAAAATCTCATGATGTTGTCCTATAATTATTACATTCAATTTCCAAAAAAAAAAAAGAAAAAAGAAAAAAAGAGAATAGAATAGAATAGAATAGAAAATGAAAAGAAGAGTAGTTTGCATCTCTAGGTATTATTCAAGTTCAAGTTTCTCAATTTGAATGATCTCACATGCAAGATTGCAATTACTATGTTCCTCGTATCTCATATATGTAATAATAATACGTGCATATTTGAGCTAGCAAAAGTGAGGTATATGTTCATTTAATATATTTAAAGGGACTTTAGTGCATAATATGATAATATCTATATATATCACCATATGTTTTGTGGGCGCACAGTATTAGTCGAGTATATAATATTTTCAGAAACGAAGAAATCGTTGTACGTTTATTGAATAGTGAATTCTTTGTTTTTTACAAGACATACAATAATAAAGATATGCGCCTTAATTAGTATAGCTGTTTTCATGCATCTAAAGGAGATATCATCAGTTTGACCGGCCACCTAAAGGAGCCATGTAAGATTGGCTTACAAGATACTTGAATTGAAGTTGGTTCGGTTACCATCGAGCTTGGGCTCAAGCCACTTAAGTAACCAATTTAGTCAAGATTGTGTACAAATTACTATATATCTAGCTCTCGATCGAGCTTGTATCATTTTGCATATTTGATGCCAAAAATATGTATTTGTATGCTTTATAAATAAAGAGCTTAATAACCCTTGAGAAGGCATCAAATAAACAAAATTTTCTATTAATACCATTTTAGTATCTTTGTCATGTGTAATCATTGCTTTCGTCCTACGTCATGTCTAGTCGAGTTGAGATGAAAAATAAAGAGAAATTAGTTACTCAATACTTTTTTACTCGTAAAACCATAATATTTTCTTATAAACTAATTGCGATGACTATTTAAAAATACTCCGTAGATATTTATAACTATCATAATATGAAAACGTAAGAAAATGAGAGTCAAATCCATATGGAGATTTGAAGTGGATAGTTTAAGTTTTCTCGTAAAGGGGAGCCCCAATTGCCAAAATGACAACCAATCAAGGTATCCGTACACTAAATTTCATTTGTTTTATCTCATGGTGTTAGTCGGCTATACAAATTCTAATTTTCTTTGGAAATTTATTAATTGTTAAATACACTAGTCTTTTCTTACTGTATATTTCTTATTTTTACAAAACAACGTATGTGAGTGCAAATATGAATTTATTGTCAAATCCATATGAATTTTCTTTTATATTTCTTACTTTTACTAACTAACCAATTTTAGGTCTATATATATATATACGGTTCAAGACAAATAATATAATAGAACTGGTGACGTAATTTTAGTCAATTTCACGTTTTGCATCAACACCTGACGGTCATATCATTTCTTTGTTGAAACGCCTTGATATTTATTCTTTCTTCCGTAATTGCCACAAAGTAGGTTAATAACACTATAACTAATATTATAATTATCTAATATTTTAGTTATCATAAACAAATTAAATAATTTGTCACGTTTTTATGTGTGTAAAATAACAAGAAGATGAGGGAGATTAATATACAACTACAAAACTTACATTATGTTGAACTTATAACAATCATCCCAGCTTAAGGATCTATTATTATAGTTCTATTTCTAGCTATGACGGAGTCCGAATTTTTTTCGCGAGGGGGCAAATTCAAAAGTTATTTATTATATTTATCAGTCATGTATATAAAAAGATTAGGCCCAAAATAGAGAATAGAAATGAGCCCTTTAAAGAATTTTGTTAAATTTGGGTTTAATCATATCATAAAAAATCGATGTTAAGAAAACCGAGTTTAGCTTATGTGAATGCCGGGTATGAAAATGTTTGTCTTTAACATCACGTCGATCATTACAATTTTGGAACATGTGATGACTGATGAGTTGCATATATTAAAAAATGAGTTAATTTCATATATACCTTTTATAAAGAATGAAATATCATATTTACACAAAACTTGCTTTAAGACCATTGTACATCATGTATTGAAAATTTGTAAATTGATATGATATTTAGGAAGTTTAGAAAGGAACTATATGATATTTACCCTAAACAATATAATATAAATACATCAAAATCAATGATATATGAGTATGATAATTTATTTTATTAAATAATTAGTTCCTATATATCTTTTTAACTTACTATGTGATTATAATTATTACTTATTTAAAATAACTATAAATTATAATATTTTGAAAAGAGTTTTTTTTTATACAGCTATATTGTTGATATATTACATATTTACCCAAACAATAAAAAAACACTTTTTCAACCCTTTTTAATTATTAAAAACTAAAATTACTCAATTTTTTACTCTACCAGTGGAGAAATGTATCTCAAAAGTCAAAAGTAATGCTTAAAAGCATAGTTGTCAACTCGTAACTTTTGACTGTATGCTTACAAGATTAATGACTTTCAAAATTGAGACTTAAGACAACGAATGTGACATTTGTATGTATTTTTTTTATAAAAACTTTTAAGATTAAAATTATAAATATACCTTTAAATAAAAAATTTACATTGTATCAAAATTGGAGTGGAGACATTTGCCCCCGATGCCCCCATTTTGTCTCCGTCCCTGGTGCTATATCGAAAATATATAAACGACTCCCTTTTTAGAACAATCTTTTCAGAACCCTTTTTCGGTCATATCATTTCTATGTTGCAACGCCTTGATATTTATTCTTTCTTCCGTACTTGCCACAAAGTAGGTTAATAACACTAAATAATATTACAATTATCTACTCTTTTAGTTCGCATAAACAAATTAAATAATTTGTCACGTTTTCATGTGTGTAAAATAACAAGAAGATAAGGGAGAGTAATATACAACTACAAAACTTACGTTACATTAATGAACTTATAACAATCATCCTAGCTTAAGGATCTATTATTATAGTTCTATTTCTATATCTAAAAATATATAAACGACTCCCTTTTTAGAACAATCTTTTCAGAACATATCCCAAATATTAGAGAATTTTTTTTGTGTTTTCCTCTTCACAAACACCAACAAGCCACCACCATTGTTACCTTCCAATATCTTTCTCGCCTTCCTATCAAGCCTTAATGTTCATGAACCAATACTTGACATGTTATCGTCAACAAAATACAAATCCATGATTGGTGGAAGCTATTTAATATATATTTTTTTTAACAACAAATTTTAAATTACCACTAGTTTATTTAAATCCACCAAAAAACACTATTACAAAAGTTTAAACCTTAATTTTTTCTCTGGAAGCTAAAGCCCCTACCAACCCATCTAAGCTAAGTGGCGATGACAGCTATTTAATATAGTAACATGGATAAGTTGATGAAGTTATCATATATAACAAGAAGATGCAATTAGAAGTGATCCAATTGGTCATTAAAGTTGCAAGCAAGTGTGAATTGAAGTTAAGACCATGGGGGTCTTGCTAAATTAAAAACTAGAGTATTGAATTAGCCTGAGCTCTTGCTTCAAGATGTACAACTAGAAAACAGTACTAAAATTAAGTAAACAATATGAAAACAGAGTTGGCAATGTCAGTTTCTCTATAACTCAAAGCTGGCATTTACATATATATTTACCTTAAAGCACCTCCAATGAGTAATATTTTAATCTACTTAACTATGCTGCCTGCCCAATCATTAAACAAATCCCTTATTGCTATCTTTTTCTCGATTCTTTATTAAAATATAATCCTTTCATTAAAAAAGTGCTATATTACACGGGCGTAAAGGCTATGATTCATCTGAAGTGGGTTTGACAAGAAATTAAAAAGAGAGAGTTAACTTATGAGTTGAACTTGTTCTAAAATATTGAAACCATGTTTGAGGGCATAGACGGATCCAGCAATGAGATTTTGATATGTTTAGTACCTGATTTTGGTTAAAACTGAAAAAACAGCCCATCCCTATAAAGGAAAAAAAGACCCGGATGATAAAATTAAAAATCTTAGCCTTAACTTGTAAAAAAATCTAGATCCGCTACTATTTTAGCTATCATACACTAGAGTCGACCATATGCTTGTCATTTTGGGTGCAAGGGATCATTATATCACGTACGTTGAACTTTGCATAATGACATAACGTCATACCACACCCAATGTCGACGTGGCGCTTGTGTGGTGCTAACCATTGTACGTGTGGTTGGGAGATATGTTTTGTTGTGTGTGTGTTTTATATTTATTTTTCTTTTTTAGTTTTGTTTAATTTAGTGATATTCAAATGTAAGCATATATCACATATGTATAAAAATTAGAGTTCGATATTAATTAATTTAATATCGTGTTACTGTAAGATGGCAACATCATGGTGCGAGATGGCATAGATGTGTAACATACGTGACTACACATACACCCTGATAAGATTATGCGTAATCTATACTTGCATTACACTTTCTCCATCCTGCTAGCTAGTGTAAATGTTTGATAATTGGTTTCACTTATATATGTCTATTACTAACTTGAAGTTGTTTGTTAGAGTGGATTCTTGCTTCAGTTTCCATTATAACTAGATTTAAAAGAATTTTATAAGTTATTTGTTTCGTGTGGTGCTAATCTCTTTGTAAGCACGTAATTACGTACAGTAGGTTGTTCCCTGGCCTGATCGTGCACTCATGTGTTTCACTCCATTGTTACTATATTCCTTATTGTTGGAATTCTAATCGTGATACTAGGTTCTCTTGACCTTTATGGGTGATAAGTTTAATTTTTCTTTATTAATTGTATTGTTCTTTTTATTGCCTAAGAGGCTTCCCGGAAACATTTTATTATATATCTAAGACTTGAAGCAATTATCTCCCCATTATTATATTAAAGTTATTAAGTATCTCACTTAGTCACCTGTCACCTCTACTATATAATCGTAGGGTCGTTGGTAAAATAAATACTTTTAAGAGACAAGAGTGTAATGCCAACTTGTCAAAATTTGACAAGTTTTGACAAGAAAATAAACCTATCAAATATTGCCAAGTATTCGTCAATTTTTTTGCCAAAATGGGCCAAAAAGTGGGTGTAGCGTCAAAATGTGTCAAAAAATGCCAAATAGTTTTACGCTTTTAGTCTCTGAACGGATATTATTCAAAATACTTACCCTTTTAGTCCTTGAAATAGTCAACAGTTTAGTCTTGAAACGACAAAAAATTCAAAAAATTTACACCTTTATTCCCTAAACGGCTAAAACTTGATGCTATTTTATAAATACAATGCATTTCATCATACATTTTACTACCATTTTATGGATTGTGAAAACTTTGCTTTAGAAAGTTCATCAAAACAAAACCGTGATAAATTGATAATGTACTTTATTTTAAATTTATCTCTATGAAGGGTTGCTTTTAAATGTATTGTCCTTATGTGTTTTTAACAAAAATGAATTGTGTTTTTTTAAATAGGAAAAATGATTCGTGTTACAGATTTTATCTAAGTCTAGGTATTATTACTTTTAAAAAAAATACAAATTAAACTTTTAAATTTAATAAACATACATATCCTTTTAAATTTACATAATTATCTGCTTTATCTAAAATAGTTACTGCATGTTTATCTAACATTTACCCTTTTAAGTAATAGTACTGTGTTCTTTTATTATTTTAACCTATTTTATAGGTAAAAAATGAGTGAAATATTTAAAAGTTTAAAAAACAAAAAAGATTACACCCTTGTTTGTTCGTGACCAAAACACTTCCAAGACCTGTAAGTTGGTCCTTTTCGTATCAGAATATCAAAATCGGGTTCAGTCAAAAAGTATATCTTTCACTTCATAAAGTACAACACACTATCATCGCATCATTTCTTGAATTAATGAATTTAACACTACTAAACAAAATACAGTATAATTTGTTTTGGGGAAAAAAAGATAATTCTTGGAAAAAAGAAAAGAAAATAGATTTTATATTACAATAATAATACTCCTTCCATCCCAATTTAAATGTCATGTTGACTAACTTTGACCGTAAATAATTTTGTTTGTGTCATGTAACACTTGATATAAAATATATGAATGGATTGAGTTTTTAATGTACTTTTCGTTCATATAAGTTTCATCAACTACTATATAGTACAAACAAAGTTATTTACAGTCAAAGTTAGTCAATATAATATTTAAATTGGGATGGAGGGAGTAATAGAGTAATATTTTAACAGCAGCAGTGGCGGTGGTTAATCATCAAGAGCTCTGTTTTTCATGCAGGCGTGGGCATAAATGCAGGACCTTTGCCATTTAACAACCTTCTCCTACATTTTTCATTTCAACTTGAAAAAATCCATAAATTAATTAAATTGTTTTCTTGAAAATTTTTATACTAAAGCAAGTAAAACACCTTTTCACCTCAAAACACACTGATCTCAAAATATTTTCAAGATATAAATTAGTGGGATTTGTTGTTTGAGCTTAAAGGTTTGTGCTTTTTGATGATTCTTGAAGTGGGTATTGAAGATTAGTACCAAAAACACATTTATACCTCAAATTGCACACTGATTTCAAGATATTTCAAGACAATAATCTGTGGGTTTTGTTGTTTGAGTATAAAGATTCGTGCTTTTTAATGTTTGTTGAAGTGGGTATTGAAGATTAGTACGAAAAGTGGGTCAGATTCTCTGAAATGGGTATCTTTTTTTCTTTCTCTTAGCTACTTTTTGTTATGTATTTTTCTGTTCTTGAACTAGGGTTTTGGTCAGAAATCATCATGATGAGATGGGCTTATTTATGATACTTACTGAATCAATATATACTTACATATATTATATATGTATGTATTTTCAATTTTCAATCTCTGCACAAAAATTAACTGCTCTCTGTACACTTTCTGATAAAATCTTTAATGAGTTTTATTTTTCATTGGTGAATTGCAAAAACTAAATAAATGATAATTATAAGTTTTTTTTTTTGGACCCATTTTTTAAATCTCAATGAGTTAACTGTTACTATAATAAAGTTCAAACCTTTTGTTTGTTCACCCTCATAAAATTTCATGGGTCATCTTTATTAGATTCATTTAAGCTGTTGTGTTGATTTAGGGCTAAAAATTTGTGTTATTTTATATATTCAAAATCAGGGCTTATTTTGGGAAGTCAAGATTTTTAAATTTGAGTTGAGATAATGGCTGGAGATGATGAAATTGAGGGTGGAAATAGAGATGGAGAACAAGTACAACATTATAGTAAATCTGCAAATTTAGTATCAGATTGGGAGCCATTTAATGCTAGTAGTAATGAACTTACAAATACATTATCAATGAGTATGGTAAATGCTCCTGCTATTTGGGATCAACATCACACAAATTCACAAAATTTAGGTGCTTTTTGTGATATGCAAAACAATGCAACTACATCATCTTCATTAGGTTTTCGAAAGGGAAATCTTCTTGATATGTGTTGGGCCCCGCCAAATTCAGCCATTAAAAGGGGTGGTGTTGGTGGTATGTTTTTGCCACCACCTGCTGCAGCTTTGCTTCCTCATAGTTTATCTCAGTTTCCAGCTGATTCGGGTTTTATCGAACGGGCAGCCAGGCTATCGTCTTTTAGTGCTGGAAATTTCGAAGATATGATAAACCCTTTTGGGAATGTGCCTGAATCGACACTAAGTCCTTATTCGAGTAGAGTGGTTCAAGGGCAACCACAAGAGGGTTTTGTTGGGAATGGTTTCAAATCGCCATCTGGTGAAGGGTGTAAAGATGATTCTCTGTCTGTTGACTGTGGGGTTAATGATGGAAGTCAGGTTAAACAAGGGGGTTCGGGTTTTTCGGGCAATAATGTGGCTGGTGAGGCCGAATGTAGTACTGGCCAGGATGATAATTCCAATGAGGGAAGTGGGTCAAAGAAAAGGAGGAGAAGTGATCAGGTAATTCTTAAGCACTAGTTATTATGATCAGAAATTCCTCATTTTTATACTGATATGCAAAACCTAGTTAATTTTGTCGAATGACAGGATAACGAGTATATTCAAGTTAAACGGTCGCCACAGACGCCTAATGAAGCTACAGAGAACAATGAAGTTCAACAAAAAGGTGATACTAACCTGAATTCTGTTGCCAATAAGTCTAGTGGGAAAAATGGTAAGCAGGTATCTCGATCATCTGATGGACAGAAGGAAGATTACATCCATGTGAGGGCTCGAAGGGGCCAGGCTACAAATAGTCATAGTCTTGCAGAGAGAGTAAGAGTTGCTTCAAATAGTACTTTTTTTTCTCTTTCTGCTAAGTGTTAAGTATGAAGTGCTAATTGACTGACTTGGTCCTGAAAAAGTTTATCTGATTATTGTGTCTTCAAGTTGCATAGAGTAGTTTATAGTGTTAGGGTATAGTGATGCTAATTCTGATTATTTAGGGAGAACTTATCAGTTTTAGATAACCAGTTAGGAGTAGTTCCTGCAGAACGATTGTTACAGCTGATTAATTTATTCTAATTTTTGTTATTACATTCTTTATTTTCAGAACTCAATGTGAAACACTGATGTTCTATTTTGACCTTGTTGATTAACTTAAAATGATTTAAATGGATGATAGGTAAGGAGGGAGAAGATTAGTGAAAGAATGAAGTTTCTTCAAGACCTAGTCCCTGGATGTAGCAAGGTTAGTTTTTTAAATTATTATTATTGATTTTCACTCCAAAATCTTTATTCTCATTTATTTTGATTGTTTTTTAAGGTCACAGGCAAAGCAGTTATGTTGGATGAGATCATCAACTATGTACAGTCACTACAACGACAAGTTGAGGTATGATATTACGATGGCCAAAACTAAAATTCTTGGTAACGTTTGAACTTTTTTATAAAATTCAAATATAACCTTTGCAGTTCTTGTCGATGAAACTTGCTACTGTTAATCCTAGAATGGATTTCAACCTTGAAGGACTCCTGGCAAAAGATGTAAGGCGTAAATATATCATAAGGATTGATTTTTTTTATATATATATATATATATAAACTGTCGCTAATGATCTGTTATAATAGATGATTGAATCACGAGCTGGACCTCATGGTACACTTGGTTTTGGTCCTGATATGACTATGCCATCTTATACTCATAATTCGTCACAAATGGCTCTCTTGCAAGGCGGGATTTCGGGTCTAGGAAGTTCCTCGGATGCAGTAAGAAGAACGATTAATTCCCATCTGATGGCTATCGGTGGTGGATACAAAGATCATACACCCAATGTAAGTTACTGTGTATTTGTTTTCATTTGACACTTCAGACAACAAATAAGCATACTAGCTTCAGTTTCTAGTATGTGAATTATTAATCAGTTAAATATATTGTCCAAAGACAGGTACCTAGTTCATGGGATGACGAGCTTAACAACATCGTCCAAATGGGATTAAATCCAAGTACCCCCATTAGCAGCCAAAGTTTAGGTACTTTTCTTGGAATCTAATCAGTTTCACTTGTATGAAAATTAAAAGAATCCTGAGATAACCACATATCGTTACTTTATTTTACGTTGTAGGATCTACACCTCCAGGCCATCTAAAAGCTGAACCGTAGAAGATAAATTAAGTTTGATGATACGGGTTCATGAAGATAATTAGAAGAACCCTGGGTCGAATCTTTTGGGTCCAGAAAGTTGGTCATGTAATTAATCTATGGGCATTCCTTTTTGGCGAATCACTAATTATATCCAGCAAGACAAGGTGATACTTAAATTTGCTCATTAAGAACATATGAGTTTTGTTGATTAAAATTGTAAAAATCGGCTTCTGGGTAAACTCTGTTGTGAATCTTTTGACCAGCAGAATCTTTTATTTTGTTAGAAATCTTTGCTTGGTCGATTCTTTCAGCATGAGGCCATATAAGATCTATGTTCAGTCATCAGTGTGTTGATGTTTGTATTTTCTGATTGTATTAGAAACAGATGTTTGTTTTTGTTATACTTAAAGATGGTTTTAGTAAAGCTGATATGCGAAGTCTTTTGCCTGATCTGGATGCTATATCTATATTTATTCGTGTATATTTAAGGCTGGGTTCTAAAGTTTTACAGAGTTAGTACTTGGTACTACTAAAGTCAAGATCTATGATCTTTAAAAAGGTCAAAAGTCAAAAGTCAAAAGAAAGATGGATTAGTTGGGGGCAGGCGGTACTCATAGTGAGTATGTGCTTGGATTCTTGCATATGCATTTTGGTGGATGTAATTATATGTATGGATCTTTGTGTATAGAATCTTAGCTTATAATCTTTATGTGTGACCACTTGAGGCACCTTTTTCCTTTTTAAATCAATCTATACAAAGCTTTTCAAAAGTCATCACAGAGCTCTTTCAAATAAGTCGACTCATATCAGTTTGAGCACAAATAAATCGTTTGCTTAGAAAGAAAAAATACGTCAAGTATATGTTGACATGTTGTTTGTTTCACCATGACTCCAAGCAAAAATTAAAACTTGAAAAGTATGTAAATAAAAAATACATTGTACATACATTGTTTAGCCATATAGATAAACAAAGAACAAATAATTATGAATATGTTGAACTGCAAATTTAACAATAATCTGACTACAACTAGCAAAATACGACGGATTCAGCAAAGTTTGGATTTCATCTCATTCATAATCCTGTGATGCTACAGAATCCTCACTGTTTAATTGATGATTCTGCATAAGCAATATGAAATTAGACATAATTATTTTCTTGCAGAATATAAAATGTGGGAGGTTAATCGATCTAACTGAATTATACCTGCAACTTTTTACCAATTTCAAGGACTTCAGCGAGCGGTGCCCAGTCACCAAAGTTTCGCTCAATGAACTGGTACGCAATCCCACTCTTTCCTTTGCCAACCATGAACAATCCACCTTTTATTTCACCTTCTCCTCTAAAGTTTTGTTCAATTCCCATTGCTTTTGCACGCTTGTAATTTGCCCTAGCTCGAGGATTAAATAGAAATCCTGATATAAATTTGTCCTTAAGTAGTGATCCTCCACCTAGAGCTTTGAAAAAGTCCATGTTTTTGTCAAGAAGCACAATTCCGCCCCAATATCTAGGCCAGAAATCTCTTACCTGGTATCATAAGTTTACAAAGATTAATGAACGTGTAAATGATATAAACAAGTAACAATCTATGGTGTGATGTACGTGTTAGGTACCACCTAATCTGAACTCGTGAGAAAAAACTCAACATGGTCAAATTTATTAAAATTAACCAGGATGCAACCTGGTCAGATTACCTCAAATCTCAGTTTTACAAAGTTGTTGTTCTCCAAGCGAAAACAAAAATGGTTACCAGAACAGGAGACTAAAGTTTGTTACTTTTTTTTTTTTTTGCCTAGAATAAATCCAATACTCCATAGCTGATATATTAGTTCAAGAAAGTTAGCTTATTACCTCTGATTCTATATGTTCATGTAGAACAGCAAACAAATTGATTCCTAATGCATCGAATATGGGCTTCTTGGAATAAAGTTTGTGTGCCTCAGCTCTACACATGATGCACCTATATACCATTTAATACAAGGTTAATTAATAGAAACATATATCTAAATATTATATGGGTAAGAAGTTAATTACCCAGGCCGACGGATACAGAGTAGCAGTGATGGTTTCTCACGCCATAAGTCTGAAACTCGCATAGGTGGCGTTTTCGTTTTGACTAACCGCTCCATTCCTATCTTATACTCGGGTGTTAGCTTCTGAACAGATATATTCTCTATACTGGAATACGGTGCCACGTTATCAACTACAGGAGGAGGCTGTATACAACCACATGCTCTAGGCTCATCAGGCAAAGAAGCGACAATCCCTTTAAAGATATAATCATCTTTTATCTTGAAATCGGCCATAGATTGTTCAATTGTTGCATCATAAGCTATAGTACTCTGTGTTGACATAGCTTGCAATTTTGGTCTTGATATGGATTGAGTATTCCTGAACATGCTACTGTTGCGGGATGGTGGGATCGCTGGTTTTCTTGCAGGGAGAGAATATGATTGGGGTATAGGATCAGTTTCACAGCGTGAGGTGCGGTCCATGAAGCGTGCAATATGTCCTCTCTTCATGGAGAATTGAGTAGAAAGATCTGATGAAGCAAGGTTTAAAAGCTCTGCTAGACATTTTCCTGAGGCCTCTAGCTTATCTGCATATATCATTAGTGCTCGATCATGAAGGTATGATCTGATCTCTAATGCATCCTGTAATGAAACATAGAAAATATTTTGATTATAATTACCGGAAATGAGTCATGAAATCATCATAGCATATATCATGGTGATAATAATGTGAAAAACTATACCTTTTGTGTTTGAGTCATATTAATTGCGCTCATGTCATCTGCATTCATTATCTTCAAAGTTGGAACATCATCCCAACCATCATCTAACAGTTTCGGAAGAAGTTTTTGTAGAGACCCAGTTCCCACAAAATCTTCCATTGAGAAAGAAGCCATATTTCGGAGCAAAAAAAGATCAGAAATGAACTTTTGTTGTATCTGATTTGCTCAAATAAATAAGCTTATAAATTTTAGTTAATAGTATCTAGACACCTAATTACATTACATATCACTTGGAAACAGCCACCAACTCCTGTCACCTTGACAATATCAATGGTTGTTTGGTTAAACAATATCTTATGGATGAAAAAGACTTGATCTTTTAATAAACCATACGTTTCTTTGTTGAATACGTCAAGCTTGACTAGTTAAAACCCTCTACATATTATATTGTAGATGTGCCTGCATCTATTTGATTGAAGTAGCTTTTCCATTTTATATTCCATCTCAAAACCACTTGGCAAGTATTATGTACTCATTAGGTATGTTGTAATTCTTGATGTTGGTCATCAGGCTAATATTATCAATAGTATACACCGATAATGGAATCTAAATTTTGTGTGACAAGCCAAAACTCCCAATGCCTGTTTGGTTTATGCTGCCGGCCAATTAGACAAAATATTATAAATTTTAACACATATCTGTGTTTAGATGGCCGGCACTAGAAGGTAGGATGCTGACAGTTTCTGCACTCTGCTTGTTACTTCATGAAATCGAAAGAATGACTTTGTTGGTTTTAGAAATTGATCTGTAACAGGCTATCACAAGCTATTGTGTGCCAGCGAACAATATTGCTTATTTACTTGGAGAAATTAAAAATGTGTATTCATATAGATAATCCAATATAGTTTATATGATTATCAGACTTAGAAACTAATCTGCTGCTGTATACTATGTACAAAGTATATAAAACTGCATACTTGCTAGTATTACTCAAACTTAGGCATATTATTCAAGTGCCTCAAGATTTTCTCAGCCATCAACCTGGTGTCACCATTACCGTAATGCAAAACGTTGATTAATGTCGCACGCAAGAATCTGTCTTGTGATATTTCTGAGTTCGAATTATCATCACCTTCCTTAAGCAACTTATCTAACATCCAGAATGTTTTTCGCCTCAAAGATTCATCTTTATGCTCTTTCACCACATTCAGAACATGCTGTATGGCCTTTTCTTGGATCAAAATACTCACACTTGTGCCCAAATCGACTCTTTCATCTAACAACGTGCATATTGCCGATAATGCAGCCTCCACCACTTCAATATTCTTATGTTCAAAGCAAGTCAACAGCTTTTTGACTGCTTTTGCTTCAAGCAAACAAAAGGTCTCTTGAGAAGAGCATACTCCTTTATGAAGTTGGCATAGTGGTATGACTTCAAGATCTCTTGAATCAAATGAGAAACACTTTAGCAAATATAAGAACTTTCTGACCCTGAGTTTCTTTATTTTTTTAATTGGTGCGGGTTTGGATAAAATAACTGTTTTTAATGACAAATTTTCTAACCCTTTTGCCGAGAGCTTCTGAATTTCGTCGCTAAATGTGTTCATAAGCAATTCGGTGAACACATTTGTGAAAGTGAAGTTCTTTGCTAGAATCAAAAAGTGGTTTTCGTAGAGTGTTGCAGTGAACCGAACAAGAATACCCACAAGTCCTTCCAGATAAACAATTCCATATTTGCTCATTCTCATGCCAGACCTCTGAATTTGATCGATCTTTTTCAGAATTAAAGGAACTGTATGATATAGAGCTAAATTAAGTGAAATATTTTCATGGGGAAGTTTGGCCAGGAAATTGACAGAAACTGCTTGTTTTTCAGTTGGTGGTGTCATTTCCGGAAGCTCTTTTAGCAATGCTTGAGGTTGGCCTCTAGTTTTGCATAGTTTATCTGCCAATATTTGGCCAAGAAACGGTGAAAGAGCTATAGAAAACATGATCGAAACCACCTGTAGTTCCTCATTTGGGTTGTTCAAAAGCTCGATAATGTTTGCACAGGCATCATTCTCTTTTACCACCGATACGATAATCGTAGATGTTTTCAGGAATTTCATGAGGCATAAAAGGATTCTCACAAAGTTTATGTTCATCTCATCTGGCATTGAATTCCCAACCCTTTTGACAATGTTGTATATAATGTAATCCAAGGACATCTTGTGATCAACTTGGAGGTCATTTAACTCAACAGATCCTGATTCAAGTATGTTTGCAAGTATACCTGCAGCTTCTGCCTTTGAATTCATTGGTTCATCGTAGATCGTTCGTTTGAACACTTCATTGAGCATTTTACCAATGGCCCCCGTTTTCACAAGAATCTTTCCATTTTCGTGGTGAGATGAGATTTGCTTCAATGCTGTAAATGCGACATTTCTTGCCAGAGAGTTTCCATGAAACACCATTTGAAGCAAGGCAGGTGAAGCCGTCTCTGCGACATAGTTTTTAATCTCATGATCATTTCCAAGAAAAATTTCTCCAATGTAATCTGCCATCTCCATCTTCATATCTTCATTACCTGTTTGATTTAATGTATTATGAGATCATTTTTACAAATTGTGTTACCAATTAAAGTTTTGTCTTAATAGTTTATACCTTCAAGAAAGTGATGCAATAGAGGCTGCCAATATCCATTTTCTGCCATGATCTTGATGTTATCTGGCGATCTCTCTAAGTTTTTCAAGATATAATCGACTTTTTCTACCAAAAATTCATTATTCGATTGTTTGTACTTTAGAGTAACCAGCATCAGAACTCCACCACTAACAGAACCAATTTGATCACAAAAAACCTTACTTTTTGAAAGCTCAACTAGAAGAAGCAAAGCCGAACGCCAAATGCATTCATCTTTACTCGATAAAATTCGTATAATTTCATATAAGTCCACTTTCCTGACAATCATTTCCTGCAAAACAGATAAAGTTTTTCTTCAAATCTTATACAGTTAAACAGTCTATTAACAAGTTCAAAATTTGAGATAAAAATATACCTTTCCTTCGTTTTCATCATCATTCTCAGTCAACTGTCTTAGTAATTCAAGAGTTTCAAAAATCAAATCTTTATCTTGATGCTTCAATATTTCTCCAAGAAGTGGTATGACACCGATTGTACGTATCTCCACCACATTATACTGCCTTTTTCTGCATAAATTTTGCAAATTGTGCAGTGCCTCACGAATCATGGGCTTATTACTGGTTAAAGACAGAGCTGATACTGCAGCCTTTATACTTGCTTGTTCATTTCTTTCCTCCCAATGCTTGATCGTTTCCAACAGAGCGATATTTCTGTTGAAAACTTGATTTGTTATCTTCATGCCTGTCTTCGGGCAAATGATATCAGCAGGATTGCTAAACTTCTTGAACCAGTTTGTTATTGCAACCCTTTCGTATGTGACACCTGTTTCTATTGTGACCGGATCCTCCATAATCTTATTTGTCAATGGACAAAAGAAGGTTTCATATAATGGTTCTGTATATGAACCCAAATCTGGAAAACTCATCACAAGGGGTGTTTCTGATTCATCATCTGTGGAGCTTTCAAAATCATTAATCGTGTAAAGATCGTTCTCCTTATGATCATAATGAATGCCACTGGTTTCAAAACAAAACCCATTGATGTCTTGTACTATGGACTGAACGGCATAATGGAAATAGCGCCCTGATGATGATCTCATCGAGTTTAGTACTTCACCCATGTGTTTGACTACCCTTTCAAGCTGATTTGTGATGCGTTCGACTTCTAAATTTTTGTTGCAGTTTGACAGTAGGTGTTTTGCTATGTATATGCATTCTGAGAGTGCCAGTAAAATCTCTGCTGCATTTTTTGGTTTATTTTCCGACGATTCCAATTCCACGATGACTGAAAAAACACGGTAAAAATAGCATCCTATTGTGATGAAGTTATCGTTTTCTGTCACAGTTGATAGTTTCATGATCTCTGAAATAACCAGTAGCAAGGACTTCACATCAGTGGTATCTGACATCTTGTTGACCTTAAACAAATTAATCAAAAAAGGAGAAATACATCCTTAGTTAGCTCACTATAAAAGTTATATCGACAGGCCCTACTTCTTATCAACGAATTAATTACAGTTTTGTTACATGCAGTTTTTACTTTTTAGTAGTGTCACTATTAATTAGTCGTGATCAAGAAAACATATGGTGGTCAACTAGCCTATATGTGATGAAGAATCATTTACCTACAAATGAAATACTAGTACTATAAAACAAATATTGTAAGTTGATCAAAATATTTATCTTTTTGTGGCTCTAAGTGAAAATATTGTTAGAAAATGGATGAATACGATATAAAAATAGAGGCAGGAACGAAAGAATCATACCGAAGAAAACCAATCAGAGCTGCTACTACTCGACATAGTGTTTTCTTTCTTCATATGCAGAAACTTCTGAGCACCACCGCCTGTCGAATTTTGTAACTTTGTGTTGAAACTTATGTAACTTAAAGACGATCATAAACATGGTCATAACGACCATAGAGCTGCGTTAGTCACCTGTAATATGTTTTATTAACCACAACACTATGCTTGAAGTTGATGTATACTATATATAACTATAAATAAATATAAGTTTCTGATGTCATGTGAGTGTGATCCTTCACCAGTTTTGGGTATAGATTGAACCAGTAAAACTTGCTGCATATTGAATGGGTCAATTTGTGGTTCTTTATTATTTATCCATACACATCACTGAGTAATGCCATAAATTTGAAAGTCCCAGAAGATTGACTATTTATGTTTTTTGTCAAGTGACATATGCTGACTTTGGGTGCACAAGCTCTTCATAGCTTTTCAACTTTTCATTCATGTTTACAAGTATAATGTCGTTATGGACATCAATTACTAATTATGGTATGATCATTATATATACATGTAATTTATTATTGACATGAACTGATGAAAGTAACATCCATGGAAAAAACATGTTTTGTAAAAAAGCTCTACAAAGGATACCTCCTGATCTACATGGAGAAAATCGAGCCCTTGATTTTAACAAATAACTCGAACGAAAAAGATTGTTATTAGCCAAAGATTGACCCTTCCTGGCTATGCACCTTGAATCAAACACCATATGTGGGTAGGTAAAAAAAACACAATAATTTTAATCCTATATATCTACATGACTTGGCAGATGAACCTTTTCCATTGAATTAAATCCATTTCATTTCTCACCAACTAGAGTTTCATATATGGCCATCATTCAAATGTAGTAATTATGTTAGAAAGCTAGTATAAATTTCTAATATATAATAATAAATTGTATATTGAAGCGTTGTTAGTCAAGTAAGGTTATAAATGCATAGAAATGCAAGTTAGACTTGAAAGTGTACTCGACTAACAACGGGTAACCGGGTGTTGGACGCTAAAGAAAAGACTAGAAATTGTACTAAGTTTGACTAGATATTATATCATCCTCGTACAATACAAGGAGGTTCGGAAACATGACCACAAGGTGTTTTCGGTAAATTTTGGAGCTGGAGTTATACTCCATATTTTTTTCTATGTGACTTGTTATCTTTTGGGCTTAATCAATTGGACAATTTGGTTCAATTATGGGCTTAAAATTGTAAGTTGGGATATGGCTAGGCCTACCTTGTAAGTTATATTTTTAATTTTCCTCCCACCGATCCACCATGTCTTTTTTTAGGACTTTTGTTAATTAATCCTGGAACCTGCTTGCTAACCAAAATTGCCTACCCAGATTTACAGGAAACAGTCTCATTATATTTTTCAAACGTCAAATAATCATAATTTTTTAGAATAGAAAAAAAAATTAATGAAAAAATTATTTTACGTGTATTTTAAAAAAGTTATTTTATGTGTACTTTAATTAATTTATTATTATTATTTTTTTTTGGTAAGATATGTTTTGAAGTTTTATATATAACCAAAGTATAAAAAATACAAGTTATATATATACTTAAAAAAAAAAATGAGTTAATTAAATAAACAGAAAGTTGTACCAGATAAGATAGGTATTAATTACGATGTAAGCTAGGGTTATATTGGGAATGTATAACTAAATATAGATATATCAAATCTTAAAAATAGAAACATAAGATAATATAAAATATGCTAAGATCATGGGTTTAACATAGTTAAATTTGTTAATATTTACGAAATATCATTTAAATTACAGAAATATAAAAGCTCCAATCCAGATTTTTCATGGCTAAGCCACATTTACTACTCGTACTATTCAGTCTATGATCTGACCTTGTTAAAGTCAAATAAAATCAACCTATAGCACATCACCTCGAAGAAGCGGAGAATACATTCAAGTTTGTCCCCATTTACCAACAAAAAATTTATTATAAAAAAAAAAAAAAAAATCATTTAAACCTGTTTCTAAAATAAGTATGAAGTATGAACCAGAAAGTTTCGGACCCCGCGTTGCGGGACCTCAATTGTCTTGTTACAATGGCTACGTTATTTTAGTATATTTGGGTTAAATCTTCAATCGCTTGATTAAAAATCAATATTTCATAAATGTGTTTATTTAAAAATTCGCAATAAACCAAAAAGTAAACATGTAGTAGAAACTCGAACAGGATATGATACGGCAAAAACATCAATATAGAAGTCCACAAGTCAATCGGATACAAATGTAGCAAAATGCAAGTAAAATGTAAAAAGTCAGGGTTATATATGTAAAATATAGATAATTAAAAATGTAAAATGTAAAAAGTTAAAAAAAAAAAAAAACTAAAAAATGAGGGTGGAGGACTTGAACCCATGCCATTTACAAGTTAAGTTACACCTAAATCCAGGTGATTTAGCTCAATCTTTTGTTTATTATTTCATTTATCAAATATATATCTCTGATTTTTGTTGTACAGAAAAAGCCAAAAAATATTTATTTATTTTGACTTTAGTGATATTCTAATATACTCTTATTCTAATATATGAGTATATGACTAGTCATAAGAAAAAACTAATTAATATTAGTTTTAGCATTAGTAGGCCCTATCATCTGTTGTAGCGACTCGCAACAGCTAAAATATATAGTTGCTTTGAGAAATTGACAATAGGACGAAACTCGACGCCGTACCTAGCTTCTTCTTCTCTTTACCTGTATAATAAAATAATAATTACTTTATTCAACTCACCAAGTGTTATCGAGAAAAAATTATGATCATAATCATTATTGTATTTGTACTGTAGCATGTTTGTGGTAAACATAGAAAATCAGGAATACGATGAACCATATCAATTGTAGTTGTCTTTAATATACTACTAGAAAATTTTGGTTGCGGGGTTTCAATTCATTTGTTGAAACGGTTCGTTATTTTAGTATATATGTCTTGAACTTTCGACAGTTTAATAGAAATAATTTTGTCATTAATATGTTTGTTTTAAAAGTATGCAAGAAAACAAAATGTAACCCGTAGTAGAAACCTGAACGGGATGTGATATGACAAAAATATTAATAATTTAATATATTAATTCAGATATCAGGTGGATGCGATATAGCAAAATGCAAGTAGTGGTACGGGGTGTATCACAATAAGGTTGAATGACAATTAAAAAGTGTGGAAAAAACAAAAGAAGTAACCCGTAAAAAAAAAATCCGAAAAGGAAAAACAAAACTAAAAAAGAAAAAGACGTGACAAAATCCGAACAGGATGCAATGTGGCAAAATCCAAACTATATGAAACGTGCGATGTGTCACTTTATAGCCGATGCGACGTGTCAAGTTTTAATAAGCATGGTGACTATTGATAACCATGCCAAAAAAAAACGAAAGAAAAAACTCAAAATGGGATCCGTAATGTCAGAATCTAAATAGTGATGTGGGGTATATGATGAACCAATAAAAGAGATCATATAAGCAAAAAAAAGGTATCAAAAAACCAAAAGATAAATAACCTTAACAAAAATAGAAATAACAAAGGAAAAATTAAATTTTGTGTAAAAGTTTTCAATATATTAATTCAGAACACAAAAGCCAAAAAACTATGATGAACACCAAGAAAAAACCCCAAACGGGATCCAAAATGACAAAATCTAAATAGTGATGGGGGGTATACGATGAACCAATAGAAAGAAAACACAAAAGCAAAAAAACTATGTAATAAACCAACAAAAATCGAAAGAAAAATAACCTTAACGGGATCCGATATAGCAAAATCCGAAAAAACGCGGAGTATAGGTAGACCAATAGAAAGAAAACACAAAAGCAAAAAAAAATATTTAGGAAACCAAGAAAAACCGAACAAAAAATAACCTTAACGGAATCTGATATGACAAAATCTAAAAAAAACGCAAGATACAAACGAGACCAATAGAAGAGCGCCCCACCCTCGCCATTAATGACATAGTAATACGTTGTAAATATGTGGATTTGTATGAATTTGTTGTAGTTGTCTTTTTCTAGTTACTTTACCATCTCTCTTTTTCTTTTCGTTCTAGAAGATGGTGATATTCTTTTTATATTATACACAACTCTTTAGGAATATAAATTTTGTAAAAAAGTTTTAAGTTTACATGCTAAAAATAAACACTTATTTTGTGATAAATAAACGCAATTAAAAAAATCCTACAACTTAAAAATGAAAAAAAAAAGAAAATACGACTTTTACAATGTGAGTAATAAGTAAATAAAGTTTCCGCTTCATTACAGAAAACTTTTCCTACAAAAAATCTATCTTCAATTATTTTATTATATCATAATCATAATAATTCGAGTAATAAAAAGAATAGGAAAATGATTAATGAGACTAATTTGTATGCTTAAAGATAGACTTAAAAAGGAGATCAAACCATGTGGCAAGATCAAAGATAGAGATAATGAAAGAGAATTAATGAAAAACGTGTCATGTGATATATGAAATAGACATATTTTTAAGCATATGAATTAGGTATATGTATCATTATCCAAAAGAATAACATTTGCTGACCATTCACGTCTCTAAAACGACTTTTCTCGTGTGTACCAATGGCCCACTCTTCGATAAGAATGCTGACTATGCACATCCAATAATTCATTCATTCATTCTCTTGTGTTTTTTAATTTTTTTTCAAAAATATATATAGAGATTATTTTTTATTAATAATTATTTTATCATAGATTTGTTTTCGATTCCGACACGCACTTCAATCCTTTCCTACATTTCACCAACCATATAACAAGCTAGCCCAAAAACGTTTTGTACATTTATTTCAAACAAAAAGAAACCATGACAATCTTAGCAGCAGAAACTAAGAAACAACACAAAAACACATCATCAAGAAATAAACACAAAAAGAAAGACAGCACCCATGTATCAGTTTCAGTTAACGAAAAAACCCCTTTAGTTTCAAAGAATTACAAAAAAGGTGGCCATAATAATAATGAGTTCAACAATGCATCGATGTCGGGTGCGGTTATGAACCTTTCGACAACGATCATAGGGGCCGGTATCATGGCGTTACCGGCTACTATGAAAGTGTTGGGACTAGGTGTCGGTATAGTTGTGATTGTACTTGTTGCGATATTATCGGAATCAACGGTTAGGATATTGTTGAAGTATAGCAAACAAGGAGGTGCAGAATCTTATGGTGGGTTGATGGGGGATGCATTTGGTGATGTTGGAAAAAAAGTGTTGCAAGGTTGTGTGGTGGTTAATAATATTGGTGTTCTTGTTATCTATATGATTATTATTGGTAAGTTAGTTTACTTCTTTTCTTTTTTAGTTTTTTAGTTACTGTATTCTTTTTAATTTTTTTGGATATGTATAGATATGTCACTTTATTTTATTTTAATAGAGAGTTAGAATAAATGTTATTTGAATATTAAAGTATTATATGTCACCAGTATGCGTATCAATTTGATTTTATAAATTACTATATACATGTTCCATTTTGATAATCTTAACATATAAATTTCACATTTTGCTCAAATGGTACATTTTTGGCCCAAAAAGTTGATGTGCGTAATTATTCAATGTTTGGATTTTTTTGATGGTTGGATTTGTGTTTTTTGGAGTTGGGATTTTTAGGTGATGTAGTTGCGGGATCAACTTCAAATGGGGTGCACCACCCTGGTCTATTGGAAGGCTGGTTTGGACCACACTGGTGGACTGGTAGAGTCTTTGTGCTTCTAGTCACAACACTTGGTGTGTTTGTTCCGTTAGCATCCCTCAAGCGTATGGGTATGTAGCACGTTATTTTTACTTCTTAAACACACGCATATCAATCAGTCTCTTATAATTGCATCATTTTTAGTTAGATGATAGATTTGCCAATATGATGATTTGCAGATTCACTAAGCGTTACATCCAGTTTAGCCGTCGCACTAGCTGTAGTTTTCCTTATAATCACTGCAGGAATCGCCATCTATAAGATCGTAGATGGTAGTCTCCCAATGCCAAGATTACTTCCAGATGTTACAGATATTAACTCTGTTTGGAACCTATTCACTGCAGTCCCTGTTCTTGTGACTGCTTATATATGCCATTTTAACGGTATGCCTAAGTACCAAATTATACATAAATTTAGTTAGTTTCTTGATAGTTAATAGCTTAACTTTTTATTTCATGGGCAGTGCATACTATTCGCAACGAGCTTGAAAACCCTTCACTTATTGAACCAATTGTACAGATTTCATTGGTTTTATGTACATTTGTGTACATAATGGTTAGTTTCTTTGGTTTTGTACTCTTTGGTGACTCTACGATGGGTGATATATTGTCAAACTTTGATTCTGATTTGGGTGTTCCTTTTAGTGTTCAACTCAATGACATAGTTCGTGTCAGCTACGCCCTGCATCTTATGCTAGTTTTCCCTCTTGTATTTTATGCTCTACGTCTTAACACAGACGGCCTGTTCTTTGAATCATCCGGGCTGCCTTTGGAATTAGACAACAAGCGGTTTGCTATTGTTAGTGTAGGTCTTCTTTCGGTTATATACTTGGGTGCTAATTTTGTCCCAAGTGCCTGGGATGCTTTCCAGTTTACAGGAGCAACTGCTGCTGTTTGCATTGGGTTCATTTTTCCTGCTTCTATTGCTATAAGGTTTGTAGCCATTATTCTTTACAGATTAGTGTACCCTGTGGTTGAATATATGTTTAATTGGTCTGTTTTTGTGTGTTTGTTAGGGATGTTCATGGGATTGCAACGAAAAGCGATAAAATGTTGGCTGTTTTGATGATTGGTTTGGCTGTGTTTGCAAATGTTGTGGCTATATATAGTGATGCATATGCCTTATTCAAAAAAAACCCTTCTACGCGTGCTTGATTTTGTGATGGCACGAGACAAATCAACTCGGGTTTCTTTGGTCAAACCGAGCCAAATTTTGTATAAAATGATTGTGTTTGATGGTGTATGTGGAAGTGTATAAGAACTCATTTGAAAGGAGAATTTGTAATAATATTGTCGTACTATGATATTGTTGTCAGACTGAAAGCTTACACCCGTGTACAATGAGATGAGTATTAGATTCTTATCAAAGTTCATTTAAGTCGGCTAGCCATCGCAATCTTCTTATTACGGCGACGACCCCCCCCCCCAAAACAAAACAAGAAAAAAAATCCTGCTCAAATTTAGATGGCTATGGATGAGTGCTAACATGTTTACTAAACGGGTCATATATAGGTTAACACAAATGAGACATTTGTAGAATGATACTAGTGAATAGAAATAGAGAGAAAGAGAATAGGCTAAAAAGAATGAAACCCATTCTCTTGTTTGAAGCCAACAAAGAATTGACATGAGATATATGAAGGAGAATGAATCTCCATTTTGCTACTTGTATCACTTGAAGAATAAATGAATAAATACAACAAACAGGTTTTATCTAAAGCATTCATTTGATTATACTAGATACCCAATATTAGTTTATATGGTTTCACAAAAATTAGCACAAAAAAGTAAATTAAATATTAATAAAACATAAAAAGAAAAACATTGAAATAAACAAATTCCAGATCTAGCGAGATTGAAAGTTCAAATCAAAACACATATATATATATATAACACACACACACATATATATATATATATATCAAATAAACTTACTAAATAAAATAAATGAAGAAATAGAGATACTTGAAAGAAGGAAATCATCGACGACGGAGTATAAAGCTTTAGTTTGGTTAAATTTTGCAAAAAAAAAAAAAAGATTTGTAAAAATTAATGATTATAGTGAAAGCTATAACGACTTCTTGAAAAGCAGGCTTTTAGTCGGAAACATGAGGAAAGTTTATGAAAGTTGCTTCTTTGATTCCATTCTACTCCATTCTTTACTTTTTGTGAGGAATTAAAAGTAGGGAAAGAGAATGCTACATTGACCAATCTTTTCCATTCCTCAACAAACAAGGGAAATGATTCTCATTCCTTTTCTCTCTTTCTCATTCTCTCCTACCAAACACCCCCTTAATACATGGGTTGGGTTTCCTAACCCGTCACAACCTTGTTTTAAAAACTAGCAAAAAAAAGTTGACTTCTTGAATATACCATAACAGTTTTACCATTTCTTTTGTTTTCTGAATAACAGGTAGACAACTATATTGAAAACATATGGTGATATGTACACCAGAAACAATAGTATCAACACCACAACTGTACAACTGCACACAAGAATGCATGTAATGGATCATGAATTAAGCAAAATGCCGACAGGGCGACTGATACAAAAGTTTCTTTCCTATAGTTAAAGAATGCTAGCTCCTCCAAGAGCAAACTACACTCGAAAAGTCAACTATAACGGTATTGCTCAGGAAGGATCTACCCTTGGAAATACTATAACCTCCTATCTCCTTATTGGCTCATACCACTAGATGAACAATGGGACTAAGACCAAAAAAAACTAAAACTAGAGTCCCAAATAAATAGAAATTGTGTATAAATTAGTTACAACTACAAGCTTCAATGCACTAATGACTTGGACTTGCTCTTCGCTAGAATTCAAGTCGATTGTATTGGGTTGTTAGGAGCATAACCTCGAGTAGTTCCTTCATTTGATATGCTTAAAACGCACAAGATGTCACCAAATTTACAGAGGTGCGTGTTGAGAAGGCAGACCCAAAAGGGCACGAAACTGTGATTCTGAGAGTGTCGGCTGCCACTCTACTAGCTACCGCAAAGCCGATCATAACAACAAATGGAGGCAGCCATGAAGAATGTGGCTAGTCTCAATTGAAGAAATATGGGGACTTTAAAACCTCCTTAAGGTCAAAATCTCCTCTCTCTGGCAATGGAGGAAATTCCAACTTTGGGAATGACTTTTGGAAGCTCTCCAACAGCTGTGACAAAACCAAATCCTTACAACATGCTAAACGAATATATGCAAATAACAAAATGGGACAGCAATAGAGCTAGGTAATTAAACCTACGCACTTACATTTTCTAAAATTGGTGCCTCATAAAGTTCAACAAATTTTTCTCTAAGAATCTTGTTCATCTCATCAACATCACACGCATGTGTCCAAAATGAATCGTGCACGCCTGCAACAAGATATTTATATAGCATAAGGACTTAAGGAGCCATATTTTTGATAGATATGTAATGTGCAGCAAAAGACAAACACTAGTCAACCTGCAAAACTTAAGCCAGCCTCTTTACAGGCAAGGGCCGTCATCATCATATGGGACCCATCAAGTGAATGCACAAAATTAGGAGGAAAAGCCGTTCTTTGACGCTTAACCATGACCTTATCAGTTTCTCTTTGCAGTGTCAAAACTTGAAGAGATGTCTTAATCTGCATTTCAAAGAATGGAAACCTTGGTCAAAATTATAATCCCTAGAAAGCCAAATCATGAAAGTTTTGACTTTGAGAAACTCACAAGGTGCCTTCCTAATTTACGGTAGGGCTGAACAACAGGAAGTCCAAGAGGAGTAGTCCATTGTACAGGATTGTTTTTCATAGCTATAACCTGTAGAACATATATTAGACTCCGTAGATGAAAAAGATAATAAAACACAACATGAACTTTGGCTAAGATATACCTTTGCACAATCACCAAGCCAGCTCATAATACTTCGTGCAGCTTCAAACATCTCCCCCAAAGCAGTTAGCGTGGTCTACAAAACCATGAGTATGATTAAATATAGACTGAAGTTATCCCGTGGTATTTCCGTTATGTTATAGGTCATGTACCTAGAAGAATATAATGGATTGTGTCCATATTGACTTACTTTTGCAGCATAACAAGAAGCAGCAAACAACTCTCCATCATCTTCGATGGCACAACGTTCCTTTAATCTCCTCTTGATTTGGTCACGAGCACCAATATATGTGACACCATACACTGAGGTCATCACTGTTTGCTTAACCAACTTCCTGTCAACCTAAGCATGGCCGTCATTAAAATAACATGTTACAAAATATGTATTACCATCAAACGCACATTTTAATTGATAACTGTATTAAAAAATGAAAAAAAGAACTACCTGGTCTACTAGCAAGCGTGCATGCTTAGCATTTGGGTCAGTTGTGGGATCTCCCTCTGCATCTCTCCGCATAATCTCAATCACTCTGATTGCAGCAAGATTTTAAATATTAACATCAACTTTCAGAGTTAAAGATATTTAATCTGTTAATCATGAGACATAACATGGTTGGACTTAAAGTGGCATACATTCCATTACTTTCTGATATAGTGTACATACAGCTGGTATCATATCAGCAACCCATGCCACACACTTCACATTGTATAGACATGTGTTTGACCCCTCATTGATCCATGTAATGTTAGATTGTATATTTAGGTTCATATTTCAGTATTTTCTACATATATTGTATTGTCGTTCAACTGAATGACAGATAACAATCTGCTTTTTCACTCTCAAAAATAATTCTAAACTTCAGCTAATGTAAATGTACAACATTTTAATTGAATAAACCTGGCAGCAATCCCAGAGTAGACATCGGCTGGCTTTTCTCCCTCAACCAGATTGACAGCAGCTGCTCCCAACTAAATATGTGCGAGAACATTTAATAAATGCATAGTAAATTACTTATCAGCAAAAAAGCCAATAAACACTAACAAAGTGTATATATATAGGTAATATTTTTTTAAACTATTATCAATTTACTATCTTGGAGTGGACTAGAGGAAATGTAAACGTGAGTGAAGACTACCTTGTCCCTTCCAAGTGCAGCATAGTGTTGTAATCCATTGCACGAACCATCCTACATAATTGTTTTAAAAAAATATACCTCCGACTTATTAAATTTGAAATATATATTACAGGGCCCGATTTCTAGATATCCTTTTGTAAGATATAAAAATTATTATAAGTAGCTTAAACTATTACCTGATGGATAGGTGTATGGGATATGGTAGTCTCGGGAGAGGAACTTCTTAATGCTTCAGCAAGGTTCATGCATGTGGCCAAGCATTGAAATGGATCCTCTGCCCGCAACCACCATCGTTTACCTTCAAGAGGTCGATCTGAAGAATCAAAAATATCATCCAAGTGTTTCTGGGTGAACGCCACTCGACCCTCATAAGATAACTTATCTACACCACCACCATATACATTTGCTAAATGTATCTTCAGCCATCTTAATCCGGACTCCCCAAGTGGCCGGCCCTCAGCAAACTCAAGAATACCTCGACATAAATCAGACCCTAAATGATTTAAATAGGGGTGCATAGGGTATGCACGACCACGAAAATCAAGATTGTGGGGGTAGTAAAATCCTTCCTCATCTTTCACTTTTCTAGCAACCTGGTATTATATAGAAGTAATGAAGTATTAGAATGTAAAGTATTTGAAATATTTTCTTCATACAGAAAATAGAAGTGAACACTTACAGCAAGTTTGAGTTCAATATCACATCGCTGTGAATGCCGCTCCCTGTTTTCCTTTCTAGCAGTTTTAACTTTCCATTTCCATTTTTTAATTTCGGTTTCATCATCTGTATCCGGTTCTTCAGGTAGAGGAACCTGTGTATTTAAAATACTACTCATAAAGCAAACTAGTAACATAAAACAAGTTGAGAAAAATATAGACATTCACTCCTTATTCCTTAAATTGCACTTTAAGATATAACTCACATCATCACGGTCAACCAAGTCGGCTAGACGCCCTCCACTAGCCCAAATTCTGTCTACAACGCCAAGGACTTTTCTGTTCACCCTCCATTTTGTAGCACCGAGTGTATTAAGCGCCTGAATAAAAAAACTCAGTATGAAAAACTGGAAGTATAGAAAGAAAGAGAAAAGATAATCTTAACAGTCATTGCAATATCTTTTCTTGTTGGATACAAAATTGTGATTAGGTGTGGCAAACTTGACCCTCATATTTTAATGGTCAATTTGAGTGATTATTAACAACACGTTAAGAAGGGATAAGCAAGAAGCTTAGCTGAACTCAAAATTAGGTCAAAGGAACCCAAAGTGTAATTGTAACTTCTAATAAATGAACCTCCTAAAAGATTTTATTCAGAGTATTACTATGATTATATTCTATAATCATATTCGACGTCTGGGAAAATAGCATATTAGAACCTTGCCATTTTGACCCATTACCTAACCTGCCCATTTTGTAAACTAAAAAATAATATAGAAAGCTTGCGTACCCCAAAAACAGGATCCAATTGCCTCTTTGGAGTCTGCTTAACTACATCACGTTGTTGTTTTGCTCCATGTGTGCGCATTATATAAGAGGGTAGAAACAAGTAGCCTCCTCTATTATAGCTGCCCCAAAATAAAAAATCAACTAAAAGTCACAACTCACAAAAGTTAACTATTCTATGACAGCCATCAACTTGATTACAATAGTCATGATACAAGAAATATAAACCTTAAATATTATAAAGTTAAATAAGTTCTAGAAACTGATTTCATGGGATAACCTACCACACTTTTCTTTAGACAGATTAAATTGTTGATCAGAATATCATCATTTAATACCCTAAATCACAAAATATTAGGGTGTTTGGATGTGCATTTCGAACTAACCTGAATATACAAGATTTCACTCCTGATTGACTGAGTTGCACACTTGCTTCAAGACTTCAATATAACTGCTTAACTAAGGATAAACTTGTTTAACCTATCTACTACTTCTTTTAACCTAAATTAAACTGCTTAGCTAAGAATAATATATAACTAGAAAGTACCTATTTACCCCTTGTATTAACCAAAAATGTGAGAGACTCTTACTCTCATTTTACAGGTTGTCTCTCTTTTCTTATTTGACCAGGCATACTCTATAATATGTAAACATTACTCTATGTATTCACTTAGTCATAACCTCATAATACAGACCTTCAATAAACAATTTTTGTTAGCTTCTACACCCTGTTTTGTTACAGATGATCATCTTATTCTGATTATTCAATATCACATAATCTCTTTCACAATGTGCATCCAAGCACCTTCTAAATTTGGAAAAACATAAATGAACATGGTTCCAAATACTTAAATCTTTGTTTCTTACTAATGCACAATGAGAAACCAAAGTAAACAAAACTATAGGAAGGAAAGAAAACCCATCCAAGTTTATCGAAAAACAAACTTTGCGATAAAATTAAACCCGAAATGCATACCCAGTCCAATTAACAGGCGGAATTAGCATCGGCATATATGGAATCACCATGTGCATAGCCTGATTTTAAGATACAAATTAGAAAATAAGAAATAAGTAAACAAATATATAAATATGGAAGTTTATTACTTACACTTTTCTCAAGACCTTTTCTAACTAGTGGATCACACTCGATAACTCCATATCTTCTGCTGCCTCTCCTGTAATTACACAAGACTGATGATCAACAAAAGGAAATTAGAATTATCACAGTTATGTCACTAAGCATAAACGAGGCCATACTTACGGGGTTTCCACAGTTTTGAGAGTATGCACAAATGCAGGCCGTATATCAGGTGGACAATCTTCATATTGGTCAACAGGAGGTTGTATATAAGCAGTTTCCATTAACAACTGGATTAAACGAGAACCAACCTGGAAAAACAGAAATTAACTATCTTTAAATCATGATAATGTGATTTTTTGTTGAAAAAGGTCACGCTTTTGCTTTACAAACCTTAACTTGTGCATCTTGTCCCCATGGCTTCATATCATCTTGTTGTTTCACGATATGCCTTACTTGCTGCAACTTTTTCTTTTTGACTAAAACATTCACCTTTTTCCTCAATTTCTGCATCTGTTGCTCACTATTAGCAGCTTCAGAATCATCATCGGGGCTCTCGTTTAAAGAAGCTTTTCGCTTAGATTTCTCCATGAATCTATGTATTCTTGCCTGATTGTCAGAATATATTGATACTTAAGTCCTTGTGTTTTCTTTTAAAATTGATAATTGTTGTGTTTTCTTTTAAAGTTGACGATTAGTGTGTTTTGAAAGATCATCAGTTCAAGAATTTCAGTAGAACGAAACTGATTCTTATCAAATATCAATCTAGGGGTCAAATAATAAATTTTGATTATATTAGAAGTAGCTGCAACAAAACTTATTCTGATAATAATCTAATTATTCAGGGGTCATTTTACTTCTAAATGCTTAGATGACCAAAATTAGAACACTTCGACAGCTGATTACTTAAATATCGCAAATTAAACTAAACACACCCAAACACTATTTCCTGATGCAATGCCAAACTAGCTATAACGAATTAAACAAAAAAGTATGAACATGACTAACCTCATGCTCAACGGCTTCACCGATATGTAAAGCAGCCTGAACCACTCTAGCACCACCCTGACCACCACCAGTCATCAACAAACTCATCAACTTATGCATCGTAATAATCGTCATCATATCAGCAGGCAGCTGATCAAACTGTGGAGCATAAGCCCCTCTATTTTTCCCTTCCTTACACAAATCCTGCTCAGCCGCAATCACATTCTTCAACGGCTCAAACCAACCAAGAAACAACGATTTCACATAAGGCAAATTCGGAGCCAGTTTCTGCTCACACATATCCACTAATAACTCCTGATACTCTTTCGCAGCGTTCTCCCACGCTTCCGTTTCTATCTTAACCTGTCGTCTCCTAAGCGCAATGTACTTCCCTTGACCAATCCCATTAACCATTTTCAACTGTTTCCTATGATCCAAACCATTCGACCTCGATTTCCTTTCAACTGACTTAATCTCTTTATTCAAACTATCCACCATTTGGCGAATCTCATCACTATCTTCTTCTTCAGTAGACACAGTCTCTTCAGCTGCAGCAGCTGAACTACTAGCATAACCCTTACACCACCCATTCCGAAAACCGGATGAAACCCTTGAATTTCCACAATCATAGCCAATACGCAAAATCAAATTTTGACATATACCCTTTTCTCTAAATGATGAATCTTGATATGGGTAATTCTCAAAAGGTCTAATTTTTGTAAGAATTTTCGTTTCTTTAAAATTAGATAATGCTTTAAGCTTCTTGAAAGAAGCTTTGTTACATATGTTTCTCCACATGCTAAAGTGGAGAGATTTATTGAAATTTTGAAAGAATACAACAAAGACGATTCAGTTATATGATCAGTGAATTATAGATGTACAGAATCAGGATTAGGGTTTTGTGAAGAATAAGCCGCCTTAAACCCTTAGTCTTAATTTTGGATTTTGGTCTATGCTTGCACCAAAAGATATTTTATTCATTAAATCTTTTTTTTTTTACCTTTTATTAAAAGCACCTATAATTTCATGTAAATTTTTTCGGTAAAAAAATATTTTTAAGGTATAGACTTTACATTACTTGTTTTTAGCCGTAGCCATACTTCAAACTTCAAAGTCGTCGTATAATACTACTCCGTATAATATAGCACTGAACACCCTAAAGACTAAAGTACATATGATTAAATGATTAAACCCCTTGGATATCATATACAAAGCACATAATTTAACACATCATACAGTATATAATAGTTTTGAAGCATGTTTAGGTAATATTTTAGAACCAGACTAAACATCGAATTATAATTGAATATGCAAAACCGGCTTAACCTTTTTGGTTGTTTTAGACGACACTAATATCTGGGGCCTTTATTTGAAGTCCGTGACAAATAATCTTCTCTGTTATCAGATATTGGGATCGGAAAATAAATAAAAACGCTTATAAATGAGAGGTTTAAAAATTTTATATTCCATTTCTTAAAATAAGTCTTTTAACTTCTAGCCCAAAAGGTAGACATAAGACTAAAACTGAAATTACCCATACTTGAGGCCCTTAACATATGGATGCCTTAGGCAGCCAGCTAATCAATTGAAACATTGAGCCAATCATGTGAACATGTTGGACTTGACAAGAATAATCAGACACTTTATTTTATACTTTTAAATTTTTATAAGTTTGATGACTTCATGTGTTAAATTAGCGATATATTATCAACAAAAATAGACAAAAAAAAGCCGGTGGCACTTAACTCCTTATTTTGTATGTCATCAGTTCCACTCCATCTGGATTCATTTTATTTTAATTACTTAATTTATAGAAAAAGAACATGTGTGTAAAAACATTTCATTGGTTTGAAACGGGTACAAAAAACCAATGACCCACTTGGTCTTAGTTCGAACAATCTTGTCGGTCGAGCCAGTTATTAAAACCATGGCTTTGGGTATGTCATTTTTTTTATCAACAACACTTTGACAGTAGATATGGTATGGTTCATTATAAATTATGAATGTAGTGTGATTTTATAAAAGTTATACAAGTTTAATATAACATGGTGTCTCTCCATTTATCAGCGTAATGTGACAGAGTAGATGGGGGTGGTGGTAGCAGCGTCGTAGATTGTGGTATGGTGGTCGCGGTTTTATGGTGGTGGTAATGTAGAAATATAATAGTGTTTTTTGTTTGAAACGGATTTATGTTTAAGCATAGACAATTGTAGAAGGGTAACTTTGGTATGTCATTATTGACTTGTTAAGAATAAATAGTTGTAGAAAGATAGAATCATACGAGTAATATTTAAATAAAAATTCATTTTTAACATTGGCCCACTCCTTGTGTGAATTAAGATAAATTTATGCATTTCTGTAAAAATGTCTCTCTAAACATCAGATGAAGATTACTAATCTCCAATGATAAGGGACATTTAAAGGCTGATCTCCTAATGGCACATTTAAGATAGTCTTAGTTTTAGTCGACTCCCCTACCAACATCTAAAGGTTGTTATTAGACAAGCATAGCACATGCTTTGTTCCACACCCGTTTAGGTTTGTGTTTCTTTCTCTGACAACTCGAGTGCGCTAGGAGGTGTGGTGTGACCACATTGCAATTTCAAGGATAAACCAGGTAATGATGATCACATACATAGAAGATTAGAACCGAAGAACCCTTCTACTTTGCATAGCTTTTAATTCTTCACCATATCCTTTCTTTTTAAAGAAAGGATTCTTCATATTCACAATACGAATGATGCATAACTGCATTTGCTCATGGTGTATTCTTTCGACAACCCTTAACAGCAGCAGTAACAACCACCAACAGCTAACGCACATAATATATACTTCGAAATATACATTTTTCACCAATTAGATAATCATAGTTCAGTAATCAGTACTACACATCTCTTTCTTGTTCTTTTCAAACTATACATCTCTTTAAGTATCACACTACTACACATCTCTTTCTTGTTCTTTTGAAACTATACATCTCTTAAGTATCATACTATCTAAATCAACATTTCTTTGGCTCTGTCTCTTCTCCTTCTACTGGGAGAATGATACAAAGAATTTTCTGGCAACATTGGCAACATTCTTCTATCTTCACCCCGTCATCTTTTCAACAAAATCTCAATACTGGCAAAACTTCTTTTGGTGAAGTTGTAAGGGTTAACTCATTTGGAAGAAGACATCATACCCCACAGGTCATTGATTTCCATCATTCTCAAAACAGTTGTTTGTTTGTTCTGCAAAAAAAAAAAAAAAAAAAAAAAAAAAAGACCAGCAAAACCAATTTGATCAGTATGTATGAAAGATATACAAACTTAAAAAGTTTAAATAGGCAAAAAAGAAAAAAACAAAAGTTGGATATAACATACCGCTTTCGGTGTCTATATTCCTAGGGTTCAGTGATTTCCATCTTTCCTCTTTTCTTCTCTCCTATGATTTTAATTTTCAATTTAGATTTTGATGTTGCTCTAGTAGAAAAATATAATACTAGAGATCTATAAAATGAACATAGAAGTTTAATGACTACAAAGCATATGATCATTATTGATCAGGTGTATCACATAAGTGTATCACTCAACTCATGCACCTGATGAGGTAACACTAGTTTATATAGGTATTTTGTGAGACAAGTTAAGCTGTGTGTTACTATACATATGGATCCTGAATATGGAAATAATAGTGTTGTGTGATTTCTGTCTTAAATCTTTTGATACTTATTTGCTATATAGTACACACTTATATGAATACATATAATAATGTTGTTGCTTAACTATTTCAATTTGCTAATTATATATGATGCAGCAAGCTATATAGTACACTTTATATGATAAAATTGTTCACCTATAAACCTTTGTTTTATGAATAAAAGTTATTTTGATATTAAGTATTATTTATACTTCGATAACAATAGCCATTAAAAGGACCTAATACAACTTTAGAGAAAAAGTTATGGATTTCCTTCTGTTATTTTTGGATAAAACAAAAACTCCATTTCTGATATTTTTATAATAATAATAATAATTTTGTTTCTGCTCATTTATATTTCAGTCACTACAGTCAGTATTGTTGCTTCACCATGTGCCTGCTTGCTGCAACTTTTCTTTTTTTAAGTTAACTTTTTTAACTTTGCTCAGTGTCTACATCTGTTAACTTCTGAACAACATCAGAGCTCTCCTTTGATGTAGCCTTCTAATTAAATTTCTCCATAACTATTGCCTAATTATTAAAAAAATTACTGATACATAAGGCCTTGGATGTCCCTTGCAAGTGATTATCTAATATTTGCACTGATAATCAGTTTCTACTATTTTGGGTATAAAGAAAAAGTGATTCTGACATCAATATAATTGGGTCATTTTACATGTAAGTCCTTAATAATCCGAACTTATCAAACGCTCAAAGCAGCTGATTATTCAAGCAAATCAAAACGCTATTCTGATTCTGACTAATCCATATCAGATAATCATTTCGAACACAATGCCAAATACGGTAAAGATAAACGTATGGGATAACTAACCTCATGCTCAATGACTTCACCAATATGTAGAGTCGCCTGAAGTCCTGAACTACCATGGCACCTCCTTGACCACTTCTGTTCATTAGCAAACCCCTTGTACATTAGCAGTCCATATAAACCTTCGTCCATTTGCCAGCTTGATTGGTATTTTTGCCAATAAATCACCAAGGGCAGTAACCCTTTATAAGCAAGATCTTTCCTAAATTAGATTCAATAAGCATCCAATAAGCCACATTTGACCATATTAGGGAGTAACTCATGTATAGTATGTACATCACCCACAAGTCGCAAAGCATACATCATCACTGTATAAATATCACGGTCAGGAAGAATGCCATCAAAAAGCATCATACTGAAAAAAACCTTTGCTTCGTTTGTTAAAGATCTTTTGCACAATCTATTAATAAAAGCACTGTAGTCTCTGATTGTTACTTGGAATCCCATCGTGACCATATCAGAAAACACGGCCATTGCTCGAGTTGCATCACCCTTTACACAATGTGCTTTTATAAGTATTGTATAAGCAGTTTTCTTTAATACAAAATTATGCTCCCGCAGATATAAATACAGCTTATCAGCATCCTGTACATCACCATATACACATAAACCATTAATAAGAATATTATATGTAACTGCATCAGGCTTCAAATCACGCGATACCATTTCATCATGTAATTCAAACACTTGTGTAAATTTACGTGCTTTGCAGAAACGTTGAATGAGGATATTGTATAAAACTACATCAGGATACAAACCCTTTGAAAACATGCTATCAAGTTCTAGCATTGCTTTTTGAAGATTCCATTGCTTACAAAGACCCTTTATAATTACAGTATATGTGACATGTGTTGGTTCTATACCACTAGCTTCCATTTCCTCCTTCAACGCAAACATTGATTTTATCTTTCCCTCTTCACATAAGAAATTCATAAGAGTAGTGTATGTTATAACGGTAGGAGCTAATCCATGATCCCTAATGTTATCAAATGACCTCTTGGCCTCGGTTAGTTGTCTAGCTTTGTAGAACCCGTATATTAAAGAATTAAATGTGACAACCGTTGGATCGATCCCTTTATCTTTGATCTGATTAAATAACTCTACACTTTCAAATGTCATCCCGAGTTTTGCATACTTGTTGATCATAATATTGTAAAGAACAATATCTGGACTCTCATCACTGCTAGTTAGCATATCAAAATACGTCCTTGCCTCCGATAGTGTTTGGTTCTCACAAAGACCCAACAAAATCGCTCGGTGAGTAAAAATAATCGGAAAGATTTTCTTGCTGCACAATTCCGTGTATAGTTGAATTGCCTTTTGTATGTTGCCTTGTTTGCAGAGACCATGAATGATGATAGAATAAACAACATCATCAGATTTTAAACCAACTATTTCCATCTCATAAAGCAATAATAAAGCTTCGTCTACACGCTCACTCGTGCATAAACTGCTAACCAAAACACTATAGGAGATATAATTTAACTGATACCCACGAGAAATCATCTCGTCCCGCAAACGGAGGCTTTCATCCACTTTGCCAGCCTGGCAATTCCCACATATCAGTAACGTATATGTGATACTATCAGGATTCAAGCCTTTTATAAGCATCTTCTGAATTGAATCTAATGCCCCATTAATCATACCAAGTACACGAAAACCTTTAGAGATTGTGTTGTATGTTACTGTATCAGGCTTGATTCCATGTTTGTCCATGTCAAATGTTAACTTCAATGCATCTTCAATAGAACCCGCTAAACACAAACCATTAATAAGAATATTATAGCTATATGCATCGGGATGTACTCCAAATTTCAACATCAAACAGAAAATGGATTGAGCAATATCTACAAATCCCATTTTAGAGAAACTCGACATGATGGTATTAAATGACGCAACCTGATCAGTTCCATGAAGACGGGTAACTGCTTCTTGGATCATAGACTGCTTACACAAACCATCGATTAGAATGGAATTTGTTTGTTTGCTTTCATGGATTCCACTTTCCTTGATATCATTGTACACATCCCACATAATACCAGAGTGCCTTAAATTGTATAATAAGCTGTTGTACGTTAATATCGAAGGTTGAAAATTTAAATCTTTCATCTTTGCTATAACAAAAAGGGCATCGTAAACCATCTCAGATCTAGAGTAACCAAATGCCAGCATGTCCCAAACGATTTCATTCGCCTCCCAACCCTTGAAATTCATGGACAGAAACTCGCAAAGAGATGGCCCAGAGCCAGAGCCTATCACAGTAGATACATACATACATGTATAAGGATACCATATAACAAGTGTTCATGCTATATATTAAAGACAAGATTTTGACAAGTTATTCAATAACGGCTAAACAGATGACATAACCAACGAGGCTTAACTATTATTTAGCGCTAATGTCATAAATTAGAAAGAATATGAAAAAACTTCTGTACCAATATAGTCATTAAACTTAGTATAACTTTCCATTTATCATCATTTTTCAATTGTATAACGACAAACATGGAACATCTGAGAAAGCACATTGCTAATTTATGACGTCAAAAACACAAAAGCATAGAACTTTTACTATAATTCATGATGAGTTGGCCCGATAATTAGTACAATGACCAATGTATAATACCAAGTTAAGTACTTCACTCTAAAAGCAACTTCTCTTAACTTGCAAGCTCTTCCTAAATTTCTATATATATGTATATATATACAACATCATAAAGCTACCTTCTTCCTGAAGCATTTGCAGAAAAATCGACCGCAACAACTTCAACCGTCGTTGACCAGCCAAAACATGAGCAACAACAAAGTAACAAGCTTTCGAATGCCGAAACCCATACTCATTCTTCAACAACTCGACAGCAGAATCCGGGTCACTCGTTCTCAAATACCCGATAACTTCATCGGCCCGACTACAACTCAAACCCAAATGGGTCAAATCTTTTTCAAAAAAAGGTGGGATCTTTGGAGAAACGATTGCGGGATCTTCTAAAGGAAGGGGTTGGGATGAAATTAATGATGTGGGGTTTGTTAAAATTAGGGGTTTTTTAGGGTTTAATTGTGTGAATGGATGGTGAAGAAATGATCGAAATCGGTGTCTGATAATGCTGCGATTGAGCATTAATTTTATTGATTGATTGGTGTGATTTTATTTGGTGAATTGCATTACTGAATTGCATTAATTTTATTTGGTGTGAATTGGGGTTTTTAAGAGGGTTTAAGCTTTTTGTGTCTAAACTAAACTATTTTTTTATTTTTGAAAATCCTAAACTCAACTACGAAAGTCAAATACTTGTATTTCTTGGGCATTACTGTTGGGTCAAATAATTTGATTGGGCTTCATTTATGTTGGGCCTATTTAAAATAGCAAAGGTTGATAAATCAATCCTTAATGAGTTAATCTTGAATATTAAATCATGGTGGTTCAAGCAAAGTGAAAGAAAATAATAATAATAATAATAAATTTGGAAATCAAACTCAAAACATCCAGGGGATTGATTTTACTAAGTTAGCAAAAGGATGCTTATGATATTTTAGAGACCAAATAATATTACTATAAAAACAAAAAAGTAAAATATATAGGGAAAAAAATGATTTTTTTGGAGTTAACTCAAGCCATTATATACTATTGAACCATGATCGATGAGTCGCATCTAAACGAGTCAAGCTACTTGTGAGTTATTTGGGCTGAACTCGTTAAAAGCTTAAATCAAGTTGATCTTAAACTAGCTCAAACACCAAAATCATGTAACTTTGCAAGTGTAAAAAAAAGACATAAAAGAGTCTTTGTTTATCAAGAACATAATGAAACACGTATCACTGCCAAAGGACATTTCGTCAAATTTTAGTTTCTGGTTATAGTCTTGTAGAAGTGAATATTTTTGTTAACAAAAGTTAGAAGGAAAAAAAAAAAAAGGTAACCTTATTTGAATGCTTAAAACTTAAAGTAAAATTGCAATGACATTGTTTAAGCAATTTTCTCTCGTAAGTAACTTTTGCCTAGCATGACCTTAACTATCATGAAGGGATGTATTATTTGATGTCATGGCATTGAATTATTGACAATGATATCAGGATTTAGACAGAAGTAGATGACCTGATATGAAATAATATAATCAAGATAATGCCCCACACTATTTGCTAATGTCATATTCGGTCCCTCATATCATTTTCACTTGAATTTTAAGTGAAGCCCCACCTGTTAGGAAATGGCGAAATGTAACCTGACCACCCCTACCAAGTTGCACACTTGCACTAAAATACAAAAGCATGGCATTTAAAGATTAGACTGCCACCCAATAAACCCATATTTTCTGATACATATATCAATTTACATATCTAAACCTTCTTTCACAAAATATGCATCAAGTATTTCAAACATGATAACTTGATCATATCATCTACTATTTCAATAGTTTATGAATGAATGTACATATTGTGGAACAATATAACTAATAGGAAGATTTTAAATCCTTTTAGTTAATTGTACGATTTAGTTCCAAATGACCCAAAAATCCATGACCATTTGGTCAACTTAGCAACACCATACATATATGATTATGATTATGATGTGTTTTTTGGCTTTAAATGTGGTAATATGTACTCGAGGGGTCAAGCCAAATTACTTATGTTTATCCAATATCCAACGTAGACTTGACTGTATATAATCACCAATCCACCAACCCATTTCTTGTTAACAACATTTCTTCAACAAATATGTCACCATTTCAACGATAATACATATATATAGAGTATAATGGAATCCTTTCTTCAACAAATATGTCACTATTTCAACGATAATACATATACATAGAGTATAATAATTATATTGTTTAATTACATAATTTCAAAACTCGTAACTACATTAATAATACAAATTGGTCAATTCGGAATAAGAAATCAAAAGAAAGAACATTCTAGTGTACATATAGTTCGGCTGATGTGCTAGAATACAATATGGTCAATGGACCTTATATAAGCTGTTAATATTTATCAAAGTGTAATCTGCTTTAATCCTTGTTTTTGGTTAAAGAGTTACCAGAATTTAAAGTGGCAGCTTTTATTTTACCTTACAGAGATATAAGAAACTATAAACATTGAATTTTGTTGCATGTAATTGTTAATTAAAAAATAACCTGCTAATGACTAGGTGATTGTTCTTTACCACAATTATTCATCTTCCTGAAGGATTGTAAGATTTAGGCGTTTCTAAAAATCGAGAATATGATCAATCTCAGTCAAAGGAAGCCCATTCAGTTACCTATATCTACGTAACGAATCAAGACTAAAAACAATGGACACCTTATAAGTTCAAGATCTTGGTTTGTCTCAAGAGTGAAAGCAAAATGCCGGCTTCCCATTATAATTGAAAAGCGCCGTTTCATGTCATTGTATGTTTCCATTAGAATCTGTAGTGTTGATACACTATTATGTGACAGTTTTCACTACTTCATGTATGTTTGTCAAAAGTTACTGGACCTAAAGTCAAAACAAAAGAAAGAAGTTGAAGTTTTCTTAGAAATATGGCCACCTTTCCACTGTTTTAAGTGCAGCTTATGCATGATGAGATACGATTGTAGCATATTGTTAATTTGTTTTATGATGATATTCGCTATGACCTACATATTGGTTTGATTCATAAAGAAGGATGAAACATCCATACACCCAACTTTGAAGCTATTATTTATAGTTAGTTTGTTGCACTTTTAGGAGTCAAAGTAAAATCACTAAGGACCACAATAATTCTGTTAGGTTTCTCTTTACAGCTGACTACTAAAGAATATTAGGTTAAAATAAAGAAGAACACGTTACACTTGAAGCACACACTCATGGTTTTAATCAAAACCATCCATGTGCTTCATTATATATATTTGCCTGCCGAATCTATATGTATCTCATCTCATCATATTCCTTCTTTTCCCATTACTTAAGACACTTGTAATCCATCCAAAGGTAGATACACGATTAATTACATCGCATCTATCTCATACCATGTCTCTGGCAGAATTGGGTATCGTCGTTGTCTTTGTTTAGAATTTTGTACCTAAAGAACAACCTTAAAAAACGAGTTCGATTCTTTTTGGAACACAAGTATTGTTTAAGAAAGAAAGGCACCAAGACAAAAGTTTCAAATATTTACAATCTTAAACTAATACTTTCATTCTCTAAACTTTTTTTTCTTTCTTTTTGCATACATTACAAGTTATTTATGTAACACGGCCAAAAGGACTGAAACAAATAAAGAAAAACAGCCAGATCGAGCCTAAACGCTAAACACTAAATACCAAGTCAAACTCATACAACCAGTAAACATGATTAACCTAACCTCTCAAAACTGACAAGAAGTCCCCAGCCTCTGCCTCTGCCTCTGACCAGTGCCACCGGACTTACGCTGCACGAAAGCAGGGTGCAACAGATCCTGAAACTTCTCTAAAAACAAGCCCCATTCTTCGTCGTTCATGTCTGCCACCTTCACAAAGCTTTCACTTGTCGGAAGCTGCTCGCCTGCACTTCTGTGCCCAGCAGACGAGTCGCCTAGACTTAAGTTTTTCTTGAGTGACATTGATATATTCGACACAGAAGGTATATTTCCAAGTGTAGGATACACTATGTCTTCTGTTTCGCTTTCTTCCTCTTCGTTTTCTTCTTCTTCTTCAAGTTTAGAAAGCGGGTTTCTCCCCATCCCAAAGTGAAATGGAAAAATCGGGTTTGGGGAACTTTGAGAATCATCACAGTCGATTTGAAACTGGAAACCGTCTTCCTGCATTTCTCTTTTAGGAGATAACGCAAATATTTCTCTTTCCCTCTCAGCTACAATCCGCCTTGCTTCTATGCACAAAACCTCGAGCTCACTGGGTTCCTCTTCACCACGCCTAAACTCACGGGTCATCATCTCACCAATCTCAGCTAGACACAGCCCAAAACAAGCAGCTTCTTTAAGGAAATTAGTGCAGAGGGTCAGAACACGTAGACAGGCTTCACGAATCATGGGAAGCTCCTCTCTTAGCATCTCTGAGTCATGACTCGGGTCAAGTGCTTTAATGTACTCAAGCTCATCTTCTGAAAATGGAATTGAAGCTTGTGGCCAATGGATCCACTCAAAATATGGATCCTCTAAGCTTTCTGGCAGGCACAGGCCATGGTCAATGGGAACAAGTTCAAACTGTTGACCAAATTTGCCATCATTATTAAGCTTCTTGACAAGCAGATTCCCGCCATGCCGATCAGTGTTAAAGATCCTTATATCTAATATACCAATACGATGAACAGAAGAGACCGGGAAACTTGATGTTCCATGGTCACTAGCATCAAAATCATGAGGGATAAACTGTTGAAATGAAGCAATCTTGCTAAAACTTTTATTCTTCTTATTGTTATTCCCACTTACACCATCATTAACATTAAAAATAGAGTGTGTAATCTTGACTAGTGCAGTAGAAGGTACATTAGCAAAATGGTCATGATCAAGAAGGTAAGCAGCCACTTCACGAAAGCCCGTTTCACCAACACGAACCGATCTCTTTAACCCTGGTTGCCCAAGAGTTTTACCCACAAACCCTTTCGGGTTATTAGGGGCAAAAGGCTCCTCATCAGTCGGTTTCACAATTGCCACACTTTCTCCTCTACTGTTTCTAAAATAATAAGCACCTCCAAGCCCACCATGAACTTGGATCGGGTCAACACCTGCCTTCAAAGCCATCACAATCTCGTCAACTAGCTCTTTTGTTGTTGAAAATCTTTTCGAATGCCCCAAGATCTCAATAGGCCCGCTACGATCTCTCTTTTGTATATCCCTCCCAGAAGGCGACAAACAAGGAGTCGAAGAGCTTCTATGCATAAGGTTTCGTGTCAACAATAAAGGGGAATGGTTACGAATAGCACTAAGATCATTCTTCAACACCATATCACCAAATGTCAAAGAACTCTCTTCAGTCGAAACATTAAGAGCAATCTGTAACCTTCGTTTAACCATATGCGCATTATCATTTCGATCCAAATCCATTCCCAAAACACACCCGCTTTCAGTTTGAACAAAAACCCGTCTTCTCCCTGTTTTAACCCCTTCCATCCTCTCATTCCCATGATACTCCCTCCCAACAGGACTCTTAAAAACCGCTGCAGCCATTTGCGTTTGAACCGGGCTGCTGTCTATGTTACGAGACATACACCGGCTAATGAAATGGCTAAGAAAGACAACCAAATCTTTCTCTTTTCACACTTCAAAAGTGAGCCAAACTCAAAAGCTGGTTCCAAAGATTTTGTATTGTATGGTTCAAACACAATCATCAAAGAAATTAATTTTGATCACCACCCATCTGATCTATATATATATTTATATCTGTATATATATCTAATCAGTCCACTTTTCCTTAATCTGTACACAATAACATCCACACACACACAAAAAAAAAAACATACATCAATTAATCATTCCAAATATTAATAATGCCAATCCAACTGGTAAACTTTGTCCTCTAGCATAAAAAAAGCAAATTATCTAATAAACTAGACTAAGTTATATATACCCACAAATATTGATCAAGTAAATATAAAATGATAACAATAGATCTTACGTTAACATTTTTTGGGTTAGCAGTTAAAAATCCGTACATCTGAGTAAAAAAAAAACATATATTAAGTTGCAATATCAGCAAGACTTAAAGTAACTGTAACTGAGTATAGAAAAACATAAGTTTACAAAAAAAAAAATATGGAAGATTAACAATAACATGTTAAAACAGGTCAACATATTAACAGTGAAAGAAACTTAGGATAATGGTTACTTTATACAAACATAAATAAATTTGTAACAAGGTTTGAGATCCATAATAAACATGAACATTTATAATGAAGTAAAATGATAATAAATATATTAAAATATATACAAAAACTCACCAGATCTGGCTAATATAATCACTTTTAAATGAGGAAGAGAGAAAACATGAATGAAAAAAAGGGTTTTGTTACTGTTTAGTGAAAGATTTGTATATATAGTAATTAAAACCCTTTTTTACTTGTTAATCAAGTAGAGTCACACAGTGCGTGTGTGTGTTCTCTCTCTAGAATGTTATATCTTTGGTTTAGCTCAGTTTTCTCTTACTATATCTCAAGGTGTATCTATATATCTATATAGAGGGGAGGGGAGGGCGGTCATACGTGAATGGTGAATGGGGTACAAAATTCCTTGTTTTTACTTCGGATTACGAGGAGTAAAAAACCTTATTAAAGTCGCCTTTTACTATAAATAAATTGCATTGACATGGTTTTCAATGTTAAGTTTAAATTTTGTAATAAAAGTTGCTTGTTTCATTTCATTTTTAAAAAAATTACATAGGAAAAAAAAAAGTTGAATATGCAAAATAAGTTATAGAAAAAAAATAATTTTTGTTAGGCCTTAGGCTGTAAATAAAAATTAATTTGATACATTAAAATTTGTAATTTAAGAAATGGTTCTTAATATATAATGTGTAACTATTTAAACACTTAATAAGTTGTTAGTGACAACTTTTAGAACAGTCATTATAACTTTCTTAAAAATAATTCGTATACAACACATTTTTGTTATAACGTCATTAAAACGGATAATTGCTTGAGGATCAATGTGAAGACATAAAGCTTTTTTTTTTACTGAACATGGTTGCCGAGTCTTGAGTCTTGTGAGGTTTTCCCATTAAGATTAATAGAATAATGGTGTATGATTTTATTGTATTTTAATAGAAAAAATAATATAAGCTTTAACAATGACTATATATAGAACACCCTAACACAATGTAAACAATGGAGACAAGATTTAAACACGGTAAAACTAGTAGGCAAAAGTCTATTCAAGTAGGCTCATCTTCATGTATTTTACGAGTGAGAGCACATACTCATAAGTGAATAAATTAAATTAGATTTTCCATGTTTTATATTATTCGAAATTAAGTAAGTCGATATTTGTCGACAAGATATTCTATACTATAAGGGGCTTCTCAGTACCAGAGTGCCACATTGGCAAAAAGCACTCTAATGACTAAAGTCCCCAAAACATACTCAATGCAAAAGACTAGTCTTGTACCCAACTATATATATATATAACTCATCCCTGAAAGGATTAGTCATCCTCGGACTAGTGAAGGACTAGTTCAACCCAAATGGTGTGGATATGTCATTGGGACTGTAAAATATTATTAGCTAAATTGTAATACATGTAGGATTAGTTTTAGATTAGGATATGGGTTTTATGTAAACTGATTTTTAGGTAATACTTGGAGTCCAAGTTTAAAGCTAAAACCGGGTAGTTTTCATATCCTAGACAAACATAAACTAGGTAACTTAATTATATAGAATTAGGAAACCTAAGATGTCCCCCTTCTCTATATATAGAGGAGGGGGGAGGCTGATTTGAGATAACCCCAATCATTACAATGTAAGCCGAAAATCACTTGGTTAATAAACAAGACTAGTTTTCGGGAATCTTTTTCTTCTTGGTTTTCTTTGTAGTTTGATTTGCTTTAAGGTTTGTTGGTTTTTTTATCCAACAACTGGTATCAGAGCCTCGTTACGTTGGTTTCTTGAAGCTAGATCGACTCAAAGGTAGACAATCCCTACAATTTGTATTCTCTTGTTTTGGTTCGTCGGTTTCTGCGCAGCTGCGGGAAAATCGCTTTTGCGACTTCGTTAACCGTTGGATCGCTATAAATTTTTAATTGGAGGTTGAAGATCCATAGATCTAGATTCTGACCGGAGGGATTTTCGATCGGAAGTTCTAAGAGAGAGATACAAGCTATCGAAGTTGCTGTCCAGAATCTGTGAATTTTAGTTTAAAGCAGATTTTTGTCAAGGGTTTGAAGGCTTATGTTTGTCGGGGGTTTTTGCAAGATTCTTGGGTTTATCAAGGTTGTTATTGCAAAGGTTTAGTACGACAAGGTTCAAGCTTCAAACGGATTTGATAGGTGAAACTTCAAGCTTCAAAAATATGGGTTTGAGAATTTGGTATATAATCCATCTTGAAGGTGATTTTCAAGGTTTTAATTGATTGTAGAGTTCTTGGTTTCTTGAAGGTGTTTGTGGGGAGTTGTTAACTTGATCCGCAAAGTACAAGAAGGTGATTGGGGTGCTTGTATAATCGTTTTTAGGGTTTTCTAAAGGTATACGATTTACAAGGATACTGTGAGGATGCTAGACGACATGTTACAGGTGATCAAGAGTTTCTTGGTTGTGATAATAAGAACTCTAGAGAAAAACAATGTGTATACATTGGATGGTAAGGCACTAGCGTTTGGTGTACATGTGAATGATACAAGAGTTCAGAGTGTGCGCGGTAACAAACGTGTTCAGCTTGAGGTGGAGCTGCCCGAGGTTGACCATGGGTTGAATCATGATCAAGAAGTGGTAGGGTCGAGCAAAAGGCATCTCAAGGTCGTCGGAATCAACTTGTTTTGAATAGATGAGGAAAGCAAGTGGTGACGTTTACACGGTCGGGGAAAACAAGTATTGATGTAGCAGCTTGTGACGTAGGAAAAACAGAAGGTGTGCGCAAGGAGAAGACTTCTAGGGATAAACACAAAGATACAAAGACTACATTGGACTTGATTGGAAGTGGATGGAAAGACAAGGGACAAGACTTGAAGAAAGGCATCTATGGGAAACAATCAAGGGAAGCTAGACGTGTAGACGGGATGGGTGTGACTGGAAGGTTTTTTCCAGGGTCCAAGGGCTCGTGTTTGTCGAAGATGCGAGGTATTGGAGTCACTTGTAGCTACACGGAATTTTACTAATAAGGTGGAGATTGTAAAATATTATTAGCTAAATTGTAATACATGTAGGATTAGTTTTAGATTAGGATATGGGTTTTATGTAAACTGGTTTTTAGGTAATAGGAGTCCAAATTTAAAGCTAAAACCGGGTAGTTTCCATATCCTAGACAAACATAAACTATGTAACTTAATTATATAGAATTAGGAAACCTAGGATGTCCCCCTTCATTACAATGTAAGCCGAAAATCACTTGGTTAATAAACAAGACTAGTTTTCGGGAATCTTTTTCTTCTTGGTTTTCTTTGTAGTTTGATTTGCTTTAAGGTTTGTTGGTTTTATTTCCAACAGGGACAAGGACGAGTGATGAACGAATAAAGAACGAAGGTATTGGGGAGCTTCTAACCGATTGCAATATGACCCAATAATATTAGGATGCGTTTGAGTAAAAAGGAACTCATATTTAAAAACATGAATCCTTTTACCTATTTAAGATACTTTTAACTTTCACTAAAGCATCAAACAATATATATTTGTTGGTATCTCTTTTATTATACCTTTTTACCGAAATTATAGATATTTATGTTTCTTTTTCTAGTTTGGTAATATGCTTTATCTTTTATCTTAGACGTAAGCTCGTGTTTTCTAAGGGAAAACAAGAATATGAGTATCTAAAAAGAAGAGAAAGAAAAGTAATGTTGACATGTTTATTAAACAAATACTTAACTATGGTAACTAAATATTATATAAAGATCTACGGTTACTATTATTTATGTATAAATTTATTAAAGATTAAAGATTAAAATACTAAAGAAAGATTTTTTTAAAAAAACAATATTAATGATGGATCCCGAATCGCTAATATAATACTAGGTTTAATATATATTAAATAAAATGTTTTAAAGTATTTTATTTGTATCTACGATTGTTTATATCGTCCGGCTTAATTTTACTTGGATATTTGGTTAGAAGGGTCTGGAAGAAGGAGAATCAGCCGTTGGATCAGAAAAGAGATGGTTTGATAGATAGATTTGAAAATGACGTGGCCAAGTCAACTCTCAATAGCAGAACACCAAATGTTTGTGTTGCATAGGTTTTGTGCCCACCACTCGTATTATGTGACTTTTACTACGAGTACATGATTTTGACCACTCTGGTTTAACCAAATATGATATTCCATTATACTCGTATCTATATCATAAATATGGTTAATTAAACAAAGTAATTAAACATATTTATCTGTTGTATATTTTAATTAAATTAGTTACATTATACATTAATAAAATAATTAATCTACTACATCAAAATTATACGTGGCGCCGTACGTTCACATACAATTATATACAATATACATATATACTTCATGCATAATGTTCATACACATAATTCCTTCACAAGTGAAAATATCTTTCAACCTTTTACTATTTCAAGTAAAGATCATATCTAACACATGGATCACAAGTTGCGAATGATGAACTAACAAACTTTTCTAACCTTTTTGTAAGTTAGATCTTTATATACAGGGATTAGTTTCCTGAAATGTAACTATCTTTGACCGAATGTCTATAGTAGGAAAAAACTAAAGTTATGTGTATTGTATGTAAGCAACTTGAAAAAATGTTTATTGTATGTAAGAAAACATACGTGGCAACCATATACAGGTGCCACTTGTCAGATTGTAATTAGTTGAAACGAAATTCTTACATACAATAAACATTATTTCAAAGTTGTTTTCATACAATACACACAACTTTAGTTATTTCCTACTATAGACATTCGTTCAAAGTTTCTTACATTCGAGGGAACTAATCCCTTATATATATATTTAAAGTCATCCATCCTGCTTTACACTATAGTTTGTATATACACATATATATATAATCTAAATTGTTGTTACTAGCTTGTAATTATTGATGATATCGACGTTTAATTATAGGAAGGACACCAAGGAAAGACATGAATTGAGAACAATTCGATCCAATAGTTTGTGTTGTACACTTTTGAACGAAGTTTGGCAATGTTAATATTTTGAGAAAGTTCCGTTTTTTATTCTCATTAACATTTAATTCCATGCACATTGCAAACGTTTATATGCTATCGTCGCAGTTGTTTCTTTATAGATACGTATGGTTTGGGAACATGTTGAAACTATGGCCCCAATAGATGGATATACAATTGTAATGTACTTAATTATATACGTCTCATCATAATCATGGATTCATGGTATCAAAGATATTCTTTTTAATTAGTAGATCAAAACATTGTGTAACAATAATATATAGGCCAATATCAAGTTGATTAACACGAATATATCCTTAGTAGATCAAAACATTATTATCACCTAATTAAGTACCGATCTAGCTCTATAACTATAACTTGTTCTAAGTTGATTAATTAAGGGGAATGCATGCATGCGAGACTAGCTAACATTATTGTAGGTACGTGATACATCGATCCTGATATCTTTTGGGAAGTCGTGTAACATTATTATTATTTGGTCACTGACGAGTACCATTTAGCGTTGTATAAAAAATATATATATACATAAAGTGACATAGTCGTTAAAAATAATAGTAAAATGTTTAGTCAATATATAGATCTTTAATTAATAAGTGATGAGAAAACAGTCTTAAGATAACAAGAGTTAAGTTTTAAGTTCTATTAATTATATAATATAATGAAAGGGACATGACTTTGAAATTACTACAATAATAATCATGATTTAGTTTAAGCACTGGGGATTACATTAATCACAAGTAGGAATAAAATAGTACTGTAATAATCAAGGGATCATGCAGCAGCAGTAGATTATGGTTGTTTCTAGTCCCCATTCTTATCCAAAAGAATCATAAATTAGTTGAAAACATTTTCACATGACATAGTTGTTATTATCTTAATTTTAGGACGCATGCAGATCTATCAGAAGTAGTTCATGTATATTACATGTTGATATATAGGATTATTTAGCTATGATCCCGTATTACTTTGCATTCTAAAAGCTAGACAATTAATTAATTAATTAATTAATGTCTTGAGTGTGAACCAAAAAAGTTGTCAAAATGGTCACCACAATAACCCCTGAGGGCTGTCGCCCGGCCTGTTATATTATATATAGACTTGGACAAGGTTGCAGAACTCGTACATACCTATGATACTAGCTAATCCTTAATTTTTATCAGGCTAATTGAAATCAAATGCAGTTTAGCAAACATGGGTTATTGGGTTTGGCAATCTATGATCTTGAGATCGAGCAATTAATTAAGTGCATCTTCATGTTCAAAGTTATATCATATACTAGTATTCAAAGTTTGACCATTGACCACACATGCACTTAAATGAGTTAAATTCACCCTCACGTGAATCCTGTCAATTTTTATGTTTCTTAGTTATAAAAAAGATACGATCAGAATAATTCTGAATTTCTGAGTAACGAGATTTAGTACCCGCGGCGGTGAGATGGTGGGATAATAGGTCATAAAGTGTGATCGCCAAAGGCCTAAATCGTACGGGTTCTGCTCTCAGATTTAAAAATTCGTCGAAAGTATATCGAATGACATCTCTAATGAAAGAGCATGAAATTTTAAGAACACCCATATAATTTTTATAATTTATCGATGTACAGTTTGTGAGATAAAAGATTTTGAATGAATTGGAAGAGTAAATGATTTATGGAGGAGAAAAAAAAATGATTGGTTGAGATTTGAGGAGAGAGAAAAGATGTTTAGTAATATAGAATTGATAGAAGAGGTATTTTGGGAAAGTAAATGTTGAAACTTAAAATTTTAGACAGGGGAATCTGCTTTATAATATAGTATACATATAGATAATTGTTTAATCTTAATTAATTTTCTACGGAATTCACATTACATTATACGAGTAAGTTATAGTTTTTTTTTTTACTTTTGGTCCGGTTGTAAAAATGATATATACTTCCAAAACAAGATTAATCAATCTCCAGTTTACTTTTAATCATCTAAATGATAATGTTGATGAAGTTAACATGGTTAGTGGATGCATTTAGATCATGGGCGGTTCAATCTTTAAGGGTGACATGTTTGTAGATTTTTTTTAATCATTATGGCAATTTTTGTTGATACTGACTCGATTAAAACAATATATAGTCTGCTACTCTGATTGGCATTTATTATTGTATAATGATTAAAACGAGTTTAAAAAAAATTAAATTAATAATTAAACTTGTTATTTTTTTATACAATTTCTTTTACTTATAAAATACGTGATTATTAGAAGAAAATGTTCTTTTAAGGTGCATGTTCTTGTTATTCTGATAGATTATATTGTAAGCAACATTTTACTAATTACCTAAGTTTTGTCTTCAACCGATAAACAATAAATAGTGAATGAATAAAGGTTTTTTTTTTTTTTAATTTGGGAATGACAAGTTATCTTTCTTAGTTTCCTCAAATGTATGTGGCATATAACCAGAATATCTTTATGATAACCGTCTCCGACTCTCTGTGTTGGGCTGTTGTAGTGTTGGCCATCAATCTCAAGATGTTTACAAAAGAAGATTTTAAATATACAATATAAGATATCGATGTTGCGACTAATTGCAAGGAAACAAAACACTTCACTGCATTCTCGAGTTTAATTTAAAGGAAAAGAAAGGAGAAAATTGGATAGGGAAAGAAAAGAAAGAAAACTATATATCAAAAAGGCATTCTCGAGTTGAATGAAAAATTAAAGAAAAGAAAAGAAAATATAGAGTTACTTACGTTCTCGAGTTAGAAAGAAAGGAAAAAAAAAAAATTATAAATTTAAATAAAATGGAAGCCACTAATAAACACAATATGCTCTTTTGAAGCTAGATAAGCAATTAAACATATATCATGGTCACTTTTTCCAATTAAGCTTGTAAAACTGTGCAAAGAAATCATAAAGCCAATATCTAAAAAGTTAAGAATCTTAAAAAAAAAAATTCATGATGAGTCGGTATTGCCTTTTTTTTTTACTTACAGTCCAGAGGGTACATGAACCACAAGTTTCCTAATGAACTTTTGTTTCAACATATGGAGGCACTAGAGATGATTTGCAGGCAAAAGTTTTGAAGTAGATCCAACTTAAAAATTGCCAAAGTGTTCTATGAGACTAAGATTGTTCTCGTTTTCTATATACTAGCAGGTACCACTAAATAAAAATAAATGATTAATTATGTTATATAATTCATAGATACTCTAAATAAAGATAAAACCTGTGTATTTTCTCGAATAGCTTGAGCTACATCCTTAATGGAAGTCATAACCTGACCCTCAAATTCTTCCTCTTCTTCCACTTTTCTTTTCTTTTTACTTTTTGCTTTTGTTTTCGTCGGAAGCTTCTCTTGAGAAGGTGTTGTGGTTGTTGCAACATGAATATCATCTACAATAGGAGTCTCCAAAACAATCTCATCGGCTGCTAACAAGTGATCAACCTCTTCGATTGTTTCTACTCTTTTCCCGTTGTTCATCTTATTTTTCCTTTCTTTTGCAATCATAGCAGATGAATCTGTTGCTCTATCTTCCGCAAACAAATATAACAATTCTTCATAATGACATATTTGCTTATTTTTCCACTTGCAGCTTGAGGCTTTTCCTGTTACATATTAATAAATAAAAATCATTTTAGATTGATAAACATATGAAGGAACTATATGAAAGAAAACAAACAAAAGTTATACTTATATAAACAAAAGATAGATGTATTAGTATTATAAACAAAATTACAGCTCTTACTTTTATCAGTGTTTCCCAAACTTCTTCTTCGGCCTCGATCAAGTTTGTCTCAGAGTTCCATGCAAAGCCACTTAACATAACTCCACGAAACAGATCATAGCATTGGGAAAAATGGAGTTTTAGAGTTTTGAGTCGGTTCATTAAATGTTCTTTTGTAAACTCCCTTTGAAGATGTTCCCTTAGATAGTTCACCATATTACTATACGCCTTTGAAGTGAATGTTCCACCAACTCTATTCCCACCATCATATTCCTTTCTCATAGCTTCAATGAACACCTCATCCATCCTAGAAGTCCATTGAATCCTCTCTTCCTTCACGCTAGATCCATCATCAACTTTTTTCACCATTGTAAATCTCTGTAAAAACCAACAGTATAAAACTTAATTAGTTAGTCTAACTATACAGAAACACTCATTAATATACTAAACCTATAAAAAAAACACAAACAATTATAATGCAAGTTTTTGACCAATCCATCCAAACATCTACCATTTATGCATAATAGAACTTATTCATAAACTAATAAGGTTCAAACTACAAATACATCAGAAATATTAAACAACTAACTAGACATATTAAATACATCGGAAATATTAAACAGCTAACTAGACATATTGATTTCATTGTTTGGGTCCGACATATATTCGTTCCACATTTCATTTGCTATTGAATTTCTTAACTTGTCTCCACTTTCGTCTACTTCTCTTGGAGCATGAGGTTCCTCGTCTTGTGTTTCTCTTAATATCTTGCGTGCCACTTTTTCTTCAAGTTCTTTGTTACAATCTACTTCTTGTAAAAAGTTGTGTAAAACACAACACGCCAAAAATATGTCAGATTGTACATCAGGTGAGTAGAAAGACTCATTTGAACTTTTGAGTATTGCAAATTTTTTCTTCAAGACACCAAATGCCCGTTCGATGGAGTTCCGTAACGATGCATGACGAAGGTTAAACAACTCACGTTTATTTCGAGGACCACGAGCAGAGTACTCCTTCAAATGATATCTAACACCTCTATAAGGTGCTACGAGGGTGCTTCTATGAGGCAAACCACCATCAACCAAATGAAACTTACCTATAAACATAGTATAATCAGTATCATGATAGATAATTGTTAATCCAACAAAGGTTAGTTTAAGATAATACCGTTAGGAATAACTAACTTATCATCTCTAGTGAGTGCATCTTTTATTATTCTCGAATCAGAAGCTGTTCCTTCCCAACCACTCAAAACATATGTGAACTTTAAATCAAACGTACACACGCACAATGCATTAATCGTTGGATATCCCTTACGACCACGATATCTAGGTGCATCTTTATTAGTCACTCTCACACGAACATGTGTTCCATCGATTGCCCCAATACAATCCTTGAAAAACGGATAAAATCTCTTTTTTTTCTTGAATCTCTTTTGGAACTATATCACCAGTCGGTTGTTTAATATATTGATCTTCTAATAATAATATTGCATTCAAAACTCTATGAAAATGCCTATTTGTGGCAGATTCTGATCGACGATATAACCAAGAGACGGCGCTAGTTCTCATATCATGTCCTACCAAATGTAAAAGTCTAACAACTTGTTCTTCGACACACATACGTTGAGTTGCTTTAAGACCACATTCATTCTTCAACTTTTCACACAATATAATGAAAGTATTCTCACTCATTCGGATAAGTTTACGACATTTTCCACTTGTGGCGAGATTGTGCAATATCTCTTGCCGCACTTTTTGATCATGCAACATCATCTTTGGATCAATTAAACGTTTTCTAATACGTCTCCTACGATGTATAATGAGAGCCGCCACTAAACAAACCAAGTTAATTGCAGCTAAATGTTGAGTCCCTAGATATCTCGGTCCATCCATGGCAAGTCTATCTATGTATCTGAATGATTTTAGGATTAATTTACAACATTATATAAGTTTACAACAAATAGACCTTTATCAGATTATACAACTAAACCACGTGTTCTTGCTTCTCAAATTATACAAGTATAGTTTAATTCTTACAATATAGACCATTAACAAGGCCAATACATAGTTCTGTCTGTAAGGAAAATGGCTAACTTTACATCACGAAGAAAGATTTAAGCTTATTTTCACATGTATCTTTCTACAGTTCACATTATCCAACTAAAATCCATAATAACTCGTGTCTAATGCTATGACTTGCAAGAATAAATTTCAGTTAGCCTCTTACTTCACAAACTATCTGATTAGTAGAAGCTTTCAAACAATAAGCATATATCAAATAAGTATATAATAGGTGTATATTAGATTTGGTTCAAACAAACAAAATTTGTTAACTAACAACAAAGAAACTGATATATATATATATATATATATATATATATATATATATATATATATATATATATATATATATATATATATATATATATATAGAGGAAAGTTAGTTTGAGAACCCTTCAAAAAAAAGAACGCGAGAACCAATCCTGGCCATTGATTTTGATCTTGATGATATTTAATTTTCTCTCTCCTCATTTTCACCCAATTCATTCAAATGGTTTTATCTCACAAACCGTACATCGTTAAACGAAAAAAAAAGCATGGGTAGTCTTAAAATTTCGTGCTCTTTCATTAGAGATGCGACTTGATATACTTTTGACAAACTTTTAAATTTCGATTTTTTTTTAATTTTTTTTTAGCGATAATCCTACACATGTGTAGGATGTATATCTTACACATGTGTAGGACGTCCTACACATGTGTAGGTATGTCCTACACATGTGCAGGTAAAAAAAACAATTCGAAAAAAAAAAAAATTTTGAAATTTAAAAGTTTGTCAAAAGTATATCAAGTCGCATCTCTAATGAAAGATGACGAAATTTTAAGACTACCCATGTTTTTTTTTTCGTCTAACGATGCACGGTTTGTGAGATAAAACGTTTTGAAAAATTTGGATGAAAATGATGAGAGAGAAAAAAGGAGATGAGATGTGTGGCCCAGATTGGTTCTCGCGTTCTTTTTTTTTTTATGGTTCTCAAAATAACCCACCCCTATATATATATGCTTTATGGATAGTGATCAGTTAACAAACATGGGCAACACAATAACAAATTTATATGAAAATTATTTGTAATTAAATAAAATCAAAGTAACATGTATATATAGATATATATAGATAACTAGATATATAAAATATGTTGGCTGAAAGTGTATACCTTTATTAAACAATAGGCTGTAAGGGTCGATCCACCTGATGAAACCTAAATCCCCTGTACCCAAAAAAAATAAATAAATAAAATCACAAATCTAAGAATTCCAAAGATCAAAAATCAAGAATGCAATATCCAATAAACAAAAGAACAAGATTAATCTCACTGTTAAAATATTATAAATAAAAACATACCTGATAAAAGTGGCAATTTATGGAAGCGGAGAAATTATGAAGAGGATACTGTGGAGATCATTGAGGAGAGATATATATAGAGAGAAGATTATGGCGGGATTACTGAGAGGATTATGGCGGGATTATTGAGAGGATTATGGCGGGCTTTTGGTGTAGTGGGTAGGGGAAGAACCGTGTGTTTGAATGGGTAGATTAGTCATTTTTTATTGGCATAGACATTTTTCCTTCACAATCTGGCCAATTATGGCTGAAAAGTTTTGGAAAAAAAAAGCCTCATTTTTTCCTTTCTTCCCCTTTTTATTCTTTCACAAAAAAACCCAAAAATGCAAAATTAAAAGATTTTTTTGTCCTCTCTTTTTTTACCCCTTAAAAAAAAACTCAATAATGCACTTTTAACCACCTAGCTATAAGGATATCTTACTTTGTACATCAAATAATGACATGAATGTCAACCTCCACATACAAGCTGCGCCAGAGATAATTAATGTGAAACTCTATATATATCATGAACATCATATTCAAAAAGAAAAAAATAATTATGGTTTGATAAATAATTTGACCATTGTGTGAATAATCAACCGTATATACAATGAATGAACGAATTTCGTTATAACATGGAATTAATAAACATGTTCAAGAACTAATCATCACAATTATTTCCTATGGAGCTAGCCACATTTTCTAGAGCAACGTTGCAGTACGTGACAATATCATCCCGAACCTTAAACAAGTAGGTGTTTAGCCGGCGACAAACAGGCCTCGGTACATGACTTCGACACAATGGACATGTAGAATTGTCTTTTAACCATGACTCAATGCAGCAACGATGAAATTGCACTCCATGGTCGCAATTTGGCAACATTTTAGACCCATCCTCTTCGGATGCTACTTCGCAAAGGCACACTATACAATCAAATATGTTCTCACCATCAGCACAGTTTTCGGTATCTCTTTTGTCTTCTATAGTCGTTGTGTTGCCATGAAGGTTGATTAACATTTTTGATGTTGCACATGATAACCAACTCGAGTGTTTTTGTTCTGCCATTGATATTAATCAACCTGCTTGCACTTTTTTCAATTAACGGTCACTGTTTTTTTGTTGTGAGAATAAGATGTTCACGTCGTATGGGTATATATATGTAAGTATTATAATAATAGTGAGTGTGACAAAATATGGGCTCTTCAAGTGTTGATTTTGATAGCAAGTGCATCTTCAATATTCAAAATTCTACCCAGGATTATTCAAAGTACGACCTTTGACCAAACTTGCTTTTATTAAATCCACCCAAAAATGAAAACTCATATTTTCTAATTACTGCAATCTTTGATTTTAATTACTATTGATTAATATATATTGTACGAGAGGGTATCCGTACAATGCGAAGGCGATGACGGTGACGGGTGGTGCCAGTGTGGTATCATTAACGGTGTAGTTATTAACGTAAAAGTAATTGATGTAAATGTTAGTGTAGTTTTTATTTTTTAATTTGTCAAGGATATATATGTTGTAAATTATTTCATTAAAAGTTTTATAGGTATATTATGTGTTAATATTAAATTAGTGAATAAATAAGAGAAGTAACTTGGATAGATTTGGTTGGAAAATATTTTAGAGACATTTTGGTAGATGTAATATGTGGGTTGCAATGTTTTAAAAAATCAAAGGTATTTTGGGTTTCTTAAAGATAAAGTGTTAAAAAAAGGAGGAGGAGTAATTTGTTTATAAAGCAATAAAGATAAACAAACATTGTAGAAGTAGAACAAGATTATTTTTTTCTATAAATTGTATTTACATCTTGATAATACATAAATATACTAGATTATTAACCTGCGTAATACGCGGGAGAACACATAAAAAATATAAAAAGTATATTAATGTGAAATCAGGAATCCACCCGATCATCTATGTGATTACTAAAAGAGGAGGTTGGGGGTACTTAAACATCTCTCTAGGCCTAAAAAGAACTTTCTCCTTTTTTTTCTACGTTTTTTTATATTTTTTTAGTAAAATAAACTATTATGTTTAAAACTCTATCATAAATTTTTTCTATCAATATAAATCTTTTAAATTTTAATGATATATAATATTCTTTAAAACTCTTAATAAATTATTATATGTACAACCTAATTTTTTATTAATCATTCTCGTTCATATTATTCATCTTCATCCTAACTTTAATAGACAAATCAAGTTCAGGAAATTTCACAAAAAAACAAAAAAAAAACATATGGTTTTTTTATATTCCATTAACTTTATTTTTGATATTTTGTTCGTGTTTATTTATCATTTGATTAATTGGTATGTTATAATTATTTTTCATCTATTTTAATTTAGTTTGTTGTTAATTGTAGTTTGATTATAACTTCTTCTTCTACTACAAAAGGGTTTAATCTTTTAAATTTGTTTTGTTCATGCTTTGTTATTTTTCACATGTTTTGTTAATTAATATTTTGATATTTACCTATGATATATATATTGAGACTATCCGTTCATCGAACAAGACTGGATCTATACTATAACTAAAAGAGGATATTGAGGGTACATTTGACACCTCTTAAACCTCTTTTTAGGCATAAAACTCTAACTTAATTACTCTAGAACTCTCTTCTTTTTTCCTAGATTTTTTTATTTTTTATTAAATTGATAACTATATTTAAAACTCTATTATAAATCTTTTTATATCAATACAAATCTTTTTAAATTTTAAAGATATATAATATCCTTAAAACTCTCCTAATAATTTATTATATATACAATCAAATCTTTTATTAATCATTCTCATTAATATTATTGAAGTTCATGAAATTTCTCAAAATATATATATATATATATATAAGGGTTTTTTTTATATCTTTTTAATTTTATTTTTGGTATTTTTTTCCGTGTTTAATTATTATTTGATTAATTACTATGTTATTGTTACTACAAAAATGTTTATTCTCTTAAATTTATTTTGTTATTTTTCACATGTTTTGTTAATTAATATTTTGATATTTACCTTTGATATATATCTTTTGAGACTATCCGTCTATCGGACAATATAGAAAAACAAACTAGATTAATCGGTGGATTTATCCCACATGTTTTAGACTAAACTAGATTATTGTCTCGCGTAATACGCGAGAGAACATATTTAACTAATGATATTATTATCGTTTCATAATTTCATAAATTGACAAATATGGGTAGATTAATTAGTATCATGATGCAAAAGATGTAAATTAGTACTTGCAAAATGAGTTAATTTACAAATAAACAAAGTTTCATTGAAGACTATTGTATTTATAATCAAAGTTAAGATAAATATATATAATTTCATGATTTTATGTTTTTATAAACAATTAGTAAAACTTAAAATGAATATATCAAGTGATAATTTAAAATTCAAAAATAACCAACTTCATTTAGTTGAAAATAATTAAGAACTAAATATAGATTCTTTTTCTTTTTGAGTCGTGTAACTAATTAGACATTTTTACAATATTTTATGTAGTTTAATTCTTAAACAAATACACACATAAAGAAAAATTAACAAAATAAAAAATAATCTTATATAAAATATATGAGCATCATATAGTAATATCTAACCATTACACTTACATCAAATATTTAATTGATTACCACTCAGGCGAACTTGTATATACATATTTTGTGAACAGATATATCATCTTTTTAAAAAGTACTAAATGTATGTTAATTTCCCAATTAGAATTACATATATGTTTCCCCTATATCTAATAATATAGTTTTTTTAAAAAAAAATTCTTAATATTTAAGTCTCAAAAGTCTACTATTTGTTTTTATGGTTACTTTTTAAAGAATTTTTAAAAGTAATTTTACATCGATATACTGAAATTTCTAAATCATGTACTTATAGTTAATTTATTTGAATTTTTGAATTTTGAATGGTACAAATAATTGTGTGGAAATTTTCTTTTAACATATCACATAATTATCAAAGATTTCATTTTAAGTTATACAAATAAACTTTTACACTACATTCTTGAGTTAATTTTTATATGGGAAGAAAAAGAAAAGAAAGAGAAATTAAAGCCTTTTGCATTTTTGAGTTTTTTACGTAAAGAAAAGAATGGAGAATAAAGGGAATTTTGAGGGGTTTTGGCTCAAACACTATGTTATCTAGTTTGGTTTATAAAAGAAAAGAAATAATTGAAAGTTATATTATCTTCCTCTCAAACCATCCTATAAATAGGGAGAAAATGTTTTAGACAAAATCAACTAATAAATCACTCAACTTCTTTTCATTTCACTTCCCTTCCACCCTTAAATTAAACTAAAGAACACAACTTGTTTTGTAATCATTTGCTTTCCTTTCTTTTCATTCCATAAAAAAACTCAAGAACACAGTGAAAATCTTTCCACCCAAATTTGGTCAGATTGTGTAGGAGACAAACATTTTGTTTAATGTAATTACCATCATGCCCTTTTACACCTAAGAATCCAGTTACTTCGCAAATATTGTTACTCAACATGTCTCTCCACCGTTCATATCTACTATGCCATACATGAGGGACTATTAATTGTATAAACTAATGTTAACATTGTGATAGTGGAATTTTTAATATTATGTAACAAATATTAAATTAATTGTAATTAAACTAATGACTCTTTTACCATGTATTAAATATATATATATATATATTTAAAACGGCTAGAACTTTTTTTCGTAACAGATTTAATTTTTATGAAATCATGTTTTGAAACTTCCAATTTATATTTATATTTATGTAAGATAATAAAGTATAAGATATCAAACGGGTTACACATATTTTACTTTAAATAAAAAGGTATCTTTGTAAATTGTATTGTTATATATTTTTTCTTTCAAACTCAAACATGCAAATAACACTTTACTTTCCTTTTGATTCTTGGGTTTTCAATTTAACTCAAAAATGACTTTTACTTCTTAAATTTGTTTTTCTTTTTATCTCTTTTCTAATCTTTTCATTTCTTATCTATATAATATAACTCGAGAATAGAGTGTTGGATATATATATATTAAGAGTTAAATCCTGAAATGTTCTTAGACTATATTATTTTAATATCCATAAATATTAATATATTTATTATAAAAGTTACATTTGGTTAAATAAAAAGGTGTTTAAGATTGACAATGTGAATTTTTATATAGACAAAGCGTAACTAATTGTATTATAATAAAAGTTACATCTGGTGAACTAAAAAGGAGTTTGGGAGTTGGGATTGCATATTGAAAAAGTTTATTTGATTACTGTGTTTAAAAAAAATTGATTATCTGATTTTTCGTATAGAAAAAATTTAGTTTTGAAAAAGTAAGTTAATGTATGATTTTTCAATATGCAAGTTTTATTGGCAAAATCTATTTTAAAGACGCAATTCCAAAAACCCACTAAATAACTATTAGTTATGTTATATTGAAAACTAATGTTTATACCGTGTATTGGTATAAATATATGATATAATCGTAATCAACGTTGTTTATTGTCTTCGTCGCATCTTGTGGGTACGCATCTAATTTTATATTTTAATATAGAACCTTATACAATTGTTGTATAGTTTTCGTTTAGATGCATTATTGTTTTAACAAAGTTTTATCAAAAATCATTGAGCTATTTGTAAAGGTTTTTAATTAATGTTGTACACACTCATGGTCATATCTTGTGAAATAAAAAGGGATTAATCACGGGAAGACCAACGTACTTTCCCATTTGTACACGGTTGTCCATTATACTTCTTTATTGATAAGGTTTACTCACATACTTTTCTTTTTTGTACACGGTTGACCAATATTACCGACTATCACAGGTAAACCGGTCAACTTTGGGTCAACCGTGTACAAAAAAAAAGTATGTGGGTAAACCTTATCAATAAAAAAGTATAATGAGCAACCGTGTACAAATGGGAAAGTACGTCGGTCTTCTCATGATTAATCCAATTTTAATCGACGTTCGTAAACATGTACTTTTTAATCAACACAACTATATATTATATTGTCAATTGTTTCCTTACATTTTATCTTCATAATTATGTTCATATTATAACTATACTCTTACACACAACTCAACATCGTTCTAATATAGATCATTTTTAAACCACATGTTAAAAATGAAAATAATATAATTCATCTCGGACGTACAACGCACGGGTCTTAAGACCTCGTTACAAAGAAAAAACAAGTTTTGAGGTCGGGCACCAACATTCATTGTTATTGGGTTGCAATGATATGCAACATCCACAACGTCAAAATGTTCAAAATTTTTGTATTTTGGGTTTCGTATGAAATATTTGGTTGTTATTCATTTTTTAGTAAGAAAGATTCGCATGTATTAAGTATGCGGGATCATCCATAAGATATTTTTTTTAGCCATACATCACTGCTTATTTTTTTTATTAATCACGAAAAGACCATCGTACTTTTCCATTTGTACACGGTTGCCCATCATACATTTTATCGATGAAGTTTACCCACATACTTTTTTTTTGTACACGGTTGACCCAAAGTTAACCGGTTTACCTGTGATAGTCGGTAATATTGGTCAACCGTGTACAAAAAAGAAAAGTATGTGTGTAAACCTCATCAATAAAAAAGTATAATGGGCAACCGTGTACAAATGAGAAAGTACGTTGGTCTTCCCGTGATTAATCCCAAATAAAAAAAAGTTATATAATATTTAATCAATTGATGGATCACATATGATATAATATTTATTGAACAAACATATTTTCTCTCTTTATGCATAGGTAGATTCTAAAAATAGTAGATCCAAAATACATATATATATATATAAATATAAATATAAAAATAATCCACGTTTGAAATCTTGAATAATTTGTAAAATAATAAATATAATATCACAATTGTGAAAGAGATGAAGAATCCGAAAAATGATCTATATCTATGTATATTATTATTGTTATGTTATGTTATTATTTATGATATATTATATTAATTAAAAATGGTATATTTTGACAAGACATATAAAGTATAAGTATTAATATCGTCATTTTACAAAGATGAAATAGTTAAATTTGATCTAATGGTTGTAAATCAAAGTTGAAAGTCATCTAAGGGTCTTTGTTTGTTTAGGATTGAATTAAGGATCTTGTTATATATATATTGGTAGATCCTCTTAAAATAAGAAAGGTAATATAAATGTAGGACATGTTATAACAAAATATATTAAATAAATGAGTTTTACTAATAAAACTGTAATTAACGTGCATAGCGTACTAATTTGTATTTTTATTGTTGAAATTCTTTTAAATGTCTTTCTCATGTATTGAACTCGAAACCTTTAACATGTAAAGTTGGTACTCAACCACTGAGCTATGAAGGGAAATACAATTTGTATTTTTTTTATTATCAATTTAAAGTAGTGATCAGTTTTTGATATAAAAGATGCAAGTTTTTTCTCTTTATCTTTAAGGGAATGATTAGAAAATTTTCAAATAATATTAAATAATATTTTTGTTATTAGTGGTTCTTGCTAGTTGCTACCAACATGTGTTTGGTTTAAGATCATTTTTAACCTTTCACTCTCTATATTTACACTTTTTCATGTTACATCAATATCACATTCTCGTCATCATCAATTTCTCATTTTTTCCTTAAACATTCACTTTCAAATTAGAAAAATTATTGATCCAATTATTAATACAATACCTCACAATATACCCTAATAACCAATCAAAATAAAACAAAGACGAAGGGTCCATATCTAAACCTTCACCTACGTGATCCCAAGACCATTCGAAAACGTTCACCCTTTTCACCTACACTTTTTCTTGCCACATCAGCATCACCTTCTTACCACTCTTTCACCTTTTCATTTTTCCATTAACCATTTACCTAGTATTTGGATCTCACACTTATTTAATTAAAAGCACAATACATTTAAACTAACAATAACATATTTCATTAATATATAAAATAAAACACATATATTAGAAAAACATTAATAAAAAATACATAATGTATTGTGAAATAACTATAATAGCATATATTATTTATTCGAATATATAGTAAAAGAAATAAGAGAATGAAAGAATTATTTTCATTGATCTGATATTCAATATTGAATCATTATATATTAGCTGCATAATATTAATTAAGTTAATACATAAACAAATGGATTTCTATATGTGATATTTAATATTGTATCATTATACGAGATGAGTACCCGTGCAATGCGGCGGCGGTGGTGGCAACGGGTGGTGCTAGTGGTAGTGGTGGTAACGCTGTGATTATTAATCTAAAAGTAATTGACGTAAATGATAGTGTAGTTATTTTATGGTTAAAAGATGTATCTTTTATAAATAACTTTATTAAGAATATATAGAGATATTAGGTGGAAATATTTAAATTCATTAATAAAGAAGATAGATAGTTTTGATAAATATGGATGTAAAATGTTTTAGGGATATATTGAGTAGATTTAGTGTGAGAGTTAGAAATGTGTTGAAAGTTAAGGATATTTTGGGTATTTTAAAGGTAGAGAGTTGAAAAGGAAGAGGGTAGTTTGTTTATTAATATAGCTAAACGGGTACCCGCGCGATGAGGCGGTACCTTTGAAAAGGTGATGATTAATTATATCACCTAACCGATTGTAGAGTTCATAAGGAATGGTGATTTGTGGTGGTGGTGTTAAACAGAGAGAGCGAGAGAGAGATGAAACCAATTTTTTTGTAGGTTGATGGTGGTTGTCGTCGAAATAAAATTAATTTTTATATTAGGCTTCCGGCGAGAGCAAGAGAATAAGAGATTAGGAATTAGGGATAGACATTGGGAAATACATGGAAGGGTAGAACAAGAAAATCACTTAAAATATTGGAAAGGATATTTGTGTGTAGGAGGGTACAATAGGTATTTCAAAGGTAGATTAGTTGGAAAAAAATAGGCAGTTTGCTTTAATATAGAGTATAGATATAGATAGATATCAGCTCCATAATATTAGTAAAGTTAATACCGACACTAACAAATATTAGCACTCCCGTGCAATGCGGCGGGTCGTAGTGGCGACGGTGTAGTGGTGGGGCGATGGTGGAGGCAGTGTCGAGTGGTATAAGTTATTGATGTAAAAGTAATTGATGTAAAAGGTTAAAGTAAATATTTTAAAATATAAATAATTGATAGTATAATTTAATTATTAAGTTAAGTGAGTAATGTAAATAAAAATGTTTTAAAGAGTACTATGTGTAAATATTACACAAGTTTCAACATTTCCATAAATAAGAAGTTATTCATTTTATAATATATTATAGATTATAGATATAGAAGATAGAAATATGTGATATTCAATATTAAAACGTTACATGCCAGCTATATAAGATTAGTAAAGTTAATATGATAAATAAATGGATAAAAATACAATTGGTCATCAGTTAATGGTTAATCAATTGTAGTTTAGCTTAATGTTTTTTAAAAAAGTAGAACAATCAAGAAAAATAAAAGGAAAAAAGAAAATATAGGTGAGAAACTAATAAATATAGTACTAAGTAGGCAAAGGATATAGAGGGTGTTTGGGAATGCGTTTTGAAGTGATTATCTGATTATTACGTTCGTAAAACGCAAATAATCTAAAAAAGTGTTTGTGTGAAAAAGTGATTATCTACTATGAAAATGCAGTTTTGAAGAAGCATGTACCTATCTGCTTTTTCAAAACGCAGTTTTGAAAACGCATAATTTATTTTAAAAACACAAAATCTGTTTTATAATCACAATAACAAACACCCTCATAGAATGAGACTTAAAAAAAAAAGAAAATTACATTTTTGGTACCTCAACTTGGTAACTTTTGCACTTTTAGTCTCCAACTCAAAAAATAGCAGTTTTCATACTTAAAGTTTTGTGTTTTTTTCACTTTTGGTACCACGTTCATACGACATTAATTTTTGCCGTTAACTTCCTCACGTGACAAACACGTGAGGGGTATTTTAGTCTTTTGAACCCATTTCTTTTGAGAAAGTTACACTTTTAATACCTCAAGTTGTTAATTTTTTCATTTTTGGTATCTCAAGTAGACAACATATTTTTATTACACTCTTCAATTTTCATCTCACATATTAACATCTGTCAAACAACACACTTAAAAATCAACACACATGATATTTATTATTTATTATTTTTTTACTTTTTTTTATGGCTCTTAAAAAAACACCCAATATTGTGTATACATTCTTGAAATATTATATGTTGTTGGTGTAATTACAGGTGATGGTGGAGGAACTGAATGCATTGGTAGATCGATGGCCGGTAAAAACTCATGTCGTCGGAAAACGCACCCACCATCAATCTCTTTTCTTTATATTATTGAACACCCTCTCACCCCTAAATTACCCCCTTCTTCGATCGGAAACGAAACTTGTGCGGAATATGCTACAAACGAGATCTGAGCGGAATCTGTTACAGATGAATATATTTGCTACAAACGAGATTAGATCGGAATCTCTAGCTAAGGCGGAGGTCGTGGTGCCTGATGGGGAGGGAGATAGTCGGCAACCCTTTTTGGTGGTATATGATTCATATAAGAGATTTGAACTTATTTATGCATGTTTATGTATTGGGTTTGGTATGCTATAGAGATATAGGTATACATGGATATATGGATGATCGCAATGTGTGTTGATTTTTGAGTTTGTGTTGTTTGATAGATGCTAATATGTGAGATGGAAATTGGAGAGTGTATTAAAAATATGTTGTCTACTTGAGGTATCAAAAGTGAAAAAATTGACAACTTGAGGTGTTAAAAGTGTAATTTTTCAAAAAGATGGGGTTTAAAAGACTAAAATACCCCTCATGTGTTTGTCACGTGAGGGAGTTAACAGTAAAAATTAACGCCATATGAACGTGGTACCAAAAGTGAAAAAAACACGAAACTTTAGGTACGAAAACTGCTATTTTCTGAGTTGGAGACTAAAAGTGTAAAAGTTGCCAATTTGAGGTACCAAAAATGTAATTTTCTCAAAAAAAGAGTCTACTCCATAAAAAGGTAACCTATTTACACGAAATTCCTATTAAAGGTAACCTATTTTGTTTTCGTCTATTTAAAGGATTCTATTTTCAAAAAATTCCTAATAAAGGGTATATCATTAGTTTTTGACAGACGGAGCTCGTTAAGTGTTACGTCACCGATGCCACGCCATCAGTTTTGATGAAGTGGCACTTGACTTTGACCGGCCTAATTTCGATACCGACTCATACAGTTTTGATGAAGTGGCACTTGACTTTGACCGGCCTAATTTCGATACCGACTCACATATATATATATATATATATATATATATATATATATATATATATATATATGAGTCGGTATCGAAATTAGGCCGGTCAAAGTCAAGTGCCACTTCATCAAAACTAACTGATGGCGTGGCATCGGTGACGTGACACTTAACGAGCTCCGTCTGTCAAAAACTAACGATATTCCCTTTATTAGGAATTTTTTAAAAACAAGATACTTTAAATAGACGAAAACAAAGTAGGTTATCTTTAATAGGAATTTCATGTAAATAGGTTACTTTTTTATGTAATTTTCTCAAAAAAAAAAGTAAGTTTTTTTTATTTCTAAATAAAGAAATATGAGATTTTGTTTGCTTTCTGTGTTTTGTTCTTCAACCCATGTGTTTAACAAAACAACAAAACGAATATAACAAGAACGAGAGAGAAAAATAGCTGGTGAAACATTTCACCGTTTGATTTCACCGACCACCTTACTGTTTGCTAGCTTTCGCCTCTTTTTCACCGACCTCATTTCACCCATCCTTACAAATGGTCGATCAATTAACTTTCATTCTTCACTTGGCATTTTCACTTTAGCCCATTGTTAAGGAGAGGGTGAAATAGGTAAGTGAAGAGAAGTGACGAGTAAGTGAATAGATCAAAGGTAAGTGAAAGAAGAGGTTAAAAGGAACGTGAAAGGGAGATAGGTGAACCATTCACCTAAAGTAAAAAAGTATGTATGAGTCTATTTTTATTTGTTTTATTTTGTATGTTTTATTTTGATTGACTTAACCATTTATCTAGCTTGCTTCACCCTTCTTTCACACATCATGCATGTTAACCAACCTGGTCTAAAAATATAACAGTGATTCGTTAACAAAATGATAGGATGAGTTATTACACCGAAAAGAAGAAGTTTGGTTGTTGCTCTACGTATGTTTTTGGTTTATAAGTCAGCCTTTCAAGTTTTTACCCTTTAAAAAGCACTTTAAATTAATTACACTTGAATCATATAATTTGTTTAGTGAAAGTTAAATTTTGATGAAGTATTAGATTCTTATTCTCACTAATGACATTCTAAGAGATCATTACAATAAATGTAACCAAAATCTAACAAATGTATTGAACAAAAATGATTTTACTGTCCATTTATAAGTGGTCAATGAATGAAATAATCAAAACATAAAATTAACATGTTCATGACTATTCGCAATCTCCAATGGACTTAGCCACATTTTCGAGTGCAATTTGGCAGTATGAGACGATGTCATCTCGAAGCTTAGACAATTGTAGGTATAGTCGGCGATGAACAGGCCTCGGCACATGACTCCGACACAATGGACACGTGGAATGGTCCTTTAACCACGTCTCAATGCACCCTCGATGGAATTGAACTCCATGGTCGCAATGGGGTAACATTTTGGACCCATCCTCTTCAGGTGCGACGTCGCAAAGACACACTATACAATCAAATATGTTCTCACCACCGGCATGATCACAATGATCACCCTCACTCTTGACTTCTTGTTGGGCTGGCACCATTAATTGTACGTAATAACACTGTTGGAATCGTGAGGATTTCTTGTTTAGGGGTATATATGTTATCTTCAACTAGATGTTTTTCGTTTGGGTGTGTATGAATGAATGGTGAAGTCTAATTAAGTTATATATATATATATATGGTGTATTATATTACAAGTGTTAAGTATATAGGAGTGTGACAAATTATAGGTTCTTTAAAGTATTAATGATAGTGATTGTTTGTTCATGTTCAAAGTACTTTTATTCAAAGTTTTGAAATTGACCAAACTAAATTCTTACTTAAATCCTTCCACACAATTGACTGATTGAGTACTTATTTGCTATAACTCAACAGTACTTGATTCAGTATTAACTGAAAGAAACTCGATTTAATAAATTTGACATAAAAAAAGAAATTCGATTTAATAAATTTGACATAAAAAAATAAAACATTCAATTTAATTATCTAGGACTAAACGATTATTTGATCTAAAAATTTATGTTAATTAACAAACTTATTTTTTATGTTTAAATAATAAATATGTATATACGTACATAAATAGTTTTTTTGTAACCTATGAAGCAGTTCTAGACTACTAGTCATATCCATACATTAATGTTAAAGATTTTTTGTTAATATGCATGAAAAGATAATATCTTATCTAAAAAAAACCTATTATTTGAGTTTAATGAAAAAATTAATATTCTTTTATACACATTAATAAAAGTAACCTTCAAGTTGTCATTAACAATTTTTTTTTTTAATTATCATATATGTAAGTTTCATCAAATGAATTCACCTAGGATATTAAAATTTTATTACTGACGTTACTTTTTATCATTAGTTTTGTTTTTTTTTTATCAATACTTTAATTAATTAATGAAATAGTTCTCTAAATAATCGACAGATACAAAACCCGGGTTTCTGATTGAATGAGCAAAGCTATCATCATGTGGGTAAAATTCACAGATGGTCACTATTTCAGACATTGAAAGCTATTAAATATTAAACATCTATCCCATGAGTAAAACCTAAATATCTTCCAATTATAGATCATCGGTAATAAAATGGAGGGTTTAACCAAGTAGACCATTTTAATTGAATCATATTATTTGCATTTTTCTCTTACATTTTAATCTTTTTAACTTATACGAGTATAATTTTTTTCATTTTTTACTTTTTATTTTCAATTATAATCTTAACCTTATACTGATACGAGAGCAAGTACCCGCGCGTTGCGGCGGTGAGATAGTGAGGGTGATAGGTCATAGAGTATGCTAAGTCATAGGAGGTGATATGTCATAAAGTGTCATAGCCAAATGTCTTAGTCGTACGGGCTCCGGCCTCGGATTTAAAAATTCGTCGAAAGTATATCGAATGACATCTTTAATGAAAGAGCATGGAGTTTTAAGAACACCCATATAACTTTTATAATTTATCGATGTACGATTTTTGAAATAAAAGATTTTGAAAGAATTGAATTAGAAGAATAAAATGATTTATGGAGGAGTGAGAAAGTTGTAAGCATTGATGTATGGTACATTATGTATTATCATGTGTACATTGTTGAAATTGAAAGTTGAAAATTGAAACCTTATTTGCTTTATCTATACTATATTATAAAAAGAATAACACTCTTTATTTTTGGTAATGTTGAAAATATGTAATATTTTCACTTAACACCCCTTAAAATGCTTTCACATACACAATCCCTTAACATTAATGATTAATTTACACTATCAATCCTTTTATCACTTCAAATATGTCCATTAACCTTTTACATCAATTATATAAACAACTCAACGCCGCTCCACCACCAAAAGTTGCCCAACCATCACACCGTCTCCATTACGGCCATTGCCGCATCGCGCGAGCATCGTGCTAGTAATATAGTATAAATATTAATTATTTGTTCAACTTTTTGAACCTTTTGTACTTTTAATTTCAACATAAATCTTTTTATCATTTTTAAGCTTGATAGATTCTCTTAAATTATCATCCGAGTAATTCTTTTAATGCATATTATTTCATGTCAAATGTAATTTTTAAATTTTTTTTTTCTAATCTTATCTTTTAATTGTGTTATGCGTGATGATTATAATTTTAGAAAGAATTTTTTTAAAAAAAAATTGATTTGAAAGATTAATATTTGTTTTTAAGTAGAAAAAAAAAGATAGAAAATAATGGAAAAGTAAAAAAAGGAAAAAAGAAAAGGGAGGGGTAAGGCAGCTCATGGGAAGCACGTGAAGGAGAGGTGTTCTTTCCCTAACCCTGCCCGTGAAGTTAGTTGTGACACGTCACCATCACCTGCCGCCGGCGTTTATCTCAATTCCGAGATCCCCACATCAATCTATCTCTCTTTCTTTCCGTCGTAAGTCCCCCCTTTTCCACACATCAATAATATAATTATTATTATATTTATTAATTTTTTAAAGAAAAATCAATAAATGAAATCTTCATCATCATCATCAAAAAAAGGTCGAAATAATAATAATAATAATAATAATAATAATAATAATAATAATAATCAGGAAACCGATTTTGATAATAACCCATCTTCCAATACTTCTAAAGGTCTGACCTTTATTGCATATAAATTGTTACCATTTAATTTCTTTGATATATTTTTTTTCTTATTTATTTATTAAAATTGGGATATTATTTGAACTGGGCAGAAATGAAGAACAATAGTAATAATGATAAGCTTGATGCAACTAGGTCTAAACATTCTGTTACTGAACAGCGTCGCAGGAGCAAGATTAATGAAAGGTTTGTTTTTTTTCTTTCTTACTTTCATTGTTTAGATTTTGTGTGGTTATGTTAGTATATTATGCTTGGCATTAGATTTTTGTGTTTTCTAAGAGGATGATAAGTTTTTCGTGATCGAAAAAAGTAAAGTATAGGTATCTCCCAATGCCGTCTTCCACGGGTTTTGGGTCCCAATACCGTTTTCGACGTTGTATGGGGGAGGTTAATATGTAAACAGCCTTACCCCTACTAAAGGTAAAGAGGCTGCTTCCAAGTTCTACCAAAGGTAGAAAAGGACCTCCAGCCTTGCTGGGCATGAGGATCGAACCCATGACCTCTGTTTCCAGAGACAAGGGCTCCAACCACTGATTCAACCCAGTTGGTTTTTCGTGATTATCTTAGGGTCATTTTACATGCAAATCCCCTAGAATTTTCAGACAGTTTGGGAGTTTGTATTTTAAGTGTGTATTCGTGTTTTTTGTACGCCTAAACGCAGTTTGAAGTGTCTTGTCATTAGGTGCGTTTTAGCTTATATTGAGTGAAAAGTGCACTTATTAGCCCGGTGAGTGCCGCTCATTTTGAACTATAACTTTTAAGCCACAAGCACTAATAAATGTGCACTTTCAAACACTATCTGAGTATTCGATTATCATAGTAGAAACACGTCCAAGCAGTGTCGTCTGTACCCCGTGAGTTTTCGACTTTGCATGTAAAAGAAATACGTAATATCTTTATATAGTGTATAAGAGAGTTAAATTCTCATTTTCGACTTTTTTTGTTTGCCGATGCTTGTTGTATTATATTTTGGGAGTTAATGATATATCATGTTAGTATATTTGAAAGATTAATTGGTAATTTTTCATAGTATATATTGAAATGTTGGAGACTTGTTATTAAGGGTCTACGAAGAATAAGAAAGCTTTTCAGGAACCATTCCTACTAGCATTATACCAATCTGTTTGACTTACAAAGAGCATGTAAATAGCTATACTTTATGAATATAAATTAGCTTTTACATGCTAATTCATTTAGGATTTTAAAGTTGACTGTGATATTACAAAATCAATCTTTTGATGCTTGAGTGTGGTTTTAAGTTATCTCTTAATCCCCATTGGAAAGGAAGACATAATTTGTGATCCTGACTTTTGTTCATTATTAGATTTCAGATATTGAGGGATTTGATACCCAACAGTGAACAAAAGAGAGATACTGCATCGTTTCTACTTGAGGTAAATCATCAAAACTGAAATTGTTTATGTTTTTTTGAACATCTTATAAACCGAAGTTTTTTATGTTATTTTGAACTTTTTTTAAAGCTTTTGAAGGATGAAATTTAGCTGATCAATGGCATCTCTTTGTAGGTGATAGAATATGTTCAATACTTACAAGAAAGAGTACAAAAGTACGAGGGATCATACCAAGGTTGGAGTTCAGAGCCTACAAAGTTAATGCCATGGGTAATGACTTCATTATTTGCCTGTTTGGCTCTACGTTTTCGGTTTTTGATGTCTGGGTAAACAGATTCTGTATCTGATTATCCGATGATAAATAATTAAATTTGTATAATCATTTTCATATCCGCTGCCAAAATAAAACTTAATTTCTAAGTTATGCTAATATTGGCTATCTACCCATTTTAATTTAATACCTAGTGATATTCAGTAGAATATGTTCAGTAGCTACGTATAAAGACTCGTTTTTCATAAAATGTCATTTTTTGTCATTTTATCTGCTATTGATCTGTTCATTACAACTTAAAGCAGCAAAAGCACCTTCAAACTTTATCTTTCACAACCAGTTCTGCTACGGCTGATCTCCAATACTAGCATCACATAATCGTTTTAAAAATGCACATCCAAACACCTTTCAAGTTCTTACCATTTGCTGCAATTGAAGATGATATATCATATAATCGCAGTCATAGCTTAAAGTCCTAAAAGATTGTGACATATTTCCATGATAACTCACTAACTTCTCATGTCTTCTCTTCCCCTAGAGAAACAGTCATTGGAGAGTACCAACTGTGGGGCATCCTCCTGCCATAAGGAATGATTCTGGACCTGCCCCATCTTTTCCTGTTAGATTTGATGAGAACGTTTCAATTCCCCCGGCCATCAACACAGCCCCACAAAATCCTGCTCGTTCCGACCATAGTGCAGATGTGAACTGTAATTTGATAGATTCTCAGCCTGTGCAAGGAAGCATACCTGTCCCTATTCAACAAGCTGATGGTACATTTCCCCATCCTACCCTTCAGGGGTCGTTCTGTAATGTCAATTTACAGTCAACCGATATCCCTGCTGATGGTGATGGAGATCAGCAAGAGGAGCTAACAGTTGAAGGGGGCACAATTAGCATTTCGAGTGTTTACTCTCAAGGGTGAGTATCAAATCAACTTTCTGACGTTAGAGGTGACAATTTGACCCGTCTACTTTGAATGGGTTGGTTTGGGGTGATTGTAATCTCAAACAGGTCATTTAAAATTTTTAGCTAAAAAGAGAAGAGGTTGAATGTCACCTAAAGTGTTGAATCGCTTAATCTAATTGGTAATTATCAGTTTACTTTGTTAAAAAAGTTGTTTATGCAGTTATATCAATTGTTTATCAAAAATTCTAAGGCGTCTTCACTGTTTACCAGTGAAATCAGCCTTGCCCTTTTTGACCAGTAACTAAAATAGGACTCGTTTTGATCTTAACTAGGTTTGACATGTTACTGAACATCCCAACCCGCACCTTGCCACCTCATATATATGGCGTCTGTTTTCTCTGTGATTGACTTGGGTTTTATATTATTAACAGCTACTGAATATCTATCAGTAAAAAACAGAATGCAATATCAGAGTGAAAATATCATTGCTCTTTTTCGGTGCCTTGTTATGTTGATTCTGTGTTCGTTTTTTTTTAAACCCATGGATTTCAGTTATCATTTACTTTGATTAAACCTCTAGTTTGTTTCATGATTTCTAAATTTTTGACCTTAAATAATTTACCAAACTTAGTATTTATACATCATGATCATTCCTATTTGTACCTTTGGAATTACAGGCTGTTGAATTCTCTTACACAAGCACTACAGAACTCGGGTGTCGATTTGACGCAGGCCACGATCTCCGTTCAGGTTGATCTTGGGAAACGAGCAAATAGAGGTCCGTCATCTGGCGCATCCACTGCAAAGGTACAACACTTCTTATTTTATGTGTTGCAAACTTGTAAATCTGGTTCAAAAGTCAGAACTATGTTGGTATCTTCTATGTTATTCTCATTGCCTGTGTCAACTAAATTGATTTCAAGAAATTTAGCTAAACAAGTTCTTAACTACATATTAGACAGGAATATGCTATGAAATGCATGTTTGGTCTTTAAGAGGTTTATAAGTACTGTTTGATTTGTGTTCAGGATCATGAGAATCCTCATTCTAGCAATCAGCCTGTGGGTCAGTCCCAAGATTTTAGTAACGGAGAAAACTCGGATCAAGGTCATAAAAGACAAAAGACGTGATAATGGTAGGAGGGGTGCTGCGCGTCAAGCGCAAATACTTAGCCTGTTAAGTATGGTGGGGAGTTTTATACCTGAAAGACCAGACAAAATTGTACATGTGTTGTTTCGTTGTTGGCAACCCAAGAAATCTGTGTTCCTATTCTAAACGGAGTTGTATTGTGGTTTCTGCTTGTCATTGGTGGTGGTGGATACCGTTATCTTTGGCTTTGTGTTAGTCGTTTTTTGATAAATAATCAAATTTATAATTATGATTATAGTTAACTTGTAAGTTTAGGGTATTGAGGTTTGTTTTTATTGTGGTTGAAGCTGGAACCCATATGGGAAATGATATAGAAATACAATTTTATTTCATCTTTTTATTGTCTTTGTGGTGCGGTTTTATATTGTACGGCCCTTGTTGCCTGATTAAGGAGAATGCTTGATCTTTTCTTCTTGGAAATGAATTGCATTTCCGATGCATTATAGGGGACATGGTGGGTGTGTTTGTCAAAGAGGGTTTTTATGAAGATTTTGATGCTTAAGCCTTTGTTTTGAAAAAGCAGTACTATTATCGAAAAAAGGAGTCTTGTTTGTGGATCTAGGGTATCTAACCAGTGTTGGAAAACAATCCCAACTTTCAACCAAATCTATAATCTATCAGCTCAAGCGAACGACCCGTCATTCCCAGAAGGTGGCTTTGACGTAACCCAAAGGTGAAGTTATGGAACTATCGAAGTTTGCGTGTGTTTTGGATAACAGCGTGTTTCTACTTTTACCTAGTGAATGGTTAGATTTGCGAAGGCTAATATGAGTTTAAAAACTAGATATTTGTAAGAATTTAAATTAACCATGGTGTTATACTTAAAATTCTTCAAAGAAGAAATACATGACTGTGTACGTTAACCTGATTGTGTATGTCAAAATGAAAAAAGGCATTATTACCTATAATAACTAGATATTTGTAAGACTTTAAATTAACTATGGTTTTATACTTAAATTCTTCAAAGAGGAAATACAACGGGTTAATCAAGATATTGCAATAATGTCTTTATTCATTTTGACGTACATAATGATGTCGATTGATCTAGTTATAATTCATGAGAAAACCACTATTAATTGTTGGCCATGCCAAATTTATGTATTGAATTATCAATTTAAAAAAGGTGGCTTTGACGTAACCCAAAGGTGAAGTTATGGAACTATCGAAGTTTACGTGTGTTTTGGATAACAGCGTGTTTCTACTTTAACCCAGTGAATGGTTAGATTTGCAAAGGTTAATATGAGTTTAAATGAAAATGATACCAGTTTATATACGTTTAAGATTAATGATTATACAACATGGGGTGGTGGCGCAGTTGGCTAGCGCGTAGGTCTCATAGCATTCTGAGTGATCCTGAGGTCGAGAGTTCGAGCCTCTCTCACCCCAATTCTTTTTTCTTTTATTTTTTCTTTCATATTTTTTTGGCAATTATTTTTCTCTTCATTCGGTTTTTCTATATGCTTTTTCTTTTTACATAGCATATGTATACATGATGAAAACCATTACATATGTGTACAATACCGATATTTTATGACGGGTATATTTAGGGATGTCGTCTACACGTTTTTGGCTTGACCATATTATTTTGGTTTTTTGTTATTTCTAAATGTTCGTTCACTTTTTTAAGTATACATTTTCTTTCGTATATTGGTTGTTTGTTTATCTATACCATTTATTCTTGCTGCATATTCCGTGATGAAACCATTAGATATATGGCATTAGCGTTAATTTGACTTACGTATATTAGGGATGTATCGTGTGCACATTTTATTAAAGCAGCATGGTTGGATCAGTGATAAACACCTTGGCCTCTGGAGACAGAAGTCATGGGTTCGATCCTCATCCTATGCAAAGGTTGGAAGGCCTTTTCTACCATTCAGGTAGAAATGGAATCAGCCTTTATTCTTAGGTAGGTAAAGTCTGCCTACATCTTAACCTCCCTCATACACCGTCGTGCACGGAAGTTTTTTCGTGTGCACATTTTATGGCCTGATAGTCATTGAGCCTATCGGCACCAATGACTAAAAAATATTGAAACTATTTTGATGATTCAATAATTCGTTGTAAATTCTAGTCTCATGATAAATATTATACAAAAAAAGAAAAATGCTTACATATATATCTAAGCCACTTTCAATCTTTATACAGCGTTGTTACGTTGTTTCTCCTTATTCTGTAGACTAGTACATGTTACGTAATGTCATATGTTTTGAGATAATGCATCTTTTAAGAATAAATACTATAATTTCGAAAGTTTATGTACAGAAAGTTTATGTACGAAAGTTTCCTAGGTAAACATTTTGGGGGTGACTTAGAAAATGGTTAAAAAAGGAACAAAGATACCCTTGTAATGCAATGTATTACCGAGTCAAAAAGACTTGTCTTCTGTGAGTAATCTCAACAGTAAAACCTCCTCCGTTTAAATGATTACATGTCTTTTAACCGGATAATGCACAACCAAAATTACAAATTTTACAAGATTAGTTAATAATTTAGGGAAGCTAATCAATCAAATCAAACAGAGAAGTTTGGGCGTGAAACCCTGCAGTCAAGTAAGAAGCATTATGATCCATGTCAAATTAGTCATCAAGCAATTATATGTGATGGACCCAAACAAGATGTGGCCACTAGCTCTTGAAAGACGTGGAGCTATACATGACTCTAATTATGTCTTCTGCCATTAACTTCGTTGTGGGCTCAGCCCACTTGATGATGAGTTCTACTCCATTTACAACTTATAAGAGAAGATCAATAGAAAATATCACATGATCTATGCTTTATATCATTCATATCCCCACAGCTAGCTAGTTACTCTATCTTAATTACTCCAAAATGGAAACCACTTTTCTTGTCATTTTTACATTTTTCTTGTTCTCTTGCAAACATTTGTGCTAGAAACAGCACCATGATCATGATCTCTTCAAACGTTACATGTATCGAGAGAGAACATGAATCACTTCTTATATTCAGACAAAGACTTGCAGATGAATCAAATCGTCTGTCAACATGGACCGGAGTGTAGTGTTGTAAATGATACAGAGTTGGATCTGCGATCATGTGTGAAACGTGATCTACGAAGTCCATCTTATTTCGTGGGCCAAAATCTGCCACGATTTCATGGCTTTAGTAGCAACTTAGTGTCGAACAAATTTGAGGGACCGTTCATTTCTTTCTCATCGTTTGAGGATCTCAAAGATAACTTATTCATGAGAGATGTTCCTCAAACTGATGAAATGAACCCAAGTCTAGCCCTTATTAATCTCTCAAAAAACCGTTTCATAGGAAGTGTTCCAGTAGACTTATGCAAGGTGCTTATTATCAGAGTTTTGATTTTATCCCAAAATAAGTTGTCCGGTAGGCTTCCTCGATGTTTAATGCACTTGAATAATTTGAAAGTGATGGATCTTTCAAATAAACAAGTGCTATCTCAAGTTCAATGGGTTCCCTTAAAAATATCCGGTCATTGCACTTGCACAAACAGATTTGCAAAGGATCTGGTCACCATGGATTTGGGGAACATTTAAGTCACCATGTATTTTGTACCTTAATATCTTGATTCTGCAATCAAATAAGTTACGGACAAAAATATCTACACAGAAGACAAAGCCATTAAAAGTCTTATTGTCTTTTGTCCAGGTGCAAGCCAGAAACTTGTTTCTCTAGCATTTTCAGCTGGATTAACAAAGTTTATTTATTCTTTTCCTAATTTGTTAGAAATTAGCTTATTACCAGAAGAAATGAAGAAAGCCATAAAAAATTTTTGGAAGAAGGTTGCAGCAGCTAGAGATGCAAATATCTTTATTAAGTGTAACTCTACACTACCAAATTGATACCAAGGAAAGTTCTTCCAAACCATATAATCCATCGTCGGTTCGGGAATTCAAGTGGAATAATTGGCTAATGGTATCAGTTCTATTAAATCTTATACTTCTAAGGAGTAGTTTTTGTGTTGTGGTATACTAACACGGTACTCGCATAATATGGTAGTGGTCATAGTGGCAACGATGTGGTGGTGGGGGTGACTGTTGGTGGTGGATGCAGTGTCGAGTGCCGGTAATAATTGATGTAAAAGTGATTGATGTAAAAAGTTAATGGAGATATTTTAAAAGATAAAGCACTGATTGTGTAACTTAATCATTAAGTTAGGGTATTTTAGATAATTTTCCTATATAACTTTCAACTCAATCTTACTTCTGTTAAAAAAAAACCATGTATTTTATAATTTATTTAAAACTAATGACATGAAATTCTTTATAATTTATCTGTTATTTCATTCATTGTAATTTGGGTAAATGATTAGTACAACATGCTACTCGTGTTAGGTACAGTTAGATGAAATTTCTTTTTCTTCAACAAAATAAATTGAAAACGCCATGCCCAAGTTATATTTATAATATACTTAAGTTTATAAGTTTCAATAAGACAATATTTATAGTCCTCGGTTAACTATACCATTCATTAACCTCGATTAAATAAGTAAACCTTCATTTTAACTACGGTTACATATATTCCTCACTCAAATAAATATCCGTAAGTCCTCAACCAGTCAACCCCCAAAATTTTTTATTTTTCAATCCCCACATCAAATTCTTTCCTTTCAGGTAAGTATATATATTAGTTATATACCAGATTGGTGTCCGGGCAATGCAACGACGGTGACGGTGTAGTTATTAACGTAAAAGTAATTTCATTACGGTCGGAGATGTGATGAATTTTTTCGGTGGGATGTGAAAGGGGTATGAGGGGACGAATTGTGAGTTAAGGTTTTTGCTATGTGTTTCCGTGTGAGGGAGAGATAGAGACTGAATTTTTTTAAGGGCATTTTAATCACAGTCTGTAAAATGAAGATAAGAATATATTAAGATGGAGGGTAAATTAGACATATCAAAATCTTAAATTTAAAGGAGGGAGGTTCAGTTTCTTTTATGAGGGGTATAGATAGATATTTTTAAGAGTTATCGACACAAATCGTCCTTGTGGTTTACCCAAATAGTTATGTTTCATCTCTAAAGATCAAAAACCTTAAAGACAGTTCTTTAAGGAGGTTGAAAGTTTAATAACACCAAAAAGATTACGAGTAATTAATATGTAATATCAATGATAAGTTGGTGTAGTGGTTTGGAGTTCCCTTGGTCACCTATAGGTCTCAGGTTCGAATCTCCATTTTATCAACTTTGAGATATAGGTAGTCCTTTTATGAGGGTTTGACTTGAGTATACCCAGGTTCAAGTCTGAGGAGACAAGGTTGACCCCTATTAATGGTCGTGCATTCGGGCGGATTAGTTGGTTTTTTGTCCACATTGGGGATATGAAATAGACATTTCTACTTCGAGGGAGCTCTCTAGCGCGAACCCGGTTAAAACAACATATGTTAGATCTCTCGCTGTCGAATCGCGACACGAAGTTTCAAGCGAAATTCATCTTTCAAAAAAATAAAATAAATTAATATGTAATAAAATCAAAATTAATTTATTTTCCAACATGAAATGTATAACACTTTTTCAGTATTCAAATTTAAAGCTAAAGGTTTCTTTTACATCATCATTAAATGTCAATCACCTTTAGTTTTGTCTTTTATGTAAAAACTATAACTATCCATGTATTGTATTGGTACATTTCTAATCACATAAAATAAGATGAAATCTAAATATTGATACTTTTATGTCTTAAAAAACAAACAAATGCTTGTGAAATAATTTAATTAATTATTAATCTTTAAGTTTTGGGCATAAAATAGATACATATTGCCATATTTTGAGTTTGGGCTTACACAAGATATGTTGCCACAATTTGGGCCTGGGCTCATACAATCACATTATTATTCTCATTCGGTTATTTTCTAGGATTAGGTACCAGCGTTCGTTGCAGCCGCTTTACACCATACGAGAAACGGATTGATTTCTGTACACACACACACACACATACATATAGATTATATAGATACAGATTCGTTGAGCTTGTGGTAATCAACAAGGAATCGGATTTCTATTCGAAAGGGATATCTGTTCGAAAATTGGTTGCTTTGTCGTGGTAATCAACAAAGGAGGTTGCTTGAAACTTGTAGGTGTTCTTTGCTTTTACTTTCCTTATTATTTTCATTGATTATTACTCGTATTATTTATTTACTTTACTTTAGTTTTTGATTCGATTGAGATGAGATTTTGGTAACAGTTTTGACACGAAGTTGCACCGTGCTCTGATCCAGTTTTCTTGAATTCTTTATATAATTCGCATTAATGATTTATATGATTTTTTGTTTTTGGGTATTAATTGTTATATAATTGGGTCAAGTATTTTAGATTAAAGTTTCAATCTTGATGGTTTAAGTTAAGTATGTTAATATTATTATGGGTATGAGGGACACTTGTTATCTAGTTTAAAACTTTAGATACGAGTAATAAGTTGAAGTTTTCTTATACAAATATTGTTTTTTTTAGATCTAGGATTGTAATAAGCGATGGGTAAGAAGAAACCGGAAGACGGTGTAAGTAAAGTAGGTAATAAAGAAGGAAAAAAGGAGAAGTTATCTGTTTCAGCTATGCTTGCAAGTATGGACCAGAAACCTGATAAGGCGAAGAAAGCAACTTCATCGAGCTCTACGGCTCGTAATACCAAACTGAAAGCGCCTGCTAAGGTGCAGGGGTATACAGACATTGATCTTCCTCCGTCGGATGACGAAGAAGATGATGTGGAGTCTGAAGAGGAGGAGATTGAAAAGGGTGGGGTAAGGAAGCCGAGTAGGAAAGAGAGGGCTAGTGATAGGAATCTTGAGATATCGGTAACGGATAAGGAGATAAAGAAACGGGAGAAGAAGGATATGATTGCTGCGCAGGCGGTTGAGCTGGCTAAGCAAGAGGCGATGAGAGATGACCATGATGCGTTCACGGTTGTGATTGGAAGTCGGGCTGCGGTTCTTGATGGTCAAGATGAAGCTGATGCAAATGTGAAAGATATTACGGTGGATAATTTTTCAGTTTCAGCACGTGGAAAAGAGTTGTTGAAGAATGCTTCTGTGAAGATTTCTCATGGGAAGAGGTATGGGTTAGTGGGACCTAATGGGAAGGGAAAGTCGACGTTGTTGAAGCTTCTTGCTTGGAGGAAGATTCCCGTGCCTAAAAATATAGATGTTCTTTTGGTGGAGCAAGAAATAGTTGGTGATGACAGAACGGCCCTTGAAGCTGTTGTGTCTGCAAATGTAGAGCTTGTTGAGCTACGACAAGAAGTGGCATCGTTGCTGGAAGCTCCTGAAGCCGAAAGTGGAAATGAAGTTGAAGATGGTGGTGATTCGGGAGAGAAACTAGCTGAGTTATATGAAAAGTTGCAGATTATGGGCTCAGATGCTGCTGAAGCCCAAGCTTCGAAGATTCTTGCTGGGTTGGGTTTTACAAAAGTTATGCAGACCCGTGCGACAAGGTCGTTTAGTGGTGGGTGGAGGATGAGAATTTCATTGGCCCGGGCCCTTTTCATCCAACCGACTCTTCTATTGTTAGATGAACCGACCAATCATCTTGATCTTAGAGCTGTTCTTTGGTTAGAGGAATACTTATGCAGATGGAAGAAAACACTTGTTGTTGTCTCACATGACAGAGACTTCTTGAACACTGTCTGCAATGAAATAATTCATCTACATGATTTAAAACTTCATTTATATCGTGGAAATTTTGATGATTTTGAAAGTGGGTACGAGCAACGTCGCAAAGAAATGAATAAAAAGTTTGAAACTTTTGACAAACAGGTGAAAGCTGCAAAGAGGGCTGGGAACCAAAAACAACAAGAGAAAGTCAAAGAAAAAGCAAAGTTTGCTGTTAAAGAACAAAAGAAAAAATCAAAGGGAAAAGCTGACGAAGAAGAGGAGATACCTGAGGCCCCTCAGAGATGGAGAGATTATACGGTTACATTCCATTTTCCCGAGCCTACTGAATTGACACCACCATTGTTACAGCTTGTTGACGTTAGTTTTAGCTATCCAGAAAGAGAGGACTTTAAGTTATCTGAAGTAGATGTCGGGATTGATATGGGTACACGTGTTGCTATTGTGGGGCCCAATGGAGCTGGAAAATCGACATTATTGAACCTTCTCGCCGGAGACTTAAATCCAACAGAGGGTGAAGTACGAAGGAGTCAAAAGTTGAGAATTGGGCGGTATTCCCAACATTTTGTTGACCTTTTGACTATGGGTGAAACACCTGTTCAGTATCTTCTTCGTCTTCATCCAGATCAAGAAGGTTTCAGTAAGCAAGAAGCTGTTAGGGCTAAACTTGGTAAATTCGGGCTTCCGAGCCATAATCACCTGACCCCAATTGCTAAGTTATCTGGAGGACAAAAAGCCCGTGTGGTTTTCACTTCAATTTCCATGTCCAGACCACACATTTTATTGCTGGATGAACCCACAAATCATTTAGATATGCAGAGTATTGATGCACTTGCAGACGCACTTGATGAATTTACTGGTGGCGTTGTTCTTGTGAGTCATGATTCTAGGCTAATATCGCGTGTTTGTGCTGATGAAGAGAAAAGTGAAATATGGGAGGTGGATGATGGAGTGGTGCTGGCATATGATGGTTCTTTTGAAGATTATAAGCAGGAGCTCCAGAAGAAAATCAGAGATGAGGTCGACGAATGATGTGGTATGTGTCTTATGTATTGATTGCTTTTACTGGATTATGATATTCCTTTTTAAACATAGTTATACTGTATTACATGAGAATAAATTTTATTGGCTATATTGTTTCTTTTCATAGTCTTGGGTTGGGGTTGAATTGTGATATGTATCAGATGGATAAACAAATCAAGAACAAGCCGAAGGACCATAATTAAATAGATTAGGTTATGTTGTCTTTCTTAATGTTGGCCATCAGAACTAAATTCTCAATAGTATGTGCTGAGACGGGCCAAAACTCCCAATGCCTCTTGGAGTCTTGGGTATGCTACCAGCCAAATAGACAAAATATTATAAATTTTAATACATATCTGTGTTTGGATGGCCTGCACTAGAAGGTAGGATACTGACAATTTCTGCACTCTTTTGTTTGTTACTTCTTGGAATCCAACGAATGATTTTGTTGGTTTAAGAAATTGATCAGTAATAGGCATTCATAAGCTATTTTGTGCCAGCCAACAATATTGTATTTTTACTTGCAGCAATTAGAAATGTGTATCCATACAGATAATTTAATAGGTTATATGGTTCTCAAACTTACAGCTTATATGCTGCTATGTCCTATGTACAAAGTATGTCTGCATAATAAACTATCTAGTATTACTCAAAGTTAGGATATAACTATATAAGTGCCCCAAGATTTTCTCAACCATCAACCTGATGTCACTATTGCTGCAATGCAAAACATTGCTTAATGTCACGCAAGAATCTGTCTTGTGGTATTTCTGAGATCGGATTATCATTACTTTTCATTAGCAACTTGAGATCGGATTATCATCACCTTTCATGCAACTTATCTAATATCCAGAATGTTTTTCGCCTTAATGCTCAGTTCTCGAGTTCAATTTTTAAAGAAAGGAGAAGAGAAGAAGAGAGATGAATGGAAGAGAAGGGGTGGATTTTCCATCGTTCCCAATCATCCCAAAAATGGGATGAAAGTTTCTTGGCTAAAATCTATTGTATTCTCCTTCTAAATCTTTTCCTTTCTTTTCTCTTCTTCTCTTAAATAAAACTTAAGAACACAACTATTTTTAAGATCCTTCACAATCTTTTCCATTCCTTCCAACAAAAAACTCGAGAACTGAGTGTAAAGATTCATTTTATGCTCTTTCACCACAATTAGAACTTGTTGTATGCCTTTTCTTGGATCAAAATACTGACACTTGTGTCCAATTCGACTCTTTCATCCAAAAACATGCATATGGCCGATAATGCAGCCTCCACTTCAATGTTCTTATGGAGTTATGGTCAAATCAAGTAAACAGCTTTTTAACTGCTTTTGCTTCAAGCAAACAAATGGTCTCTTGAGAAGAGCATGCTTCTTCATGAAGCTGGCACAGTGGCATGACTTAAGATTTCATATCTCTAGCCAACTTTCCTGCAAGAGATCTTTTCTTAACATTAAACGTATTGTTATTTGTTACTAGAGAGAAAAGATATCTCCAACCATTTATTTGTTCTCAACGCTTCCCAATGTCCAGAAATTAGTCACTTCAACAGCCTTCGATGGGTATCCAGAATACAAACGAGATGGATGTTTGTTGTCCCAACCATCCTTTTAGTCCCAAGCTTGCGAAAGAAGGGGATAATTTTTTTGTATAATTACAATATAACAAAGTTTTTCTATTTGTTAATATCTAGATGTAGTGCTTCTTCCCCTCTGATACCTATTGGTTAGGATTGACTAGTACCGAAACTATAGATATAACCTTTCGCCAAATATAAGAACTCTCTGAACCCGAGTTTTTTAAATGGTGTGGGTTTGGATAAAGTAACTTTCTGAACCACAAATTCTCTAACCCTTTTGCTGAGAACTTCTGAGTTCCGCTTTAAATGTTCATAAGCAGTTCTGTGAACACATTTGTGAAACTAAAGTTCTTTGCTAGAATCAGAAAGTGGTTTTCGTAGAGTGTTGCAGTGAACCAAACAAGAATACCAACAAGTCCTTCCAGATAAGCACTTCCATGCTTTGCTCATTCTCATGCCAGAATTCTGAATTTGATCGATTTTATGCAAAATTTAGAGTGACTATGATATAGACCTAAATTTAGTGAAATATTTTCATGGGGAAATTTTGCCAAGAAATTGACAGAATCTACTTGTTTTTCAGTCGGTGTTGTTTCTCGAAGCTCTTTTAACAATGCTGTAAATGCAACATTTCTTGCCACAGAGTTTCATGAAACACCATTTGAATTTTGAAGTAAAGCAGGTGAATCTGTGACATAGTTTTTAATCTCATGATCATTTCCCAGAAAAATTCCTCCAATGTAACCTGCCATCTCCATCTCTACATTACTTGTTTGATTTTATATATTTTGAGATCATTTTTACCAATTGTATTACAGATTAAAGTTGTCTTAAAAGTTAATACTTCAAGAAAGTGATGCAATAGAGGCTGCCAATATCCATTTTCTGCCATGATCTTGATGTTATCTGGTAATCTGCCCAAGTTAATTATGATATATTTGACTTTCTTTACCAAAAGTTCATTAATGGATTGTTTGACAATAGGTGTTTTGCTATGCATTTGCATTCTGAGAGTGATAATAAGATCTCTGCTGCCTTTTTTGGTTTATTTTCTAACGATTCCAATTCCTATATGACTGAAGAAACACAGTAAAAATACCATTCTATTGTGATGAAGTTATTGTTTTTTTGTTACAGTTGATAGTCTCATAGCATTTGAAATAACGAGTAGCAAGGAATTCACATCAGTGGTATACTGGTATCTGAAATCTTATTCGTCCTCAGCAAATTAAATAAAGAAAAAATAAAATATATCCTTAGTTAGCTCACTATAACGAATTTATAGTTTTGTTACGCGGTTTTCTAGTAGTGTCGGGATTATTTAATTTGATCAACATAACATAAGGTGGTCAACTAGCCTGTTTATGAAGAATCAGTTTTACATCAACTATTACTCGATCAAACTCGTTTGTCCGTTTGTCTTTCTTGGTCTGATTCTAACATTTAATATTACCCGAAGCTGCAAATAACCTGTCGCACTCAATGGTTGTGGCTAGGGGATGCATGGGCTTGATTCCTAGACCTTGTGTTGTTTATGGCAGGACCATTGGCTATGCGACGACTATTAGTAAGAAAGAAGGGTCAAATAGTTGAACTAGTCAACAGTAATTTCTATGTTGCTCTATACTTTTGGTGTTCTACATGATGTAATTGTGTTTTATCTAAACCAAATTCAAGATTACCTCCGTTTTATTGTCCAGGCACCTGTTTTGTTTTGTATTTTGCTGATTCCATTCACTTCCAATAGAACGTCGTTTGGTTAAACTATGGGAAATGATATTCGTACCATGACTTTTGATGGATGTACCACAACGTAAAAGTTTTACAGCTGACTGTATAAACCTGTATTACACAGTTGTGGTAAATCTATCAAAATAAGTGGTACTAATATCACTTCCCATAAACTATAGCCCAACCAATAACTATTCAAGTCTTTTGTGCCGATTATGTTTATGTTGGTAAGAGCCTTGCGGGTCTGAAACTTCCATAGATTCTTGAGCCCTCATATAACTAACTCGTAACTGATATAAAGAAGCCAACAGACACTTAACACACTAGCTACAACATGTTTAGTCAAGCAGACTTTGGCGTGTTCGAAAAGCTACAATATAGTGGTGTCTAATTGTCTATGACCAAACCCACCCATGATGACACCAAAGTCATAACTCCTTTTCAACACATGGGCCAACCAACAGTACTCTTAGTATTTAAGTCAGTCATAGTCATCATAGATCAACAAACTTGACCAAGTCTGATTCGAGACTCTCATTACTAACTTACAACCAGGACGGCAGGACCAATTAACCAGTGTATGCACCGGTCTGAGTTTGCGCAGAACCTTTTTATGCGCGGACCTAGTCCATCGAGGAGCACTTATTAAAAGAAAAAAAAAAGTGATCATTTAGTAAAGCATTTTAGATTTATTATTTTTTTTTATTCAAGGTTTTCACTTTAGGTTAATTTTTTATATTGTTTGTAACCAAGTAACCAACCTTTCATAAGTTAAACTAAACGTACTACAGTTGATGATGGAAGGTTACGAGCAAAAACTTGCCGTAAGCAAGTTAAACGTTGACTACAATAGTAAATTGACATAAAGTCAAGTCTCCCAACCCGTCCATAACTCTACATAGAATTTTGATGAGCCATTCTAGACTCCGAGTCTTCAGTAAAGTCTTAAACTAACTGTAATCGAAGACCTCGATTTCCACCGTCCATTTATTTGATCAAATCATTAATTTTTACTTCTATTTGATTTCTTTACAAGTAATTATTTGAAAGGCAGGAATTATTTGATCACTTAATATACTTTTCAACTTTTTTTTTTTTTTTCTTTTTCTTTCTTTTTTTTTTTCTTTTCAGTTTTTAATTCCGGCTTGCTTTAAAATTTTGTTAATCGTACAGCATTCTAACGTTTACTGATTTAAAATTCAATTTTTGTGTTAAAGTTATGTGATATTACATTATTACCTTACGAATTTTATTTGCCCAAAAAAGAAAAGAAAAGGTTGACGAAAGTGAAAAAATAATATTATGAGTTTTAATGGTTGTAAATCATATAATGTTTATGTTTTAAAACTTTTGTGATACAATATCAAATAATGAATTGGATTTTATAATAATAGAATTATTACCTAAGGACTTTTGACCGATTTACTAGTCTATCTACGGTTAAATTTATTGTGGTATTCTAGATTATGGACTTTCCACGATTTTTCTTTTATTTACATAAATTTATATTTTATAATTTTTTTATTTACATTATTATTTAAGAAAAAGATTACAGGACATGTTATATATATGTCTACATTCCATGCATGCAGCTTAATTGTGGCTTTAATTATATTCTATATATCTTACCCCAAAATGGAAACCACATTTCTTGTCATGTTTACTTTCATGTTCTTGCAAACATTTGGTAGTAGTAACAGACACATGATGATGACTTCATCAAACGTTACATGTTTTGAAAGAGAGCGAGAATCCTTGCTTATATTCAAACGAAGTCTCACTGACAGATTAAACCGTCTGTCTACATGGACCGGAGTCGAATGTTGCGAGTGGCAAGGGGTCGAGTGTGATGTACTAAATGGTCATGTTGTGAAACTTGATCTTCGAAATCCAGCATCTTTCACATACAAGACCTTTTACAACGGCAACTCGCTAGGAGGTGAGTTAAGTGATTCATTACTGAATTTGACGCATTTGCTTTACCTAGATCTGAGCTTGAATAATTTCTCGGGACGTATTCCTGAATTCTTAGGGTCATTTAAACGCTTGGATTATCTTAATCTCTCACATTCTGGTTTTAGCGGTGTAGTCCCTCCTCATCTCAGAAATCTATCAAGTTTACAATATCTTGATCTTGCTAATGATAACTTGATGATCAAGGATGATTTGAGGTGGGTGTCTTCACTATCGTCATTAAAACACTTGGACTTATCAGGGATAAGCATTGGTAACCATACTGATTGGTTCCATCCAGTTAACATGTTACCTTATTTGCTTACCTTGAACTTGGCCTCGTGTCATATAAGTATCCCTTCCATAAAATTTATCAACTTAACGTCTCTCATTTCACTCGATCTCTCTTTAAATTACATCAATTCTACCATCCCTGTGTGGCTATCGAACCTTACTAGCCTCATGCATCTAAATCTTCATGGTAATTCTTTTCATGATCAAATTCCTGATTTTCTTGGAACGTTGAGCTCTCTTACTTCCATCAACCTTTCGAAAAATCTCTTTGATACTTCAATTCCAGAATTGTTTTGGAATTTGAGCAGCCTCGTCCGTTTGGATCTTAGTCAGAATATGTTCCATGGTTCGATTCCTCAAAATGTGAACCTATGCATCTTGACTGTTCTCAATTTGTGGCAGAATAAATTTTCTGGAGAGCTTTCAAGTTTTATTGGGAACTTGTCAGATTGCATGCTAACTAGTTTAAAGTATCTTAACCTTGAGTGGAACGACTTCAATGGAAGCATGCCGAATAAGTTTGGAGAGTTCAAGAAACTTGAACAACTTCTCCTTTCAGCAAATGAATTATCAGGTCCCGTACCTCCATCACTTGGTGGCCTATCGTCTCTTAGACATCTAAAAGTTAATAGCAATCAGCTTAGTGGGAGTATACCGGCAAGCTTAGGATCACTTTCGAGGTTAGAAACGCTAGATCTTAATAGTAATCAGTTGAGTGGTAGCATACCTGCAAGCTTAGGAAACCTATTGAGGCTAGAAAAGCTTGATCTGTATAATAATCAATTAAGTGGGAACATTCCCACGAGTCTTGGGCAGCTTGCAAACCTCAAAAGCCTGGATGTCTCTGACAACTCTTTGGTCGGGGTTCTTTCTGAAACTCACTTCACAAAACTTAAGAATCTAACCATCTTGTGGTTGTCTTATAACTCATTATCATTGAACTTCACCTCTCGTTGGACTCCTCCCTTCCAATTGCATGAACTTTATGCAGATTCCTGCAACGTTGGACCTGCTTTTCCAAAATTGCTTCGAACATCCACAAATATGCGGTATCTATATCTTTCTAATGCGGGTATTAGTGATACAATACCGCAGTGGTTTGAGAGCATCTCCTCTCATATTAGTTACATGGATTTGTCATACAACCAGATCGGTGGAAGTCTGCCACGATTTGATGGCTATAGTAGCAACTTAGAAGCCAGGTACCTGATCCTGAACACAAACAAATTTGAGGGATCTTTTGCTTCATTCCCTGCAAATGTAAAGGTGTTAGATCTATCTGATAACTTACTCTCAGGACTTGTTCCACACACCGATGAAACGATGAACCCACGTTTAGAATCTGTGAATCTTTCAAAAAACCGTTTTACAGGAAGCTTTCCTGTGCACTTTTGCAAGATTCTTAGTCTTGGAGTTCTAGATTTATCACACAATAAGTTTTCTGGGGGTCTTCCTGGATGCTTAGGGAACTTAAATTATTTACGGGTGTTAGATCTTACAAATAACACCCTAACGGGTACTATTCCGAAATCATTGGGAAATCTAAAAGATCTGTGGTCATTGCACTTGGCCAACAACATATTTGTGGGGTATCTTCCAGAATCTTTACAAAGTTTAATAGGGTTGGTTACCATGGATTTAGGGAATAATCTATTTGATGGTAGTATTCCTCTATGGATAGGAGAAAAGCTGTTGAATCTTAGAATCTTGAATATGCAATCAAATAAGTTTACAGGAAAGATTCCGCTCCAACTTTGTCAACTAAACACGCTTCAACACTTAAACTTGGCACATAACAAGATATTTGGGACGATTCCTCTTTGCTTTAAAAATTTAAGTGGCATGATCATGGATGAGGAAGACATCTACAACAGTGGAACAGGAAACTATGAAGAAAATATTTTGGCTTCGACGAAGGGAATTCAGTTGATGTACACGACAACGTTACAATATCTTACATCCTTAGACCTCTCAAGCAACAACATTAGTGGGGAAATTCCAGATGTTTTGATGGATCTTGTGGGATTGAAGAATTTGAATCTTTCTCGAAACTTGCTACAAGGACAAATCCCAACAAAGATCGGAAATCTAAAGAAAATAGAATCATTAGATTTGTCATTGAACAGCTTGAGTGGTCCAATTCCTCCTACTTTGACAAACTTGAACTTTCTAAGTGCCTTGAACCTGTCGTTCAACAACTTATCTGGTGCAATCCCGGTTGGGAATCAGATCCAGACTCTAGACGATCCATCTATATACGAAGGAAACAACGGGCTATGTGGGCCACCAGTATCAAGGAGATGCAAAGAAAATGATGCAACCGATGTGGTTGGAGACGATAAAGGTCATGATGATACTCCAGACTTGTGGTTTTATATTGGCATGGGCTCAGGTTTTGTTGTTGGAACCATGGGACTAATTGGTAGCTTATACTTCACCATAACTTGGAGGGTTGCTTACTTTAATATTCTTGAAAGTGTTTATGATTGGTTTATGGTATCAATTCTATTGACTTTTGGTCGCTTAAGGAGGGAATTCTTCTAGTAAGGTATATTATATATATATATTGGATTTACAGATAGCAAATTTGAATGATTATCAAAATTTACACACTATAAAACACTTGCATCCCCGGTAACCCGAGCAAGGAAAACCTCATCTGTCCTCATTTTTTATAAATCTAGAGTAATATACATTGGTTAAAAGTGATCACTGAAAGACTTTTGAGCTGGATTTTACGTTAATACAACATATAGTGACTTGGTTGTTGACATTTTAAAATATCTGCAGGTACCCTTGTACTATGGAAGTGTTTGATGATCGGGTCGGTCAAAGATGATAAAGTTTTGTGGTTACAAAATAAAGATAATAAAGGTACACTGCAACCATGTTTCGAAGATTTTAGGAGGCTGCATTTCATAGACGAAAATAGGTTGCATATGTTGTTTTAATTCTGTATTTTCAAGCAATTTGATCTCAGTTTTGTTTGTAACAGAGTTATGTGCTCCATAGCATTATAAATTACAAAAGGGGTTAAAAGGAGCTTTACAAATTACAAAAGGGGGAACATATGTTGTCGCCTCCCGCTATTGCATGCATAAATTATATTATATTATATACTCTAATAATTGAATAGCATATGAATAGTAGCTCACCGTTGAGCTACTATCCATATTATATACTATAATAATTGAATAGCATGTGAATAGTAACTCGTCTACGTGGCGAGCTACTATTCGTCCATATTACAACCCGAACTATTATTCGGATTTTGCCAAATCGTATCCGGTTCGGATTTTTTAATATGAGTTAATTCTTGGCTTTTTCCACATGTTTTTCCATTCGGGTTTTCAAATAATTATATTGAAAACGTTTATTTATTTATTTATTTTTGTAACAATATTCATATTTTACCACATTAGATCTCTTTCAAGTTTAAAAGTATAGGTTACTACTTAGTTTCATACATTTTTTAAACTTTTGGCCTTTCAAATAATATATTAAAACTACTTTTTTTTTTAATTATATTTTTTTTTAACAATATTCAGATTTTACCATATTAGATCTCTTTGATGTTTAAAACTACGAGTTACTTCTTGGTTTCTTACACATTTTTTTGGGGGGTTTAAAATAATATATCAAAACTACTATTTTTGCTATTGCCTTTGAAAAAATATCATTTCATATGTCAAATATTTTAACAAACATATATAGCGATACATCATCAATAACAAAACATAATTGTTTTCAGGTTTCCAAACAATATATTAAAAACTTTTATTAATTTTTTTTGGTATTGTCTTTGAATAAGTATATACTTTATATGTCAAATTTTTTAGAAACATAAATCATCAATAACAAAACCAATCGAACTAATTGAAACTACGCAACACACGGACGGAATTTATAGTGGTTTTGCCTTTAAAAAAATATATTAAATATATATTTGATATGATAAACTTTTAAACAAACCTATCAATGACAAAATATTTGTTCATTAAACACAAATATACTAAATAACACAATTGTTTCAACACGACACTTAATGCCCCGCAATGCGGGGCCAGAAATTCCTAGTTATTACTAATAGATAACCTATATTGCATATAGATGTCATTTTCCACTTCGTGTTGCCTTACATACATATATAAGCTCTGCCATTTAGAAACCAAATAAAACCAAGGTTATAATTTAGCATGATGACTTAATGTTGCCTGATAATTGAATGAAACTAATTAAACTTCCTGCAAGTATGATGTAAGAAATTTTATACTAGAAATCATGTTCTTTTTTCTATTAGAAATCCGTATTTAACATCATTGAAGAACATAATAGAACAAACAGATTAAAAAACATCTTGCAGTCGGTCTACTTCTCATTGCCACATACCATATAAACAAAATTACAAATTAATACAGTATCTCCCTCCTGCCCTTGTCGTGCCCCTGGTCCTTTTAGTTACTTTTCATCTTCTATTTCCTGCAAGTATATAGTGAACCATCACCACTACCCGACTTATTATTTCTCAAGATATTCTTTGTCCCAGATATTGCAGCCTTGTTTTTCAGTATGTTTTAATATGACAAAAGAAAATTTAGATGGAAGTACCGCGAAAAGAGTTTATACTTACAGAATTTTCAATCTTGTCGAAATCATCCTCGTCATCATCAAAACCATCATTATTATCGTCATCTAAAATTTAACAAAATGAAGATCAAGACAAATGGAGTGCGGATAATAAAGTAATGCAACATAATTTACTAAAAATTTACCTGGATGACCATCACTGTCATCAAGATCTCCCAAAAGATAGGAATCCAAGTCCTGTTCAGATGTAGAGGTCTTGCTTTTAAGCTCTGCCCCGGTCACTTCCGGTCCAACAGCTAGAGTTTGATTGGATTTTTCATTATCTGTTTGTGATATTTGTTTTAGTTTGCTCTCTTCTATGAATTTCCTTTCATAACTGTATGTATGGACAAGAAAGGATTTCAATGGTAATCGTAAAATAATTTAAACTGAATATAGAAGTGGAAATTCCATGATAAGGCAGTCACATACGGTGATACATGAGTGCTCACAAGTGTAAAATATATCCTCCAAAATCTCCCATCTTTCATGTGCCTTGGGCATAATTCGTATCTCAACTTAGACACTTCCTAAGAAATCATCATCAATATAACTTATAAATAAATAAAAAGGGTAAATGGGTGGGAACCCTCTGGTCCCATGTACCATTTTGGTACTCTGAGCACACACCGCATAGAACTCATGCCCGGTAAGTCACCATTCTCACACATGGGATCACAAGATATAGTTTCTCCACTTGCCCTTGGCAAGTTTTGAACCTGTGACCTCTAGCCTTTATCTGTGGGCCCATGTGGTCACATGATGGCGGTACCACTGGGGTTTCACCTTGGTAACTTATAAATATGCATAGCTGAGAAACTGAAAAAATGAAGGTCCAAAACTACTGAGCTAGATATAATAACACTATAACAGTCACATATTCGATTGTGTTTCTCAAGAACTTGAATGGTGTTAATACCTTGATGGATGTGAGGACAAGATTTGCATGTTTCTGCTGCCATTCTGAAAGATCTTGCCTTACATTCGAGACAGTAGCCACCTCAGACGCCAAATCATCTAAGGTGCAAGAGAAACAGGGTTGGTTTTCAAAACAGTATATTTGACTATTTGTAGATTAACAAAATAGAGATGAGTTGTGAAAAACTTTGAAGCGCACCATATCTCTCTACATTTTCAAACTTGTAGTTTATTAGCCCTCAAGATAGACAAATCAGACCACTACACACACATTGATCCATCAAACTGAATCATAAATGTTGGAATATACACCATACACGGCTAGCCACACATGTTAACAAACTTTTTGGAGAGTATCAGAACATACATTATCCTAACAGTTAAACAAATGGATTGATCAAATTATCAGACTGTCTTTTTGATATCTTCTTGATTAATTCTAATACACAATTCAACATTTTTCTTACATTCCAAATGTTTGGTCATTTGTCTCAAAATATCTATCGATGACCCAATATCACAATCAGATCTTATCAATTTTGTGATCATAACAACCCATTTTTACATGCACCAATCAGATCATCCTAGTATAGTAGTATGTTGTTGGTGATCACTGTTCCATTCGAACCGCGTAGGTCACACAAAAAACATGTTCCTTTAACCTAAGACAATGGAGAAGATGCAAATCTTTTGTTGTTTAATAATGTCTTTGCAAAGTATTGAAAGTGCGGTCCACAATAACAATACTTTTATACACGTTGGACCAAATTGATGAAAATCATTCTGTTTATACGTGATTTGTGTCACTTAGTTTAGTACAATTACTGATGAAACAAACACATCATATGACATGTTGGTTACAATTAGGGACTACTTGACCAATATTCAAGAGAGAAAAAAGAAGACGTCGGTACAATTCCTTATGGGAATATGGGGCTAAACGAATTTTGTCACTATGTGCACTATGTGAGATGCAACATATGAGACGGTCTTAAGCAGCAATTACTACTAAATCAGCTTCGTTGCATGCCTAGTGCAAAAAACTAAGTTTATTTAAACAGTTGAATAAATCAAAACTTGATAACCAATTTAAAGGAGCAACAATCAATAATGTACCAAGTCGGTATATATGGCATCACAAGCATTTCAAAGAGTAATACAATGTAAAGGTTGTTAGGCTAAGGGGAGCGGGGCTTCCTCACAAGCGGGGGACTTGCACCATGTCACATAAGAGGAAGCCCACTCAAAATGTGGGAGTGGGGCTACTCGTGTGGGTGAGGGGACTTTGGACATGTGTAAAAATATCATTGCTTGGAAGTATAAAAAAGTGGAGAAGTAAGGCAGAAACAGAGAGAGCAGGTGGTGTTCTAATGGGGTCACACAGGCCATTTTTTTTCTCGGGGTCGCCTAGTGTGTGTGTGTTGGGGTGGGGGGGAGGGGTCATGCCCTGCGATCCAATGGCAATTTGGGTGTGGGTCACCTAAGAGAAGGCTCCACTCCCTTCAGACTTGGAAGATAGTTAGAAGATTAAGTCGGTTACATAAGCGAGCTGAAGATACAGATGTATCCATATTAGTCTTTTAACTTCATTCATTAAATATTCCCAAATCTATCCCATTTCCATTTTGTCTTAACAATTTGACATATGAAAGAAGAATCAAGATAATGCTTCCAGAACTTTGAAAGACTGAAAAACCTCATAAAGGACTGTTGTAACAATCTATCTTTTTCCGTTTTGGTTAAGCAGCCATCAAGGCAGAAGGTGCAAATCGACATGAGATCTATATAGTTTAGCATCTCAATTATAGCCTTATGATTATTAATAACACAAGTAGTCACAGTGTCAGTAACACGTACTTGTAACTAGTACAACTAAACTCCATTGATTCCAAATCTTATTGTACCAGACGTATCCAAATCTCATGGCAGAATGCTATTACGACGGTCCGTAAAACATGCTTTTGACAAGGCAGACATTAATCAATCAAAAGCATCATATCACACACACACAACAATTAGGATATTAGTTGAATGGAACAAAAAAAAGAAAAAGTGGATGATGCAATCACAAAATGTATATATAATTGATGATGTAACAGAGTCACCTGGAAAGGGGAAGCTTTGAAAGGTAGACAGAGTGAGTCCTTTAACAAAGTCTCTGAGATCCTCCGTGATCCCAAGACGCTCCTCTTCTTTTTCGGATGATTCCGGGTTAGAAACGGAGGAGAGTGAAAGCAGAGCAGCAGATTTCTTTGAAGCTTCGGCGGCAATGTCTTTAGATCGCTTGGCGGTTTCCGTAACGATATCGGCGATTTTTAAGTTGGTTAAGGTTAGGGATTGAGATCTTTTTGTTGCCTCTTCTGCTATTGATTTTGCTTTTTCCCAAAACCTTTCCATTTTCTTTTTCTCTCAATCACTCACTCACTCACTCTGTGTGCGTGTGAATGAAGTCAAGTCAGTGAGTAGAGTGTAGAAAGGAGGACAATGGAGTGTAGAATGGTGTGTCCAGTCCAGGAGGTGAGGTAATGTGTTATTTATTGGTGGAATGGTCTACTCAGTTGACCGGCTACATAGCAAAGGGAATTTTGCTTTAAAAAGTCCTTTTGAATTTTTGCTATGAATGAATTATGTTTGGCAATGCCGTCAGGTTCTGAGTGGATAGTCACAAACCTTAATTCGAACCCCATAAAAAAAATATGATACCTGAACTTGATCCAATACCAATTGGATATGTTATCGAGGACCCATTGGCCATTGGGATAAAATTACCCGATAAGAATAGCTATTTTTTAAGAATAATTACTAAAATTTGTATGATTTGATAAAAGATACTATTGGCGCTTTGGAAGATGGATAAGCAAGTTATGCAATATAGATATAAAATTAGTTGATGTTAGTGTGAAACATTGTATTGTCCTAGGTGGAATATTGATTCAAGACTATAAGGGCGCGTTTGGTTCGCGAAATGTTTTTGGAAGGAATGAAATCTTTCAAAGGAATTGGAATCTGAAGGAATGGAATTTGACGGAATGTTTTTGATTTTTTGAAGATTCAAGTGACGGACAGAATGAGATTCCTTCTCCCATCCCCAAGGAATGGAGATTCTATCAAATGAGGGAATGTTAACATTCCAACGGAATGTGATTCCTCCATCTTTAACCAACCAAACACACTAAGGAATGGAATTCAATTCCAATTCCATCAGATTCCATCAAATTCTGTGAACCAAACGCGACCTAAGTATATAGGTATAGGCATTGATATCGAGTCGGGTCAAAGTAGACATGTCTCAGTCACTTTGCCCTGAACGAATTCAAGTATCGGATATTCTCATCGGGTTCCAGGTTGCCCTATCAGGTCGGGTGTTTTTTTGCCATCCCTTATTACATTAGACTGTATCATTCTAGTCGCTCATAATCTCATACTATGAAGAGTTATTATTTTTCTCGCTTTAATGTCCTCGTAACCTATTACATTATTTACCATACAAGGGGAAGATAAAGATCGTAGAAAACAATGTTGTAGATACCGGTTTTTAAGTTTTACAAGGAGGTACCCGGTACCGGTATCGATATTACCAGTTTTACCGGTCGGTATTACCGATAGAATAATTTATTATATATATATATACACATATATATGGTAATAAAATTGTTACAACGTAATACAAATAGTCAAAATACAAATATAATCCACTAAAAAATAATACTAAATAGATATATCATAACAAAGTATAAATTTTAAAGTTCACATACAACAAAAAATAACATTAAGGTATAATAAAATTAATTAAAAAATTTTTAAAAAAATACCGGTTTTACTAGACCGGTAATACCGGACAAAACTAGAAAATACCGGCGGTGGACGTCCAATCGGTATCCGGGTAGTACTGGCTTTAAAACATTGGTTGAAAATGAATGCAACCATGGATCACATGGATCACAGCTATGAATGGAAACAGGGCACTTACAGCTTTGTTTCCTAAAATATAATCATGTTTCTTTCTACAACTATATATGACATCAATTGTTAATGTAGGTGGTTGAGGACCAACAAATTGTCTGACAATTTGCAAAATATAACTAAAGGAAACCCCTGATCAATGTTAAAAGACCATACATACATTTCTGGCAAATAAAAGGCTTACGGGTTTCAAATTTAGGACATAAGAAAGTCATACATGCAGTGCTCCCTAGTCCCGTCACTGGAAATCAATCATAGTCATTGACAACTATAACATCAATGGTTGGTTGTTTTTAGGATCAACAATCAGAACTGCTTGATAAAAAAATTTCAAACTTTCAGCTTATAACAAGATCAGTTTACAAATCACAAGAGCCTAACCCGGTTTGATTTTACAAACTCAAATGCATGACCAAACAACTTTAACCGTTTTTGTTGCTTTGAAGATCTGAAATCCTTCTAGTTTCTAACGGATTGAGCGGTAGCTATCATCTGAAGCATAATTGTGGCATACTGAACAGCAGTGTGTTGCATGGTGTATTGCCCCGAGAGCCCAAACTCCCCAAAGTTCGGTTCCATGTGTACAAAATGACCTGGTAATCGTCTTTTAGACAGAGCTTCTAGCCATATGTCAAAGAACTCGGCCATGATTTTTTGAGACTTCTCCCATGTAGAAATGGGTTTATACTCCATCTGCACGGTAATGAACACCCATTATTATACTTAGTCACAAGAATCTATATATATATATATATATATATATAAAGATTTAAGCATCCATAAACTTTGTTCTGTTCTCTTGAATGATTAATCCAAAAAAACTAAATCATCAACAAAAGAAAACTAAACGATTAATCCAAAAAAACTAAATCATCAACGAAAGAAAACTAAAAGCTGGAACAAGTGGTTAATTATTACCTCCATAACAATTCCCCTTAGATTTTCAGAGTGAACTATGGAAGTAACTTTACCGACCCTCAACTGGAAATCGCCAAGCTGATATTGAAATCCCTAAAATTACAAAAAATATAACATTATGTAAGTAAGACATACGGTAGTGAGGTTTTGTTATAAGTTGCGTCACAGATAAACCGTGTTTGATCCCCTGCAGTGTTTAAAATAATATGAACAAAATGCCTTTTTCCTAATAAACATTAATAAATTCTATGGCTACATGACATCACGAAGACACGAACACAATATTTTACAGCAGGAGTAAATACAGGCAACAAAGATATCAAGGATTAGAAACATGATCCAAAAGATTGCTGACCTCAAAATTGAGAGCGACTCGAGTTTTGTAAGACTGGAGTTTCTCCATGATAGTCTGGATAGTGGAATCAGCTTCAACAACTAAACGTTGCCCTCGTAAAACAAGGTAGTACTTGTTGGGCTGTTCAGGTAGTGATATTCCTAGAAAGTCACGCGGAAACTCTGACGCATTTCCTTGCTCTAATAAACACACACAAGACTCATAATTAACATTCAGGTACATGTAAAACTTAATTAAATTTGTATAAAATGCTACATAGTTGGTAATTGAAATCAATGGGGGTAACTGTAAACCTTTGATAACGGGACGGTAAAAACTGAGGGTGGCTTTCCATTTGCCTTCCTTGACACCGTTGATGCTCTCCACACACTGTGATACCTCTGCAAGTATTTGACTGTTGACTGTATGTCCCGCATTTGGCTGCCAGTGCAATACCCTGTCCAGATTTTATTACAATTATATAATAATAATAATAAATTCTCAAACATTGTTTGTATATATACTCCCTATAATATATAACTCTCAAGCAAGCAAAAAAAATATATATATGTAGATTTAGGGGAAGGAGAAGAATTAGTAGTACCATTTAATAGGCATGGTTTTTGGGACGATAATCGACTGTCTGTCTTGTCTGTGTGTGTGTGATTGAAGTTGAATCAATCCCAATTTTCAATTGGACCCTAATTTCTTCCCCAGGACCCGGTGGACTGTTTTTAACTTAGCTGCATTTTTATAAAGGAGTTAGAAATGATTAAATTATGTTAAGTAAATAACCTAAAGATCCTCTTAATTATGAGATGATTACATGTGGAAAAACTAAGGGAAAAAATTAAGAAAGAGAATGAGTGGATAACACATGTCACCTTCTATTAGTTTTAAGAGAAATTTTAAGTTATTTTTTAGGTGGATTGATCATTTTCCAAAACTTGTTTTGATGGAGAGACCTAATTTATAGGGCTACAAATTAGCCTAACCAATAAAATATTGCCACATGTTAATGTTATTATGACTAAAAGTTTTAGTTAAATCTGTTCCGATTTTACCCCAATTAATTTATGAAAAGTTGTTCATTTTAATTTTATAATTATTTTGTAACAACTCATTGTCCACGCTTTGTCCACGGTAACTTGTAGCGTGAACAAATGAGGTATTACAAAATAATTATGAAAGTTCACACTAAAAAGTGAGATTTTTTAGTTCTACACACTTTTTAGTGTGGAAAAATTTCTACACACTTTTATTTCTACTTATTTTTACACGCATAAAAGTGTGACAAATTTTTTTAATTTGTTCACACTAAATAAAAGTGTTGATAAATGTTATATTATTTGTAGTGGAAGAAAGAAAAAGAAGAGAAAGGAGAGAGGTAACGTTCGGATTTGGTGGGCCCCGCATGACTTTTTTATTTTTTTTATAATTAAAGCATGTAACGGTTGAATAGTATCGAGATGGAACCGGGGACCGTGGTCTCCATGCCGGTCATCACCCAACCGGTACCGGTACCACGGGGCGGTGTTCCCTTAGGTACCGGTATGGTCACCGTTCCACTCCGTCCACCCTAATAGGCCATGTAACCAAAATAAAAGATAGAATATAAATAACTAAATATACAGACCTCATCATATCCAAATTAACATATGATCAGACATTCAGACGACATCAAATTGGTTCCATTTTATTGTATAATTAGAAATTAGAACATATGCAACCAAAAACTAAATTTAAATCATAAACAAAAGAATAAATCAACATGCTGTTTATTTTACGACAACTTCTATATATTACTAGCTTGATTATATATTTTATTGGAATCAACAGGGTTAGAAGAAAGCTTAAGATAAAATAGAGATATAGCATAAAAAAATCTAATTTGGGTATCCGTAAGTTAATAAATATATTAGTAATTACATTAGTAAATTTTAAGGGTATTTTAGTCATAATATAAAATTATAAATGAACTTTAAAATTTTAATTACAGGTGGCATATTTATTGTTGGATATTTTAGTGTAATTAGGTTAACTTGTTTGATCAGTATTGTCATAATAATACATCATATAGGATTGGTGGTGCGGTCCTAAGGTATGGGGGTACGGGGGCAGCGCCCCTGAGAGCGGGGTCCAAGGGGCGGCAGCCCCTGGCGGGGTCCAAGGGGCAGAGCCCTTGGCTGGGGTCGAGCTTGAGGGACTAAAATTAAATTTTCGGAACTTAAATTTTCGGAACTTGAAGGACTAAAAATGGCAATTTCGAAACCTTGCAATAACTGCCGTTTTTGTTGATAAAACAAAATCCCGTAACACATTCTGATCATTCTTTTTCTTCTTCTTTTCTGGTTCTTTCTCTCAAATACATACACACAGAAAATTCTTAATCTTTGATTGTATCCGGTTGAATAGTTTGGGTGAACCGCCAAATTGATTCAATCTAAAAGCGATCACGTGCCTTCAAAGATTGTTTATATCCGGTTATCTGTTTGTTATCTCGACCCCAACATTTATTTTGTTAGGTTAAAGTTTAGATCATTTAATTAGGTCTCTTAATCATTAGTGAAACTTAAAACAGGTTAGACTTTTTCCCTGAATTGTTCAGTCAGCTTCATAATATAGGCTTTGTTGATAGATTGATATTCGAATGGGCTTAACTTATGTTGGGCCTATTAAATTTGCAACGTTGATGAATCAAACCTTAATCTGGAATATTAGATCAAGGTGGTTCAAGCAAAATGAAAGAAAATAATAATAATATTTTTGGAAATCAAACTCAAAAGATAAAGCCTGGGGTTTAATGTGTGCTATATTAGTTTCTGAAGTTTCAATCATCTAATGGAAAACCCTATAGTATGTTAAATGATCATGGTGAAGACAATCAGCCGTTTGATCTATGCGGTTTGGATATTCGAAACAATAACTAGCTACCCATTCATTCTCTCACGTTTTCTGCATCTCTGTCTCATTGCAAGCTTATGCGAGTTGCACTTTTTATGTTTAGAAACAAATAACTGGATGGTGTTCGATATTTACAACCAAATCTAATGTATGCTACAGATAAAAATACGTTTCAAGTATCAGATGGCTCATATGATCATTTAACGCATGTTCCTGATCCAAAGTGAAGTTTGGGTTAAAATGTGGACAATGCTTTTGAGCCTTGATCACACACAATTCCATTTAAAAGACAAAAGTTACTTTAAACCGAGTAACTTAGAATGTCAGATCAAATGTTAAGATGAATAGTCATAAAAGAAACTCAGATTTACAGATCGAGTATTTGCAACTAATAACAAAAGATACTACTAGGATACATAAAGAAATGATTAAACTGAGAGTTTAGGCAGGGGCCGCGCGAACGCAGGCCCCCGCTGCCACAAATTATGACGTAGGCTCGATCACTTGGACCGACCTTAGGCGGGCACCCCTCCTGAAGTGCAATGGAGGTCACCAACCTAGGCCATGGACCTTCTTGATCATCCATTGACCCCGTCCAGGTAAGTGAGTTCTCCATTCCCCTCTCTCCCTATTTATATTACACACCCCACTTGAAATCTTTCTTTTTCTCTCGATGTGGGATAATGCTCCTATTTTCAAAACTCTATAATCTGACTATTTACTTCATTTTTTCCTGTAAACAATTAAACATTATTATTACTTTATCTTATTTAGCTATATATTGACATATTACAAATTACAAGACAGTTTCAACTTTATATTATATTTTACCCAGTTTCTAGTCATGTAAAGAATACAACTAAAAAGTGAAAAACAATACAACTTGAAAGAAAGGCGAACGTTGATTTGTTGTTATTTAGAAAGTTTAAGCTTTGTGGAAAAGGTTGCAAAGTGATGGACATGGAATTATATTTGCTCGCTATCTTTTCTTTCCCTTCACCTAACATATATTATGCACGTGTTCGAAAGTGTACGTATGAATGTTCTGAAGCATATTTGCTTACAAATATTTTCATGTATAAATAAAATACATACCTCCGTCCCATTTTAATTGTCACGTTAATCAACTTTGACCGTAAATAACTTTGTTTGTTTCATGTAATATTTGGTATAAAATATATGAATGGATTGAGTTTTTAATGTACTTTTCGTCCATATAAGTTTCATCAATTAACATATAGTACAAACAAAGTTATTTACGGTCAAAGTTAATCAACGTGACAATTAAAATGGGACGGTGAGTAATAGATAAGGTTAAAATAACAATATAAATTCCTTAAAATGGTCAAAGAACAATATATATGGTTACATACATAAGATTGTGTTGACATAATTATGGGGAATTAGTGGTTTTAGAGGAGTTGTTATGAATAGGGCGGCGTCTTCTCACGGAAGAATAATCCATGTTAGTGAATTGAGTCGGGTCGGATCCCTTTTCACCAAAAACTACTTCATTTCTCCTTACTTGAGTTCCACCTACACATAGAAAAAGATATACCGGCTATTATATATGTAGATGTTTGTAAATTGGTTATAAGTATTTTTCTTGTAGAACTATTAGAATATTAACGCGAAACATATAAAAAATAAATAATTTTTTTATTCATTAACCTGATTAAATTTTAAAGGTCGGTTGTTATAAAACAAATTTTATCATATAATAAATCATATATATGATAAAGACGACACATGACAGTTTGTGTATCAAAATTTCTATATGCATGTTCACCCAAAACCATCATATGTTTCGTCGGCTCAATCTTTCACATATTTTTTACCATGAGAACCTATGCTCGATATATCAGACTACAATAAGTTTGATCATAATTTTAATCAACGTAATCTTTCAACAAAAAAAAAAAATGAAGAAATTTACCTCTTGAATGACACACATGAGTGTGTAGGATCAAACTTTAAAGTATCATGTAGAAATTAAATTACCTAATAGAGCTGCCTTTTGGTTATTGTAGAGCACCAAATCTTGATCTTCATATTCTTTAACCTGATAAATTAAACATAGCACTAAACTTCATAGTCTTCTAAAAAACATACAAATTAACCACTAACATTTGAATCTTTCCCCGCCCCATACGCTGCTAATGGCGAGATTGGGTACTGTTGATGATGTTGATTTGAATCTTTCCCTATACTCACTACATATCTTGGAATAAAAAATATGGTCAATTAAGACTTATAAAATAAGTTACCATTTTTTTGAGCAACAACTTTCTCGAAAACATAGTAGAAGAAACCGGTTCGTAATCTGCAAAAAGTGTAACATGCCATTGTTAGTTGCTAACCATGCATCATGATACATGAAAGGTAGAGGATGATGAGGTGAAGATATACCTAACTCATGGAAAGCTTTCATATGATGACTATGAAAAAAAGCAGCATTAGTTGTCATCAAAAGGGAAAACCGAATGCACAACAACATTATCTTCATGGCAATAATCATCTCCAAGCTTAGACCAAGTAATAGCAATGTAGCATATGTGATATATAGATAGATGTAGGTTATGTTGAAAAAAGGTAGTGTTGGTCAACTGAACTAAGTAGACATGATTCTAAATAAGTGTGTGTATGAAAGGGAAAGGATACACAAAGCATAATATGGAGAGTTTTAAAAATATAAAAGTGCATAGATATCCTAATTAGTTTGCATCTTTGGTAAGGCTTAAAACCTACATGTGTTCTCTACTTTTTAGAGTCATTCTCAAGCTTGAGATATCTAAAGTTTTGTGATACATATAAAGAACCGTTTTACATGAAAGCTAAAGACGACAAGAAAAAAAAAATCGGTGGATTAAATCCTACATTGAAGAGACTAGAAGGCTGTCAACACTAGTCTGGTCACTTTATCACCATATTTATTGGGACCATTTGATGTTATCAAATACAAACACACATCTCTATCACAGCTCCATATTTCTGAAATTTTGTTACATGTGTTCAAAAGCTCATTTCATACTTTACTTAATTAGTTATTTGACTAACTATTTTTAAGTCTCCTGCTACTGAAATATTGATCAAATGTATACTAATACATGTTTCAAAAAAAAAAAAAATGTATACTAATACAATTAAACAAACTTAGTGGGCAAAGATCACCATAAGGCGAACGAAGACCTAGCGTGAAGGATGGTTTCAACAGAGTGCATATGCTCGTATCAAAATCGAATCGGTTGTATAGGAAATTCTAACACGGTTTCTTGGTCAAACTGATCTTGATTTAATTTGTTTTTCCATGTGGTGTGAACATCTAAAAATGTAAAACTTTTGGGTACTAATTTGCACAAAAAGGTAGAGATGTACATATGTAGTAGAACATGGACAAGAATGTGTTCATTGTTGAGTCACAACGCATCTTTCACATCCATCCGCCTTAATACAAGCTTTGTCTGGTCTACTTTAGAGACGAGGACAGAAAGGTAGTTGTGATGTACCCCTTGCCTCTTCTTGTATTTTATTTTATATGTAATTAACACTAGTCTTTGTCAAACATAATAGTGGCCACCTGAGTTACTAGTTTAGATCTACCCATCCTATGACTGATAATCTCAGAAAGTAAAGAGATACACAGATTAGACAGTAGAAGACCGAAAGAATTAGGTGTACTTAATTAAGATTATTCAAATACAAACTAAAAATTTCTAGCATCTTGTTAGGAATTTTTTTAAATATATTTCTGTTGTTCTAAAAAAATCTAACTACAATATGGGACAACTGATTTTCTTTGTGTGTTTATTATAATATTGTTTTGTATGCAGTATTTCGTAACCATATTTTAGACGTAAATTACTAATAAAATTTAAATTAAAAAAAAAAAGTGGTTGCTGGTTCAACTTGACCTGACCCTACGCTTATGTCATGTATTAAACGATGGCACTTTAACCTGATTACTTGAACTCGTTTTAACAAGCTACTAAACTCTTGGTCCGCCCACTTGCCATGACCAACAACAGCAACTCAGGCACGACAGTTTGTAATATACACTTGGGGCAATGGTTAATATTAAATGTTCTGATGGATTAATGGCTAACATGTTTAACACAGGAAGATACAAGATGGTTTTAATCTCAACTCACGTTAGTATATATAGAAAAAGTACTCCCCAATAAATCAAATGATAATGTTAGTAATGAAAATGAGCGAGAAAACAATATAAAAAAGCCATACTTCAACCTCAATCGCAACCCCGGCTCAAACTTTAGCTAAAAAAACAAGTCTGCTTTGTGAATATATCCCATACTACTGTAAATTCTTTGATTTGTATGTATATGACATCCTATAAATTAACAAAGACACATCAATTCAGAATCTACAGCATAGAAGCCCGTGCCTCCATCCACGAGACTTTCGTAGACGCCTCCTATCAGCTTTTGCCATTCTTACAGGACTGCTGTTCCATTCATTCGGCAATCTGCATAGATAAACGAAAATGATGTCACATATAATTATAAGCAAAATGGTGAATCGCGGGGGAAAAAGAAATTGTGGTGTTCATTATTACATTGGAAAGGCAAAGGATCGCGTGCTAGTTGTGCTGCTATCTGATCGATGAGAGATGTTTCCGGAATGCGCTATAGGCCCAGAGTAAGTTATTAGTCCTGACACAGGACCAGCAACAGAAAAACTCGACTCTCCTTGACCATGGTGCACCAGGTTAACCAATGCAGCATTATCTGAATCCAGATCATGGAGCTTAGGTGCACCATCTGACTCTCTGGAATGTCCATTAACACATTCAAGATTCTCAACCTTATGGAAACTACTGCTCAATTCTGGTTTACCATCGATAAGATCCAAACATTTGTTTCCGTCATCCATTGTGATGTCATTTGATATATTGGTACTCTTACAGATTTCTTCTGTGGGACTCTGCAATTAGAAATATAGCTATCAGACCCAAACTATATATTAAAGGTGGCAATTGCCACTTCACACTCATGAAGTTATGAATGGGTCGACTTGAATTATGTATTAGCCCTGAAAGATTCAATGGGTCGAACAAAATTGTGCAAAAAAAAATGGTTTAATTCTCTCAAAGTGTATTTTGAATGCATATAACCTACCAGATCACATTATTGAAGGAAAAAAAATTTGGGTATCGTTGTAATAATACAAGTCGTAATCAAATATCCACCACTCATTACTATTTTCAAAACTGTTCTTAAATTATGAATTATAAAATAAAATGTTTGGGGTTCCATCTTCTTATATTAGCTAATTTCTTACTAGCATTTTTCAAATAAAATTTTAATGCCATTAGAAAAAAGAAAAAAGTTTGGGGTTCTCACTACCAGTTTCCACACTAGAAATTACTTTGACCCACCAGACTTGCAAATCCATCTCCACTTAAAAAAGCAGTTAATACAGGCTGATTGAGCAAACATACAGACAATATTTGTTTCATACACAAGATATGCACAAAAATAATGGTTATTTTTCCAATTATGTAACCAAGAATGCAAGATATGCATACAGTTCAGACTATATATTCATATCGTACTTTTCTCTCAAAATACATTGCTTTTTCCAGGTACAGCCTCACTGGTAGGGAATCAGTCGATTCTTATTCTCAAAAAACATAAGAGACTCTCATGAGAAGCAATATAACTAAGCAACCAAGCTAATGGTAGCAAGCTGGCAAGTTTGACCAACTTACTAACGAATAGATCGAGGTAGATAAAGTTCATCACTCACAGGTTAAACAAGGCTCTCTCAAAGCTCCCAAAGTGTATTTCTAGTATATAAAACCTTCTAAAACATTTTATGCAATACATTAGATTGTTACTGAAATACGGAGTAAAATATATTTGAAATCATATTAGACTCGCCAAAGGTACTTGAATATAAAATTTTAATATTTCTAGACAAAAAGTATCTCGTAATTGCAACTTGCATAAAAAATGTTCCTTTTGACCTATTACCCAAACCGTTTAACCAGTTCATTTGAACACTTCTAAACTGAACCTTGATATGGTTAGAAATAGTGACCTGACGAGACTGTTGACGAATGGCCTCAAGGAGGGATTTAAGGGAAGGTAGTGGTCGCTCCTGTTGCAAGTAGACGCTATTGGAAACAACTTGCTCTGTAGAGGCATTATCCAATAAATCACCACTTGATTTAACGTCTGGACCATGACTTTCAGCGGCCTTTGGGGGAGCATCAGATTCTGGTGAAAAATTTAACTTTTCAGGTGCACATGTGGAAGTTCCATCCTCATTGTCACTGTCATCTTTAGACATATTTTTTAACTCGTTTGGAACTACAGAATCACTAACTTCTTCACTAATCCCACATTCCTTGGCAGCAGCATCTTCATAATCTTTTACTGGTATTAAATTTAAATTATGATTTTGAAAATCCATATCAGTACTTATGTTCTTCGCATTACCACAGTCGTTGATACGCCCAGCAGCGATCAAATCACTATCTTCATAATCTTTGTCTGGTATTGAATTCTGCAAATCTTCATTTTGAATATCCGTGTCAGTAATCATATTACGTTGATCACTGACAGGCAACGGCACAGTTAAATCAGCATCAATTTTTGTCTCAGAGAATACATCAGAATTCTTTTCAATCAATTTATCCTGAATGCCTTCAAAATTCATACAATCATAAGTAGGTTCCACGATAGGCAAATCCCTATCAATTTTCCCATTGGTTCCAGAACATAATTTAGATTCCATGTAATAATCTTCCGTGGGTGAAAATATCAACCGTTCATGCTTCAGAATCTCATTATTGTTCTCATCAAACATAACACTTTCTCCGTCAGGTATTCCCTCATCCATACATATATCTTTAACATGAAACACACCCTCTTTGTAACATACTAACAACTCGGGCAATTCACATTCCATCACATTTTTATCAGTGTAAAGTTCTGTTTCTTTCACGCAAAATTCTGAAGGAACATTACATGGTGCTAGAGAATTTCTAAACTTGTCGCCTTCACAATTATTGATCAAACCATCCTTTATATGGGAATGTTCAAGTTCTTGATCATTCCAGAAATTGACTTTTTCATTCTCTTCGTCCGATAAGAAAGGGTTTGTATACCTTTTAGGGCTCTCTTTCATAGCTTCCTTCAGTTCATCTGTGTCAAAATTACTGTTGTCAGATTCAAATCAGGGATAGTATAGAGTACACACTCACACTTAGAAAGTACAAATATAAAAGCAAAATCATCGTAAGATTTTCAAAACAGAACACCATCATAATTCTGTCAATCAATAGTTCATAAAGCAATGCAACAATGACATAACTAGTGTATATATCATGGCGGTTTCCGAAAAGTCTTTTCCCGTTTTTTGGTAGTGGTTTTTTTTCCATTCTCTTAGATTTTTTTTCCATTCTCTTAGATGAGAGCCGATCTACTTTACCTATGGAATTTGGTATCTTCTTGTCTAAACCCAGGAAATAAATTATAAGGTACTATCTTATATATAGAGAGAGAGGTTCTGGTTCAAATAAAACAAGTATTAAAGTAAAACATCATAATCTTCGTGCATAGTTATAAATCTTAACACATTAGTTTTATCATGATTCAATGGTTAATATCTTATCCTATTTGCCTTACTTTAATCTTTGTTTTACAATAACCAACCCCGATATATATATCTAGAAATAGTACATAAATTGCGGAACAAATGGAGGCATAACGACCGTACCAGATTTCATTATTCTCATTCGACGGAAATGTATGAAGGACTCTCAAGAGCTGTGGCGCATACATTAGCTACCATGCAAAACAATACACAACCTACCAAAACAAAATACAAATGTAACATATATAATTATCATGTGAACTGTTATATCAAAAAAAAAAAAGAAGACAAAGCATACAACAAACAAATAAGAATCAAATCCAAAATAAGTGAATATGAATAAAACCACATGTCACGGTCAAACTATATGTCAAAGACAAATTATATCATAATGAAAACAAAAAATACATCTGCTATATCTGAAATTACCAACCATGCCAAAAAAAATTATATTGTCACTAGTTACATATAATACACAAAAGCCAAATATAATCCAATAAATTTTTCACCAGAAACAAAAACTTCTAAAGATAAAAAAAAAAATACAGAGGAAAATTCCACTAGCATAGAACACCTAATAAATAAATAAATTAAAATAGTAAAAAAACTTTTTGATAAAAATAATCATCAGATTTGTTCTGTTCTGTGCTTCTTTTTTGTCAGTTACCTTATTAGTCTGCCCATTTGTTTTAATACAAATACTTTACAATCTCCTCACAAGGTTTTTTTTATAAACCCTATACTGATACAAATTCTGTATAGATCCTAACAAATTCCCACTTTCTACCTACACATCTAAATATATATATATATACAATATATATAGATACAGATATGCAATATATACAACTATTCTAATAAAAATTGTTTAAAATATAAGCAGAATACCTGCATACAGATCCGACTTTTACGGCAAACAACAGATACAGAGTAATGAAAATAGCACAAACAAAGATGAACAAGAGCTACTACAAAAATTTTTTAAAAAAATGTCTACTTTTTGAAGGAAAAAAAAACTAAATTTTGTATTGTTATTGTTATATTATATGTTATATGTTAATATAGAGTGCATTTAATATGCAAGGCTATATACTGTGAAAATATATACATATAGATACATACATGAAATGAAGAAGATATTTGCAATAAATATACACACAGATACTGTAAATATTAAATAAAAATAAATATGTTTGGTAAGGAGTAGTACTACATTAGTAATTAGATAGAAAGATTTGTGAGATCCTATAGAGATTTATAAAAAGGTTACCTTGAAAAAGTTTTGAGACTGTTGACCGGAGGGGGGATAGTGGCCGGAAAAAGGTTGTCGGAAAAGTGGAGAGAGAGAGAGAGAGAGAGAGAGAGAGAGAGAGAGAGAGAGAGAGAGAGATGCGGTTAAGAACAGCGAGGCAGAGGGCAGAGACAGGGGCAGATTTGTATGTGTGATTGTGTGAAGAGAGTGGAAAGTGGAAACAACTCATCACCTGTCAAGGATTGAAATGGAAATGGAAATAGAAATAAAAACGGAAATGGGATCTAGATTTTTTTTTTTTAAAATTGCAATTTTTTATGGTCCAAACCGAGAAAACCGAAAAACCGGATCGATTTTGGACCGAAACCGAGTAGAACCGAGATCATCGGTCCGGTCCACGGTTCCTTAATTTCATGTCATTCGGTCCTCGGTCCGGTCCATGTTTAAACCAAGAAAACCTTCTGTTTGACCGAACCGAGGTATATGTTGCCTATAATTCAAAATTTCAAATATTCAATATAAGTTTAAGCAGGGATTTTGAGACTTTTTAATTGTGACAAGTATTTTTCTTATTAATTGGTGTTTTTGAGACTTTATTTGCTACTGAGATTGACACTTTCTGTACTATTGAGCTTAATCTTATTTTTTGAAGCATTTTTGTTATTGTGAATGCAAATTATGAATGCATAAATGTTAGCTTGTACTCAGCTCTGGTACTGTACTGTGTATGATTGTATCAAATTATATAGAAATTGTTGGTCTGATCTAAAGTTAAAGTTTAAAATGGACCTGTATGGATTTGGGTACAAGTGGTTCAACTTGTAGAAGCTTGTAATGTATTAATATTATATCAAAACTCCAAAAGTCATTGTCCATATTTTTGTGTTGCATACTTGCTTCACTGCAATCTGTATTAGTACACTAGTACATTGGGCATTTTGCTATATGGCTTGGATTTTGACTTCTTGTTAAAACTCAAAAACATATATGTATGATATATCCCATATAAATATTTCTAGATAAGCAACTTGCTTGCATTATTATTCATGAACAACAAAAACTCAAAGAGTATGGCTGAAATCAAACAAACATGACTAAAAATAAAGCCCAACACTTGGTATTCAGTCCAACCTTTTAGACCCGGAAACCGAATATAAATCGAGCATGGACCGAACCGAAGACATCGGTCCGGTCCTCGGTTCTAAATTTCTGAACAAACGGTCCTCGGTTCGGTCTTGTACAAGTCCAATTCGGTCCGGTTCTTGGACCGTGAACACCCCTAATATTTAGTACTCCGTATTTGTTTTTTTTATTATTATTTTACTTTTCTATAAACTTTAAAGAATATTTTATATAGCTACATTATAAACTTGTTGGTTAGGGTATCTTCTATATGACTATATTGTAACACCCCAATAATTTTAAGATAAATAAATTAACCCCTTTTTATAGTTTTGACTTTAAATTAGTTTCCTAGTATTTTATTTTTGAATATGGGGTTAATTTAGTTGGAACTTTAACGGATAGCGGGTAAAAATACCCACAAAAGTTAGTCAAGGGCGTGGCACTCATAGGAAGTGCCAGCCATTTCCTTTTTCCACTTCTCACATTTTCACTCTTGTTAATCATCATTCCTCCATGCAACTTCATCTCAATTCTTCCAAAATCAAAGACTAATTCTTTCAATCCAAGAATAAAAATCATAATAATAATCATCACCATCAAATAATCTCCATTCAATAATTGAAAAGTTATGGTTTGTGGGTATTGTGGTGGTGGCCGAATTTCAAAGAGAAAAGAAAGGAAGAAGAATTTCCAACTTAAGTCTTGCATTAACTTATTGTTTATTGAGGTATTGAATTCCCCTAATTTAGTTTTCATCTTTCTTTTGAAATTAGGGTTCATGGAGTGAACCAATTTGGGGGTTTTTGCTAGAAGATGAATTATGGTTAATTTCTCCCAATTCCTTAGTTAACCTAGTTGTCATTGAGTTATATGATGTGTTTGATTATGAAATTGATAAGTTCAAAGTAATAATTTGAGTTTCTAAGAAAAGATAAAAATTTTGCTAGTTATTGTAATGTGGTTGAAAAAGGTAAGATGAACTACCTAATATAGTTGTTAAAGGTGAAAGTAACTCAATGACAAATGGGTTGGGTTTTGGGTTTGGAAAAGGCTAGTAAATGAGAATTTGGTAATTTTGAGCAACTGGATGAAATTGCCACATGTTGGTGGTAAAATGAGATTTTTAGCAAAATGATTGATAATTGAAATTGATGAGTTAGAAAGATTGAGCTTTGTTAAGTGAAACTTGATTTTAAGCCAACTCAGGGAAATTGAGTTTGGGTGAATAGGAATGCTAGTGAATCGTTAGTTTGGCTAAGTGAGTTAGCCAAGATTGTGAATAAAGTCTTATGTGCATATTGTATTGAATTGATAGGTTGAAAGCTTTGCACTTGTTGTTGATTGTTGATTGTTGATAGTCGCGGAGGAGGTGAGTTCTCTTGCATACCTTTATGTATACGTTGGGTCAATCGACCACATCATGTTGAAGCCTTTTGTCCATGTGTGGTGTTGACCACATCATGTTGAAATTTATTTATCCATGTGTGGTGATTGATTCGGCGTAGGCCCATATGGGGCATAGTGTTTATGAGGCCTAAGAATCCCAATAGTTAATCATGTTGATGATTGTTTAGCGTATATGGATCCATGTATGTTTTGTTAGCGCAAAAGTGAGTATGCAAATGATGATATGACGGTATCATTGGCTACATGCGATAGTCTTTTGTGTTTTTGCCCTCCTTCGTATGTATAATTGTATGCAAGTCTATTCACTAAGCATTCACTTACGTTTTAGTTGTTTATCATTTTATAGGTGGTTCCGGAAGAAGGAACTAGGTGTTATTGATTTGAAGTTGTTGACTTGAAGTGTTAGTGACTTGAAGGTATTTGGTCATCCGTAGAAGAATGACATTTGGTTAGAAACCTAGTTAATTCCCTCTCAAACTCTTGGCTCTTGATATATGTGTCTTTCGAATGAGAATGTTGTGTATGATGCATTTTAAGTCTTGAAGTCTTGACTATTATGGTGAATTGAAGTATAAATCATTTTGGAGTCAACTTGGTCATTTCGTCACTTTGGGTAAATGCGGGCGAGTGACCCGCTTGTTTGTTTTAATGTAAATTTCAATGGTTAAAGTTTCGAATGTAGTAATTATGTTGTAAATTATGTCATGTGAAGGTTTGAAATTAGATTTGATGTGTGATAGAACTTGTGTCTGAGTTTGGAAAAGGTTGCAAATTGAGTTAATAGTCAAATTTGATGTTTTGTGTGTGCAGTAAGAGTACAGACGCAGACACGGCTGACCGTGCTCAGCGTCTGCAGTATTTCCTCTTGGTGTTCAGTTTCTGAGAGCACGGACGCAAAGCACGGTCGACCGTGCTTGCGGTCGCAGTTTCTCTGTCTTCGAGCAAAATTTTTTCGAGTTTCATCCGATGTTTTCAAGGTCTGAAATTTATAGGATATGTTTATTATAACATATTAAGGTGTTCTAATTTGTTAGATTTTGAATTTGAACATTTTGAGTTTTTCACCTTATTTTGTCTAAAAATTTTCTAAGTACGGATTGGTCAAATAAAGTCAACTTGTATAAAAAAAAATGGTCGAGTCGAGTTGAGTTCTTTCATATATGTACTATGTAGTCCTTAGAGGTGAGTTTTTCCCCAAGGTCTCGAGTTCGAGTCTTGGGTTTCTCATCTCAATTCCATGAGTAAGGGATTGAAAGTCCAGCAATTCGCTGGTTAAAATTGTCTCCATAATGTCTAAATCGAAACTAACTTAAAAAATATATATATTTGTCGTTAGCAATATTTATATTTCATTATAAAACATTTACCATATATTTTAAAGACACTTTAAAATGGCAAGTTATTAATTGTAATTATATCAATTAATTAATTTATATATACAATAAAAATATACTCGTAATATTTTACCATCATCACTGGTTAGAGGTGGTTGACGATTACGAATGACAATGAGTCGAGTTCGAGATAGGTAGTGCTTAACCCGAACCCATACCTGATAAGAAATATACATGAACCCGACCCGGTACCCATTGGAGATAAAATTCTGTCCAAAACCGAACCCCAGCCCAATAAGGATAGTTATTTATCAAGAATAATTTTCAAAATTAATATGATTTGATAAACAATACTATTTGTTGTTCATGTTTTGAGAAAGTGAGGTGATATCTGTACCACAAAACTTGACTTTTCTACCACAAATATGCATCACTGACTTGTACAGTTAGTTATAAAACTTATAAATTGTGGTAGATGAATCAAAACTAGTGGTACATTTATCATTTCCCTTTGAGAAATTGATATGCAAGTTGTAGAATATAGATACAAAATTAGTTGATATTAATGTGGAAGATTGTGAATATACATTTAAAAAAAATAAAAAACAGATATTTTATAATATAATATAGATAACTAAACATTTTTTAATCTATAGTTATACCTTCAAAAATTTATGATTTTTTATGATTAAAACTTAACTCAATTCTATAATAGAACCTGGCAATATTTTATTGTTAGAAGCCATATATTATCACACATTTTTTGAAGTATGATTCTAATTTGACAATAACAAATCAATTTTGAGATATTAGATGTATGTAATTTTGATAAAAAGAATAAAAGTTTTATCATTTTCTTGTCATTTCAAAATAATGTTTGACTAGAAGGATTTGTTTTTGTAAGTGTGGAGGTGAAGGATTTAACTCTTAAGTTTTGAGTTTAAAACTAAACATCGACGCTAATTATTAATCTACAAGTAACAATGTAAATTGTCTTGATTTCATTTTTAATGATGTAATGACTTTATACCGTTTTAGTTTTATCTTTTGTCAACCGATAATAAAAGTTGTTAAAAAAATATTAATCCGTAAAAACTAGCGTAAAAACAAAAATAATTCGTTAAAAAGAAGTACTAAAAACCAATGAGTTGGTGGCTCATTGGTAAAGTTTTTGACTTTGCGAAAATCCATCGTGGTTCAAATCTCACTTCCTATATTTGTAGGAGTAGATTATTAAGGGGGTTTTCGAGAGTCCTTGATTTTATTCCAAGCATGCGTGATTTGAGTTCTACATACTGCCCAATCATATCTTATTGTGATATTTCAAATGATAATTAACTAACTCGTTGGAAACCTTTAAAAAAAAAAAAACTAACTCATTGGAAAAAAAAAAAATTTTTTTTAAAATTGCTAGAAAATTTCAAGCAAATATACTGTATTTTATGAATGGATTTTGTTTGTGGGGACAGCTGTTGCAAAGAGAAGCGGGACCTACTTTCCCACCATCACTGCCCACCAATGAGTAAATTGATGGTGTAGTTTGGTGGTAAATGTTTACTTTTTTTTATTGAGGACCATGCTACATGCCTACATGTAAAGTATCAATCATAAGATTTACCTTTATATCAAAATTATCTATACAATTTATATAAACAAACTATCTCCTAAAAATTTAACACTCTACTTTTAAAATCTCTAATTTACCCTTTTAATTTATACTATCATCAAACACTTCATCCCTGAAATTTCAAAACTACCCTTAAAAAAAAATCTTACACGTGTCCTTCCCTTCCCTTCCCTGAAGTTGCTCACATAGTATACCAAAATAACACACATACGTTACTGAATTTATTAATCAATCAACATAAAAAAACGTTCGCTCTAAAAAACGACGACGGTTTGCACTTTCAGCCGGACTAAGAAACACTTTAGTTGAATCATACATTCACGTAATAACACGGTACCGCTACTTAACCAACGTTTTTTCCAATGTCCCGCTGCATCGCGCGGGTACAAGGCTAGTTTTTACTAAACAGTCTTTTATACCTTGTTCCAATAAAATTAGCTAGCCATCGTAACATTGAATCCATTCGATCATGCTGTTAATCCATTTATGTATTTTATGCCAATTGAAAAATATTTTTTTTATGTTTAACTACTTTGGTTAGGATTTCAACATGAAGAAGAAAAATCTCACCCACTGTCTTGACCTTAAGAATAAAGCACCATAGTTTTCTCATTTTCTCATTCATTTGGACTTTAAAGAAAAGGAAATGGTCCCTCAACTTGTGACATATGAAGTTTTTTTTTGTTAAATCTTTGAAATTATTTGTCTTTTATGTTAAGCTATCTTCATTTTTAAAGTTATGTATTGCATAAACCGTAAGTTTATTAGGCAAAGTCAAAGGCATTAACGGCCGTCCATTTCATGGATGGACGTGTACACTAAAGACAACCCTTACAAACAGTTAACTTTATAAAGCCAGAAGAATACACACCACAGATTCAAAGTTTAAAAACATTTACATTCCAATACAATGTCATCAAGGCACTTTGGCACAACATCGCACAAGCCACAATATACCTTATCCAAGGTTGAAAATTGAAATAAACTATAAACTAGTATGTGTGTGTATATAAGAAAGAGTTTAATGCATGCATATAATTTTTTATGTATTTTTTGATTTGTCTCCATTAAATTATTATTTTTATCTCTTAAAGTCATCGAAAATTTTCAAATGTAGTATCTCTTTAACATTATTTAAACCTTAAAAAATGTTTTCCTCGCAAAATGACCTAGTACAACATATTTTAAAGATTAATTGATCTCGAATAGACAAAAGAAAAAGAAGAAAGAACTTAGATGATCATGAAGAAACAAATCAAAACAATAAAAATATGGTGTTGACACATATCATGATCGATGACAGTTTTACACGGAGAATTTGCATAAAGTTAATGTTTATTCCTCTTTTAATTTTAACCATTGATCATGCCATATGTAACACTAAAAGTTTAAGCATATTTGTAGACCTACCAAATTATCCACATTTATCATTTTTGTTTAGTAATACATCCATATAGCTGAGGTTATTTTAAGAAGCTATACAAACAAAACATGTGCCAAAGCCAAAATCTGATACATAAGTTATTATCTCAAAAACGTACAAGAATCAGAGGCTGCAAATAGATCAAAAAATAACTACCACGGGCTGCGCAATAATGAGATCAGTAAAAATCACCCGGCTTGCCGATTTTAATATTCTGTTCACTTAAATACTCTGTAATTGCTTTCTTCTGCCAGCCCTTAAAACTCCTGCCAATTAAACGGGTAATTTTAGATTTCATTTTATTTTGGCAACAATGGGTTAGTGATTATAAGAGGCAAGTTTACTTTTGATCAAGATGAGCAATAATTTCTCCACCAGGAAAACCTTCAACTGTGGCATCGTATGCTTCTTTGATTGCATGCTTCCAAGTACCTCCGATATCTTTTGAGTTGTTTACACCTCTTGATTGATCAGGATCTTCCATTGGCAAAGAATATCCAGACAGCAAGTGGCCAACCCACACATTACCTTTCCTAAACATTGTTTTCAAAATCAACTGATTGTGTTGTATACTATTGTGTGTGTGTATAGCTGTATATATATAGCATAATAGCAACAATCATGAAAATAAATTTAATACCAGCATAAAACTCCGTATAATTTGACTAACATGTGAGAGTAACTTACAGGACTATGTCCATGTGGCGGGGTACGTAATGGCCACCCCCTAAACCGAGAAGGACTTTGTTGTTACCCGACGTACTGGAACATAAAAACGTAGAATAATATAGTTAGGTATGTGACAGTTTGATAACGATTCTTAGTTCTCGTACTCCCGATACCAAATAGGCTTTGAGTTTGAGCTATTATACTTAATTAATTCAAACATACACATGATTTTGAGCATTTATATGATTTCAAGATTTTGATGGTACCTGTTCCAGTTTCCAATAGGCTCACCTCCCCCTATTCCGAGTCCTTCCCAAACTAACTGCAAATATGGAAAAAGAAAAAGAAAAGTTTCAAAGAAAATAGGATGATGCATTATTATAATCTTTTAGGAATAGTTTATTACTACTGTATTTTATTTCCTTTTGAAGTTGTATTAAACTTTTAATGTTATATGATCTCATATGACCGAAGCTTAGGCTCAAGTAGTCAAGTTTATACACACCCTAATGAGCTGAGACAAAGCTTGAGCTTAACAGGCCCATAAGATCCCGTTCATTCAAGTTAATCGAAGACCCAAGCCTTAGGCATGTGAGACTGCCAAGTCATGAGCTAAATCCAAGCCTAAATGGTTTATGAATTCTGAAATGCTGGGCCTCAAGCTAAGATGGTCATGCGTGGCCCAGCTTGAAAACAACCCTGATCTTCATTGTTATCTTAATGATTGGAATTTCACAACTTTATATGGAATGAAGAAAGATATTATAAACTTGAGCACACCCGTAATCTTTTTTGTAATCTTAAAAGATTGTTAGACTTCATTAACTATCTTTAAAAAGAATGTAGGGGTGAGTAATATAATTTTGAGCAATGCAAGTATGCAACTGATCTTAATACTATGTCAAAAAGATGCACTGAACCTGAGCAACGACTTGAGCAGCATCTTGCCTCGTCCAGCATTCCGTTGTGCTACCTATACATTCCAACAGATCATTCACACATGATTGGAATATTGAGATGTAAATTACGGTTTCAGAATGAGTCATAGCTGAACACCATGAAAATCAGATCAGAAACATTTCAAGATGCAAAAAGAAGGGGCTGAGCCAGAAGATGCAAAGACAAGTAAAAGATACATGTGCAGCTAAACATTCCATGATCTAGATAAATTACCGCAATGTAAAATAGAAAGCCTGAGATATCTACCTATCTCCACAAACATTGTTGGCTTGTTTGTAATTGGACCGTGATGAGTAGCCTCCAAGGTAATCTACATCAGACCCATTCCACAATGGTTAGTACAAGGCATGATTTGGTACAATATATGAAATGAGTAGTGGCGTATATTGATCAACAATGTCAAGAAATCTTGTTGCAGTTGCAAATAAGAATAATGCTACTCGTATTTTCCAACGATGCAGAAAATCATAAGTTGGCATGAAGTAAGAAATTATTCAATTGACTCGGTGACTGAAAATAAGAAGATAAGATATTACTACTTTCTTGCTAGAATATGAAATTTAAGAGTACCTCAAACTCAGGAACCAAGCTATGAGATTTGGCTAATTTCTTTAAAAGTATCAACCAAGATGTCATCCGAGGACTAGGAACCGCAGCCCACCCAGGCTTCCCTCCTTGTGGTGGAACATCTCCTTCTTTCAAATGTGGCACACCTAACCAAATGTATATCCACAATTTAAGAGCCTTAAATTCCCATATATATTTTCAGAAAAAAACTCTGCTAAGTTGCAAACAGGTGGAATAGACCATTAGATGTCTGGAGCTAAATTTGAATTTTGATTATCTGCCAACTGTTATTCAGGACACATATAGACGCTTTCTAGTGTTTTGGTATATTAAAGAGGTGTCAGGGATTGCATTGTCAAAACAAACTTTGAGTTTTTGAAACAACTTTTGGAAAAACAATTCAACTATTTTCTATCTATGAGAACGCAGATAATCACTTTTCCAAAACAACTTACATGATTATTTGCATTTTGCAAACATGAGAATCATAGAATCCCTGCAAAATGCGCCAACACCCTCTAGAAGTGATTGTGCTATATTCGATATTTTGGTGGATAAATAATTAACTTAATGTAGCGGGGTATCAAAGTGACCCACGACCAAAACCTATTCTAAACCTCACATCATCACAAAACACAATAGCAAAGAAAGTAAAAGCGGCTTGAACATCATATAACATTAACAAGCATAAACAAGTAATATACCGATAGGATGGATAGTGAGAGCAGGTCGATTAGTAACAGCCGTATGTTTGCTAAGAAAAACAATCTCATGAACAACTTCGCCAGTAACCTCTTCCCATCTATTATCCAAATGATCTTCTTCAACTATCCCTTTATCATGCTCCAATAATCTCACTTCTCCATTCACCTTACTCCTAATCCCCTAACCAAAAAAAAAAAGAGACAAATTATTTATTCGGGGTTTTGCTATTACCAGTCGGTAATAAGTATTTACATGAATAACAAAGTCGTGCATATAGCTAAATAAAAAGTTCTCATTTTTTTTATGCACGTAAGTGAGATAGCAAGATCATTTGTCACATCAGAGCAACCTCACACCGAAAACTAAACCTCACAATAGCCTACATAATAATTCAATATACCCACATTATACGAATAAAAACTGTAAAAAATTGAAAAAATAATTAGGAAAAGACAACCACAGTGAACCACGTTGGGTCTGTAGTGGTTCTACCATTAAAACAATTAACTAAATATAACATATTGTTACATACTCTAATGGCTGTCACTAGCAGAAATTTTATCTATGCTATATTATAAAACAGATTCCTTTTAGATTTTCAACATTGAATTGAAATTTTCAATATTGATTTTAAGTACATCCCCAAAATACCCCTCTCATCTATTCTATATTTATCTAAAATAACCATAATACCCTTTCTCTCTCCTCAAATCTCAACCAAATCATCTTTTTTTTCTCTCCTTCATAAATCATTTATTCCTCCAATTCATTCAAAATCTTTTATCTCAAAAATCATACGTCGATAAATTGTATGGGTGTTCTTAAAATTTCATGCTCTTTTATTAGAGATGTCATTCGATATACTTTCGACGAATTTTAAATCCGATGGCGGAGGCCGTAGGCATTTGACCTAGCTATCACCCCACCGTCTCACCGCCGCAACGCGGATACTTACTCTCGTCATAAAAGTATAAATAATATAAAAAACAAAAAAACATGTTTATTAATAATTATTGATACCTGAAAAGATACGCCAGGGTTCCAATTGCCCATGGCGGTAAGTGCTGATGCCGGTCCATATGACGCCGGATCGGTGGTTGTTGCCACCACCAGCGTCACCATTTTTTTTTTTATGTTGGAAATTTGGAATGACGCTTGATTTTAGAGTTTGATTGATAAATCTGGGGGTTAGTTTGAGGGTGAAAACTATTGGCGGGGTTTAATCAAGGGGTTTCTTTGGAGGCGATTTCCCTATTACTCGTAATAAAAAAAGCAAGCTAAACGAAGACCAACTTTCATTAATTAGTTACACTTAGTCATAAAATTTAATGATGAATTTTTAATATAAAAATATATAATTTTTTTATACACATTAAACGAATAAAGGGCAAATTAGTTGGACACTTAACATTTTTCTTTAGAGGTACATTACTTAATTGTATCCTTAATATTTTCTTTTAAATAAAGGCAAACTTCATAACTTTCCTAGAGATAGTTTATCAATGCTATATTCAAAATGAAAAATAAAAAAAAGTAAAAGAATAATGCAAATACATTTGGCTTAAAATCAAAAAAGAAAGATTAAAAATAAAATAACTTTTTTAAAATTTTTATTAAAGGAGAAAAGATAGAGTAGAATAATGCAATAAACTTGGTTTAAAATATTTCCTCTCATTTTTCGAATGATTTAAAAAGAAAAAAGGAAGATATATTACGCTTCTTCCATTCATTTCTCCCTAACAATGCATAAATATTACTTTATTAAAAACCAACTATAATAGAGAATATCGTTAATCTATTAGGCATTTGTTAACCATTCGTTAAATACTAACTTGATTTGTACATGTATCGTTAAGTTGATTTAAAAACGCATTTGCAACTCAAAACGTTTTATGCTAAGTTCAAAACTAATAAACTTTAAGACGTATGGGAATGAGACACCATTAAGAGTGTTTGTAATGGTTCACGCCACCACACTTGGTAGTGTGACACATCAGTATCACACAATACCAAACAAAAACCATTCAGCAACCACACCATATCTGTAACAATAATCATACAACACATACTTTATTTAACATATAACACTTACAAAAGAAGAATAATGAAAGGGCCCATCATAAATTCATAACTTCCACCTAAAAAAGACTTTGAGGGTGTAATAGCTCCACAGTCCACACCATGTGGTCGATGTCTTAACTTCCACAACACCCACACACTCCTCCATTACAATTGCTCTAAGGTGTCTTTTTTACATATCGCCTCTTTTACCACCATGAACACCCCCTTCTCCATGACAAACTTGAATGAATTTTTGCTTTGGACGTTTTTTAAGGTTTATCCAACTTTAGACACAAATCACCATATAAGTAGTTGTTGATACCTCTTTTGACTACTTATTTGCCACCTTATGGAAGTTCCCCCACCTTTAAAGGTAAAAGAAAGAAATTGTCTAGTGTTGCTTTTCGTGGGTTTTGAGCCCCAATACCTCGATGGTGTATGGGGGATGTTAAGATGTAGGCAAACCTTACATCTACCTAAGTAGAGAGACTGCTTCCATTTACTACCTAAATGGTAAAAAAGATTGAACTCATAATCTCTGTTTCCAAAGGCTAGGGTGTTTACCATTATCTTCAAAGGTACTTACATTCTAAGATTTTTGATGGGATTCTTTTTAAATAATGATACGTCACATGAGGAAAGTCTCCTTTTGGGGATTGTCGACCTTTTTTTAGGTATTTAATATTTTATCTATCTGACTTGCCAAAATATATATTTAGGTTTTAATTAAAATAAAATAAGTATTAAACCTAAAAAAAAAACCAAGAGGTTTTTATTCACTGAAAATCACCGTGCATCAATATATATACTTGTGTTTCCTGGACCATTATCGTGAATCTTCGTGCATTTCTTTCATTACGATTCAATGATCAAAAATTTATCCTATTTGATTTACTTTAATATTTGTTTTACAATAACCAATTTCCATATATGTAATAAAAAACTGAAATATGATGATGAAGAAACTTCAAAGTGCTTATTTCTCTTAAAACATATATTTATATACGATTTTTTAAGCCTAAATTATCTAATTACTATAAACTTTTAATCCTTGCTCTAATACTTTTTTCATTTCTTGACCTTGATTAGTTAATTTCAATCCTGAGTCCAGCAGATCAACAAATTTTATATTAATTATTCATCGCTCATTTTAATTACTTAAAAATATAATAACATTTTCATATCCATTGTTTTTTATTCCATCCATCTATAATAAAAGGGCTCAAAACTAGTTTTTACTTATATACTTTTGCGAAAAAAGTAGAGTTTTCATGCCCAAAAGTAAATGGTGTGGGTATTGGGTGGGGTTTTAGCAAAACATTAAACTGCAGACTATCTGATGATGTTGTTGCACCGGTCCTTAATATTACACAGAAGAAACTTTTTGTATTTCATGGCATCATCTGCAGCTCCAAATTCTCACCACATCCGTAAACGTAAGTAGTACCAATACCAATACTAGAATTATTAATTAATATTATTATTACTATTAATTCCGTAAACCCTAATATAATAAATATTTATTTCTTTCTTTCTGCTCAATAAACCCCTAATTCTTTCTTTTTACCTCAATCATACATTATCTATTTACAGTTACAGAAACAACAATGCAAGACAGCAGGGGTAAAAAAGCTAGGTCAATATCTACTGAAGCAGCTTCTTTTTCACCCTCTTCTTCTTCAATGAAAGAGTCTTTCTCACAATACGCTGAATACCTCAATAAATTCGTACCTTTCTAACCTTTTTTATTTTTATTTTTCATCTGCTTAATTTTTTAAATATATACAGTTCCATGTTATATGCATCCAGCTAGTCATTTTATTTCTTGTTACATTTGTGATACCAATCTTGATTGAAAGCGCCATAGGGGCCGATTTATTAGGGCAAATCGTGTAACATTATAGTTAAAAGGTACATGGAGATTGTATTTGAACTTGCGATTTTCGCTTTATGTTGTATTATCATCTAAAACTAGGCTACCGTTGCGGCGATTAATTGGTTTAAAGTTCCTACATTTTTTAATTTAGGCTTTTAATTGGAGCCTCGTGACTTGGAATAATTTTTTTAGGAGGGACAATTTTACATATTTCTGCCAAATCCTTCTATTATTAAGTACGGCTGGTACCATTTCGATGTGTTCTTCTTTTGAAAGGCAGAGCGAATAAATGGCTAACACCACCAACTTTGGTACGCCCATGTGTAAATGGGTATAGCGTTGCTAAGACCCCCTCACCACATTTGCATGTGGCAGGATTCGAACCCTTGACCACCTAGAAAGAAACCACAAAGTGGAAAACTCCCTAACCACTGGGCTATCACCCCAATGGCTCTTAAATCTATATATACGATTATAATTTCATATGACCTCTAGTATCCGTGACCACGTATAGTAATAATAATAATGACTGTCAACTAGCAGTGTTTCTTAGCGAGGCAGATTTGTTTAACTTAATATTGTTAATGTTTTTGGTGTTTCAAGTATATGTCTGATTATCACTTAACCTTTTTGTTAACTCTTGATGTAATGTGGGTTACACGTAAAGGGAGATATTGGAACTAAGAAACATCGCTTGAGATGAATTTAAAAAGCATAGCGTAGTTAATTATAAGCATTGATCAAGAGAGTGTGGAGCAGTCGTATACAGAGCGAAATACATGTGTATTGTAAGTAGTTGGAACATAGCTAAGACATGATTTTTAATACATTTATATTAATTTGTTTTCATTTGTTATTAATATCTTATGTATATACATGTCTCTTTTTTTTTTCTTAACTCATTACATTTTTCAGCTTATATAACTTTCCATCTACTTTGTACTTATTGTAGAACGACAAGAGGGAACGTCTAGTGAAAGCTAGTCGTGATATTACCATCAATAGCAAAAAGGTTATATTTCAAGTGCACAGGTGATTTACCATTTTTGATACTTGAAGCAATTTTAGTTTCTATTTTCCTTGTTTTTACGTTTCTTATTTAATGTTTATCATCATCAAACAGAATCAGCAAAAACAACAAAGAGGAGGTCTTGGAGAAGGCAGAAAAAGATCTTTCTGCTGTTAAAGATCAGTATATAGCCCGGCTAGTAAATGAATTGCAAGGGAGTGATTATTGGAAGCTAAGGCGTGCATACTCTCCTGGGGTTGCCTCTTTGTTCACTTTTTACCTGATCGGCATTAATAACATTACTAATTTACTTGTTAGTTTATTAACTCCTACACTTTCCAGATACAAGAATATATTGAAGCTGCAACGTTATGTAAGTTTTGCACTACTGGTGCTTTGTTGAATCTTGAAGAGATAAACGCCATCTTGTTACCGCTAAGTGATCCTTCTTTGGAGCCATTTCAAATAAATATCCTTGACTATATATTGGGTGTAAGTTATGTTGCATTGCTATTATCTAACTTGGAGAGTGCTATCTACAAATTAATGATTATTTTTATTTTATTTTTTCGAATGTAATATGTTATTTTTATGGTTTAGCTTGCTGATCTGACTGGAGAGTTGATGAGGTTGGCAATTGGTCGGATATCAGATGGGGAACTTGCATATGCAGAAAAGATATGCAGATTCGTGCGTGAAATTTATAGAGAACTTACACTTGTTGCTCCTAAAATGGATGATAGTTTAGATATGAAAACAAAGATGGATGTCATGCTTCAGAGTGTAATGAAAATAGAAAATGGTATGATTGTATCAAAGAAAACTGATCTGTTGCACCATTTTGTGTATTTGTTAATTGTTATATGTAAAGAATATAAGTTGACGTGAGGGGTTTCTGTAGTATAAGCTATTTGGATGTTATTTAATCATGTTTCTGTTGTCCATAACTCAGAGTTACCTTGTTTCTGCAGCTTGCTACAGTGTTCATGTGAGAGGGTCCGAATATATCCCCCTAATTGGAACAAATGATACAAGCTATGCCTCATTGGGAATGTCCGAGTTTGACTAATGAAGTAATTTTTCATTTTGTGAAATACCCTTTTTTGCTGAATGTGATACAAGATGTCTTGGCCTTACATTGTAATTCGTCTTGTGCAGTTCTATGTGAATCAATCTTTTTGACGAGTCTTGTGCATCTCCATCAAGTTGACTTGTTGTTTTAACAATGGTAAGATCAGAATATGTATTGGGATTTTTTTTGACGAGTTTAGCTCCTTTTTATTACATTGGCAGAAGGGTTGTGTGAGTCGATATTTTTGAGTTCTAAACCATGTAATCTCAGTCCAGCTGTTAATTGCATATTCTGCTACTTTGGTTAATTTCTGCAGTGGTCTTCAGTAGATATGCTAGTGCGTTGTGTTTCTACTGATAATGTTTCATGCTTAGATTATACAACTAGAAATGGCAAGGTGGACGTGTTGGCTGGCTTGATTTACATCTGAAATAGGTTCAGGTTGAAATGGTTTCTTTTAGGGTTAAAAGAAACTGGATTGTGCTGTGTTGAACCAATAGCAGTGTTTTTCTTGTTACCCGAATAAATATAAATAGGTAATACGTTAAATGAATGGTGTATACGAATAGTTATATATATCTCTGAATAAGCAATTTATGGGGTTTTATGCCCTGAAGTAAATTTTGGGTGATTTTTAACCCATTCGACACATCTAACATCTCCTAACTCGTTTGACCAGTTCAGCTAATTCTATGTGAATGAACTGAAAATTGCTATCTGACCTTTGCTGCCAAAATGCAACCTTAACTAGCTAGCAAGGTTGTATTGTCCAGAATGTATTTTTGGGGTACTGCATTGTGCTGATCATTTCCGGAACATTGGCTTTAGTGCCTTGTTGATTGTACACAATTCAATTCTAGGAGCATAGTTTAAGCAAAGTAACAAAGTTGTTTGATGGCTATTTCACAATTCATATGTATGATCTAATCTTTTAATTGTCTAAGAATTTTGTTTTGTTTATAAAGAAATAAACTTCTAATAATCAGTAAATTTGTTTTGACGTCAAAATAATAGAATATGGTGATAAAAATGAAGTGTAGCTCAACTGATCCATAACAGCTGGGTACATAGCAAATAACACAAGGGTTCGGGCTTGAGCCGAACATCCCCTTAGCAACAACCGCCTAGTGGGTCAGGTCTGTCGGGCTTGAGTCGCTGGTTAATAAACTCCTGCAAATAAGTTAATTGGGCTGGCCCAGTATTTTCTTGGTCATTTAAATTTTAATTTTCATTTTTCATATCACTTGTGCCGTTGTGCTTCTTGTTCTATTGTGCTTAATATTCATCTAATAATACTTTTAAGAAATATTTTAAATGTAAATAAAAAATATTTGGATTCATTGATTAGTTTGAATTTTCCTAGAGTTGGTACATGCAACATGGGTCGAAACTGAACAAGTTATATTCTTTATCAATTTGTGTGTCTCAAGTATCTTTACAAATTTGGTTTTCAAGTGTTTTGTTGATGTGCTTATTTCATATTAAGTTCGTGACTTTACACATATAATTTGCCTTCGGTGTTCAGTGTCTACATACTCTTGTTAATTTCTTAAATCTATAGTTTAGTTTCACATTTCAATTTCAGCTTATAATATACGTGCACAACAACGTTGATATGTGATACATTTTAAACCGGTTAAAATTTCATTCATATTACCAGGCTAGCACTATACCAATACTAAAGTAGTTCATACAAGTCAAGGTTATGATCATTGGCAAGATCTTCGTCAACAACGTGGCCACAATAGAGAGTAAGAGGAACTGATCCTAGAAAGAAAATAGATAATTTCATATTTAGTCACTAACTAAATGGGTAGGGTTAACGTGAGAATCACAAATATGGAAAAAACCGTGAGAATCACTAGTTTCTCTCCCTCTTTTTTCATTTTTGTGTGGTTTTTTATTTTTATTTTTTGTTTCTTATTTTCTTTTAACAAAAACTCATTCCAAAAAAAAAAATTAAAAAAAAAAATTTTTTTTTGTAAAAAATTATATGGGTTACATGTTAAGAAAACGTATGGATACGGTACGGGCGTTGCCCTACATCCATTCTAAAGGGGGTGTCACCGGACGCATATGGGAATGGTATGGATTTGATGGGCGGCAATCCAAGAGAAGATGACAGTTGTTACGGTACGGGCTTTGCCCTTAATGTTAAAGGCAAAACCTTTAGAGATGATTTTTCAATGGTTTTCACCATATATGTGGTTCTCCTTTGATCCCTTCACCTAACTTTATATAATAGATATTTGAAAAAGTTATAGTTATGCATGGCCCTCCCAAAATGTGAACTTTGGTTACTCATTATATCGCCTATTTAAACCATTTGCTATGGCTTATTTTCGTCTTAAAGGATTAGATCCCTAATTAAAATGGTTGTTCTAAGCATTAAGCATATCTATATGGTGGTGGGTTGTTGGCCGGCAAATTTAGGGTCAACTGAATAATGATAATACGTGGAAAAAGAAGGGCTACAAAAAATTGGGTTGGAGAAAATGTGGTCATGAAACAATGCACATAGATAACAAGTACATAATGGTACAGACATTAATAGCCTGACCTGTTACATTATTAATCCGTAGTTGTAACTAATTATTAGTCATAAATAAAAAAAAGTCTACTGTCAAGAATCAAAGCCTGCTGTTTGGGCCTTACTTTTTAAGCCATTCCAAAAGAAAAAAAAAAGTCTTTGAAATCCCAAAGGGTGATACATATTTGCCATTACATCTTGAAGCGTACGTTAATGTGGTTATGATCTTGGGTTGTTTAGTGAAACGAAAAAGACGAACATATGCCTTGTACATATGCAATTTTAGGTCTTAATATTTGTTTATTTATTCGGCTAAAGTTAGATGAACAAATATTAACAAGCTCTATTCATGTTCACAATCTAACACTTATTAATATATTGGGTAAAAATTTCAAACTTTCTAATTATTATATCTAATAGTCAATTTTTATTTTGGGGGTTTATTTCTAACCTGTGCCCACAAAGACATATATTAAAATTCATATTAGTAGAAAAATTTAATATGTCATCTAATGCATATTTGTGATTTTCATAATTGAAATTTAAATAAGATAGATTAACATAAAGAATTGAGTTAATTGTAACATGAAAAGTTTGATTGAATATATAAAATAAATATTAATTATGATTTAAGATGTATGGGTCAAATTGTCTTTTTGCATATTCAAATTGAGCAATTTTTTTTAACGAGTTAGAAGTTAACATTTGAAACACGACAGTGACATCAAATTCGGTAATATACGGTGTTCGAACCATGCATGCCTAGGATGAAACCTAGTACTCTCGAACCCCCTCACCCCCCCACCCCACCCCAACATTCCATTCCTGAAAATTTAGAAAGTGAGATTCGAACCCTGATTGAATTTTTTTTCAAAATCTAAGACCTTACTAATGGATCACCAACCCATTAACAAATTAAGTAACTTTTAACTTAAAGAGAAGAAATTTTAATAAGTAGTATAGATTAGATTATTTAGTGGGGATCTACGAGAATGTAGGGTTTGGGAAAAAAGGAAAAATAGAAGGCTCTTAAACGTATTGTAATGGTGGCATGTTGGTGTATTTTGGAAAGTTAAGAACGACCGAAGATTTTCATACGCTAGTGTCGACATCGAGAACATTATGCAGAATACTAAATCGTTGACTTTTCCTATACCGTAGGAAAGAATGAAAACATTAATTGGATCGATTGGTATAGATTAAAGTTATTCTAATTGTTGTATGTAAGTTGGGATTTGTATCATCATTTTAGTGGATACATTTGTAAATGAAGTTAAGTGGTATAGATATATTTCTAACCTTTATTATAAGTTCCATGAAAGTACAATAAACTTCAATTTTAAGCATGCAATAATTAAACACGGATGCAAATCAAATACTCAATGGTTTTGATACTGATAAGTACATGTGATCTTTGGTACGGCTAGCTAGCTATTGCTCTCTTAATGATATCTTCGAAGCAGAATAGTAGGCGTCACTTTGGAGAATTAACAAACTAATCATGGATAAGTGTTACTTTGGAGAATTAACAAACTAATCATGGATAAGTGTTACTTTAGCTAATGCAATATTTCGGATAGCTATCGAACAAAGTACACATAAAAATGACCTTAGCCAAGTTTGAGAAGACGTTTAAAGAAAGTAGTATATATCTAAAAATTTTTATAGGAAAAAAAAAAAGCAAATGTCCAAACTAATTATATTATTTATTATTTATATATATATAATCGAATGGGGTATTGACACGTATGCGAAAGCCATATTCTGGACCCATAACAATATAACATGTAGGATCTCTGTTCCTTGGCGCCAAGTCACGTGAGTGCGGTCGGGTTTTCCCAAAACCCGAAACAGTAATTTATGGGTCTTTTTCAACTGTTCCTCATTTGTTTAATGTATTGGACGGTGTGCGGTCAAAAACCCCCCACATTGACTATCAGTCTATCCATCTATCATAGTATAGCTGGTAAATACTCGATATTAATTTGTTTATTTTAACAACTATAAGTCTACACATCGATCTCATCACTCTACACTCAACAACTTAGGGATAACTGTAAGTTATATAGTAATTAACAAATGTAAATTTGTTTTATAAGAGGGAAATGATTAATCTTTTTAAAAGAGCGATCTAAAAATCATTCTAATTATCAGGGACAAAATTAAAAAAAAGAATTAGTGGATACCACATGTCACTTTCAAATTAAAACTTTACTTATAAAGTTGAGAGCATCTCAATCATTAAATTGAAATTAAAGGTCAAGATTCAAATAATCCAAATCAAATGTTAAGATTCAAAACTCAAATTTGAATTTTGATCTTTGATTTCAATCTAATGGTTGATTTCAAGTAAGTGTGGCAAACTTTTTAATCTTTTTAACTTAGTATTTTATCAAGTCATTCACAAGTCTACAATTCCTTTAAGTTAGGCAAAAACCACAAATTTCACCAAGCAAAACAACATCATTTCAATACTCAGTCCTAATTACTTACATGTCTAATGAAGAATGTCATGTTGAATGTGGAATTTCCATGGGCTTAAACAAGATATACATAAGAATAACTTACTTGAAAGCTGCAAGAGATTTAAAGACAGTCCATAGCAGATAAAAAGAAATAGCAAACGACCACAGTGGGAGTCGAACCCACGACCTTCTGATCCGAAGTCAGACGCGCTAATCCACTGCGCTATGCGGTCATTTCATGTTAGCCCTTTCTTATTATACGATTTAATAAATAAAGTTATGCTGCTCATTCCATATGTTTTTATACCTTAGAAAATTACCGTTGTTGGATGAAACTTTCCATAACAGGCTAAACTACAGGTACTCGCATTATTTTTGATTGAAGAAATGCTTTCATGTAGCATAATATATCTAGTACGTACCAGCTTTTAGGGTGATAACTGATAACTTAAAAGTTTCTTAGATAATTAAAGTCTCGAAACATGCTATGTAATTTACAATCTAACTTTAATTAGAGAGTGTTTGATATTTTGTTTTGAGGTGATGTTATTTAATACTTGAGTAGCACTGGATTGTGCCCCAATATCTAGTAATATAAAACTACAAGATCATCATGTTTTCTTTTAGACAAGAGCACAACTACAAAATCATCATACTACACGTTATGCATCATATAATAACTTTCGTATTTGAATTCGAGTCTGTAATCAAGAAATGTATAATAACACAATCGCTATAAGATTATATATGAATATTTGTATCTCGATTTCTAGGATATCGACAGTTTCCCACTTTTATTCATTTCTTTCACTTTCAATATTGACTTTTTTGAGCAAAGAAATAATCTTGACTAATGAATGCATTATTTCTTAAAACATGGATTTACTAAAGCATGGGTCCATAAGGGACAACCATTCCACATTAGGAAAGGTTGCGACTTGTTCTTACATTTTGTTGATTCTTTTGACAATCCATTTGGGTTTACTTTCCAAAACTAGAAACTGGTCAGGCCTATTGCTAGCTAACAAAAAAACATAAGCAAAAATGGCTAGACAGACAAATTCCAGGATATTAGAAATGTTTTTATATGGTTGATATATATGGTGTTGTTAGTTTGTGCCTACACTTCAAGAGGCAAAATGAAGTGCATATCTAATGGTGGATGAGGTTAATTGGCTGACTTAGCCATTCATTCATATGGCCAAAACAAAACAAAACAATCATTGGTGGAATTCACACACCAACTACCACCCATTGTATTATTAATTTATTTGATTTATGTCTAGAATTGAGTCTATCTTCGTACGGATAAATGGAAAACATGATTCGTAATTAATGGGCTTTTGGTGTGTTGGGAGAAAAAAATTTCTTTTTTTTTTTTTTTTTGTCATTTTGTTTTACAAGTTTTATTAATATCTAAAATACTTTTGTTTAATTTCGTGTATAGTCGTGTACAAATACATTGTCGAAGTATTTTTTTATTCATATATTGGATTTTATTATTAACGAGTACTTTTTCAGTTTCATGATAAACTTTTACAATTACTTTAATTGATTGTATTGAAATAAATGTTAATTCTTAGGTTTTACCCAGTTAAAAATACTCATAAATAGTAAATATGACTAATTTTCTAAAATATATATGGATCAATTTCATAATAGATACTTATTATCATGGATCGAAATATCTCAGTAAGTATGAAAAACACATAATGCTCCCTTATAATAATATATATATATATATATATATATATATATAGGTGAGTTATTTTGAGAATCACTAAAAAAAAAAATACGAGAACCAATCTCAGCCCTCCATTCATCAAGATCAGGAAGGACATGTTTGTCATTATTAAAAAAGTTGTCCAACACTCTCTTTCTTTCCCCTCTTATTAAATCAAAAAATATCTAAATCATTAAAAAACTTTTATCTCACAAACCGTACATCGTTAGACGGAAAAAAAAGCATGGATAGTCTTGAAATTTCGTCCTCTTTCATTAGAGATGCAATTCGATATACTTTTGACGACTTTTTAAATTTTGTTTTTTTTTTTCATCACGTTCATCCTACACATGTGTAAGTACAACCTACACATGTGTAGGAAAGACCTAGAAGTAGTGAGTTGTATAACTTGCCCATGCGTAAGTACAATCTGCCCATGGGTAAGTACAACCTACACATGGGTAAATTACTTATAAAGTTCAAAAAAGATGAGGACGCATTGTAAAACCCTAAATGCTAAACCCTAAAGCTTAATTTCTAATCCGAGGGAGAAGCTACTTTCTAAAAACCCTGGAAAATCTAAACCTTAAATGTTAAACCCTAAAAACCTAAAACGGATGAGGGTTCCCACTCTAGGGTTTAGGGTTTGAAGCCCGAGGGTCGGTTAACCCTCGACCTTCAAACCCTAAACCCTAGAGCGGGTACACGGTACGCTTTAGGGTTTAGGGTTTGAAGTTGTAGGGTGGCTAACCCTACAACTTCAAACCCTAAACCCTAAAATGGGTAAGTACAACTTGCCCATGGGTAAGTACAACTTACACATGTGTAAGATGAACGTGATGGGAAAAAAATGAAATTTAAAAAGTCGTCAAAAGTATATCGAATCGCATCTCTAATGAAAGAGGATGAAATTGTAAGACTACTCATACTTTTCTTTTCGTCTAACGATTTACGGTTTGTGAGATAAAAGTTTTTTAGTGAATTAGATAAAATTATATTAAAGTAAGAGAGAGAAAAAAAAGGAGCTGACGAAAATACCTTCTAGTGTTGAGAGGAGTTTTTTTATTTTTAATCTTGTCCATCCATTTTCTTTGATCCAAGGGTGTAGAGGAGTTCTTGAGTTCTTTTTTTTAGGAGTTCTCAAATAATCCCTCCTTTATATATATATATATATATATATATTTTAAAGTTAGTTTCAATTCCGACGTGTATAACTATGTCTGGTGTAAAGCTTAAAAAACCAAAATAATTAAAAACATCAATAATAATGATAATAATAATAATAAAAGAAGCTAGACGTAGTAAAGTGGTTAAGACTGCTTATTTTTCTAGTATTTAATTAATTACTATTGGTTATTTTTTTTAAAAGCAGATAAGAAATAATAATACTCTTCAAAATGTTCAAAAGTTGTTTATCGTTCAATTTAGTAGAAATAAACATTTCCTATAAGTAGTTACATAATACACCATAAATAAATATCCATCTTAGATATATCTTTTAAGGGTTTTGATAATAACAATTTTTAAGAATATCAATATAAATTATTTATATAAGTTTTAGTTTTTATAAATGTAATAACTTACTAATAACAATAAAAAAAAAAAAAATTAAAGTTGTTATTACCATTTTTCATTTTTGAGTTTTGTTAATGACAGTCCTAAGGGCTGTTAGTATTAATTAATTTGATGCATTAAAATTTATACTTTATTTAGCGAAAATTTAGGAGGCGGTTATTGATATATAAAATACTACTTTTTATGCATGTAATGAGCTGTTGATGACAACCCTTAGAAGCTATCATTATCATTTTCCTTTCATTTTTTAAAAACAAAAACATTTACACATTGAAAAACAATCCCAATCATCTGAGAGTGGAAGAGGGGAAACATGTGCGAGAGACAAAAGGGGCCGCGGTAACCGCAAAGACATGCGCATATGTGGCCGCACCCGATATTTGACCCCCCACTCCCCTCACACTATGCGGGGCTCTAAATTTCACACTTTGCAAATTTAATACTTTATACTTTTACAAACACGTCCATCCGACTTTCGTTTTCTTGTGATTTAGATACCGATAACGTGTATATTGTGTAATGTTTATTCATATGACATTACCAAATATAGGATCAAATCGTATCCAGCCATATTCATTAGTCAAATAAGATTTCATTTTGAGGTATTTAATGCTGATAAAATGAATAACCAATAAGCTTATATATATATCTATCTATATCTATATATTTAATAAAACAGTAGTTATCCTAGCATTCTAAAGCCATTTAACTCATCTTAAAACTATCCTTATACTTTGCCACATAAGATTTTTTTTTATGTGTCATCTCCATGAATTTTTCCATTTAATATATACTACATTCATTTTTCGTTACAATATGAATAAAATAAAATAACAATATATTAAATAAAATAGTCTAACTTTTTATTTGTTTCCAAATAAATAATTGGTAGCACTTTTTTTCAATATATAAGTTTGTTAATTACTAACCTATAAATACGTCTATATCAATATGTGTTTTGTACGAAGTGTCTAAGTCAGTATATCAAGTTTATTTCACAAAATTGTTATTGCTAAATGTATGTATGTATTCTAATATTTTGTTTTTCCACTCATTAATGTAGTGGATCTGATATTAAGAAAATTTTGAATATTAGATTTTTAAATACTTTCAATTAATTTTATATAATTTTTTATTTAAATGTTGCTTATTAGAAATCTTATTAATTAAATACTAAAAGTTTTGAAAATATAATTCAGGAAACCGTGCATCGCACGGGGCAAAAATCCTAGTATATATATATATGTTTAATGTATCCTCAACTTTGATTGTCGGATATGAATCCATACTCAATAGTCAACATAATCACATTTAATCTATATCACTATATAAAACATCAATTCATTTCCTATTTTCTCAAAATACAAGATTAATGTACCTAAGATACCTTCACCATTCAATACAATTACAAGATTTACTAAAAATACACCTAATAAAATAGTTTACAATATTTATCTCCCGACTTCTAATATAACTAAACTATCTTCTTTTATACAAATTATCTTTATATAAAAAAAACCCTACACTATTCGCCACTCACTGCCGATACCGACATCATCTTCGAATTGCGCAGACATTAATCTCAATATTAATAAGTAATCACACGCTTCTGTAACATTCACTAACCCAATTCAAATAAAGATTAGATTGGTAGCATGAGATTTGTTAATCAACATATTGTACAAGACTACAAGTATCACAACATGTTTAACTACCACATTTAATTACGCACGGTTTTTATTAACCTACCACATTTAAACATGTACAAATATGTTATATTTGTACAGTATGATAACTTAATAAAAGTTACGGTACCAAACTCATTCCTTCAAGTGAAAAATGTAGTTATAAACTTATAATCATATGTTATTATGGATAGTTAAACATCAACCTCTAATCACAGCAAATAAACGTAAAAACTTCTAAATACATGTCAATTAAGTTGTAATCACAAGTAATTAAATATGATCATATATGAATTAACATTGATCAATCAATAATCATATATAAATTTTAGATTTCAACCTATCCTCACATTGGGATGTTATAATGCAATTTTTTTAATAAATTAATCGTGACGATGTACAAATATCATTACTCTATTTATATTTATACGGTAATTTTTGGCTTAACGATATGTGTATTCATATATCCAATTTCAATTTAAGAATAAACTCATACTGGGAAAACCTATTTGTATTCTTGAAAGTATTTTGCTCACATAAGAGTCTCCATACTTCAAATTCTCTATTGATATTTGGTTATAATTAGATGACCCGTTTACGTTAATGGAATACATCCATTAACTATTTTTGAAATATTTTTTCCAAATAATCTGCATGAAAGCATTTCATATATTATATTAGTATTAAGATTTGTTAAATAGAAAAACTTAGAGCCATGTTTAACAAATTCTTAGGACCTATGTTTAACAAACTCTTATTATTACTAAACGAGTAAAATATTATAAAGGTTTTTTAATTTGTTGATTATCTTAAACATGTTCTAAAACATTACACGGAGTAACAAATCAAAACAAAATGTTGCCAAATGTTCATCTTACAAGACCAAGATACGTGCTCTACGTTTGGACCTGTCGTTCCAATCGGGTTGTAGTTAGGTAACTGCTCCCTACCATTTTCAGCTTTTGTTCTTTGCTTTTTTAAGAACATGTAAGATGAAATGAATTAACTTGCTTGATGGTGTTTACCTTGTTAGTTTACCAAATACTATTTAGTTTATTGATACCTTATGACCAATAATAGCTTTTTTTTCCCCTCAAAACAAATAGCAAAAACATTAATGTATAAAAAAGTTTTAAAATAGTCCATTGTCTTTCATCTCTACTTCTCTACTATTTTATAAAAATTATAACACTCCATCTCTTAACAATTTTTAACACTCTTTCTCATAAAAATGTCTCATGCAAAATGACTATTCCACCCTTAATGAATTAATTATTTCTCTTTTCTTATTGGTTAATTTAAACATATCCACTTAAAATACTTATAATACCCTTAATAAAATTATTTACAACATAAACTCGTCAACTCCTAAAATAACTACACTAATTTTTTTACATTAACTATTTTTAAAAATAATAACCACATCGCTACCACCGCCGCCAACACCATACCGCTGTTACCACCACCATCACATTGCGCGGGTAAAATGCTAGTTTAGACATATATATATATATATATATAATAGCCGATTTTATTTATGAAAATGTTAAAATTACTCTATGCAATTTGACTATAATATCCTTACTCTTTTCCTACATCATCATCTTCTTTATTCACTAATTTAATTATCTCCACTAATATATCTAAATTCCATTAATGTTATAAATTACATCACTAGTTGCTCAAGTTTCAAAATAATTACACTAACCACTTTATTAATTACGTTTACATTAATAACCTACATTATTCGTCGTCACCAGTTACGACACCACCCGTCACTAACACATTACCATCACCGTCAATTGCGCGGGTACCATGTTAGTATAAATTAAAATATAATCATAATCATTTACTTTTAAAGATCGCAAAACAATAAATCAACGTGAACATTTAAATATACATTAATCTATAACATATATTCAAACTTTCAAAGAAAAAAGTATTCCTCATAAATTATTCATACTAATGTTTATATCATAGATGCGACAAAAACTAATTATTGTTTATATGATTTTTTATGAATTAACCAATAATTATACTAACCATGAAAGCTTAATACAACCCATATGTGACATGGGTCAAAATCTAGTGAGTATATCAATATAACTTTTTATCAATTTTCCAATTGGTTGATTATTAGACCAATGTAAAAGGTTAAATCTTCGAAAACCCAAAAAATTAATTAAAATGTAAAAAAACTAACAGATTACAGTCCTTTCAACAGGGTCGACCCTAAGGAACTATGGGCCTTGGCTGAGCCGAAAGAAAAAGGTCCTAGGCTAGGAGTGATGAATTTGATCACCCAATGACGTAAAAACAAATATACATGCATACGTAACATCTTAATCACTCAAACAAAATGCTTATAGTATTAAAAGTAGTGATATCGTATATATATATATATATATATAACATATAATAATAATAATGTGTATATCAAATTTACATATATATAATTTAAAAAAACGAGGCCCTTAAAAGAAGGGTCCTGTACGATCGCCCACTTCATCCTATGCCTTAGCCCTCATGCTGTTCAGAGTGCTAATTAAAATATACCGAGTAAAATTACTCATGTGTATTTTTTAAAATGTTAAATAGACATGCTCTATAAAATCATAATATAATTAATTAATAAAAAAATGTTGCCAATTGTTGAACTGAAATATAAGACCATGGTACGATCGAATTGTCGTTCAATCGGGTTATTATTAGGTAATTGTTCCCTACCCTTTTCAAGTTGTGCCTTTTTGGAGAATACGACGCAAGATGAGATGAGAAAAAACGTGTTTTGAAGGTGTTTACCTTGTTGCCAAATGCTTGTTAGTTTATAGATGTTTTTTAATGTAACTGGAAGGTATGTATTTTGTCTTATTTACAAAACAAAGATTGTAAACGTACTTTCGAGTTTAAATTTTATTGACCACACGATATGAACGCATAAAATTTTGTTGTATACAAAATATCCCTCGAAGTGATACAATAAGTTTCTGCTTGTTAACCACATTCTTTAGGTCTATCGTTAGCAAATGCTTTCAAAAACATTATTACCAAACTAACTCGAAAGAGTCAAAACTAACAATATGCTATTAACCAAAAAGTTATGGGTTTAAATTTTGTAATATACTACTGTAACTGTGTAACATATATATAAATTATTATATTATATATGGTATTTATATCTATATCTTTCAAAAAGAAAAATAAAGCTATTAATTGAAAGATTAATTTTAAACTTACATATATAAATCCGAAGGAAAATGATCTATCATCCTAATTTATCCTCTTAAAAATTATCCTAATAATATGATCATGTCACATGGTGCAATCAAATAATGAAATTACGAGAGTGAATTAGTGAATTACACTTATTAGAAGGATGAGTTAAAATGATTAATCATTTCCCAAATCTGAATTGAAGACTTATATAAGGCATACACGGATACATATGAGTTTTTTTTTTTTTTTTTTCATTTTTTTGAACAGGAGTCATAGACAATCTATTTAGTGTTAAAATAATAAATCATTTGATTAAACTTATTTGAATATATAGACATCTATACCATCTAATAAAATTTATCCTTAAATTTTTTGCCTTTGAAAACCAAAAATATCTTTCTTCTTTATTCACTAATTTAAACATCTTCATCTAATATACCTACAATATCTTAATGAAATAATTTACAGTATAGATCATCCAACACTTAAAATAACTATAATATCATCTTTAACATTAATTGCTTTTACATTCACCACCATCGTCGCCCACATCACCGTCCCCAGTACCGCCGCCACCACCGTCACCACTCACCACCACCTCCGCCGCATTGTGCGGACACAATTCTAGTACAAAAGAATGTTCGTATTATCACCACTCACTTCTTGCTATTTATCTATCATTTTTTTTAAATCTTTTTTGATTAATAAAATATTAACCTTTCAAAAACAAAATTAATAAAATATTTACTTTTGACAGACAGTTTGTAAAGTAGTAAAGTCTTCCTCTCTCCACACACTTTGGAGATTATTACAGCCATTTACCAAACCACGTTCTTTGGTACTAGAAAAGTAAAACTAATGTCTACTTAGCGCATTTTAGCAATTCCACAATATACTCGCTATCATGCTCATATTAAACGTTAAAATGCGCCTGCCCCTTCCTTTTTAAAGTAACCCCTGTAGGCCTGAATTTTTAAAAACAGCCAGTTGTATTTGCGTTTAGCACGTTCATGTTCATGTGTTTAAAGAAACCAACACAAAGTTAGTACTACTAATTTACAATCCTTTTAAAAGAAACAATCACACACACACACAAAGAGAGAAAATACTTAAAATCCAAGAAAACAAGACTGACCCAAATCAAAGTTTCTTTAGATTTTCGTTTCAAATGGGTATGTTTTTATCTCTACATCTTTCATGTTTTTAATTTTTACTTTTGTCCGTGTGCATCATGTCATTTCATGTTGCAAATATTTTTGCAAGGTGTGTTAGAAGAGTAGTAATATATTTGTTTTTTTGTTGTAACTTGAATTCTTGATCATTTAATTTAATTCTGCCTATTTTTGTTTGTTAGTTTTTAACTTTATATATATATATATATATATACAGAAACCATAAGTAGGACTTATTCTCGAAACATGGAAGAAGAATATGAGAAATTTATTCGTCGAATGAACCCACCTCGAGTTGTTATCGATAACGAATCCTGTAAAAGTGCTACCATCATTCAGGTTTATATATCTTCACTACACAGCTCCTTTTTTTTATTACCTGACTTGCGAGATTTGAACAATAAGATCACCAGGTTCATAAGTTGATAAAAATGAGCTTATTGGTTCATCAAAATTTCAACCAGCCCATAAAATAAGCTATAATTGGACTATTCTGTCTAAATTGGACTGCTGTTGAGCTGGAATTCTTGACACCTAACTTTTTCATGATTTGGGCTGTTTTTTATTTTCTTGCAATTTTATTGTGCATTTATAAGTAACTAATTAGTTAATGTAACAAACATGTACTAATAATTAATTTGAAAATATAGGTAGACAGTGCTAACAAACATGGCATACTTTTGGAAGTGGTGCAAGTGCTCACTGATCTCAACTTCATTGTTACAAAAGCTTATATCAGTTCTGATGGAGGCTGGTTCATGGATGGTACAATGATCCCCATCCTCTCATGTATATATATATATATCTATACTCCCTTAATAAGCAAACTACCCCACCCCTCTTTTAACACCTCTACCTTTAAAATGTCTTTTATGCCCTCCTAATTTACACTGCCCTATTTTTTCTCCATCACGCTCATTACACACACATACGTTCATCCGATTTTCTCTCCCTCCCCCCTTCTCTGATTTTCTCCCACCATAAACACCATCCACCACCGCCCCAAATACCACCATCCACCGCCGCAATCCACCTTCTATGTACGCTATCCCCCCATAAACACCATCCACCACCGCCCCAAAAACCACCATTAAACCACCATCCACCGCCGCCGGCTTATTTTTTTTTTTCTTTTTCATCGCCGCCGCCCCACAAACCACCGGCGTTTTTTTCTTATTTCCCGCTGCATCGCGCGGGTACAACGCTAGTATATATATATATATAAAATGTATACATTAGTTTAGTACTAAATATTCAATGATGATATATTATTATTTTGGGACAGTATTCAATGTGACTGATTCAGAAGGGAACAAAATAACAGATGAAGAAATCTTGAATTACATTCAAAAGGTAAAGATTCTTTTCCTATGTTTGATTCACAAAAGGTTTTTATCCTAAATGTCTTCTTGTATATATCTATCTATATATGCTATATATATGTATAGATGACTTGTACAACACAACTTCTATATATACATGGTCCAAAAAAGCAATACTAACAATATGACATTTTGTGTTAATTTGGTCTCTCAGGTTCTTGGGTCCGAAACTAGCTTCACAACATCTATGAAGTCCATTGGGGTCGCATCCTCAATGGACCGAACAGTTATTGAGTTAATAGGAACCGACAGACCCGGATTACTATCTGAGGTGTGCGCGGTTCTTACACATTTAAAATGTAACGTTATAAATGCTGAGGTGTGGACGCATAACACACGGGCAGCATTTATAGTCCAAGTGACCGATGATGAGTCAGGGTTAGCCGTTATTGAACCCGAGAGGCTATCTATTATAAAACAAATGCTTTCCAATGTTTTAGAAGGTAGTAACAAAGCACGAGAGGCTAAGACCGTGGTCTCAAATGGGGTAACCCACACCGAGAGACGGTTGCACCAAATGATGCTTGAGGACCGTGATTTTGAAGGGGAGAGTAGTTTTAGTAGTTTAGCCCAAACAGAACGGCCCGATGTGAATGTGGTTAATTGGTATGATAAAGATTGTTCGGTTGTCACTATTAGGTGCAAAGATAGGCCTAAACTATTGTTTGATACCATTTGCACTCTGACGGATATGGAATATGTCGTTTTTCATGGGAATGTAGATGCCGATGGGACTAAAGCTTACCAGGTATGCTAACTTTTCGTCTTTTTTTTTTTTTTATTGATTATACTTTATATTAACACGCTCATAATGTGTTTTTCGTGTTTATAGGAATATTGTATTAGGCATGTAGACGGATCACCTGTGAAATCAGAAGCCGAGAGGGAAAGAATGGTCCAGTGTATCGAAGCTGCCATTGAAAGAAGAGTATCTGAGGTAAAACAGAATAACTTTTTATTATTATTATTATTATTTTTTGTATTATAGAAAAGATGGTAATGTTAATGATAATATTAGTAGAGACTAACTATGACTTGTTTTATGAAGGGCTTAAAGCTAGAACTATGTACAACGGACAGAATTGGGCTTTTATCTGACGTGACACGTATATTTCGTGAGAATAGCCTTACAGTCACCAGAGCTGAGGTGGCAACACGGGGCGGTAAAGCTGTAAATACGTTTTATGTTCGTGATGCCTCGGGTTGTCTGGTTGACTCCAAAATCATCGATTCAATAAGGAAAGAAATCGGGCAAACAATACTTAAAGTAAAATACAACCCTGAAGACTTGAACCAAAGTCCTCAACAATCTCCCACTAGGTTCCTCTTTGGTGGTCTCTTCAAGTCTAAATCTTTTTGCAACTTTGGTCTGGTTAGATCCTACCCTTAAAGTATATGTTGAAAGCGTGTTTGTACTACTTGTTTAAGCCTAGATTCACGCTTAGTTACACATATGTATGTCGGCATGATGCAAAATAATGTTTTGCATTACGCATAGCTTATATTAGAGATAAAAACACAAAAAGTCCCATGTAAATTCGTCGCCTTTTCTTTAATTCTTTTTTATGACCCAACTAGCTGTTGGATCATAGTCTCTCAGCTCATGGAACTTATGTTAAATCTGTCTAACCTTAGCTGAAAATTGTATGTAAATATCATCAGGGTTCAACTTATTATATATTTCTTCTTTGTGTTGAACAAGTGGTTTGTTCTTGATTAACTTCTAGTTATGGCTTGAATAAAAGTCTATGTGTTTACATTGCAATATTGAATTTTGATGTGCCTTTTCCATCTTTATCAAGAAAAACTAGAATTAAAAGTTGATTTGAAGTTGAAAATGTCCAAGTCAAATTGAGAAACATGAATAAGTTGGTAGAGACTATGCAAATATTTGGAAGTTTCATTCATATGGTTAGATTTGAACCAGCAACATTGACCCAACTAATCTAATGTGACACATGCATATGTACCTTGTACTGAACAATGTAACAAAGCTGCTACATTTCAGATTCAAGAAAAAAAAACATAGGTTTTTAATTGTTTAAACCATCACCTATTGGGGAGCAGTTTAGAATTAGGAATTGTTGGTATTGAAAAAGATTGACCAATATCAAAAGAAAGCAAGAATCTTTTGACAAGAAAAGTAGTCTTTGATTGAATATTCAAAGATGATATCAAATCCACATAGACTTAATTTCAAAGAAAATAATAGACCTTTGTTGGTTTCATACTTCCATATTGGTCACGACCATGTTAATTAGTATTTTGACCCTCTACTTTTTGCGGCGAGGGTTGCTGCAAAAAACCGGTCGCTGCAAAAAACCTAAACACGCCAGCTTTTCACTAACCACGCGTTTAAATGTTTGACCGGTGTAAATACACTTATTGCAGCGAGGGTCGCTGCAATAAGTTAATCGGGACCCATTTTCGGAATAAAAACTGTCCACCCATCCATTTCATCATTTTCATCCGCCTTTTCATCTAAGATTTCAACCAAACCCATCCACCAAAACGCCTCCGGCTACTAACAATCCGGCCACCACGACACCACCAAAACACCTCATATTTTAACAATCCAGTCCCCTTGTTGTAACAATCCGGCCACCATGAAGTTTCGGGATCATCACCCCCGCCAGCCACCACTACCAGCCACCGCCAGCCACCACCGTCGGTCCCCTTTTACAGGGAAGTAGTATTAGTAGCGACATCTGGACTTTTAGGAGCCCACTATTTCCTGGCCGCCGTTTGATTTTCCGGCTATCCTCCCCCAAATTCCGGCCGCCGTTTGATTTTCCGGTCGTCCGGCCATCTCAACTTCTGGTATGTATTTTCCGCTTTTTGATTTTTATTATATGTGTTTTTGATAGTTAATTGATTATATTGGTATGTTAGTATAGTTTTTGTATACATATTATTTTTGTTAGGATTATTAGTTTACTTTAGGATTTTAATAGGTTTGTTAGTATAGTTAGTTTAGTTTTGTTGATAATTTAGTGATTTGTATTACAATGTTTAGTGATTTGTTAAGAGCCCACTAATTTGTTAGTTTTGTTAGGATTATTAGTTTACTTTAGGATTTTAATAGGTTTGTTAGTATAGTTAGTTTAGTTTGGTTGATAATTTAGTGATTTGTTAGGAGCCCACTAATTTGTTTTGTTAATGATTTGTTAGAATATTTAGTCATTAGTGTTAGGTGTTTTAGTGTTTGGTTAGAATATATTCTTAGATGAAAAATTACGTAGATTAAAATTTGTTAAAAAAATGATTAAAATAAATAGCCAAGATTATGCTAAAAATATATGTATCAAACTAAATAGCCAAGATTCTGTAAAAAAATTGATTAAAAAGAAACTACTTAAAACGTATAAAAAATTAGTTTAACAAAAATATAGAAAAAACTATATATAAAAATTAAGTTAAAAAATATGACGTGTAAAAATTTTAGTTAGTTAAAAATATATTCTAGAACTAAATAGCCAAGATTATGTAAAAAAATTGATTAAAATAAACTACTTAAGACGTATATAAAAGATTATAAAAAATTGATTAAAATTAAAAGTATAAAAGTCAACATATATTGTATAAACGAAGTTCAAAAAATTATTATAAAGTTAAAAAGATATATATAAAAGTAATAAAAAAAATAAGTTATAAAGTTAACTAAACATTTGCATAAAAAGTATATACAAAAAATATAATTGAAAAGATATATATAAAAGTAATAAAAAAAAAGTTACATTGAATAAAATATTTGATAATTTTGGATCTTTCTTAACCTTGATCATTTTGTTATATGTATATGTGATAATTTTGTTATATGTGATAATTTTGGATCTTTTCTTAAACCTTCATTTTGTTACGTTGAGTAAAATTTGTGATAATTTTGTTATATGATTTGTATTTTGCAAAAAATGTATAATATGATTTGTATTTTGCAGTATAAATGGCTACTTACCATGGCGGTGATGGTGGTAATGAAGACCCGCGTAAACCATGGTGGAGGATAACATGGGGCTGCAAAGGCAGCGGCGGTAAGGAAAATGGTTGTTTATAGTTCATATTTTAATTTAATATATTTTTACTAATTTGTTTTTTTAATTTTTGGTAGCCCCAAAAAAGGGAAAGGGGGGGGGGGGCTGTCAAAACTTAAATCTCGAGGCCGAGTTCGCCAAAAGAGGTCGTCTGTCGATTGACTTTCACCCGCAAAACGTGGCAGGCGATCGGCCCAAACTATAGCATGTACAAGAGCCTCATTGACACACTGGTCCGCTACATCCCTCAGACCTACGACTATTGGGACCATGTGTCTGCCAAAAGAAATGAGTTTATCATCCCGACATTAAATGTAAAATATTTATAATTTTTAATTTCTTCTTTGATGTTTGTATAAATTTTTAATTTCGTTAACTATTACTTTTATAAATTGCAGACGAGGTTCAAATTGGACCACTTCATTCATATTCCTAACCCCGAGGATCCTATCAAGTAGGGATTCAAATAGTGTATTGATAGGGACTGCTCAGATCAGTATCGGCTCCGAAAGAGCCAGTTTAAGAGAGCCCGCTTTTCCAAAAAGGGGGGGCCTGAAAGCAGTTCCCCAGTTGGAACAAGCTGTTCCTCAGAGGGTATGTCGCAGGAGGACTGGAGAGCTTTGTTGAGGTACTACCAGAGGGAGGACCGGGTCAAGAAGTCGGAGACAAACAGCACGAACAGGGGCAAGTAAGTTCTTGCGGAGACCCATGGTCGTAAGTCTTACTCTCAGTACGTCCACTAGGAGAAGGTTAGTTATGAAATATATAAGTATTAAATATATATATACTTGTGTTTAAAAGTATAAGTTAAAGAATGTATATTCTTATGATAAATTGAAGTGTTTACAGGTTGAAAATAACCAGGACGTGGACTTGGTGGATTTGTTCGAGATTAAGCACAAGAAGAAGAAGGATAAAAAGTGGGAACACCCCATGACCGAAGAAATACATGTAAGTGTCTCTCTTTAAGGTTTTTTATTTTTTAGTAATAAATGTAATCAACTTATGTATAATGTAACGTTTTTTATAGGCTCAGCTCAAGAAGAAGAAAGAGGAGGTTGAACAGGACCCCGTTCCAACACCACAGCCTGCCATTGTCATGGAGGTGCGGGGACCCTGGGCGGGGCATCATCGAGGCATAGGGCGGGTCATCAGGCAGATGGGTACCCAGGCATATGACTATACGCATCTTACAGAGGGACAGGGTGCCCAGCCTTATCAGTCAGGGCCTAGCCAGTCTCATCAGGCACAGCCTACCCACGGGACTAGCCAGGCACGTCCAGAATTCGACTTGAACAATGACCTACCTCAGACTAGCAATTCCTCCTTATTTGAGGAATTATTTAACTATGCTAGTTATGCACAAACTTCTTTTCCTCCTCAGCCGGCCCAACAGTTGCCCACAGCCCCTCAATTCTCAACCGGATCGTATCATGTCAACTTGGATGATGATGATGATGATGAGGTCGATGATGCTCATCATTAGTATTTTGTGGTTATGAACAATATATTTTGTGTCGTATGAATTATGTTTGTGGTGTATATGTATTTATCTTTTCGGATGTGTTGATGATGATGTTCATAATAACAAAAAAAACGTAAAAAAAAATGTCTCAACTATATAAATAAATAATAACAAAAACAGCAAATATAGCTATAGAATACGTCAATTATTATTAGTAATCATGATAACAAATATAAGTAAAAAAATACATCAACTATATCTAGTAATTATAATAACTATTATTACAGACGTTAAAGAATTACAAACCAATAATTATACAATATAAGTAAACTATTTGTCTATGGCATGCGTAAAAATGCTTCCATTTCCTTTCCCCTTTTAATGATGGCATGCTAAATTTGTCTATGTTCCTCCATATGTGAACTTTACACAGTAAATGGTATGCTTCCAGCATAACGGATTTGCATGCTTTCATTAGCGCCAGATCCCCGTCCGTGAGTACCACGCACACAATAAACCCTTCACCTAATGTCGACTTCAAACACTCCAACACCTATCTGTAATTATGCTTTTGTTCGCTTATGATAAACGCATACTAAAGGTCCTGTTTGTTGGAGTGACACCGACGATCTCGACCAACGGCATGTTGTACAAATTGGTTTTGTACGTGGCGTCTATTTGGATAACATAAGGAAATGCACGCCACAACTTAAATGATGTCGGATGTATAAAAAACAGATTCTCCAACTAGGGATGGCAAAAAGACCCGTACCCGATGGGGAAAACCGAAACCCGATATTTTTGGGCCGGGTTCGGGTCTGCGGGTCTAGGGGCGGTTATGGGGATGATATTATTTTTTTTCAGGTCCGGGTCCGGGTTTGGTATTAGATTTAAACCCGCATACCCGACCCGTATACCCGAAACCCGCCCCAAACCCATGTACCTGGCCCATATATATAAATATTTCTATTTCTAATTTGTATTTAAAGGAATGTAATGTCAACTCAGTTAACGTATTCGTGAGTAATAATCACAGTATAGTATGGAATGTATTCATTCTTCATTTTATCAGATTAATAATCGTGAATGGAAGTTCGCTACTTTGCCTATAGAAGTTTTTAATACATTGTAGTATTGTATATTGTTATATTGGTATTCTGAACTTACAATCTTAAATATACATTTGATATTTTTATCATGTACGTCATGGTTCAAACAACAATAAATATATTAACGGATCCCCGATTACCCTTGGGGAAACCTGTTACCCGACAGTTAGTATATAAATGGGGACCAGTCGGGTCCGGGTCCGGGTCCGGGTATGGGACGAGGATTTTTAATCGGGTCCGGGTCCGGGATTACATATACCCGGACCATACCCGGCCCGTTGCCATCCCTATCTCCAACCGACCAGATACACTGTTTGTTATACGATAATACAAGTAATTATGCTCCTTAAGCAAACTGAACATAACCTGTGTCGGTTGAACAATATGGCGTACGTATGTCGTTTCAGATACTCTATCATATTAAATAAATAAAAAGATATGTAAATTTGATATAATAAACCTGCATTGGAGTGTTCCCATGTTTTTCGGCCGCCTTCTTCCGCATAGCTTTTTGGAAATTGTAAATGTCTTCGCTGCGGGTCAAGTTTCCTGGAAATCTTTCTTTCAATAGATTTAACATCTTACGGGGCGTAGTACCGCGATGATATTCATCTTCCAGAAATGATCTCTCATCTTGAGTCAACCTTCTTGCGTACGCGTAACCCTCCAGATTCTCAGCTGGATAGTGATTATGTGTGTCGTCTATAACAGTTTCCCTCAAACCATCATCAGTCAAACGACCGATTAATCTAAAGGGGCACTGACATTTAAGTGTCTTTTTAACGAGCCCGCTTATCCTATCATCCATTTTCCCAGAAAGATTACCGACTATCGTCACTTTATTTTTTACACCAGCTAAGTTGGAATTTATTCGTCGTTTGATTAACACATAACCAAGCTGAAATGCTGTACTTTTGGCCCAGTTGAACAATTTTTCGTGTGAATCGAACACCTAAATAAGTTTTTTTTATTTAAATTATCATTAAATTGTATACTTATAAATATCTAACATTTTAAATATGCAATAAATTTAACAACGAAACACAAATTAAATGGTACTAAAAAAATTGTTTAATGATATTTGGTATAAAAAGTAAAGTGATTTCTTTTAATGCAAGTATTCTTTATATTAATTGGGAAGGTAAGTGATTCTAAAAGTTAACAATGATACCTGATCGGTGTGAAAAACCCTAGCGTCGTAGTCAAAATGAGGGTTCGCTAGGTTCTTCCAAGTGAAACTCAAAACCTTCCGCACCTGATTCGCCCCATATACTTTCAAAATCCATCTGAAATATATATACATATACATAAACAGTATGAAAAATTCAATGCTTAAATTTTTATAAAGATTACAAACGAACCTTTATAACTAGTATATATATATACTTACTATATTTAAACATATATATATATACACCTATATATATTGAAAATCTATATATATTGAAAATCTAATAAACATGAACATATATATCTATAAACATGAACATATATATATATATATATATATATTGAAAGTCTATAGAGAACATACCTGATTGGTGAAACGAAAACGAAATTATATGAAAATGACGCTATGCGAGTTTACATATATAGAACTGTCCGTACACTGTGGACTTGATGGTCCACAGTGTACGGGTATGTACGAAGGAGTTTTTGCAGCGAGGGTCGCTCCAATAAATCTGGTCAAGTTACCAAAATAGTGGTTGGGTCACAAGACACCTTTTCATATTAGAAAATCGTCCTCATTCAAAATTTAATACTATGATATTATCATTTGGAGTACTATGATATATCAGATCAAATGATCAATTAAATTTGGGTTATGTGGAAAAGGGTACATCTGTCATTTAATTTGGTATGAATGGTTTTAATATGTTATTTTTTCATTGATTTGATTGGAGTAAAGATAAATAGTCTAATGTTTTGGAAGGTATATCCGCACTGGTGTAGAACTTTCTAAGTCGAGCCAAATACTCGTTATAAGGTAAGGCGTTGAGTTGACCCGAATTGGTTAATTACTCTCGAGTATCTTCGCCTTGACGCTTTGACCCCCTTAGTACTTTCCGTATAGACCTGATCGAATACTCCCAACTCCTTTTACTTGTGGGCCTAACGAATTTTACAACCTTGTATATTGATAATATTGAAATTTGAAAGGATATGTATATAATTTAAAAATGTTAGAAGGATATGCATGAGATTTTATTTTATTCCTATGATCCTATAGATACAGTAAGATACATTGAATTATAACACTGTCTAGACTATCATCATCGTACATATAAAGCTATTCTAGGAAAATGTCTCAGTGATAGGTACTATGACAGACAAGCTTTTACTCTATTATACCGTAACATACATGATGCATGTGTTAAATTTGTATTGGACGGGCCACTATTGCTATTTCCAAACTAACCACAAAGAATTTCCATGCATCTGCACTGTCTTTCTATGCTGATATGCAAACATGTTTCACTCAAGCCAACAAGAATATATAATCAAGAACACACCTTTTATCAAAATAAGTTTATAACCAAAAAAAAAAAAATCGATATCATTATGCTGACAATCGACATTTACAAACAGCTTGGATACATTGTTACTTGAAAAGGTTAAACCCGAAATCACGTAATAATGATGATACCTTGATACAATGAATAAAATACAAAAATGATAAACCCCATAGATAGTTAAAACCTGGTCAGCAGACAGCAATGGTGGTATTGCTAATTTGCTATATGCATAGGCAAAATAGTTTTGAAGGCAAAGAGTTACACGAGAACGGTCACATGGATAATCTATTTAGAACGTGCAGAACGGAGTTAAAAAGACTTGTCATTACCAGGTTTGAGTAATGTAGACAAATTAAAAAACATAATCGGTTAATTTACTTTTAATCTCAAATGAAAGCAAACCCACAACCTATTAATACGTTAATAATGTAAGAACACATTGTCATTATTAAAACCCATAAGATTTATTTGAGAGTTTACATGATTTAAATAACTGATGTTCAGGTCAGATGTAATTTGCCAGCCACATATTGCGGATTCACGATATTTCATGGAGTTTGTTATGTTCTTCTTTGGGTAGCTGCAATTCATTTTGGAGTATGATGCAGGTCCGAATTTGTATGGGGAACTATCAAAAACGAGCTAGGGTGAAAACCAGTGGCACGACCCCTAATTTCGGGGATTTTTTCCTGGGTCTTCTCAGGTTTTTTTCATCCATTTTAATTCCTTCGCAGTTAAAGATTCGGACTAAAGGGTTTTAAAAAGGTGTTCTTCTTTTGTAAATTTGTTCATGTATATTCTTTCATGCTTGTACATATTTAACTATCTAGCATTTTGCTAGTAGTTGTTTATAAATAAAATCATCTCTCTGCCTTTAAAAAAAAAAAAAATTTCACAAAAAAGCCGAACCACGTACTGTACGAGGATAAGCTCTTGGTCATTACTCCCACAGTCCTACTCATTCGTAACAATATTACTACCTAGTACCTACATATTAATATTAAATTATCAATAGCCCATTGCATATTTGCATCATTGTAAGGTAATTACATATTAAATATAATCATTAATTTTTCTGGAAACGACTCTTTTTTCAATTTCAGTAAACAAACTTAATTTCCTTCCGATCATTGGACTGCTTACATCTGAAATTTACAAATTTTATCCAGACCATGCCAAAGACAAAGCAACGGGCCACCTTCGCTAACTTAATCATTCAGTAACCATCAATGACGATTTTAAAAACCATTCATGAGTAGTTTCAGAATGAATCCAAATTTGAAATTCTGGTAGTGTAGAATTTGCATATTCAGCGTGTTTAGTTTTTGCCTCTCAGGATATACCGATCATTTGAGATCCTTTCGTCTCTAAAGTTAATTTATTTTGCGAAATCTTACTTCTGAAAGTCGATACCAATTAAAAAACAGAGACATGTTAATCGTTTTTCACCAAAAACCATCCATTCTATGAATGATAGCATCATGATATGTATGTTATGCCCAAAAAGAATTTGTATTACTGTACATTAGATTAGATTATAGTAACATAATCTATTGAGATGTTACACATGAATAATAAATAGTAGTGAAACTATGTACAAATTAGCTACTTTCATGTAACAGCCTGCAAACTATTAAATTAGGTATCTACTTGATGAAACGTCAAGCATTGTTGCAGGTTTACTTTAAAAGGGAAAATACCTGATGCTCGGCCAATCCCACCCAACCGAGAAAAGTTTTTAAAACCTCCTTGAAGGAAGACCTGGTTAAAGCTTCCTGAGTCGATTGATATGAATCTGTACGTTTGCCTTTGACGTGAAGTATATTCTCTCCGATTTCCTTTTTAACGTCCTCTATAATCTTCATACTTACAGGATATCCCAGATTATCATCCAAGTAAAATGCAAACACGGCTTTGTCACCTGTAGTTGCAACCTCCGCCCGTGTAATGTTTAGACTGTTCTCACGCATGATGCGGGTGACATCAGATAACAACCCAACTCTGTCTTTTGTACGTATCTCGATCTTCAACCCCTGTATCAGGAGTATAATTGTGAAACTAGAACGAAAAAATGTACCCCCACATATATTGCACGAACGAAAAAATATACCCCCCACATACATTGCATGCTTAAACCCTAACTTTATAGAGGTTACAAAGGGTAGAAAAAAAAACTAGATAGCTATCAAGTAAAAAGTAACTAGATAAACTATATAATATAAACTATAACCAAGGAATTATAGAACTCCTAATTGGGATGGAGCAAGGATTTAGCCAAAGTACATCAAAATTTACCTAACCTATCACGTCTTGCTAATCTGCTATTGTGTGTATCATACTTACAAACAATCACTTTTTCGGGTAATCGTGGTAAGTTGGAGTCCATAGCCACACAAATTGAGGTTATGACCAGTTTTTTTTTTTTAATAGATATTGCATCCTTATCTATCAAATGGCATAGATCATTCAAAGTTAAGGAAATTGGTAAGCACTCATATAGGAGGGGCACAATTCAACACGTACGCTAGTGAAGTAAATGAATAAAAATATTATATTGAAATATTGCGCTTACAGCTTACCTTATAAACTCTTCTCTCTATTGCTGTTTCAAGATATTTTATCACTTTCTGTGTCTCTGTATCTGATTTGAACGGTGATCCATCGAGATGTTTGATCCAAAATTCCTACATATATGACAGAAACTATTTGAGTCGGAAGAAATCTAATATGTCAGTGATATCTTTCAATACACATATAAAGATGAATATGGCAAACCATGTATGCTTCTGGCCCATCAGCAAAAAAGTTCGATTGGAAAACACAATACTTGAGGTCTGTCAGTGTGCAAATGGTATCAAATAGAACCTTCGGCGTAATTTTGCACCGAATTCTGATGGCCGAGTAACCATTATCAGCCCAGCTAACAATATCTGCTTTTCGTCTTCTATAATCATCTAGTGTCAGCCCATCTTGGTAGTATCTATCAGCAAACATTATTTGGTGAAGTCTTCTGTCAAACCATGTACACCCATAAGAGAATGTAATCACAGCTTCCCTATTATCACGGCCTCCCTTAAGGACAATCAACAGAACTTTTTTGATCTTGGAGAGCTTCTCTGGTACAATGATGGGTGATTTTGTCTCCTTGTCACTTACATGCATCACGGCTGCAAGTCTAGTGTTGTGGGTCCATACTTCAGCACTCACTACATTACATTGCAAGTCGCTGAGTATAGCCGTTAGTTCTGATATCAACCCAGGTCTATCGTTTCCTATTAACTCAATAGTTGTGTGACCGGCTGGAATAGATCTCTCCTCACATTTCCTTCCCATGGGTGAGGTGGGACTTGAATATACAAGTAGAACCTGTACATACAGCATCACTATTTACAAAGTTCGTATACATTAAAAAAGAACAAGTGATATGTTGAATCCTGTTTACAGTTCTTTACTAAAAAACACGAACACAACTTGAAAATAGTGTACACTCTATGATTGCAACAGAAGCTACATTAGAATAACTAGTCATGAAACATGGAAATAAAATACCTTCTGTAAATTCTGTATTCTGTCTTTATCAGTGACTTTGTTCCCTTCTTGATCAATAACAAAGAAAACTGTAAGAAAGGGTAAAATCTTATGCTTCAAATCCAAGAATAATTATAGATACTTTGTTAATCTACATCAAGTTCAAAACACTATTTCGCATATAGTAAGAAATATTTTTGATGCACCTACGTAGAAATTATTCTGCAATCTTTTTATCGTTAAATTATATATTTTAAAGGACATTACTTGGAAAATATTAATTAGTTCGTTTAAGATGAATTTTTTCGTTTGCTCAAGAAGCCCGTCAAATTAAATGCTAGAAATAAACCTCAATGAAAACGGCCAGGGGGGTCAAGAGAAAAGAGCATATTATACCATCCATAAACCACAATCCATCAGAATCTCTGGAAGCTTTAGTAATTTTGAGATGAAAATCAGTCAGAACTTGGAGAAGTTCTAATAGCACTCCGGGTGTGCTAGTACTATAAACCTGCATAACCATGTAAAGGTGCACCAAGAAGTTACAAAATGGCCGACAAACAGAGAATGTTGCATATACACATGATGGCATATATTGAGAGTTTGAGTTATTAAAATTAGATATCCAGTAAAAACATTATACGAGGCAACACATGATACATCCATATCATTCCAGGTAGCCATTATCACTTATATACCTTTATGACAGTAGCATTTTCGCATGATTCATTATCTACCACTGCACTGAAAAAAATTGAGAAAATTATAAGTTATGGTGGCAAGTAGGTGTATATAACGAGAAGCTGTCTAAGACATGTGTCAATTATGAGCACATTTAACCAGTATTATGAACGAAATTACTCTTGACTTTAACGAGAACAGCTTGCTAAAAATGTTGAAATGGTATCGATACCTGGGTAGGTGCATTCTCATAGTCAGTTTGTCATACTCAGACAAGCTATTAGATATTCCAGACATCATACTGCTATTCGTAGACACACCAGCTTCTACTTGATTACTTTGCACATCAGCCGCAGCGAAACCCAAAGCCTTGTTTTCAGAAAATGATTTTGACTTTACAAAGTTCCTAGGTACTGTGGTGAGGTTTGACTCGGAGCTGGGAAACTGCAGAAAATCCATTTCAATCAGTATGAAGCATACACATGACTACCGTTTATTACCTCTTCAAGAACCAGAGATATAAGGTGAAGCAAGAAGATGAAAGTAGGAAAAACATAATGAAAGGATAGACATGCCTGTTTGACGTTATCACTTTTACCCGACCCACTCTCAACTGCATGTCTGTATAAATCAAAGGGTGAATTAATGTCAAAACATATTAGAACAAGAATACTGGATAAATAAAAGTGTGAACTAATGTCAAAATACTTGGATATGAAATACAGGGTACTGGATACAAGGATACCTGAGTGAGCCTGCATCTGAGTTTGAAGAGCTTGAACAGTCAACTGATAAATTTAATAACCAAACTTAGTGACAAAACATACCAAGGGAATCAAGTGTGAACAACTAGATTTTAGAACAACGTCACGTGATAAATCGCATTTTTAAATTATTGATTAACATGATACCAGAAGATCCTGTTCATGAATGATGTTTTCTTAGATCATGGCCCATAAAATCTTGAGAACTTATTTAATTATTATTCAGAAAAGTGAGAATCCGTTTTGAGAAGTAATTTACATCTCCCGCAAAATTACCGTAAAAGTAATTACCCTCTTGACCAGGATTCTCAATGAGTTCACGCGATATGATGTTCCATATTGACTGGAAATGTCTCCTTTCAGGGCTGCCCTTAAATTATAATCATCTTATCATATTTCAAAAATACAGAAGACAGCAAATTGATCTTGGTTAATAGGATTTATTTTTAATGTACAAACCAAAAGGTAATTACAAATACTCTAATAGAATAGGTCATGTTGGAAGGGCATGTGAAAGATTTGACTAGAAGTTCATTGATGCAATCTTCATAGGATAATCAGGTGGTAATAAGGGAAAGGAAATACAATATATAACCAACAGTCCAAACATCATTGGGTATACACACACCCACGCACAATATATTGGTGTTATAAAATTGTTTCTCACCTTGGCCAAAGTAAACTTTGATGAAATCATCTTCATCAGAAGAAGAATATTGGGGATTTTGTAATGCCAAAGCAGCTTCTAGCTTTGCCACAACTTCCACCATAGCAGGTCTTTTATTTGGACGCTCTTGCAAGCATTGCAGAGTGATGTCCTGAAAGATACGTAAGCCATCATCAGCTATTCTCCCCTTGAGACTACGGTCAATGACCCTATCCACATATCCGTCTCTTATGCATTGTGGAGCCCATGGTAATAGCTTCTTTGGCCTACCAGCCACTGCAAAATCTAATGACCGCTTACCACAGAGCACTTCCAGTAACACGACACCAAACGCATACACATCGGTCTTTGTTGATAGCTCTTTTGTCTTCCGATAGTGAGGATCCATATACCCAGGTGTACCTTTCACGCTAGCACTAATCGGAGTATCAGCGTGGTTGCTGAAATACTTCTTGCATAAACCAACATCTGATATTTTAGCTGCCCAATCCGCGTCTATCAGAATATTGGAGCTCTTCAAATCATGGTGAACAACTATTTGATTACTTCCTGTGCCAGTGTGAAGGTACTCCAATCCACGGCCAACACCTATGCATATCTTTAGACGTTGTTCCCAACACAGATCAGATGAATTCCGCTTTTTCTTGTATATATGATCAGCAAGCGTTCCATTTGGCATATACTCATACACAAGTATCATTTCCTTGGCATCTTGGTAATCGCAGTAGCCAATGAGAGATATGAGATGCGTGTGTCGGCTCTGTGACAGTAGCTCTACCTCTGTCCAAAACTCATTTGACCCCTGCTTGGAGTCAGAATTCCTTCTTTTCACAGCAACAGTTGTTGTTTTTCCTTGGATAGCAATTTTGGCTCTGTACACAATCCCAAAAGAGCCTTCACCAATGATCAAGTTAGTGGAGAAATTGTTTGTGGCGGATTTGATCTCATGAAGTGAAAATTTACGACATGAAGTCTCTGATACAGATGGTCTAGGCATGTTTAAGGTAGTTTGATAGCAAAAAGAATGCCCCGAGCATCATATATTATATAGGAATTGTGACCAGTAACTAGCTTTACAGGCTCAAATAACTTCCTTAATAAGTAATTGACCAAATATGTCACATTCAAACTTGCTAACAACTCTTGCAGGTGAAAAAGTCTTGACACATATACGAGGAAATGCCAAAGAAAAAAAGAGGTAACTTTGCAACAAATCTTGGAATAAGATATTCAAACTTAGTTCAAACAGCACAATCCAAATCCAATTTAAAATTAAAGTATACAACTATTATATATATTACTAATGAACATGTATATATATATATATATATATATATATATATCATAACTGACGCTTCAGAAACACAAAGGTGTGCATTTTTAAATTAAAAAATCATTTGGTTTGCTGACTTTCTTGCCTTTTCAACCATTTGAAATAACATACCTATGTTTTGTCCCATTGTAACACCCACACCCACCCACAAGGAAAACATTGAAATATATTGAATATGTTTTTACTACAATTGTGAAGTTTACCAGGAAGGTTAAGTCACATTGCCTATATATGCCATTGCATGCATCCATCGTTGATTTCCAATACAAGACGCCCCCACCTTCCCGGCGAACTAATGACCCCGGCGAGAGTAGCACTCAGGCGCCGACCATGACTGATGCAATGGTTTGGGTAAAAAAACGACTTCATATGTATGTAGATTTTCCTTTTTACCTTTATCCGTGAAATTCATAGTTGTCCAGTGGCTCACAGATCTGGCGTATGAGCTTCATGTAGTTGAAAACCGGAGTTGCGCCGGCGGCGGTGGAGGAAAGTGGAGTTAGCGCGTCGGCGGCTTCCAAGGAGCTGTTTTTACTTTTTTTTTTACCGGGAGATAAAAAGATGAAATGCTATATTGCTATGTATGTAAAGATAAAGAAAATCAAATTCAAAATCACTTGAAGAGCTAGTTGTGTTAAAAAATTCCAAATAAATGAATCTTTTTACAACTTTTACCTTTTTTTTTAGAGTTTAACTAACCATAGGTAGCTCAAGTGGTTGAGCACATGCCTTACAAGCAGTAGGTCTTGGGTTCAAGACTTTGGAAGTACATAGAAAGTCTTTCTATGAAGGCTTGGTTTGGGTATACCTAGGTTCAAATCTGAGGAGGCAGGGTTTATCCCTATTGATCGTCATGCCTTCGGGCGGATTAGTAGGAGGGTTTTCCCCCATCGGGTATTTGAAATAGGCATTTTTACTTCGAGGGACTCTCTAACGCGGACCCGGTTAAGACAACGTATGTTAGACCTTCCGCTGTCGAATCACGACACGAAGTTCTTAAGCGAAATTCACCTTTCAAAAAAAAAAAATTCTCTTTTTAACTTATGGAAAAAAAAAAATCATGTGAGAAATATTTAAATTAAAAAAAATAAATTATAAATGTTAATTTGATGTTTGAACGAAATATGTATAAACAACTTTGTCCAAATATGAATATATCAAATTATATTTAATACTAGATTTTAGACCCATGTTTAACACTGGACACATAGTTTATAATATTACCAATATTAAATATTCATACATTTAATTCATAAAAGCTTATAATATTGAACGTATACGGTTCTAAGTGTTATACTTTGCAAGTTGTAGTACAATAATAACATATTCGTCACTACCATTATTAGCTGAGACATATTGATGGAATTGTTTGTCGTAGTCATTCCACAAGACACATGCTACAATAAATTCTTTATTATAGAACTTTTGAAACCAGTTGTACTCATAATTTGATATTCTTATTAAAATAATTAGGAATTAAAAAATATAAACATATTTGTGATCCTGTATTTGACAAGTATATGTATTTGATCATGATGCGGACTTATAACACGAATAAGTTTACTTTCAATCACATGTCCTATGATAACTAGATTACAACTAGGATTGTTTTCATATTATTTGATAACAATTAGGATTCTTGATTTGAGTGACAATTGAAACTTTAAAAATTTAGATATAAATTAAGTATTGAGGGCTAAAAAGTGTAAAATATTGATGGAAAACAAAAAAATGTAAATTAGTGAGATTTTTACTACATATTAATATAAATACTAATATAATAATATATTTGGATAATGATTATTAAAGTTTTTAATTTATAGCTAATCTAAATGATGACATAAACGAGAGTTAATTTGATGAAATTGAGCGATTTGATTGGTTAATAAGTCATTAATTCAATTGTCTTATAATATAAATTAAGATTAAGATTATCAATGTTGTAATGGTTCTCTCATAAACCTTATTATAATTTTTAATTTCTAAGTATAAATATTTTGGTGTAAAGGGAAAAAAAAAGTTAAAAAACTTAATAAATTTTACTAAAAATTGTTAGTATTTACAAATTACTATGAATCAAAACAACATGAATCAAATTTTTTTTTATCTTTTTATTTCTTTTTTATAAAAATTAAAGGTTCTATCATCATGTCTTAAAATAGAAAACTCATTCTATTTTAGTGAAAAATAAAACTATTATGATTTTATATTATGGTGGATATTCACCTTCCATATTATAGCTCTTGTAAATCTCTAGAATGTTCTATATATTGCCTATAAATATAAGGCATATTGTAATCCTCATTAATAAGATGAACCTCTCTTTTCTCTCCCAATTCTTCTTCTCTTCTATCTTCATATTATAACACGTTATCAGCACGATAGTCTTTAAAAACCCCAAACAAAATAAACTCTCGGCTAACGACTTCTCTTGAGGTATAACTTTTCTTCTCTTTTTCCGAAACATCAATAAACACTCAAAGCAATTTCAACATGCGTATTAAACAAAGTTGAAAACAAAGGTTTTTTTTTTCTAAACTCTGCGTCAACTATCTTTAATTGTTTTTTTCAATCAAGATTTTCATATGGAGTATCATATCAACAAGTTTTTATAAAAGATCAAGTTTTTTTTTCTTCAAACCTTACTATTGTCTTTATTGTACGTATTCATCATATGATATCAAATTAATGTTATGTTTTTATTAATATTTGTTATAATCATCGAATGAAACAAGTTTTTTTTCTTTTGAATTATGATGGTCCGAATTCGCTATTAACAGTAGTTGAACTTGGTTACGGCCTTTCTATCTCGACAAGTAGTTGGATTTGGGTGACTCTCATTCTTAAAAAGAAAAATATATGTTTTGTTCATGCTTCTGTTATTTGTGTTATACATAAGTATGTATGAATGAATTATCTGAATTGACTGTTAACTGTTGATAAACTTGATTACGATCATCTTTAGTTCGACAAGTGATTCGATTTGGATAACTATCATTTGAAGTACAAATTTAATTGATGACAAGAAAACAACTCGTCGGCTTCATGCTTGTTTTATTTGTTTTACAATGGGTAAAAACTCTAATAATAAAAACATACTCTCGGTCGAATGAATAGTCAACTATTTTTTTCAATTCTAATGGTTTCTTGAATTCATAAACAAATTTTTTTTTAACCTCCATTGCACAGATTTTTTTATAGTCTATTAAACAAAGTTTATTTTTATAAGATATAAATTTAGTTTGATGACATCTGTTATCTTACTCTATCGTAATGGTGATATTTATCAAAAACAATATTAAATCATGAGAATAGTACATGTTGTTAATATTTATTAAACATACAATTTTTTAATGTATGTTTCCAATCCACAAGTGAATCAAATTGCTTTAGTAATAGAAAAAATTGTTATCATTCAGCTAAAGGTAAGTTGATCCGCAAGGTATATATAGTTTTGATCTATTAAGAGTATTTTCATCGTAGAAAGTTCTGATTTATTATTATAATTATGATATTATAACATAACCTCAGTTATGTTTAATGAACTTATTGTTCTTCTTAAAGATTGCTTAAAGCAATAAACGACTATATAACAACGATTATGCATAAAAGAACAAATTGTTCTTTAAAGAACTTATAGTTCTTCATAATATTGCTTGAAGCAATTCATGATTTCATAACATCGGTTATGCATTAAAGAACTAAATGTTCTTTCGATATTCATCAAAGTGAATCATAACGTATTACTGTTATGCATAAGAAACTTAAGGTTTCCTTTTTCTTAATTTTTAAGATTGCTCGAAGCAATTCATGGTTTCATAACATGAGTTATGCATAAAAGAACAATATGTGTTCTCCATATTCACTATGGTGAATCATAACTATAGTTATGCATTAGAAACTTAAAGGTTTCCCCACTAATTGTTCTTTCGATATTCACTTAGGTGAATCATAACTACGGTTATGCATAATAAACTTCAATGTTTCCTTATCAATTATTTTTCGTTATTCACTAAAGTGAATCATAACTACGGTTATGCATAAGAAACTAAAAGTTTCATCGTTTTGGATTGGATGAAAAATAACATGATCAAAGTTATGTTAAAAGATCATGTAGTTCTTTGCTACTCTTTGATATTATTCAAAGCATAAATAATTGTAGCTCATAAAAGTAAATAACAACAGTTATTTACAATGACAATTGAATTCAATATGAGGCTAATAAACTAAGGTTTATTATGCAAGAGCTACAAGTGCCTACATATTCTCCTGTTTTGTAGTTACAATGAAAAATCTTGCAAAGTTGGAAATAATTATATCGAATCCATCAATCTCCAAATAATCTTGGAGACACAGTTAAAGTTGATGATAAAACTTGTAACACCCCAACAAGGCGGAATCATGGGGTATCACAAGAAAAACACAGCACGACATGGAAATTATGTAGAGTAAGTCTATATGCATAAAAAGGATCAAGTAATCCATACGAACCATTCAATAATGCAAGTATCCGGATCACACATAAGCATAACCCCTAATTCGGGAAATGAATCACGGATCCAAGAAGTCCAAGTCCAAGTCTAGCATGATCAAACAATCAACCATCCAATACGTCTATAAGCTAAACTGTTCACCTAAAAAGTGTACTAACACGCGTCAACATAAAGTTGGTGAGTTCGTAGGGGCAAGTAATAGGAAACAAGTGTGTCAGGATAACAACCGTTAACGATATACGAGGATTAAAATACCAATTCATGTTCCAAGGGAAACCCTAAAAGGTTTCGCGTTATTACAAATCAACACATAACACCAATCAACACATATCGGCACGACTTACATATATTTCAAAGGCGTGTTCATTTCGGCATGACTTACATATATTCCAAATGCATGATCAACTGCATGACTTACATGATCAACGACATGACTTACATATATTTCAAATGCATGATCAACGACATGACTTACATATATTTCAAATGCATGATCAACGACATGACTTACATATATTTCAAATGCATGATCAACGGCATGTCTTACGTATATTTCAACAGCATGATCATAACAAACATTCATGAATACGTTTACGGAAAACAAAGCATTTAGGTTCACAAATCATCGTTTAATATCAAATCATTTCAAATGTGCAATATCAACGTTACGTTACAACTAAGCATTCATATACAATATACACGTTAAACAATATTGTTAACAACAACGTTATGCCACAAATGTGGACTTATTCGTTATGCCATCGACATGGCGGAATCACGTTATGCCACAAATCGTGGACTTACTTGTTATCACAAATCTATAATACGTTATAGGGGAAAATATTATCATGCAATGTCCTATGTCCCGTTCCATATCAAAACGTTTTCCATCATCCAACAACATAATGCACATACACTTCATACGATTTTACTTTCAAGGAACCTTTGATGCTTATATATAAGGTCACCTGCAGCCTTCCCACCACATCTCCAATTCATTGAAAGTAAGATCGTCTTATATGTATGTACAACTAACCAAATCACAATGTGTATACATAAGCGAAAGCATAATTAACCAAGCAGCAAGTCGATGTGTCAACGGAACAATCAATCAATCGATTAAGCAACAATAACAAGCACGTACACTTTTCGGCCCAAATCTCAATTGAGTAGGGAGGGTTTACGAAACTCACCTTTGTCGGCATAAACAAGTTCAGAATGATCACAAACGCACAATATTCGTCACACGATCCCAACCTATAGTTATACATATATGTATATCAATACACGTTCATAATTTCATTATTCGGGACTCGTTCGATCATAAGAATCAAAACGATGTTTGTTGGATTGATACGAGGTTAAAAGGATGTTAAGAATCGACTTGACAAGGATTAAACGAGTTAAAGACATACAAGAAGGAAGTAGGCTACAACATGGGTAAGAATGGTTTGACTAAAAAGTCAAACGTGACCAAGAACATCCAAACCCTAATTAGACACTTGAAACCGGTTTGTAATGCTTCAAAACTAAATTTCATGCTTTATTAAACATGAAATAACATTAACGAACATAACCCACTTCAAAAGTTTAACCCATGACTCACAAAATCATCAAAACCCGTTTTTGACCCACTTTGACTTTTGCAAAAACCCTAAATCAGTCAAATTGCCTTTTTGAAGGCTTGGAACTCATTTGGAAGTATATATGAACGAAAATTAGGTACATCTACTGCAAAAATCGATTTAGAACATCCATTTTTAGTTTAGATTCGGATTTGACCTAGTTTACCCACTTTGAAACCCTAATTTCGACCCATTTCACTTTTGACCTAAAATTTCACTCAAGAACACTTGGATTTGACTAGAAACATGATTATAAACATAAAATGGTGGATTTGAAATGAGTTTTACTTACCAAAATTATCTTCAAGGAGTCAAACCTGAATTTTAGCTAGATGGAAGAATTTCTTGGACTTTGACCTTCAAATCTTTGATATGTTGTTTTAGATCATGAAGATTATTATTCTAGTTTTAATCTTGCTTAAATTTCCATAAATATGATAGAAATCTAGAGAGATGGAGATATGTGTTTGTGTGTGTTCATGGGAGAGAAGTAGAGAGAGAAAGGGAAGATAGAATGAGATGGATGGAAGGGAAATAAGTCTAAGATAAGGGGGTGTGGGGTTCCAGCACTTAGACTAATACTCTACGAATTAGTCTCATTCTGTCTATTTAGACTAATACTCTACCAATTAGTCTCATTATGTCTATTTAGACTAATACTCTACGAATTAGTCTATTTTCTGATTTCGCCACATTTAGTCTACTAGAAGCATGAGTTATACACATGAAGGATGAATCCGGAAAGAAAAGGCAAATGTTACCTGCATAATTAACGAAAGTCAATGGGTCCATCACCACGGATGTTACAATTAATCACATTGTCAAATAGGTCAAAATTCGCGAATGTTACAAGACCACTTTGCAAGAGCATGCAAAATCAATGATTTTTCTCGGACATCACCTCGATCCATGAGGATTTCAAAAGCAACAATGAAAAAGTCATTGGAATCATGGGAACAATTGAATATTTAGCGGTGAAATACCCATTGTAATTATGAGAAATCTCAATGGTGAGTTGACAACTATTACAAATCAAATGCTCTTAATGATTCTTTGTTGAGAATCATAACTACATGACCAATGGACTAAAATTATTTTTGATTTTGTTGGATCAAAAATCGTATGATTTGCTAATAACATCAATTTATTACGCAACATGGTTATCGAATACCATGCAATTATGTCAAATACTTGAAAGCAATATCATAACTAGAGTTATGTTTATTTGACATGAAGTTGGTTCAAAATTTTCCGTAGAGAATAATATGGATATCCCATTGATTACTACTACTTGTAGTTCGTAAACAATAAAGAACATGAAGTTCTTTGATGATCTTTTTGCTTATATGCAATAAAAATAACAATAAGTTATTGATTTAACTATATCATGTAGTTCAAAAGTTCTTAATGATTCTTCGTTGGGAATCATTACAATAAATTATTGTGCAACAATGTACAACTTTTGTTGGATCAAAGTTTGGTTTGATTATGAATATCCATGTGATTATGTCGAAAAATTGACATAAAATACTATGATGAATTAGCATATCAAAACTTCAAGTTTTTGAAATACTTCAATTTTCTTGAAGAATAGGATCACCAAATTGGTGTGATATAATCACGAAGATCCATTATAAAGAGCTCAATATGAGAGCACATCAAAATTCGTGACAATGGTCATAAGTATTCCATGATAATCATAAACATGTGATTCTCCTAAAGACTTGCTACAGTTAGTTGCACATGAAGTTGAAACTCGTCAAATATACGCGAGTACAACTTCACATGGATGATCATGAAGTAGCAATATGATAAAAATTTTCTAAAGCCGTTTAACGGTGTGGTATTCATTCACTAAAGTGAATGCAATTACATGTGTCATGGTCATGGAAATTCAAATCAAGGTGTTTCTTTTAAGAACACGAGATGACACTAGCAATGATCGACTTCTATATGATCAAATGAACATGAGAGTTTACTAATCATATTGTTTCTATTATGAACACGAGTTGTCACAATGAGTGACCAAATTAGTAACTAAAGAAAAACGACTATATACAATATGTCGTTATTTGACTTCAAAGACATTTATATATGTATTCAAGATTGTCATATTATCGACATATTATTGGTTCCTAAAAAGCTACTTCGATAGCTAATAGAATTTGATCAAAAAGGAACAACATATAAGAGTAATTGATACAGTTTGGTATCATAGTTGTATATGAACTATATAATGCAAAATGCACTTGAATCACATCTGGTCATAACAAAAAGTTTATGAACCATGATTTTGTTATTATTGTTTGGCATGACCGGTTAGACCATCCCGAGTCATTATGATGCAAAAGAGAATCCGTAGATTCTTCAAAGTAATGAGTTCTTAAGCTCTCAGAAAATATCAATTATTCACCAATTGCTAGCCAAGTAGGGACGAATTCCCTTATATATCTAAAGATGATACAAGAGGATGTATGTGGCCTATACATCTAATATACCATTTAGTTATTCAAAAGCGATGCATCGTCTAAATGGTCATATATCATGAATAACGCAACATGAAGTTTGCGTTAAAAATGGCTTAGCTAATAAGATTGCGAGTATTCGTAAATGGTGGTGAATTTTAAAGCGCTTATTAAGCGTCTATTGCAAATTAAATGATTATGAGAGCAAGATTTTGAATTATATGTTTGGGGAAATTCATTATACAATGTGTTCTTGCATCATGCTAACAAAATAAAATATTTCCTCCCCGTTATCTTGGATATGGTATATATCCTATGACAATGCAAAATGATGTATTTCAAAAGAGGAATATATTCAGGGGGAGAGATCAAAGAATTTATAATGATTATTGTGTGAGCTTACTAACATGAACATAAGATTCATATGGTGATTGATTCACTTGAGTTGGCAATTGACTTACCTGCTCACTAAATCAAATAAAGTCATATACATTGATTTTCAATGCTCCAATGGTGATCGTATCTCAAAATGATGACTTATATGAGTCTATGGCACACACATAAAATGATATTGATTCCAAATAAAAAGCATCGAAAAAAAATGAAAGGGGCAATAAATGTGATGGGCATATCGATGTAAAAAGACCCAAACATGTGTCTTAAAAAGACAATAGACATGATGGTTTATGAAGAAACGATGATATTTGAATAATGAGGAGATCTCTTACAAATATATATCATGTCAAGTATGGAATCGTATCGAAATAATGGAATCGAAATAAGATTGATGTCGACAACAATTATATGTGCTATATGAAGCTCAATACTATGCGTGCGAAATTCTTAAGAGCATATATGCTATGAGGTGAAAAAAAAAAACAACTGAGATACGATGGCTAAAATAGCAAGATAAGTAATGCTACCGAATATTTAAAGCCTCTTATCGTGCACGAAATTATGGACATGAAATCCATGCATAAGAATGTGTAGCATACTTTATATAAATCGGTCTTTGTACTAAAGCGAAATGAGAAATTGATATATTGAGGTATATGGCGCAAATGATGCTACGATAGATTTTCGCAAAGACCTAGATACATTTCTCCCATGGTTAATCCTATTATTGGTATATTTGAATACCGTGATATACAAATAGTTATTTGTATCTCCTTACTATCATCAGAGCCTGCAAGTGGCTTAAAGTTTCACATGGATATAAAATGTTTGGAGCATGTATCATATTTTTCATGATCAACATATATGTGAATGATTCTTATCAACAATATTGGTTATGAGATTATTGTCATTATATGGAAAAACAAGATATGTGTATTGCAATATCATCAATTACATATTGACATCATTATGTTTTAATGAGGAATAATTTTGCAAACTGGACATTCAAGGGGTAGATTTATAGATTGTTAAATAATGGATGATCCAAATTCATATTAGTGAATCTCATGAAAAGATTGATATAATACAACTTAGTGTTGTGTTATCTCGAAAATTGAGCATTTACCAAATGAGACATTTGTCCACTTATGAAACTATATTGACTAAAGGTCAAAAAGATTCAATACAAGGCTTCGAATCTACACACTAGTATTGGAAGAAACTCACAACATATTTCGGTACATGATATCAAAAGATTTCAATGTCAAAGATGGTTGAATATATTTGCTTAAGATGCCCAAGAAGAATGTGTTCATAATATTGACAAGATATATTCAATAGTATCACTTGAAGATAATGTTGTGTTTATAGATCAAGCTCAAACAACGATATAGTTAATCTTGACATATGATCAACAAGATGGTGACACAATCAATCTTCATCAAACCTGATCGGACAACTTTTGCAGATTATTGAGTCATTTGTATACAAGATCGACATTTGATATTTTGAAGACGGATATTCAAATGAGGGGGAATATTATACGCGTTGCACTCTTTTTCCCTTCACCGAGTTTTTATCCCACTGGGTTTTTCTTGGTAAGGTTTTTAATGAGGCAACAAACATCATATTTGCGTATAATAAAGTGTGAATATCCAAGGGGGAGTATTATGATTTTATATTATGGTGGATATTCACCTTTCATATTATAGCTCTTGTAAATTTCTTGAATGTTCTATATATTGCCTATAAATATAAGGCATATTGTAATCCTCATTAATAAGATGAACCTCTCTTTTCTCTCCCAATTCTTCTTCTCTTCTATCTTCATATTATAACAAAAACTAAAATACTAAAATACATTTTTCATGGCAAAATGCGTCATAACTTACTTATTTTTACAAATTATTATGAATTGTTTGGTACTCTATCAGTCTATTGTTATGAAATATTTGTAAGTCTTTAAGGTTGTTTTGGAAATATTTTTAATATAGGTGTCATCAACATTCAACATATCCTCTTTTGACCGAAATTAGGTATTATTATTGTTGTCTTCGTTCATCATTAACTTTCAACAAGCAAAGTTGGATTGATTGAAAAATCTTTTACCTGTAAAAACAAAGGATTTTGATACCAACTAAGATACACAAAAAATTATATCCTACAGTAAAAAGTTTATATGGGATTTTAATGACAAACCGCAAACGTACACAACATTTATAAAAGCTAAAGACAACGCATAGGATTGTCGTGAGCAAAATCCAAGAACAAAAGTCAAGTATTGGATTTCCTTTCAACGTAAAATGACCAAAAGTTTTTCTTAAAAAGGAGTCTTTTTATTGAAAAATTATTGAAAAGAAAGGGGGCAATCTATTTGTTTAGAAGTTCAAAAGTTTGCGAGAGCAAAAGCAGGAGCAATGTTTTGAAAATCAGACCGGACATTAAACTGGTATTATAAAATTTTACTGGTTGGATGATCAAAAAGAAGTTAGACCGGGTTTAAAAAAGATAGGCATTTATCAAAGTTATACGAAAGTTTTTTTTAATTTAAACACAACATAAGCTTAATATGTCATAGTTCTAACATCCAACATCTAAAACAAAACCAAATTTTAACACAAAATCAATAATTTAAACAAGTTCTAACACTAAAGATTTAAATTATAAACAAATTCAAATATCATCCAATTTCACTTCAAACATGAGAAATCTAGATTCTAAGGCCTCTCTTTATACATATTACTTCTTTCCCAATTCTTCCACTATTCATCAGCTTTCTCTCTCCTAGAATACCCCAAGAACACCCCCTCCTTATACTACCCACTTTTTTCATTATTCATTCATTATTTTATTATTTCATTTTTCTTTTTCATAAAACTAAACAAACATATTTTATTATAATTAAAACACATTACATTACTTAAAAATATAACATTACATCCCTAAAAACACATTAACCTGCAAATTTAAAAATAACAAAATTATATCTAGGGTGTTAAAGTGAAACATGTAAATACATAATGATTATTTCACATACAGTTAAAGTTCAGGGGTTAAAATGAAAATATGTATTAAATATAAGAGTTAATTTCATATTTACCCTCATTAAACCATACAAATATCAAATATACCCAACCTAAATATTAAAATATCAAATATACCCAAATCACTAATTTAATAATATTTATACATAAAAAAAATCAATAATAATAATTTTTTAATCATAGAATGACAATAATGTCCTTTAAAATTGTTAAAATCCTGTTTATTTTCATTTTCATAACATGCTTTTATGAATCAAAATTGTTATGATAACGCTCTCCATTATTGTTTTGTTAATTATTTCTTTTTTTTTGTTTGTTTATTTTTCTCAATGTTTAGACTTTAGATGATTCATAAGGTTTGAAATTACCCATTACGTAGTCAGTGACCTACTGTGTTTTGTCAAAAACATAATCTGCTAAGAACGTACAAGATAGTTAATTTAGTATTTTATAATGCATATTTAGTTTATAAAAGTTTGGATGCAGCCGTGTAGATTCCATGATCAGACTAATAAGAACAAGAAGTGTTTTATTAATCACATGGAGTAATTTATCGAGAAGTCTTTTTGTTAAATACTCGTATATGGCATTTCAATAGTTACACATTTTAAAATTCTTTGATATATGTAAGAGAATGTTGCAGATGCATTATCGTTGTTTCAAGTAGGGTATTGTAGTCATTATATGATTAAAAAATAATTATCATTGAAAATTTTTTATGTATAAATGTTATTAAATTAATGGTTTGGGGATATTTGATATTTTAATATTAATGTGGGGTAAATTTGATATTTTTAATGTGAGATGGGTATATTTGATATTCACATGGTATAATGAGGATAAATATGAAATTCACTCTAAATATAATAATAGGAATCAGTGTTGTCTTTTTCATTTCCCATACCCACATCACCTGCAACTTATGTACTGCCGCCTTGCCTAAACTCATTTTATTCGTTTATGTATGTAAAAAATTGTAACAGCCCATATATATATATATAGTGTATATATATATATATAATATAATAAGTGAAAAGAAAAAATAAAAAGAAAAATGTTTTTTTTATTTAGTTTTGCACCGTTCATCGTCGACTTGGACCCCACAAACCAACCAAAACGCGCGTTCAAAGTTAGAACAAACGGCAAGGACGCAGGGGTCGACGCAGACGTGCTAATATCGTCCTCCTCCGAGTGTGCGTCTGACGCGGGTATAAGGACCGGCCTAACGCCTCTCCTTATAGGATACTACTTTATCCACTTCTAACCCATTTCTAACACTATTCATCTCTTCTATACACACCGAGACACACCCCTTCTAATAACCCCACTTCTAACCCACTTCTTACACTATTCATTCATTATTTTATTATATCATTTTATTTTCACAAAATTAAAAAAACACATTAAATTAAACTCTTTTTAATAATGATAACAAATATTATACAATTTCAACAAAATCTATATAGAAATTTAAGGTCTAAAAAGTAGAAGTTTAAAATTATAATAACTATTTTGTAAATAGCTTAAACTTCAGGGCTCAAAAGTTAGATTACATTTTTTTTTGTCTTATTATCCTTCTTCTTCATATGTATATGTGTATATATATATATATATATCACACACAACACACCTGCAACTCGTTTTTTTTGTTTTAGGATTAAAAAAAATGTTTTTTTTTTAATTTGCAACGGAAACCATCAACTTGGGCCCCCACTTTCTTCTCCTTTGCCGCGTCTAAATTCGGAAGCAACTAACCAGACGACAACCAGACGCAGGTGGTGCTACTAGTATCTTGGTGTTTCACTGTGTCGGACGCGCGTGGGACGTGGCTAGAAGCCCTATAAGGAACGGCCTAAGAAGACACACCAAATACACAAAAACAAATAGAATTATAAAATAAATAAAGATGTTTATAAACTAAAAAAACATCATAGCCTGTACCTCATTCACTCATATCAAGGATTTGGACAGACATTTGATCTCTTTTCATCTCAACCTTTAAAAAACAATAAAAAAACAAAAAACAAAATAGAAAAGCCTTTATCCCCCCTTCCCTTGTATCTGTGTCACATTCCTTCCACCAGTAACAGTAACGAAACTTGAATGATATTACAGGGGTAAACAAAAACTTTTATACGGATTATAGATACAGGATATAGATATAGAGGGGTAAAAACACTTAAAAATTTTTTTTAGGGGATATCAACCCTTTTTAATCCTTCTAATGTTCCGCCTCTGCCTTCCACCTTGAAAACCAAACACAAACCATTAAAAAAAAAAAAAAAATCAACAAGTCCTAAATATCCTTAAAGCTCTCGATTAAAGATTCTCATGATTTACAAAAGATCCCATCTAACAACAAAACATCAATCAAGGATCTGCTAAAAAAAGAAAACTAATCGAATTCTATCTTACAAATCGACCCATATTTAAAAACTTAGTCAACTCACTTGTCATCTCTCAAAACCTTAATTCAACACCCATGTAGTCACGATCATACTCACGCTTTCAAAAACATAGTTTCACGATTTCACACATTGAAAAAGGGGGGTTTGACCAAGAGTTGACCGGTTCATCAGCGGTTTGGTTTGGTTCCGGTTGGACCAGCCGGTTCGAGCGGTTCAAAGTCAGGCATACGACCGTTAGGTATTGAACCGGAATTCTAAAATTACCGGTCCAACCCGCGGTCCGATCGGTTGGTCCGGCCGGTACAAAAACATTGCAGGAGAGTCAAACAAGTAATTTGTAAAAGTACTAAATCCGGGGTTTGAAAACAAGTAATGTGGTTAAGGTCCGACCTTGCCAAACTTATCAGGATGTTGTAAGAGATTTTGGCTAGTTACAAGCAAACATTAACAACCAAAATGAAAACAATTATCACATGAAGGCTGCGATTACAAAACAAAACCATGTCACATGAAAGTTACACATGAAAACAAAAGGCTAGGCATAACCAGAGTATAAGAAATTTGGCTCTTTCTTCTTATCGCACAGGATTTAGACACGCGTTTAATTATATATTGATGCACAACCCGCGTTTGTTGTTCTGTCTTTTCAAGGTACTTCATTTATACATGTTTATGTATATCTGGAATGCATCAGGATAAGGTTACCATTATAAAGACTCTGGATAGTTACATACGCGTCATGCAATCTAATAATAGTAAGATTCTCCTCCTTGTAGAAGTATATGAACGCAAACAAACTCTGGATGATCGATTAAGTATCTATTTTCTGTGATGATTCAACTTTGTACGTAATTAATAAACCAATTAATCAATGTATATATATATATATGGTTTGCACAAGACTAATTTAAGGTTACGAGCAATAGTACCCGCGCAATGTGGCGGTGAGATGGTGGGGGTGATAGGTCATAGAAGGTGATAAGTCATAGAGTGTAATAGCCAAATGCTTTAACTGTACGGGCTCCGTACTCGAATTTAAAAATTCGTCGAAAGTATATCGAATGACATCTCTAATGAAAGAACATGAAATTTTAAGAACACCCATACAATTTTTATAATTTATCTATATACGGTTCTTGAGATAAAAGATTTTGAATAAATTAGAGGAATAAAATGATTTATGAAAGAGAGAGAAAAAATGAGTGGTTGACATTTAAGGGTATTATAGGTATATTAGGTAGAGATGTTTAAATTACTGAATAAAGAAGAAGAGTAATTTAAGTACTTCAAATCATCTTTTGAGAATTTAAAAAATGGCAAAATGCTTTATAAGATAGTATAGATAATTTAATCCAAAATTTGAGAGTTTCATATATAGAGCTCATCATAGTTTATATTTCCATACTCACACACTTGGCCAAAATGGTGATATCTTTGGGAATTTTGATGATAGGAATAATGCTAAGCTCAATAGTTATATTTTCTCTGATGAAATTTTTTCATAAGTTTTGGTGGGTTCCAATGCGCATAGCCTATGTGATGAGATCGCAAGGAATAAGGGGCCCTCCTCATAGCTTCATACATGGAAATAAAAATGAGATTTCTATCATGAGAAGCAGGTCGATGAACTTGCCTATGGATATATCACATCACATATTTCCACGGATTCAACCTCATTTCGATTCTTGGTTCCAATTATATGGTTGGTGTTATATATATATATACTACATATGTCATATAAGTGTTTTAAGTGTTTATTTTGATGCAGGAAAGAATTTTGTTTATTGGGTTGGTCCTCAAGCCGAATTAGTTGTCACAGAACCAGAGTTCCTCAAGGAATGTATGAGTAACCGAGAGATTTCGATGGGGATACTAGATATAGATCCTATTTCTTTGAAGATAATTGGAGGAGGAGGTATAGTTTTATCTGAAGGTGACAAGTGGGCTAATCAACGAAAAATAGCAAATCATGCTTTCCATGCTGAAAGGTTGAAAGTAAGTTCATATAATCTGTTAAAAATTAATCAGGGGTTTAGCAATGAGTAAAAACTAGATTTAATTATCTCCTAGTTTATTTAAAGAAAGTGAAAAAAGTTACCCGGAAAACAAATTAAGTCTTCTTTCTTGTTTGTTTTGCTACAGAACATGGTTCCGGTAATGATAGAAAGTGTTGCCATTATGCTTAAACGATGGCAAGATGCCGGCGACAAAGAGGTGGATGTCCTTGACGAGTTTAGAATATTGTCATCAGACGTCATTTCTAGGACCGCCTTTGGTAGCAGCTATGAAGAGGGAAAGCAAGTTTTCCAATTGCTCAGAGACTTATTCGTATTAGTTGGCAAAAACTTTTACAAAACCCAACTTCCTGGTTTGGGGTAAAGTTAATTAGTTAATACATCTTTTTTCTTATTAAAGGATATACATACATGACTCCTTGAAATGATCATATATTATATATTTTCATATATTTATCAGCAAGGTATTCAAAAGTAAAGAAGATGTGGAATCTGACAAAATGGAAGCTACCATTCGAGATCAAATAATGCAGATTATAACAAGTAAAGAGAAAACATTAGTTTCAGGAGAGGAAGACAAATCAAGTGATGATTATCTTGGACTACTTTTAAAGGCATATCATGATGAAATGGATGGAAGTAGTTACAAGCTTTCCATACAAGATATTATTGATGACTGCAAAACTATTCACTTTGCGGCCCATCAAACGACCACTCTTTTGCTCTCGTGGGCTACTCTTCTTCTTGGAGTCCACACGGATTGGCAAGAAAAAGCACGAGACGAGGTACAGGAGGTATTTGGTGATGATCAACAAAACCTAACTTCAGAAGGGATATCAAAACTCAAGATAGTAAGCTTAGTTATTCATCTAATTAATCGATCATTACATTTTCAACTTTTATTTTTTTTAAAATGATTTTGTAAGTTTTATTTAAAACTACTTTGACATTAATTCTTCATGTTATACAGATGGGGATGATAATCAATGAGACTCTAAGACTATACCCTCCTGGAGTGTTTGTACACCGAAAAGTTTGGAGGCAAACAAAAGTTGGAAATTATGTTCTTCCTGCTAACATAAAATTGCATATACCCGTATTAGCACTTCACCATGACCCGAAAATATGGGGAGAAGATGCACATCTCTTTAAACCAGAAAGATTCTCGGAAGGGATTTCTAAAGCAACCAACAACAATCCAGGAGCTTTCCTTCCTTTTGGTTATGGACCTCGATATTGTGTGGGCTCAAATTTTGTAATGAATGAAGCTAAAATCACTCTCTCTATGATCTTACGCCGTTACAGATTTGCTCAGTCCCCAAACTATGTTCATTCACCAGTTCAAGAGGTGATGCTTCAACCAAAGTTCGGTGTCAAGATAATGATTCAACCTCTGTAATATATAGACATATATTTAAGCCTTCGATATATCTGTTCATTAACATTCAAATGGTACCCACAATTGAACAACAGAACACGGGAATCGAACATATATATGATAGAGATATATTGGCAATAACTTAATTAAGCATATATTTTGAAAGTGTGATAGTGATACATTAGGGAGTTAATGCCTAAAATGGTGTATTTGAAAAAAGTAATTACCAAAATGGTGTGTTTTAAAAAATATTTACAAAAATGGTGTTTTTCTAAAAATTATTTATCAGAATGGTGTTTTTGTAAATTTTTGATTATTTTGCCTAAAAAAAACTAGATTTTACTAAGTTTATCATCTTTAATAGACCATTAAAATTTAAAAGCTTGAAACCAAACTAATATTTAACCAATACGAGCATATGACCCGCGCGTTGCGGCGGAATTTTGTTTTAAGAGTGACAATTTGTTATATGGGTAGATATGGTAATTTAGTGTTGTAGTATATGGAGAGACATTTTTGGAACCATAAATGTGGTGGAAGGGGCTTTTTTGGAAAAAAAATATGCTTAATTTTTTAAGACATACCATAAATAAAATCTTAAAATGCTTTATAAAGGAGTATAGATATAGATATTTAAGAACTTATCATAGAAATAAATTTTAATATTTCGTGATGTAACGATAATCGATCAACGTAAAAAAGTAAAATCTAAAATACGATACAAATTAATGTATCATTCTCTTTTTAGTTCTATAGATAAGTAGTAATCTCAGATTACAACATTCTACCAAAAAATATTCAGGTAAATATATAATAAAGGGAAAAATCCATAAAAATCAATATTTTTACCAAAAATTCTTAATAGGTTCCAGATGAAAACTAAATAAGTTCCATTTAATAAAAATTTAGTGTAAAAAGGTTATTTTTTATGAATTTTTCCATATATTAAAAAAAACAAGTTAAAGAATGCAACGTAACTTCTGTTTGATTTGTAAATTAAATTTGAATAGAAGAAAAGTAAGTTAGGTTTTATTTTATATGTCTATTTCATTACAGAAATTAAATCAATATTTCAAGGAGGTTTTTAAATAAAAATTGTAAAAAGTTCCTAACATATGTTTTTGCAAGGAGGGTCCAATAACTACTTTAAAAAATTGGTTTCAAGCTTTTAAGTTTTAATGGTCTAGTAAAGATGGTAAAATAAGCAAAATTTAACTTCTAAGTAAAATAATATAAAACTTACAAAAACACCATTATGGTTAATAATTTTTTAAAAAACACCATTTTAGCAAATATTATTAAAAGTACACCATTTTGCTAATTATTTTTTCCAAACACACTATCTTGGGCATTAACTCTACATTAGGCTTAGTGTTTGTGATACATATATGTCTTAACTTTATATGGTTCATGTTAAATCTTGGTTGGTTTGCATTTCATATTTATTTATATATATTATATGTGCTTAAGAAATAAAGTGATATTTTAACTTCTATTATAGTCTGTATGTAGCTTCAATTCCATATATACATTTCATATATTGAAGGTGCTCTAATATGAATTATAAAAAGAATAGGAAAATGATTAATCAACTTAATTGGTGTGTTTAAAGATATGTCTAAAACTTTAAGAATTTGACATGTGGATTCCACTAATTCTCTTTACTAATCTTGCCTCCTGATTTTTCCACATGTCATCATCTTACAATTAGACACGTCTTTAAACACATCAATTAGGTTGATTTATCATTATTCAAAAGAATATGAGGCTTTCGTTATACACTTGATGACAAAAAGCTTTTGATATATGGGTCAATAATTGTTGATGTAATGTAAATCATACAGATGTGTAGGTGAATAACTATCCAGATATTTGGTGTGTTAGTTAAGATAGAATTTGTAGCATATGCATTTCTAGTTATAACTCAAGGATAGTAATAGCTGGGTTGTACGTTATGTATATGTAACTGTAAATGAATGTGATAAAAGTAGATAGTAAGTTTGAACTCATTTTCACGGCTTCAATTATCGTTTTTATTGTTTTCACGCTTGTTATTGATATGCTACCAGACGAGAAAGAAGAAAGAGGAAAATGAGACATTCAATTATTATTTAACGAGGGTAGTTAGACAATGCTACCAAGGCGATTTCTTTATGACCATGAAAGGACCCCGATGCTAGTTGTTTATAAAAGTTCTTGTATGAAAATACGAATAAAAACAAGTTTAAAGAATAGTTACAGTAAATCAAATGATATATAACAATGATATATATATATATATATATATAGGGGGACAATCAAATAAGAACAGATTTAAAATAAGAACGGTGAGAACACCTTAAAATCATCATTTTGATGCATTAAAAGTCCATAAAACTGACATAGTGCATAACTAATTATCATTATTTAAGTGTTTAACAACACATTGATTCATCAAAATCGAAAAAACCACGTTTTTTGTTGAATGCATCATTTTGATGAATATGCATTCAAGATGGATGCACAAAACAAAAAACATGATTATTTCGATTTTGACGGATGAATGTGTTGTTAAACACTTAAATAATGATAATTAGTTATGCACTATGTTAGTTTTATGAACTTTTAATGCATCAAAATGATGTTTTTAAGGTGTTCTCACCGTTCTTATTTTAAGAGTGTTCTTACCGGAGTGTTACCCTATATATATATATATATATATATATATAGTGAAAAGTTAGATTAAGAACCCAAAAAAAAATAAGAACTCTTGAAAACCTTTTTGATTTAATCTTAACCATTCAATATTTAATCAATGGATATAAATAACAATGGCAATATGGTAATTAAGTAGCATAATTACACCGTTTAAAAGATTAAAGGACAATCAAGGAATTTAGGATTATTATCTTTTAGAAACCGTCAATATTTATATGGATTTTACTAATTTTACTTAAATATTAACGATGCATCCTACGAAACCGTAATGGTGGTTGTGACAATTAAGCGATAAGTGCATTCACAAATTATATTTTTTTTCAATCCCATAGAATAAATAATTGTTGGTCCAATTAAACCTGTTGCAAATTGCAATTAATTAAATCATCCATCAATTTTGTTGAAATGCATTGTGGTCGAGTGGTTGTTGAAACTAATTTTTCAAGTTTCAAGCAACATTTTCAATTGCCTCAATTTTTTCTAAAAAACTTTATGAGCATATATATATATATGTAAAAACTCTAGAAATAGATTTTGTGCAAATATTTTATACAAAAACAACAAAATTAGTTGGTTGCAAAAAATTTATATAAAAACTTCATAACATTAGTTGGTGATCACATGTGCATGGAGAGTCATATGAGCATATGTATGCAAAAAATTAATACGGAAACTTCATAAGATTAGTTGGTGATCACATGAGCATGAAGAATCATATGAACACATGTATGCAAAAAATATATACGAAAACTTCATAAGATTAGTTGATGATCACATGTGCATGAAGAGTCATATGAGCACATGTATGCAAAACCTTCATAATATTAGTTGATGGTCACATGTGCATAAAGAGTCATATGAGCATATGTATGCAAAAATTTGTACATACATTTTGTACGAAAAATAAAAACAAAAACTTTATAAGATTAGTTGGTGATTATATGTGTATGAAAAGTCATATGAGCATATGTATGTAAAAGTTTTGTACATATATTTTGTGCAAAAAATTTATTAGAAAATTCATAAAATTAGTTGGTGATCACATGTGCATGAAAATTCATATGAGCATATATATACAATGTATTTTACCAATAAATGTATTATGAAATTAATTGGTGCATATGTATACAAAATGAGTAATATAAATGTTTGTTTCATGCTGTTAAAAAAATGTTTGTTTCATAACTCAGTTTTGTTTTGTTTAAAAAGATGCATGCATGTTCATTGAAATAAAATAATCTTTATATGTGTGATATAAATGAAATTGAATTGTTGCAAGAAATCTCGCGTCCGATCATAAACCGTAATTGTTGTTCTAACCGACGGAAGTATTTGATTTATTTATATCATTTAGTTAGTTAATTAGAAAAGTACAAGTTCACCCTTATTAATATTGATGGAAAAGAGTTCTTAAAAGTTATTGCTTTTTTATAGGTTCTCAAAATAACCTTTCCCTATATATTTTGAGAACTCCTAAAAAAAAAAAAACCCAAGAACCATTTTGGACCACACATTTTTTTTCTCTTTCTCTCTCTTCAATTAAATAATAAAATTCACCCAAATCATTCAAAATGTTCTAACTCATAAACCGTAAATTGTTAGACAAAACAAAAAGCATGGGTAGTCTTCAAATTTCGTCCTCTTTCATTAGAGATCCAATTTGATACACTTTTAACGACTTTTTAATTTTTGTTTTCTTTTTGGTAGTTACACATAACTTACACATGTGTAGGTTGAACTTACACATGTGTAGGTTGAACAAAAATTATGATTCGGAACGGGCTTCGCCCTTAAGGATATTCATAAACCAAAGCTAGTGAGGGTGACAGGTCATAGGGGGTGACAGGTCATAGGGGGTGACCAGTGAGGGGTGATCTACCTAACGGGCTCCGCCCTTAGCCGCTATTTCTCCGCCATGGACTGACGGGCTCCGTCCTTGGCTACCATGGCTCTGCCATGGATTGACGGGCTCCACCCTTGACCTTCATTGTTGTGTGCATATGTTTATTTACTAATTTACATGTGAAAACAATGATCTTACACATGTGTAGGATGAACCTACACATGTGTAGGATAAACGCGATGGGAAAAAAAAACGAAATTAAAAAGTTGTCAAAATTATATCGAATTGGATCTCTAATGAAAGAGGACGAAATTTTAAGACTACCCATGCTTTTTGTTTCTTCTAACGATTTATGGTTTGTGAGATAAAACATTTTAAATGATTTGGGTGAATTTTCTTATTTAATGGAAGAGAGAGAAAATATAAGAAAATGAGTGGTCCAGAATTGTTCTCGCGTTCTTTTTTATTTGTGAGTTCTCAAGTAACCCTTCCCCCCCTTCTCTCTCTCTCTCTATATATATATATATATATATTGTATACTAATAGAAAAATCAAATGTAATAAATTGAATCCAATATTCTTAAAAAATGACTTAGTTTATATTTAAAAATGAAAAATATTAAATCTTTTAAATATTAGCATAAAAATCTTTCTAAATATAGATGAATGTAATATGTGAATTTTACTTAATCTCTTTTGTTATATTACCATTTGTAAATCTACATGTCATATTAATATATATATTAAAAACAAAGTTACGGAAATGCGTGCAAAAAATAGTAACGGGCCGTTTTATTTCTTTGGGCCCATTTTTATTTTCTTGGGCCGCTTTATTTTCTTTTGGACCCATCTTATATTCTTAATTTTGGGCTTGATAAATTATGTTTTGATATTTTAAATTGCTTCCAATTTGTTTACAAAATATCACTTATTTTAATTGCATATTATTATTTTTTAAGTTTTTAACACTTTTAAAATTATCTCATCTTAGTACAAATGAACTATCACATAGTATATATACACATAACAGTAGGGTGTATGTTTTGGATATATACACCTAACCATCTCCGAAAATTTTGATTACTATACTTATTAGTTTCAATGTTATTTCGGTTGATGTTTTATTATTATGGATTTTTTTCACTTTTTATTTTCAATGATTTAAGAAATCAGCTTTAATTATGTTTTTATTATTAATTTGTTTTTTTATTTTAAATATTCTACTTTCATGCTTATTATCTTTTAGAATTTATATAATATATTAATCTGTTATAAAATTATATCGTCGATTTTTTTCTAATTTATAATTGCTTACCTATTAAAAAATCAATATCAACTCAGGTTTTGAGCTAAATAATATTTCTAAAAGCATGTAATAATTTTTATATAGTACGAAACACAATAAATATAATGTCTTCCGGGGCATCGCCCGAGTAACATTTCTCGTTATGAATTAAAATAATTAATCATTACCTCTAAAAAAAATGTTAGATGCTAGACCCAACTAGATAAAGGAAAATGATAAAAACCAAATACTTTGTGGGGTAAAAAAACCCAGGTTGAAGGAACCCAAAATATTCTTCTAGCCCAAATGATAAAAACCAACTAGTTTGTAAAGTAAAAAAAAAAAAGTGGCTTCTGCGGACTGCGATGGATTCAAACCGAATATTGACAACTATTCTAAGGCTATCTCCAATGGAAGTGTCTTTGGGCTCCCTTAGGTACCCTTAGATATCCTTTGTCGTTGAAGCTTGTCCAAAACTAAGGATTTTTTGAAGGATGCCCTTACCTAAGGGCATACCCTTACTTGTCCTTACCTAATATATTTTTGTTTTTAGTAGAGGTAAAAGGATATGTAAGGATGTTTGTATGGTTGGAGATAAAATTATAAGATTTGAAGGATTTGTAAGGATGTATAAGGATTTGTAAGGATATGATGTGGCAGCTCAAAGACGCCTAAGGGCATCCTTAGCAAGGCTATCTCCAATGGAGGCGCCCTTAGGTGCCCTTGGATATCCTTTGTCGTTTTAAGGATTTTTTGAAGGATGCCCTTACTTGTTTTTACTTAATATATTTTTGTTTTTAGTTGGAGGTAAAAGGATATGTAAGAATATGTAAGGACATGTAAGGATGTTTGTATGGTTGGAGATAAAATTATTAATTATAGGATTTGAAGGATTTATAAGAATGTATAAGGATTTGTAAGGATATGATGTGACAGCTCAAGGACGCCTAACATTGGAGATAGTCTAATGACTCATTTGCATTTTGCTTTTTATTTAACTTTTTATAAAATATTGACATGAATGTAGGACACATGTCCAGAACCGAATAGAGAATGTGCTATTCACATAGATTTACAATAGCAAAATGTTAAACAAAACCTTTTAGAGTTTTACTAAATATGCATAAAAAATTATATATTTTCATATTAAAAGTTCATCTTTGATTTTTATGGTAAGTATATAACTAATTAATGCATTTTAACGAAATCCCTTAAGGATTCGTTTAGGAAAAATCCTTTACAATAAATAGAGCTTGAATTAGCACGATACCAACACAATACGACAAAACGACAATTAGTGGTGGAAACGGTGACGAGTTTTACAAGTGATTAATGTAAAAATAATTAATTAAAAGCATATATAGTGTATATATTTTAAAACAAAAAGCTGATGACATAATTTAATTAATTAAAGATAAATGGTGATTTTATATCTAATTTTAAAAAAAAATATATTAGGTTGATTATTATTTTGATAGCAATGTTTTTTTTTTTAAAAAAAATTTTAGGGAGGGAAAATGACCATTTATCACGTATCAAACTTAATGGTTTGGCCGTTTGGTACAAAACGATAAGACTAGAACACTAAATACACGTGTAGTTTGAGGTACATATATTATCCAAGAAAACAAAACAGGTGTACACTGAATGTGATGTTTTTGGTTTGTCATGTCCTCCTCATGTTTTATCATTCAATTTCTTTTGAAAGGCTTTTAAATTTCTTTGGAAAGTCAATTGATTTGTCAGTCATCCATAATTTGTTTCTAGAATATCCGATTGGCTTCCCGCCGGTGTCCACATTCCACATACACTACACTATACTTTAGTAAGTTCTGTTCTGTTTTATTTCTAAACTTTGATTCCCTTTTAATATCCTTTTTCTTTATATTGTAAAACAAAAAAGAAAAATGTTTCTCCTGAAAACTAGGATATGATATAATTTAGGTTGCAATTTTTGGTAATCTGCAACTATGTACGTATTATTTTTTGGTACTTAATTTATGGTTAATGACTTTGATTTTGTATATGAAGTTTGCTACTAATTAATTTGATACATGAATTGTTAATTTTAATTACTTTTTAATTTGACACATTGATTGTTTAGTTAACTAAGTAAGTAGGGATCGACACACGTGATTTGAATCCTGGATTAGGAAAATGGGGACTATTTTAGGACTTTTGATATGCCTAGTATGCTTTTGGATCGTGTTAGCTCTGTTCAAGTTTTTTCGGAAATATTGGTGGGTTCCGATGCGTATAAAGTATGTAATGACATCACAAGGAATAGATGGACCTCGTTACGATTTCATCCATGGAAACACTAAGGAAATTTCCAACATGAGAAAAGAATCCATGAGTTTGCCCATGGAGATATCACATTTCACATTTCCGCGAATTCAACCTCACTTTGATTTGTGGTTTCGTGTATATGGTTAGTGTTAAACTCGAATAGTGATTTTGTCATTTGAGATATGTTCATAGATTGAAACTTGAAACTGTTGTTTTGATGATAATGCAGGAAAGAATTTTTTGTATTGGCTCGGTCCTCAACCTGCATTGGTTGTCACAGAACCGGAGCTCCTTAAGGAAATAATGAGTGACCGTGATATATTGATGGCTAAACAAGACGTGGGGCCTATTTTCAAGAAGATTTTTGGACAGGGTCTAACTTCATCTAAAGGCGATAAGTGGGCAATACAGAGAAAACTAGCAAACCAAGCTTTTCATGCCGAAAGGTTGAAAGTAAGTTCATGTTAGATAGATTATCATGGATTTTAGCTTTGATTTAAACCAAGTTCAACTCTTATTTTGTTTGATCAACGAGTTGCGCATGTTTTTTTACCAGTGCATTTGTTTCATAATTGTATATCCATGGTGATCCTTTGAAGTTGATATTGTCCCATTTTTACTAGCATAAGGAGTTGAGTTTTTTTCAAATATCATACTAAATTACATACAATTCAACTATGAAACATCTCTCGGATAACACTGCAAGTTGCATCTTTAATGCTGATAATAGCCCATGTAATTAGTTCTACTGTACCATTGTAGCCAAATAAATGAATATTAGGCGCACCTGACCCGAATAAAATTGTAGTTTACATGTAAGCACATTTATATTGATTTTGGATCTGGATAACAAGTCTAGCTCCTGAAAATGGGAAAGAAGGCTTGTTATGGAACAAAAGGAGAAATATCAGGGGGGCAATTGATTATGTTCATTTGGATGTAGAATATGGCTCCGGCTATGATTGAAAGTGTTGACATGATGCTTAAACGGTGGAAAGATACTGGGGTTAAAGAGATGGATGTCTATGAAGAGTTCAAAATACTGACATCAGAAGTCATTTCTAGGACGGCGTTTGGCAGTAGCTATGAAGAGGGGAAGCAAGTATTCCAAAAGCTCGGGGTTTTAAACCTATTAGCTGCCAAAAATTTGTACAGAGTTAGGCTTCCTGTCTATAGGTAAATTCATTTAATATGTGTTTCCAATGTATAAAGGTACTTTGGGTTGTTTAAATAAGTGAAACTGTAGTATGTTTTTTGACCTTCGCAGGAAGGTATTCAAGCATAAAGATGATGTAGAATCTGATAAACTGCATGCTGAAATTCAAGATATCATCATGCAGATGATAAGAAGCAGACAGAAGAGCGTCATTTCAGGAGATGAAGACAAATCCACAAGTGATTATCTCGGGTTACTTTTGAAGGCCCATCATGACAAGGGTGAAAATTCCAAGCTTTCCATACAGGATATAATTGATGAATGCAAAACTTTCTATGCTGTCGGCCATATTACAATCTCTCTTTTACTCTCATGGGCTACTCTTCTTTTGGGAATTCACACTGAATGGCAACAGAAAGCGCGGAAGGAGGTGCAAGAAGTATTTGGTGAACAAAACCCATCTTCAGAAGGCATAACAAGACTCAAGACAGTAAGCTTATTGATCAAACATTCTCATTTGTAGTTCCTTTATATTCTAATCTTATCTTGTAAACTCAGTGGTTAGTCGTATCATACAGATGGGCATGATAATCAACGAGACACTAAGACTATACCCTCCTGGAGTTACTATAACCCGGAAAATTCCAAGGGAAATGAAAGTTGGTAATCTGGTTCTTCCTGCAAACATAAATGTGCAAATACCAGCGTTTGCACTCCAACAAGACCCAAAGATATGGGGAGAAGATGCCCATCTCTTCAAACCAGAAAGATTTTCTGAAGGGGTCGCTAAAGCAACTAAAAACAATCCAGGAGCATTCCTTCCTTTCGGCTATGGACCCCGAAACTGTGTAGGCTCCAGTTTTGCTATAAACGAAGCTAAAATTGTCCTCTCAATGATCTTACAACGTTACAGCTTCACTCACTCCCCAAGCTATGTCCATGCACCCGTTCAAATTGTGACATTACGTCCAAAGCATGGTGTTCAAGTTATGTTACAAGCTCTCTAAAGGTCTGCTTCTTGTGCTTCTACACACTTAAGAATTGTCTGCATTCATATTGTGGGATTTACCATCTCATTTTATCTTCATAATATGGGTCCAAAAATAAATATGTGAATTTAAGAAAAAGAGGCAAAATGGATAGACATATTAGCAATCTATCCTGATATATAGTTTTGTATATTATGTATTGTTATCGTCTTTGCAAAAGTTTTATGTGCTTAATATAAACAATGTTATCTATAATGATTGCAATACAAATTACTTGCATTTGTATACTCCAAACTCTTTTTTTTTTAACATGTTATTTTAGCAACTTAAATGTGGACACTTATTCTCTATGATGAGTAGCAGGTATGCATTGGGAGGATTTTGTCAATACTTGAAGATGGAGGGCTGAAGCTACAAGGAAATAGAAGATTGAAGCTGAGGGACTAGAATGCTGTTTTCTATACTTGAGGGACTGGACTTGTTTCTTGCTGCTCTTTATATACTCAACCATATCCATCTAGGGATCTTAACATTCCCTAAATTATTTTCTGACCGTTATCTCACAATACTCTCCTGAGATGTAATCATTTAGGGGTTTGTTCAAATTAGTTTTGTGTTTATTCTAAATCTATTTTATTTCATGTATAAACTATTTCTGTTAGTATTTATCTATCAATCATATGGCTATTTTGGTATATTGTGAACTTGTGATTGAATCATCTCGTGTTAGTATCAAGTTTTATATAAAGTTTAACTAATTTTACATAACCTTCAATTAGCTTATTTTTGGCCTTAATTAGATTGTGGTAGCAAGGGAAAAACAATATTGGAAGACATATCTTTTCGAGTGAATCAAATATTGGATAACTAGCTAAATAACCAGGTTCAACCCGAGCATTTTAAGATAACTTTGCTAATCAATAATCAATAATGTTTACTAAAAGGAATAATTGCAAGTTTGTTTTATTCTTACACATAAAAAATTGATATGAAAAATAGTGAATCAAATAATGCAATAATAATTGAACACGATGGAATAAAGTATTTTAGCATTGACTATATATCATATATATGAACGAAACTGAAAATATATACGGGAATGGAAAAAAAAGTTATAACCATAATCAAGGGCGTAGCTACATAGGGGCCGGGAGGGGCGCCTGACCCCCGAAATTTTTTTTTGGAATGTAAGGGTATATTATTTTCGTGTAGAAAAATTTCGATATATACTGTTTCGACTCCCTATTTTAATTGTGAAATAGCATTAGAAAAAAAAATTAGATTCCGACCCCCCACTCAAAAATTTCTAGCTTCGTCACTGACCATAATAATGTATTTAAAGATTTAAATGGATATAGACAATTAACTTTTCATTTGCTCCATACTTTAATGTTCAAAAGAATGAAACTTTTTTATAGAAATTATTACTTAAAATCAACTATTTAGTGATTAATGTTTAAAAATAAATATGTTCGGTCCGGTTCTTGGACCGTGAACACCCCTATTTTCTAGTTATATAAAACAATATAATAATATATGAGAAAATGACCCGTACTGCAGACTTTACTTAAGTTTAGGTACTGCCACTTTAAAAAAAGGTTACAAATTAAACCTTTGAATTTGATAAACATACATAGTCTTCCTTGATTTTTACATGACCTCCCCTGACTTTTACATAATCCTCCTTGTTTTACCTAAAATAAGTACTGCATGCTTTACCTAACATTTCCCCATAATATATTATCACAACTAAAATTATTATCACTACTATTTCTAGTTATATACAAAGAGCACTACAGTGTGAAAGAGAGGATGACCCTGACCAACTAATAATATTTTAAGCAAAATAGGATTCCCAATATTTATTATATTTAACATATTATATTATTGCTAGTCATATTATTCTAAGTATCTCTATATATATAATTCTCTATCTCAAAGTGTATACGTGACATGGTTCTTTACTCGTCATATCATTTTTTTCTTAGGTAACGATCTTACGTCGTTAGTTTTTTAAACGTTGACACATAAACTATCACATATGCATTTAATTTTATATCATCCCTATTACAAAAGGGGATTAAAACACCTTAATGCGATACCCGAACCCACATCCATTTTTTATATATGGATAACAATCTAGCCAATCCGTCTAAATTGATGTTTGTTAATTGTTTTGTATCCCAAATATAAAAAGCTGAGAAAATCGACTTCCCAAAACGAATAAAATATACCACTCAAACAATGAAGATTCCATGTACAAACATATAAATAAAATAAATATGCATCACGTTCTCAATAACATTCATACATAAATTTGTTTATTGTTTTACCTCCATCTTATAATTTGATATATAACTTATGAGCTAGACATCTATCTGTAGTTTTCATGTCCATAATTTTTTTCATCTTTAGTTTAATTAGTGGCTCATGCCTGATCATCTTAGTTTTTTAGTTTTTTTATTTGTTTATTTTATGAATGATATGTCATTTAAATTTAAACTTAATATATGTCTCTTATAATAAAATCTATGATTTATATATACAATTCTACAAATATTAATATATAATAATAGATTTCATACCTATGTAATAAATATTTTTATACAATAAATATTCTTAGGATTATAGCTTTTACGAATATTATGTATATGTTCAATATCTTATTAAATTAAAATAATTATATTATTTTGCAAATATATATATTATGTAACCAATATATTCCTAAATACGTATTAGATAAACAAAATTCCAACGTTTTCGTTGTAAATGATAAGGTTGCAAACAACATGAAAAATTTTGTTTTCAAAAAAGTTTTGGCAAATTTATAGCTAATATTATATTATATTATATTTTTATTTAGTTTGTTTCCTTTCATTAATCTTTGCACCTTTCTATTGGTTAGACTATTTAACACTTTCAGTTTTGTTGACTAAAAGCAGGGTGGTTGAATCAGTGGTAAACACCATTATTTTTAAAGACATGGGTCATGGTTCCCATGCAAAGGTTGGGGGTCTTTTCTACCATTTAGGTGAAAAATGAAAGCAACCTCTCTACTTTAATAGTGGTAATATCTGCCTACATCTTAACCTCCCTCAAACATCGTTAAAGTATTAGGGCTCAAAATTTACGAAAAACGACACTAAACAGTTTCGTTCTTTAATTTTGTTGACGTTAGTTATATGGACATTTAGTCATCGGTATATAATAACTTTTGGATTTTGGTAATAATTCATATCACATGCATTTAAAGCGATACATTATATACATTTAAAAAAACTCATCGTCTAAATTTTATAATAAAAATACAACTTTTTATACATGAATTGTTTGTCCAACTCATGAATACGCATGGGTCTTTTAGACAACCTTTGAGTTGTTATTAGCAAAACTCAAAACTTTTTAACCCAGATTGTTTAGGCTTATTTATTCAATATATATCTTAATTACTTTCTTTTTCTTTTAATTTAGTTTCATAATTTATTTCAATGGACGATTATAAGTATGTACCCATTGATTATTATTAAAAGAGAGCAAACAAAGCAATAAAAAAGAAAAGACATTTTTTTTTTTAGTTTTGTGAAATCTTTTAAATTAAAGAACTTACCTTTTGGCAAAAAAACAAAACTTTTGTTTCTTATTTGATTCGAAAAAAAAAAAAGTCAAGTTTGGAGTTTGTTTATTATTGAATATTTAACTCATGTATCTTTCTTTATGTTAAATTATGATTTTATGTATTGAAACATTAGATTCTAAGACATGCAATACAAGTGTAAGAGTTCGAGTCTTGAATATTTGGTGAGAAGATAAAATATATAAGTAAAGTAAATAACACCAATGTCATCTTTTATATGCTTTCGGTCTCAATACAACGATAATGTATGAGGAGGTTGAGATGTAAACAAGTTATGTTGGAACTTATGTTAGGAGATATTCGAACATTATCACTTCTATCACGCATCTTCCATTTTAACAATTTTAGCAAAACATATTATGTAGAGATAAACGTGCAACGCACGAGACTAACCTAGTTATTAATAATGCTATTACATAAAGTATTATCAAAGCAGACAAAGACTTGTTTGTTATTCATAGCCCCAAGGGTTATGACTTATGAATAGCAATGGCCGAAACAATAAACACGTACAAACTAATAACTTTAAAAACAAACCAATCATCATATATATCGCCTTATTTATTTATTTTTTATCTTTTGCTAACAAAATACCTCTATGATAAAGTAATCTTTTGATTTGTATATTCAGTTTTACCAAATGATTACATGCCAATGATCAATGCATGACTTTCAGTATTACTGTGTTTTTTTTTTTTTATCAAACCGATGCTTTTGACCAACGGTTTAAAATTCAAAGAAAATTTGATACATTCGTTTAGCATCTACATATTGTATTTGATGGTGTCGGCTATACCAGGAGTTCCTTTTTCATAACAAATGTCAAGCTAATATCTAATTAGCTATAAGCATCTACTCTAAATAAGAAAGTTAATCACTAGCATCTCTTTGTTTTGAATAAAAGTGTTGATATGATGTTAAAAAGGTGAAAAAATCATGAAACTAAAGAGATGGAAGTCTATGAAGAGTTCCGAATAATGACATCCGAAGTCATTTCTAGGACTGCGTTTGGTAGTAGCTATGAAGATGGGAAGCAGATTTTCCAAAAGCTCACGGCGTTAACCCTACTAGCTGCCAAGAACTCATACAGAAATGGACGTCTCAGATCCTGGTAAATTTCTACTCTTTCGAGATTTTATGTATTGAAAGATATAACTCTTTAAATTGATATCAATGTCTCAAATTTTCACAGGAATATATTAAAAAATAAAGATGATGCAGAATCCGACAAATTAACTGCAAGCAGACATTCGTGATCTCATTATGCAGATGATAAGAAACAGAGAAACTATGATAACATTAGGAGATGATTACCTGGGACTACTTTTGAACTCAAATAGTGATATCAAGGAACATTACAAGCTCTCCATAGAGGATATTATTGATGACTGCAAAACGTTTTACTTGGCCGGCCATGGAACAACCTCCCTTTTGCTCTCGTGGGCTACTCTTCTTTTAGGAATCCACACCGAATGGCAAGAAAAAGCCCGGATCGAGGTACAAGAAGTCTTTGGTAAAGGAAATCCTTCTTCGGAAGGCATAGCAAGACTCAAGACAGTAAGAATATTGATTTATAACTCTCATCTATTTGCTCCTTATCTTTTATGCTGTTGAGAATTTCGATGTGCACTTTCTTGACTCTTCTTATTATGCAGATGGGCATGGTAATCAATGAGACATTAAGACTATACCCTCTGGGAGTTGTTATCCGAAAATTTCGACAGGAAACTAAAGTTGGAAATCTGATTATCCCTGCAAACATGAATGTGCAAATACCAGCATTAGCACTTCATCAAGACCCCCAAATATGGGGAGAAGATGCACATCTCTTCAATCCTGAAAGGTTCTCCGAAGGCATTATCAAAGCAACCAACAATAATCCAGGAGCATTCCTCTCTTTTGGTTATGGACCTCGAAACTGTGTAGGTTCCAATTTTGCTATAAATGAAGCTAAAATCGCCCTCTCGATGATCTTACAATGTTACAGATTCACTCGCTCTCCAACCTATGTCCATGCACCAGTTCTGCTTATAACACTTGGCCCAAAGTCAGGTGTTCAAATAATATACGTAAGCAAGGTCTAGGTTGCTACAACATGAGGTTCTAAAACATGAGACAAACGGGACATACATTCAAGGTTGGCTATGAAATTTGTCAAACTATTGAGAATAAATGGAGACTGCACAAAGACTTCCATCTACACAACTATTGGAGGTGCTAATTAGCATCAAATCTTTCATGTAGTTTGACAACCTGGTTTGGAAAATCAACATCGCGTATAGTATATATCCAGATAATTAAATCGTGACTTCACTATTAAATGAATAACAGAGATACTCAGATAAATGGAACAAAGACCCCAATGATCGAACATGAAAGGTACGTAGTAAGTAGCTAGTTCCGACATATATATGCATGGATGATCAAAGTTTGACAAGATTATTAAAAAAAAAACACAAATGATATTGCGATATATATATAGCCTGATGATCAGGCTTATATATGCTGGAAATCATGACATTATACCCTGGCCTCCTCATAATAATTAATAATTGGGATGCTTGATCTTGGATCAGGCTTATATATGCTGGAAATCATGACATTATACCATGAATTGCCTCCTGCGATACCATTCTATGCGGCTTTGGGTGTTTTTCTTCTTCTTTTTTTAACCTTTTCTTTTTTACTGTAATAATAATTTAGGGTCGATCGTATGGGATATATATAATTTTGGAGGGTTTTATTAGTATATTGGGCTAGGATTATGTAACATACATCCTAACCGAGTAGTATTTGTAAATCAGATGTTTTGGATTGTATCTTATCTAAATTGTTCAAATCGGAGAATTCAGCTAAGATTTTTATCTATGTATATGTGGTTGTGATTTAAAAAAACAGATGCTTTTATTACCGCGATTTCTTAACTTAGTATCATGAGGTTAAAAACTTCCGATGTTATGGGTTCTATAAGAAAATCTTTTAGCTTGATTATTGTTATTACTATATGCGATGTTCCTATTTTTATACCGGTTGGTTTAATTTCAATACCTTCCATTTTGGTTCAGCTGTTGGTTTAATTCTTTGTGGCTTGGGTTGGCACTGGAAAGGCTGAAAAGACTTACAATGGAATGGCTTGAAAAGTGAACACCACTGCAAGAAAGCTGCATTATTTGTGTTAAATGAAGGCCTACATTTCAAATTTTGTGTTGAAAATGTTACCTTGTAACCTCCATAGTCTGATATCTATTTCTATTAGTCGTATACTTTGTTATACTGTGATTTTTCTGCTTTTGTTAGTAATTAGTTTCCGTTTTTTTGAAAAGTTCAACTAATTCCAAACATTTAGCTTTCAGAACTCGAGAAGACCAGGTAATAATGTAATATGCTAACATCATATCAACTTTTGTGTTGTGAGTTGAAGTTCTATTTAATAATTCTGACCATCTGATCAATCGAGTTGAACAGGAGGATGGAAGAAAAGCTAGCTCCTTATTCACATCACAAGAGGTATTTCTCAATGCAGTTTTTGTGTAAGGTATGGAGCTTTTTGTACAGAGGTATAGTTTATAGTTATTGGCAACTTGTAAGTGAATAAGAAAGTAAATATATATTGATAATTGAGGGAAAATCTCTGAAGGGTATAGTTTATACGAGTCGATGTGTGATCTTCATGTGTGCATATATTTGGGGGGGGGGGGGGGGGGGGGGGGGGGGGGGGGGTTCACATGACCAGAGTATCCGCTTATAGAGATGCATTGAAAAGCTTCATATAAAATTATCAAGAAGGAATACAAGTCATGGAGAAAAAGGATGACTCTAAACCCCTTCAACAAAATGATGACCCAAAAAAGTCCATTAGATCAACTCTATGTACCCCAGATGTATATTTCGCTTTTTTCTTATTATAAAATTGATCAGTTTATGAGTGTTGAACCATTTTATTATGATATTAGATTGTTAATTTCTAACCATCCTAAGATGTTTTGTTAATGAGAGATGAAATTTTTTTTTATCATACATTGAAACACCGAGTCACTTCATAACTTTTGTTTAGCATGTAAAATTCAAGTTTTTGGTTTTAATATAATACACCCAATTCAGCACCTCTTATTTCTGCTGACTGTGTTCAGGTGTCTGTAACAAAGGAAGAAAAGAAGTAACTCAACACAAACCTTGGATATTCGTATCTGAGATTGATCCTATTATAAATTAAATACTCATCTTTGTATGCCCAGACATGTACTTAAAATGTACGTACAAACTAGCCAATGAATTGAATAGTAGACCAAGCCATTGGACATGTTGAACATTGTACCTCTTGACAAAAAAGAAATATGATTCAAGTGGTGTAGTAATTATCGATAGATATACAACACAATACATCATGGTAAGGACACTGATAAACTAACAGAAAGCCAATAACGTTATAAATTATCGCTGTCACGAAAACTCACGTGCTATGAACTGGAGCCGTTGAAACGCGTAGGTACTAGACTAGTAATAATATATGGAAATATCAATAGAAGTTAGACTAATCAATACAAGTTACATAATATCAATTAAAAACGGAAATAAACAAATACTCCATCCGTTTCACTAAACTTGTCCACTTATAAAATTTCAAGGTCAAACTTTCAATATATATTTCAAAGTTATACCAATAAAACATACCTCTAAAACACAATTAGTTCATATAATTTTCATCAAATATTATATAATACAAACAAACATATTTATGGCCAAAGTTCGTAAAGTTTGACTTTGAAAATTTGAAAGTGGACAAGTTTAGTGGGACAGAGGAAGTACATCATCTACATATACAACCGATCTTAAAATCTTGGAAAAACTAAACTAAACAAGAACATCTTAACTTACCCAGTCATCCATTTCAAAGAAGATGAAAATGGGGAAGAAGAAACTTTAACCGTTCTACCCTGCTAGTAGCATTCAAAATCGTGTACAATATAAGCCTAAAATGAAGGGGTTCTAGGGTTGATTGTACGATTTAGCAATGTTTTGTGGTCGCAAACAGCCTAATTGGAACACTCTGACAAGTACATCTTTTTAATGATAACAATAAACACTATCAAATCGGTGCGATCTGTCCAGTCAAGTCTTGCTTCCGCCATAGGTTGCAAGTAAAGAGGCAGTCACTTCTTTCCCCTAGATGGCGGGATTAAGAGACAGAGGGAGAAGTAATCGACCTACAGTCCTACGCTACTACATGTCGTTAAGCCTTTGTCATACATGAGTCAACAAAGAAAACTTTGGCATTTTGAATACAATTAAACAAGTTTCAACTTGTTTGATCCATGTCGTTAATCTAAATTAGGTTAACCAGTTTCAACTTATATTAGGAATAGAGCACAAACCAAATCAAACAATTTACACATTTTGGGTTGAAACAAGGCACAAGTCACATCTAGGTATAACGTACATAATAGATTGATATGATACTACTACAAAGACAACCATTGAAAGGACTAGATGATATTATACAGGCATAAAGGACAAAGATGTTATTTGAACAGAGTAAATGACTATGAAAAAGTTATAAGAATGGAAGTGTGTACATGAGCATTATAAAAGATGGCATACAAATTAGTATCAGCTATGATATTAACCTCCACAGCAAGATCCACAAGCTGGAAGAGAGCCTGGAGAAAAGAGCAAATTGCATTATTATCATTAATATTTTTTTAAAAAAGGACTGTATAGAATGAAATATATATGCGACTTACTGTGGTCAATGCCTCTAACGTTGTCTAACCCACGTGGGGGTCCACGTGGCCCACCACCATACGGGCCACCTCCAGGACCCCCGCCACCCCATTTGCTGCTGCTACCTGAGCTTTTCTTATAACCATCAGACTTCTCCATCTACAAATGTAAAGATAACAAACTTTGTATTAATAATTAAATTCGACAATAGTGACCATGTTAATTAGAAGTAAAAGGTTAGAAGTGAATATATACCGAAAACATAGTCATGAAGAACACACGGAAGAAATTAACGATGGACCAAAAGAAATCAGTGAGCGTTCTGAGTCGCCATATGGTTCGCTTGGATTTCACAACACCTGCGGACAATGGGCCAGGCAATCAGACATCACCATAACTTCAGCCATACACATTTGCAAATTGAAACTATACAGATGACAACGGATAAACGATAACAAACACTTTCTGAATAACTATACACCAAATAAGACCAACAAGGAGTTAGCCTAGTAGTAAGGAAAACACTTGATGACCTTAAGGTCTCAGGTTCGATCCCCGCTTGGCACAAAAAATAATTCCTCGTTACCAATGAAGCCTAGACCCACAGACGAAGTTTAAATACGCGGATCCGATCGGGATGCCAAAATCATGTGGGGATTAGAATGGAGGTATTGTACCGGCGTCATATGGATCATACGGGGTGAGTCGAAGGGTATCCAATTGTGATACCGGGGCTAGGGTTCCCTCCATTAGCTTTTTGTAAATAGGATGAATAAGATCTTTTGTAAGGGCAGATTTCAGCTATTCTACCTATCTCAATCATTCAAAAATCAGTCCATCACAAGTTCACAACTAGTCCAACTTTACTTTTTTTTTTTTCCTTTATAATTAACATATATACAGGGAGAAATAATAATAATAATAAGCAAGAACTTTATGATCACAATAAATACACCATATATTTCTATATATAAAATTTTCTACATCTACATATATATTAATATATATGCACAAACATTAAAGTAATTACATACAGTAATTTATTATGAATAAGACAACCCCCAATTCTTATATTTATTAAATAAATATAAATACAACGAAATTGGTTATCAAAAGATATAATTGAAATAGAGAGATACCTCGTTCGACGTATGCCATGGAGGAACACGTTCGTTGACTTCCAGAGTCTTCTCGCTCGCGCTTAAGATCGGCGAATTTTGGTTGGAAAACTCGATTTTATATGAGACTTTGAGTGGGGTGTTACACGTGGAAAATTGTTATTGGTTTAACTGACGTAAATTTAAGGGGTATCGGGGGGTTTGCTTACTTTGTTGCTTTTTTAAACTTTTTTTTTTCTTTGGCCAACGGGAAATTATTTTTAGAAAATGCTACTCTTTTTATTAAAATTTTACTTAAAAGTTTATGTTAAATGTATGTTACACTATGTTCATGAGATTAATTTATAAGGGAAAAAAAAATAGGCAAATAAGTTTGTTTCCTTTAATATCATCTTAAATATGAGATTGAAAATTTTTAAAACAAAAATAAATAAATTATCTCTTTAAATCATATTATTTCACTTCATTTTTATTTTAAAAATAAACTCAAGAACATAATTAATTTTATAATTCATTATATTTCTTTCTTTTCTTTTCTTAAAAAAACTTAAGAACATAGTATAATCATAACTTTAAGAATCCGTTTAACAAAACTCATTATATTATATATAACAAGACACTAAAAAACCTTAACATCAAGAGCTTTACAATAAAACACTGAAAAATAAAAGTAACTAAAACCCAAGTTATAACAACCAGAAAGGACGTTAAAAGACATCCAATCCTCCCAAGACACACTATTACGATTTTTGAACAACCAACCAAAAAAAGTTTATTTATACTACTAAGATGCTAGAAAAAGCATGGACCAAAAGTTATACATTGCCGCACCAAAAAAATAATAAGAGACATATCTGTACTTACAAGATGTAAAACAAAAAAATATATAGAAAAGAGGATTTGATGATACCTAAAAATAAAAGGATAAAGAGGTTAGGGTTTTGAATTGAACCAATCTTTCCCAGAAGATTGGTTACAAACTAACGTAAATGAAATGTGTATTATTCATGTGTTTCAAGTTCGTTCATGTAGATGTTACTGCCGCCTATAATGTTAGGCTTGTGGTAGTTTTAAAGTTTTGTTGGCACCGCTAGTCTCTAGAATACAAGATTTGTCATGCTGTTGTGAGCCGTCACACATGCTGATAGAATCGAGAGCCCACCCTGATGAAATTGAGAGCCCACGATTAGGTGACCATGGATGGTTTGGTCAATTAATTATATGATTGTAAAAAATTCTTTAAGTTGATAACTAAAAATAAATATAAGTTAAGTATTTAGGGCTAAAAAGTGTAAATTATTGATGGAAAACAAAAAAGTGTAAATTAATGAAATTTTTTCTACAAATTAATATAAATATTAATATAATAATATATTTGGATAATGATTATTAAGATTTATAATTTATAGTTAATCTAAATGATGATATAACTTAAGTGATACAATAAAAGCTTTTTCTTTTCTTTTATTAACCGATTTATTGTAACAACACGACTCAATTTAATAGAAAAATAAGGATATTTTGGTTTTTTTTTTAACAACAGACTAATACTCCACATATTAGTCTACAACAGACTAATACTCCACAAACTTCTGCACAAACCCATTTTGACTCAAAAATTTATTTCCACATATTAACAACTAGTAAAACTAATCACAAACACTAAACATTTTTGCTGAACTTCCAAAAATTTTCTTAATGACATTTTAAAACATTTCTACTCAAATCCAAACTTCCCACTACCAATCACTGATACAAATAGGACATAATCTCTTCACTAAACATTTTTAAAAAAAGTTTCAAAAGTTCAAGAGCAAGTTTACCACGAAATGGGTCATTTTACCCAAGTTGACACATTACAAAAGACGACTTTCAAAATTGGAAATTTCGGCATGACCCATTCGTAAAATCATAATTGTTAATATGTGGAAATGAATTTTTGGGTCAAAATGGGTTTGTGCAGAAGTTTGTGTAATATTAGTCTGTTGTAGACTAATATGTGGAGTATTAGTCTATTGTTAAAAAAAACAAAATATCCTTATTTTTCTATTAAATTGAGTCGTGTTGTTACAAGTGGTATCAGAGCCAGGTTTCGATCCTAGGACCTGTGTCTACAACAGACTAATACTCCACAAACCCATTTTGACCCAAAATTTCATTTCCACATATTAACAACTAGTAAAACTAATTACAAACACTAAACATTTTTGTTGAACTTCCAAAAACTTTCTTAATGACATTTTAAAACATTTCTACTCAAATCCAAACTTCCCACTACCAATCACTAATACAAATAGGACATAATCTCTTCACTAAACATTTTAAAAAAAAGTTTCAAAAGTTCAAGAACAAGTTTACCACAAAACGGGTCATTTTACCCAAGTTGACACATTACAAAAGACGACTTTCAAAATTGGAAATTTCGGCATGACCCATTCGTAAAATCATTATCCAAACTTGTTATGGATTATGAGTTTCTCCAAAACACTTTTAAACAAAATCAATACATTACAACTACAAAACGACCCATTGAAAATACCCAAAACTCGAGTCTAACACTAGATATCATAATAATTTTCCAAAAAGACATAACAAGAGTACAATGAGCCGATAGTTCGAAGGGGTTACCATGGGTCCTATTACCAATACCATTATCCGCATTTAACCAAAGCAACCTATATCCATTAAGCATCTTTAACTTCAATCCTTACATTACTTAACTTTCTTCCGCATCCGGGACAACCTATAAAAAGGGTAAACAACTAAAAGAATAAGCTAAACGCTTAGTGAATGCATACACATATAATCATAAACAAGTTACCATACAAAAGTGCATCAATTATATCCTATCAATTGATAGGCATCTCATCCATATCATTCATAATACTAGTAGGACTTTACCCACCTACTAGTCGTAATCAACAATTTGGCTAGTAAAAATTTACCCACCTACTAGCTCTCATAAACAATTTGGTTAGTAGGAATTTACCCACCTACTAGCTCACAAAATCAATTTGGCTAGTAGGAATTTACCCACCTACTAGCTCACACAATCATTTTCAACATGGCCATGGACAATATGGCTAGTACAAATTTACCCATCTACTAGCTCTTGCAAACAAATTGACTAGTAGGAATTTACCCACCTACTAGTTCTATTTAACAACTATCAAATGGGTCATAGGAATTTACCCACCTATGACCTCTAATAACAAGAACGTGATTATATGCATATACACTCACCTTATTTGCGACTACAATTGCAAGATGACCATAAAACAACGTATTTGCAATCAACATATCAATTCACATTAAAAACACACATATGGTCATTCATCACGTATAAGGTCACCTAGCCATAATCACTAGCATTCCAACACCCAACCCATCATTTACACTCTTATATTAATCTTGGGTTAGTTCACATAACATGTATCTCTTATATCATTTTCATATGGCCAACTCACTTTCATACAAAAAGTACCATTTTCATCATTTGACCAAGCTGCCTTCAAACGAGTGTAACTCAAGTTCTACTTACTCTTTTAACATGATTCCAGTGGCCAAATTTACATGACACATATACCTACCTTTTATCTTTAGTGACCAATACGTGAATTGTCCTTCAAAGGTGACTTCTGGTCGTTTTAAAAACAAAAACTGCTGCTGTTAAACAGTTTTGACGTTACTGACTTCAAATGCCCATAACTTGAGTTCTACACAATATTTTGACCTCATTCTAGTGGCCACTTCTACTTAACACATTTATGTACATTTTCTTTTTAGGACTCAACAAGGGAAAACTCTGTCATGAGGGTGTTTAACTCGTTTCAAACTCAGGGACAGAACCTGTCTAACTTTGTTATCACTAATACTCATCAAAATCTAACATGCACCCTACTAAAAAAAAGCCCTAAATTGATTAGATTGCAATAACCCTAACTTGTATTATATAAATTAACTCATATATATGAAAACCCCCAAATTTCCCAATTTATATACTCAAGAACCCTAATAAAAATATAATACAAGAATTAAAAACAATACCTCAATTTGCAATTATAGATGGTGATTTCTAATTCATGCAAGCCAATTAACCTTTCTTCTTAATTCCCTTTATAATTTTCGGATTTAACCTCCCTCTTAATCTCAAGAATCAAGTAGAAGATGATGACTATTATTATTATTGTCATTTCTTGGGGAATTATTTGATTTAAATGAGAATTATTATACAATGACATAGAAGAAGATTAGAAGAAGAAATTGGAAGAATGATGAAGAAGAAGTTGTTTAAAGGAAGAGAATGATTCACAAGGTGAAGATAGCTAGACATCCTTTCCACATGCCACGTCCCATAATATTTTTGGTGGGTAAAATACCCGCTATCCACTAAAGTTCCAACTAAATTAAACCCGCATCTAAAAATGAAATACCTGGAAATTATTTTAATGTTAAAACTATAATAAAGGTTTATTTTCTTTACTTTAAAATTTCGGGATGTTACATTTATGTATCGGATTTCATTCGCCGCATGGTTGGGAACTGATGATTGGCTTTGTCTACACGGATTTTGGATTTGTTCATAATGATCAAATTATATCTGGCCTTATTTCAACTTTTCCAGTCATTTCAGATACAATTTTAAAATATTGGATTTTTCGTTATTTAAATCGCGTATCTCCGTCACTTGTGATTTATCATTCAATGAATGACGGAAAATTTATCTACTTAATCCAATTATAATGTTTCTTACTTTGCAGTTGTACATAAGCAAAGCATTGAAAATGGCTTTCTATTTCTACCCAGCCCGGAGATTCATCCTTCCTATATTCCTATATATATATATATTAATTTAATCGAGTCAAAACAAATTATTCTAGTAAATAACAGAATCATGGATAGGAAACTCCATTAGTGACCTACCCAAATTTATTGTATAAATATATGTTCGGGATCAATGGTTGGATTATGCAAACTAGAAATACTTTTTCTTGGATAAAGGAACAAATTACTCGATCTATTTCCATGTCGCTCATGATATATATCATCACTCGTACATCCATTTCAAATGCATATCCCATTTTTGCACAACAGGGTTATGAAAATCCACAATAAGCGATTGGACGTATTGTATGCACCAATTGCCATTTAGCTAACAAACTGGTGGATATTGAGGTTCCGCAAGCGGTACTTCCCGATACTGTATTTGAAGCAGTTTTTCGAATTCCTTATGATATGCGAGAGTTAATTTGATGAAATTGAGCGTTTTGATTGGTTAATAAGTTATTAGCTCAACTGTCTTTTAATATATATTAAGATAAGTTTAAGATGCATGTTACAACTTGTATTAATATGGGGGTAGTCGGGTGATACTTGTGTAAAGTTCGGTTATTATAATGGTTATAAAATGACATCCCTAAACGGGTCAAATAGTCAAAATAATCATTTTGGTGATATACGGCTAAAATTCATCCCAAATTTCATCTATGTTTGTGTATAAGCACTAGAGTTCCCAAAATCCATCAAGGTAACTTCTAGAATACATTGCCCAAGATACAGCTAAATTGTAAACATTTGTTCTACTTCCTCCGTTTCTTGCCCCCTTTGCCAAGTTGTCCAGATTTGAACGCATGCTCTTGTTCCTGAAGAAAAGCTCTCACTCTACCGTACTCCTCCACCTTTTCTTTATCTAAGCGTGCCTTATCTTTAGCCTTTGCTTCCGCTAAGAAATAGTTATCCTTTCGCAGCTCACGAGCTGCTCCTTTAGCTTCGCGCTTTACAAGTCTCTGTAACTTTCTCTCCTCGGCTCGTTGACGATCAGGATCGTAGTCTCTACTACTCACAAAGCTGCCAAATATAATCAACAAACAAGAAACTTAATCAGTCATTTAAGCAGGCAATTCTTGACTGAAAAGTAGTTCCAGTCAACTAAAAGTTAGATAGGGCCAATTTCGGCCCATTACTGAATGAATTGCTTACTTTAGTTCAAGTTTTCTCTACCAGGTCAAACAATAAAATTTTAATTTTTAAATAAGAAGATTCGGGTCAAAGAGGTTGGATGGTCAAACGGGCCAAATTTGCACAAATTGTAGACGCGTAGACACATTTTGACTCTGGCTTAGTCACATAGACACATTTTGACTTAACCTGAAATGTTAGCCAGTTTGACCCGTTACCCAACCTGCCCTAGTTACCCACTTTGCCACACCTCTAGAAAAAAAATGAAACGGAAAGTAGAAAAGAGAAACAATAAAAGGGCTAAAGAACATGTCTGGTGGTTGCCATGGAAAGTAATCAAAATTCAGAAAGAATTACTTTTCTTCAAACTTCGGATTAAGTAACTTAATCGGAACTGGTTTTTGCTTCCTCATTTGCAATGGTCGACGCAACATGTGGTGCTCATCAGCTTTCTTCTCTATCAGCTGAATAGTAGCTTTCATTTTGTCTTGTAAAACAACATGCATGTGATCTTGTCCTGCTAGTTGCACTAGTAATTTGGAACTTGGCAAGAATATTTCAGGAAATGATTTAAACTCTTCATAAATGTTAGCATATCCTTGTAGAGTATCAACTACTACTGCAAGCATGCTCGCTCTGTATAAAACCACAGTTATTCAAGATTAAATAAAAAAAACAAGAATTCAATAATATGAATATGGCATGTCAAAGCAACTACAAACTTGAAATTCTCAGAGGTGAAATAAGGGGAGTCATCTGGCGAGTCCATCAGCATAAGAAAGTCCAGGGGCTTTATCTCATCCACAGTCCCACGTATACATAGAAGAGGCTTTAGGGATCTCAATTCCATTAGGTTATACAACTGCAACAAGATTCACTTGTAAGTGTTCAAGAACACAGAATCTTCTTTCACCAATATATTGGGATCTTTATTTCAAACTCCTAAAACTGTAGAAATTTACCTCAGAGTCATGAGATGGTTCAGGCTTTTTATTCAAAGCTGCCACTAACAAGGTCTGTAAAAACACTAATGCCTCCGGGCAGAACTTTTTTGACTGCTTGCAGACCTACATGGTAAGACCATAATCATTTACAATGAAAAAGGGATCTCTTGGTTGTGAACAATACATATCAATTTGCAGTGTGCCCTTGTAAAGGTATACTTGGAAGTACAAAAAAACACTATATATGAAGACATTGTACTTTTTTAGCTATATATATATATATATATATATTATATTATATATATAGGGGTATGATATAACGAGTCCACCTAAAAAAGGTCGATTGATTTTCATAACTTACACACCACCATCATCATCTACTACGATATACAAGACTTTTTTGTAAAAACACTAAGACTTTCCGGCGGCGGGCCCACTGGAAAATCATGTGTAAGTTACTTACACATGATTTTAGATATATATATATATATAGTAAAAAGATAAAATGAGAACCAATAAAATGTCGAGAACTGTGAGAACCTTTTTAGATAAGGATAATTTTGTACTTTAATAATTATATGACAATTAATACTAATTTAATTTCTTGAACCCCTTAAATATCTCCATAAGTTATGCTTCCCTATTTTTAAGATAACAAGATTAATCAATTTTTTCCCACGTTTGTTTTGTTCTGCACTCTTGAAAACTTTTTTTTTTAACCTGATAAAAAAAGTTCAAAAGATTTAACTTGATTAAAATGTAATATCTATAGCAAGAAAAACAATTTTTACGTGTTCTCTTTATAAATGGTTTCCTAATATTGTACTACTAATGAATAACATGCTAAAAATAAATTACAATTTGACACTTTATGTCTCATCGTTTAATAAAATCTTAACAATTATATAATATAAAGTTTTAAACGTAAATCACATTAATAATTTATTAAAAAGTGTATTACAATTTATTTACATATTAAGCCATATTTTATAAAATTATTTACGCGTGAACATTATCATACACAAATGTAAATAAAAGTTGTTTACATGTGATCATCATCGTACACATATATAAATAAAAGTATACATGTAAACATCATCGTACACATGTGTTAATTAAAGTTGTCTACATGCGAACACAATTCATATATGATTTTTTTTTAAATACACTAGCAAACTTTGTAAAAAAAAATAAATTGTACGTATACATGTGTGAACATGTTCATGTACATGTGTACTAACCAAAAATTTATAGTTTCTAAAAATGAATTATTTTTGTGATTTATATGTTCAAAAGTTAAATATAACAACCTATTCATAAATCCTATATTATTATTAATTAATTTAATAAAGTTATGTTAGCGAATATTAAAATAAAATAAAAAAATTTATACGTAACGATGGATAAGAGTCTTCATCTTGACAATTATTAAATAATTTTGAAATCAAATAACTCCTTATACTAAATGTGGGTGCCGAATTTTTTGGAGATTTGTTTTGGAAGAGACGGTTTGTTTATTTTTTTATTTTATTATTAATTTATAATTCCATGTTTACCCTTTTATATTTAATAATTATTTATTTATTATTTTAAATGCATATTAATTCCTAGCCATTGATTAATCTCATCTAATGGTTTAAAATAGTTCTCGCAGTTCTCGACAAATATTTAGTTCTCGTAATAACCTAACTATATATATATATGTGTGTGTGTGTATATATATGTATAAAAAAACATATAATGAAGTGTAAGAGACCCCTTAAACAAATGGAAGAGTGGATTAAACTGAACTTACAGAAAGAACCATGGAGCACAAGAAGGAGCCAATCGCCACATCACGGCCAGATATAATTGGACAGCGCATCAAATACTCACACATCAATAATATTGCAGGGGTCATAACAGCATGACGAAAATCTGAGCAAGGAAATATCATGGACCACAGCCTCAAAAGAAACAATGTCTTCATAGTAGGCCAACAGCTTTTCTCTGCAACAAAAGTCAGATTTGGCTTGTTTAATATAACTGTAAAAATCCAAAACGAAAGGGATGGCAATAAAATAAAACCTGAAATCTTGACATCCTCTGCAAATAGTGTCCGAGTTCGAAGCAATCGTTGGCGAGCACATATGGCAGCAAAGTATGGGATTTCAATACTCATTTCCATCAGCGGCTTTACTAGTAAATTTAACAACCTAAAATTCAATGGCTTTTTGTTTGCTGAAACAGAAAAATACTGCAGCAATAGGCCATAGAATACCTGAGACAGAAAGGTAAAATGAACAATCTCACTAATGGTAACTGATTATAAATTATAAAGAGTAGATTGAAGTATGATAAAGCATGCAGCTACAAGAAACCAAGTTATGGATGATCTTCTAGCAATTATACACCAGAAATTGAGTAAAATTAGAATGAAAATTATATGATAAATATATATAACCTAAATATTAACCATACTTGGATTTTCTTTCGATTTTCTGCAGCAATTTTAATTGCATTGAATGCACGAATTCGCCTGATTGCTTCAATGATTTCATCGTCAGAACGATTATCTAACAGCAATGACAAGTCATCCATGGTTTTTGGAGCTTCAATTGTATATGGAAGCTCCCCTTGTAGAGTTTCAGGAACTTTGACAGATGCATCCTTCTTCTCAGAATCTTTATTAGTTCGTATAACCTTTTTATGATCCTTTGGTTTTACCTCATCATCCTCTCCTGCTTTCTCCTCCAAGTCTGTGTCATCATCTTCATCATCATCATCATCACTTTGTTCCCAGTCTTTGAGAGATCGTGGCACTTCACTTGCCAAGTCATCTTTCTCTGCTTCATCATCTTCTCCCTCTCCATCCTCCTCCTCCTCCTCATCACCGTCATCGTCATCATCACTGCTGTCCTCGCTTGAAACATCGACTTCATTTTCTTTTCTCAACATCTGTTGGATCCAAGCCAATTTGGTTTTTGGTTCCTCATCAGCAAAAGAATCTCCAAGATCATCCCCAGAAATAGACGTTTTAAGTTTCTTGGAGGCTGTCTTTTCCTGATCATCATCATCATTATCTTCATCACTTGTATCATCAGCAGCATGCATCCGTTTTTGCCTCTCTTCCTAAATGACAAGCAATTGTAACATGTTAAAAAAGTTAGATGGAAATGAAAGAACATTATAACATAAGTCCTGCAATGACTGTCATATTGTCCATTACTGCATTTCATACCTCCAATTCTTCTAGCTGCTCTTTTTCATCTTGTGCAAGTTCTTCGGGTGTTTTTGTCCTATTTGATGGACGAGCACGAATATCCAGCACCATTTCATTCAGTAATTTATCATAAGTATCAGCTTTCTCCTGCAATTGATTGATTTGAAAATAATACATGAAAACAAAGACCAAAAATTGATTTAAAAGTTCATATATCTCTTTGATGACATAAATCATACCTGATCAGGTTCATATTTACTGAAACTAACTTCTTTTGTGCTGTTGCTTGCAAAATCTTTAACGACATTTATTTGATTAGGTTGTGCCAAAGAGGACTGCAAAGATGTAAACTGCTCATCCAACTTTTTGATCAAGAGATCATTTTCTTCCTTGTCTCTTGCTTTCTCTGCCTAGAATCATATCAGCAATGGAAGGATAGAATCATGTTATGCGCAAAAGTTAGTAAAAACCATCAAGGAATGCTCCAAATAAAAACATAATAGTAGCTATATACCCCACCTTAAAAAATTTGCTCTTGGTTATTATCTCGCCATACACCTCCTTGCTAGTCTTTTGCCTCTGAAATCAAAAAAACGCCACATTAAACAAAAGATATGAGTAGATAGGACACACCAGCATTCATATAATCCAACAGCTACACCCACATTTTCTTCTCCTCCGCCTCCACTTTCATGAGAGCCAGGGGTACCCTCGGCACTAAGCTGTTTTAAAATGAAAGATTTCTCTGTAAAAAAACGAAAACAATTTTTTAAAAAAAAACAAAAAATAAAGGGTATATATAATAATGTGACTTAAAGCATAAGATATGCCTTCAACCACTTTTGTGAAAATAACTGCACTCTAATAGAAAAAAGGCAGCAGCCTTAATCTATCAGATAGTCATTATTTATCATATTAAACCAATGAGCTTCATTGATAACCCACCATTTCACCATCTAAACTATAAAATTGTGTAGCTTTAAGTACTATATATCTTCTGTTGCAATTTGCAATTGCGTTGTCAATTGTCATTTATCATAAGAAGCTTCAGATAAAGCTTTAGGTAAACAAATGCGAACTTACTTTCAGCCTCTGTTGCTTCCCCATCTTCCTCATCATCAAATGGCACCACTTCTTCAAAATCATCTCTTTCAGGATACAAACCGCCATCTTGCATCCCATACTCATCTTCTTCCCCATCGGATAGATTATATTTGTTTTTCTTGCCAAGTCTCCCCTATTAAAAGTACAATAAAAAAGATCAAGAAAATCGAAAGTATTGATTGCCCAGCTTAAAAAACATGCATTGTATATACAGAGTTTAAAAAGGATACAACAAACTTAGAGCTTCAATCATAAAAAGAAAAACTCTTTAATAGTTAAAAGCGGTGATGAACTTATCTTTCTTTATCTCCTCAAACCTCAAGCAACACGATCAAATTGATTCAACAATAATAACATACCGAAAACCGTTTTTATCCATATTTTACCATAATATTAGTTACTCATAGCTACCTATTCCATAGATAAATAAAGCTTACTAATTTCCGACAGCTAAGACGTTGCATAACTCATAATCCTATTTAAACCGTTACAAGTAGTAAATACATCTTAGTTGTGCAATTCATCCTATAACAAAACAGCAAAAAACACAAATTCAAACTTTTATACTAGAAACTAAATTACCCGCATTTCTCGTTGTGATCTGAGAATGGCCTTATCAAACTCACCAAGCTCCTCATTTCCCTCTCCAATTCTCTTATCCACAAAAACCGACGATTTCCCACTTCTCTCATAATCTTTCAACAATGTCTTCTTCCTCTGCAAATTTCACAAAACAAATCAACACCCACATTCCAAAATACCCAATATATACATATACTGATATACATACATACATATATATATATATAATATAATCTATGATAATGGGCAATCTAAAAATACAATCTTTAAACAACCCAACAATTCCAAATGAGCAAATTACATACAAACAACCTATATCTATCAAATCACACACCTTTTCGATAGCGAGTGACCGAGCAAGCCCAATTCGGCGTTCTTCTCCCTTTCGTTTCTTTCCGAGGATATCGAATTTACGCCGAGACCAAATAGTTTCAAAAGGGTTATCTTTTGCAACTGGAGCTTTGACTTTCATAGCTATGGCGTTTGGATTGATCTTTTTCTTGTTTTTCTTTTTCTTGTCATTATTATTGCTTCCAGTAGCTTTTACTACTTTCACCATTTTTGAAGCAGCAGCAGCAGAAAGCTTTAGAATTTGCAGGGTTTATAGACAGAATTGAATGATGTGCTGAAACAAGAAAGAGAGGGGTTTTAGGGTATTGAAATTAGAAACATAATTTTATGTATTGGGCTGGTTTATATGGGCTTGTAATATGGGCGATGTTTTGTAAGGTTGTGGGCTGAATTAAGTAAGGTTTATTGGGTTCATGGTTTTAGCCTTTTTTTTCTTTTATTAGAATTATACAACTTATTTATTTATTTATTTACTTTTCTTTTTGGGCTGAGGCAAGTATATATCTTATTTTTTGTTTTTTTTTTTTCAAATAGGACAGTACCTCTTATTTATCGGTCGTTAATTATATTATTATTTTCTGCCATGTTCGTTCATGTATATTTTCCAAGGATTGGAAACTAGTGTATATTTATTATCACTAGATTTTAGACCTAGACAGATTTTAGACCTAGAACTGTGTTCAACACTGTACACGAGACTTACGATATTATTAATATTAGACATTATTACTTGTAACTCATAAAAACTTATAAGTTCAGAGTTAAAGAGATAAGTGGATACCAAATGTTCAATTCAGATGTCAAAAATGTTAAGCTAGTAGAAGGAAAATAAATGTAATAAAAGAACATTGGAAGCATATACCATGCTTCATCATTTGAAAGACTTCTTTATAGGCGAAATTTGTTGTAGTGTTTTTTGTCTTTTTATCTTTATCACATATTAACACCTTCAAGCCTCTCTCGACTTAACTCGAGATACACCAATGTACAATTGTTCGTGTGTGAAAATCGGGCTTTATAGATAGAAACCAATTTTAATAACATTGTAAAAATAATTATTTTAGTTATTTATTTTTTATTAATTAAATAAAGTTATGTAAAAAACTAAATGATGACATTAGCAATAGTCAATTTAATGAAATCAAGCAATATAATTGGCTAATAAGTTATTAGTTCAACTGTGTTTTAGTATATACTAAAATTAAAATTAAAATAGGAAAATAATTACTATTAAAATCTTAATATATTTACATTAAATTTTATTTATTTTTAATTAATTAATTATATATATATTAGTTATTATTTTATTAGATAAATATTAGCTATTATTCTATCGGATATATATTAGCCATTATTATTTATTTACTATATTAAAGTTATTGGATAAAAAATGTAAATTTGTGATGAAAAAAAAAAAAGTGTAAATTTGTTATTATTTTATTGGATAAATATTAACTATTATTCTATAGGATATATATTAGCTATTATTATTATTTATTATATTAAAATTATTGGGTAAAAAGCGTAAATTTGTGATGGAAAACAAAAAAGTATAAATTAAAGTCAAAATTGAAAAATAAAAGAATAAGTTATTAGAGCAACTGTGTTTTAGTATAATAAAAGATTGTTATTAAATTTACGAAAATAATATATATTTTTCATACTTTTTTGCTTATATATAAATCTTAACTACAATCTTGACCTAGTTAGTTTAGACTCGTGTTTCTCAGTTGAATTTTGGTCTCTTTAGTATCAGGGGCGGAACATTTAAGGGGCAAGAAGGGGTTTAGAGCCCCCTAAAAATTTGGGTATTATTTAACAATTACTTAAAATTTTAGTTAAAATTTTTTTATATATATACATTTATCCCCTAAAAAAATGGGAAAATTTCTTTACCCCCTCACAAAGGGTTCATCTTCCGCCACTGTTTGGTATATGTGATAATCAAATAGGAGTATCAATTAACACGTATGCTGTTAATTTTTAATTCTATAATAAACACTTATCCATGGAAATATTGAATACGTACGAGTATATTTTATCGATTTATTTTGTTGTCTTCCTAAAAGCAAATTACTAAATTAGGTCCATGTTTCACTATCAATTATTTAGTACTATAGGAGCTTAAAAGCCCTAAACTTTAAAAAAAAAAATTCCAATTATTACGGTAGCCTTGTTTGGACATACATTTTAAATTAAAAGTTTCAGTCTCAAAAAACCCCTAAAAACCCTGAAAGGTCTTTAAAATAAAACTTGGTGGAAGAAGGGTTGAAATATAAAAGCTTCTGCTCCTAGTCCCATTTTTAAGCTACAGCTCCAAGTCCTTGACCACAGCCCCAACTCTAAGTTTTTTTATCAAACATACCCAGAGTATTGATATAGATGGGTCAACAAAATTTATGTTTATGTTTATGTTTATCTTTACTCCTATATAATATAGGAGTCTTTTTCTAAATCTTAAATTACAACTTTGAACTATCTCTAAATTACCCTTTTTCTTTATTCATTAATTTAAACATCTCTACCTAGTATACCTATAATACCCTTAAATTTCAATCACTCATTTTTCTCTCTCTTCTCAGATCTCCACCACTCATTTTTTTATCTCTTCTCCATAAACCATTTTATTCCTTTAATTTATTCGAAATCTTTTATTTCAAAAACCGTATATCGATAAATTATAAAAATGATATGGGTGTTTTAAAATTTTATGTTCTTTCATTAGATATGTCATTCGATATTCTTTCGACGAATTTTTAAATCTGAGGGCGAAACCCGTACGACTACGACATCTGGCTATTATATGCTATGACTTATCGCCTTCTACAAGGGTGGATGGTACGCCTCCCTGACCCTCCCCGGTACCATCCAAGCGTTTATTTCTCCCCACTTATAAGAAATGCTTGCCTATTCATCCCCACCCTTTTTTTATTTTCTTTGTTTTCTTACTTTAAAGTTTTAATTTATTATATGATATTTACAAAATATATAAAGTATTAAAATAGTAATATAAACAATATCTATACTTTTATACTTCTATACTACTATATAAAAATTATCACCCCTATGTTGAAAGTTTACATATATGGGACTTGCGAATTGACCAAAATACCCTTAATGAACTAAATCACCATCAAACCTTAATATTAAATTACATCATTAGTCCATTATATTTTAAAATATCTCTATTAACCCTTTTAAATCAAATACTTTTACCTACACCAATAGATGTCGCCACCACAATCATTGCCAACTCGCCGCCGCATCGTTTTTCATTAAAATAAATGATATTACAGTAAATTTGTTGCATTAAAAAGATATTAAATTTCACTAACATTTTTAATGTAATTTAACATTGCGTTTCTCAAGATAATCGGATAGTAATATCACTTATTAACCTTATTATAAAGAAAGGGTCAAACATGTAATGTCTAAATACCTTAGGGATTAAGAAGAAAAGAATGAAAAAATAAAAGGGAGAGGTTAAAAGACGCCGTCTTCTTCTTCAACATATGAATCTGAAAATACAAGTAAAAAACTCCATTAAAAAACCTGCAACTTCAAAAAAAGGTTAATGTTGATGAGAAAAAAAAGAAAAAGGGTATAAAGAAACGGTCAAAAAGAGTTGAGAGCGGATTAGGCACGACCTTCACAAAATAGCTCACCACCCGGATGAGCGGAATGGTATTCCCTCCGGTACCTATGCATTGCCTATCTCCTCCCCATGGCATACGGTCTAACCTAACATATAACCTCCACCATCTTATCGCCGCAATATGCGAGTACTTTCTCTCGTTTAAAAATAAAAATGAAAACACAAATGTAAATGCAAATAAAAGCAAAAACACAAACATAATAACAACAGCAACAAGAACAACAATATTAATATATATGAGGTATTATAAGCACTTGCTTAACCAACCTGAATACTCTATTTCATTTATATGGGTGTTAATCTATACTTCTATACTACTATATAAAAATTATAACCTCTATGTTGAAAGTTTACATATATGGGACTTGCGAATTGACCAAAATACCCTTAATGAACTAAATCACCATCAACCCTTAATATTAAATTACACCATTAGTCCATTATATTAGAAAATATCTCTATTAACTCCTTTAAATCAAATACTTTTACCTACACTAATAGATGTCGCCACCACAATCATCGTCAATTCGCCGCCGCATTGCACGGGTACCATGCTCGTTTTTCATTAAAATAAATGATATTACAGTAAATTTTTGCATTAAAAAGATATTAAATTTTACTAACATTTTTAATGTAATTTAACATTGCATTTCTCAAGATAATCGGATGGTAATATCACTTATTAACTGTATTATAAAGAAAGGGTCAAACATGTAATGTCTAGATATTATAGGGACTAAGAAGAAAAGAATGAAAAAATAAAAGGGAGAGGTTAAAAGACGTCGTCTTCTTCTTCAACATATGGATCTGAAAATACAAGTAAAAAACTCCATTAAAAAACCTGCAACTTCAAAAAAAAGGTTAATGTTGATGAGAAAAAGAAGAAAGAGGGTATACAGAAACGGTCAAAAATAGTGGAGAGCGGATTAGGCACGACCCTCACGAAATAGCTCACCACCTGGATGAGCGGAATGGTATTCCCTCCGGTACCTATGCGTTGCCTATCTCCTCCACATGGCATACCGTCTAACCTAACATATTACCTCCACCATCTCACCGCCGCAATATGCGAGTACTTTCTCTCATTTAAAAAAAAATGAAAACACAAATGCAAATGAATGTAAAAACACAAATTAACATAATAACAACAGCAACAAGAACAACAATATTAATATGAGGTATTATAAGCACTTACTTGACCAATCTGAATACTCTATTTCATTTATAAGGTTGTTAAATATTTGAGTAGTCGGTCGGTATCCAAGCTAATGAAATTATATGGATTTTTTTCAACTATGTAAACATCAACTCAATATAAAATCTGAAATTAAAGACACCTGAAGATAAATTAGGGGTTCATGTTTCGGATTCTATGAAAATGAATTATATTTTGTAGCAATAAGCAATTTTATTCAAGTATATCCCTCCATGAACCCTTATTGTTTTTTTTTAAAGGTGAATTTCAATAAAAGTTTCTTGTCGTGATTTTATAGTGGGAGGTCTAGCATACGTTGTCTTAATTGGGTCCGCGCTAAAGCGTTCTCTTAGAGTAAAAATGTTTATTTCAAATACTAAACGAGGGAAAAACCTCATACTAATCTACCTGAAGGCACGACGATTAATAGAGGTAAACCCTACCCCTCAAACTTGAACCTGAGTAAAGAAACGTCATATAAAACTTAAACATAAGAACTCTTAAATGAGGAATGACCTTTCAAACCATTAAGTTAATACTCAAACTATTTGTTCTTATCTAGTTACATGAAAAATTAAGATTAAGAAGCTACCTCAATTAATTACATCCACTAAAGCACAATATAATGTCTAAATTTCATTTTTACGTGACTTCAATAATTAGTTTTACGTACACAACACAAAAGCGCATGCATTGTCAAATCATATATCATCATGTCATTTTATTTATCACCTATATATATGTTTACATATATATACTATTGCACATGTTATTCTAGCTACGTCAAGTAACAAAATATATTATATCACGAGGTACAAAACTACAACTTTCTACCTTTTTCAGTTTTAAGCAACATAACACACAGATAGAGCAAAGGCAATGAAAGTTTAAAACCAGTATATAAATTGTTATAAAGCATATATATAATATATACAACAAGCTAACAACAATACGCATTGCTATGAATTCCATTTTATAACATAACATTATATCAGTGTTGAGAAATCGTAGTTTCATATGAAGTTAATTACTACAGCCAAATAGATAGTCTTGAGCAAACATACATACACTAGAGAACACGTTGATCGTTTGATATAAATGTTTTTTCTTCGTTAATTTGTCACATTAACAAAAACATTATTCATAATCACGAATGCGTTGATGATGCGTCATCAGGAGGCTGGTGTTCACCTTACGAAGGAAAGCACCTCATGTGGCATGAATATATTGGCTGCAGACTCAGGTCAAGTCCGTTGCTCCTCCCGTCACCTGCAACTCCTTCACCACCACCACCACCACCACCACCGGCACCTTGGTTGTAGTTTTCTCTAAGACAAGTAAATATGATGAAACACGAACATGTTAAAGAAAGCTCTCGATCTAATATATATTTGGTAGATATTTTATTTAATATATCATAACTCAAAAGACCGGCGTCGATATTGATGGATATGAATTACGTACAAATTAAACAGATAAAAATTTGGGTGAAACTAGGCATGAACAAATTGCAATGAAAAACCAATTAAGTAACTTTATCAAGAAAAATAAAAATAAAGACAATTAGTTTACCCCATGTTGAGAGGTTGAGGTGGAGGCATGAGGAAGGCTGGATCGTGGTCGACATAGTTATGCTGTTCCCATTGATGATGCGCGTTTTCTGTTATTGATGTTTTGTTTTTCTCCTTCTCCTTGATCTGCTCGATCATATATATGGAATGGAATGAACATTTGAGAATCAATCTAATTAAATATGCTCTTAATTAATAGTAAGAAATTCTATAGCTAGTAAATGAAAAGGCCGGCTGGAACTTAATTAATTGAACAGTCATAATATTATGATTTTTTAGAATGAGAAGAGGCAGATATATGGCAACTTACTTTCTTTGTCAAAGTAGCGTTCTGCTCCTGTATGGCCTTTCCCTGATAATACATACATTATATATATAAAAGTCAGATAAGGCTTCCAGCTAGCTAGCTAGCAACAATGAAATGAAATGTTATAGGATCGGATATTCTATTAGTCTAGATTGATGAGGAAATCATATCAAATAGTAACTTTTAATTTATCCGAGGTCAAGTTAATTGTAACTTTTAACTATTAGCTAGCTTAATAAAGGCTTGTCGAGCTAGCTAGCTAGTTAACATCCTAATCTATCATAAGCTATGAATTGAATTCATCTCCATTAATTGTTGACTAATTAAAACTCCTAAGGCCAGTCGCCCTCCTAATATATCCATGAAATACCATGATGTGGTGGTACGTGGTCCAAATGAACACTCCCCTTAATTGCACTAACGAATGAACGGGCTCAACAAGGGACATGGCTAGCTAGCTAGCTAGATTCTGAATGTTCAAAAAACATGGACGTGAAATATTAAGTTTACTCAATCCACCTCTTCTTGATTCATTAAAACAGTACTTGATCCGATGTTCATTATTAAGCCATTGTAAATTACTCGTAATTAATTAGGATCGATGTTAATGAAATGCAAAAGAATCACCAATGTAGCTAGAAGCAAAAAGTAAAAGGAGCGAGAAAATTAAATGCGGACCTTTTTCTGAAGCTCGGAGATTGATTCATGTAGGAGCTGATTCTGTAATTAAAAGAAAACTTCCGGTAAATCCACAATCTAAAATTTGTACTCAGTACAAATATAAGTAAAAGATCAATTATATATTCTGCAGATCGAATTAAATACGTACTTTTCTTGTGCGGATGTTCTTGAGACCAGTATCAAGTTGCTGCTCCAAATTCTGGATTTCCTTCAAGCTCAATGACTCAATATCTTCACCCATATAATGCCTTAATAATTCAATATAGAAAACATTTTTTAGAAGAAGAAATAACTAACTGTTTAAGAAAGAAACATATAAATGCAGTTCTTCTTATGAAGAAAGATAAAAAAAACTAATTAAGAAAGGCTGTCGATCACCTGTGATTTCTTTGTAAAAGCTCAGCCCTAGATTTGAGTTTGTTGTACTCTAGGGTCCAGCATCGCTATGGATATACATATATACAGATATAATAATTAAAATTATCAAGTAAAAACAGAAACAAATTAATAGGTGCAGTAAAATCTCATTAAAAGAACTAGATCAAAAACATATGTCATGAATTAAATTGATGGCTATATATATATGGCAAATTATTTTAGCAAAACTAGATTAATATATATGAACTAGCTAGATAGGGTACCGGGGTAGCATCGGTTGCAACTAGCTGCCTCTCAGTGTAAGAGTATCGCTCATATCGCTCCAAGATGCTTTCCATGCTGCGCAACAAGTCAAGAAAATATCATATACTGTAGAATATTTACTAACACGTCCAGATTAGTCATGACATAAATTTGTGTATGTCATTAAGAATTCAAATTAAACAAAAAACTTGGTCTAGATCGGACTATTAATGGGAAGCAGCGAAAATTCTGATCAATGCTAAAGGTTTATAAGGTGAAATAGTAGTAGCATTTTTCTTTTTCATGATTGGATCGGAGGACAACATTAGCTAACAGTCAGCTATAGTGAGGAAGATTAAGGGGGTGTTTGTTATTGCGATTACAAAACAGATTTTGCGTTTTCAAAATAAATTATGCGTATTCCAAAACTGCATTTTGAAAAAGCATGTATGTACATGCTTCTCCAAAACAACGTTTTCGTAGTATATAATCACTTTTTCATACAACGCTTTTTTAGATTATCTACGTTTTACAAACATAATAATCCGATAATCACTTCAAAATGTAATCCCAAACACTTTCTAAGATTATATTGGCAACCTAACTGATTTTCCATTGACATCACAACAAAATTGTGGATATATATATATATATATATATATTGATCAATACAAAAACTATCTTGTTTAATTGTTTTGCGTGTGTAAACAGTAGTTTCACATGAACATAATCTTTGCAACTTCATAGATGCAGACTAATACGAAATGCGGCATGATGATTTACTTTTCGCATATACCGTATTACCGTCTGCTGGTTAGAAGCCGATAGGCTATCCATTAAATATAACCTAAAAATAAAGAAGTAAATTTTTGGCATTAATTATATTTCAAATAAATCATTAACAGGTGATTCTAATGTTAATTGAACAATACTTGTGATAGATCAAGGGCTATCTTATTAGACAAAAATTTTCATACACTGCATGTTTCTCTTAACACATTTTTGCAACTATGAAAAAGATTTTACTGTGGTTGCAAACTTCCTCTTATTTGGTATTAACCTTAATACATTTGCTCATATTCCTTTTGCGTTGTTAATCTCATAGGTAGGATCCTCCTATCTTTGGGCTAGGAATGAGATCGAGTCAAAACCTGGACTAGACTAGACCAGTCAATCCCGAAGAACAAAAAAAAAAGAAAAAAGGAACCCCAAAAGTTGAAATGTTGTTCGGAAATTGTACCTGAAATTACATGCAGTTTCAAATTTATATTCAAAGACCGGACCGACTCACCCTGAACTGGCAAAAGCCAGAAAATCGGACCAAATATGTCAATTAAGATCTATCCGATCCCGATCCCAGTCCTAGTCCAAGTAAAATGGTTTCGTTCGATTTGCGGGTTTTTGGGTTTTTTTGGGGCATACTGCCAAAGGGGAATCAAAGTGGTCATAAATGATAATTCTTTAAAAATCTGAAGTAGATGATGATATGTGTATAAAGATACAAGGTGCATGGTAGCTCAGATAAATATACAAAGAAAAATTAAATAAAAAATATTAGAAAGAATAAAGTATGATACAAAAATATGAAATGTCCAAAAAGAAATTAAGTTAATGAAGTATAAAACTAAAAAAATTAAAAAATATTAAGAAAAGTAAAAAGAAATTAAAATCTAAATATAAACAAGAAAGAATAAAAGTTAGTATTAAGTAAATAATAATAATAGTTAATTACAAAGATCGATATGGTTTGTCAAAAAATAAAGATTATATTTTTATCTTTCATAAATTATGGTTTTGATCTTTAATTTTGAAGATAAAAGTGTTGATTTTTTGACCAAAGGTGTTGACTTTTTGACCAAAATTATTGATTATTGATCATTGGACCAAAAATGTAAACGAATATCAAAAGTAAGAAAATATAACCGTAATTTATCAAAGGTAACAAATCACATGAGCTATGTGTAATTCAAAATTTAGTATATATTTGACATAGTTATTTGTTGCAAAGCTTTGATGTTATACATTGAAAATGGAATTTTTTTTTCATTAGAAAGACATTTAATCTTATGTTTACTCTTAAATTGTACGAATGCCTAGAAAGAAATCCATGATTTTCGAAAACCGGCCTCTAATATTCCAACCCCACAGATGTAGGAAGTTGGACTCAAACCCATATGTGTATATCCTTCCAAAGTCAAAAACTTTTTTAACCATATCAATAGGTCATCAATCTTATTAACTAAAAATGAAATATATCTGATGCTCGAAAGATACTCTTATCTTTACTCTATTACTGACCTTTTTTTTTCAACCATTCTACTTTTAAAATACCAAATTTACCCTCCACATTTATACTACCTCCAAACATTATAGTCCTAAATTACCGTAACTACTCTTAAAACATTTTATCCCCTAAACCAAAAACACGGTTATACAAAATATTTACTCCACTCTCTCTCTACTGGAATTCCCCCCCCCTCCTCTCTCTCTCACACACACACATCGTATTTGTGCTCCGCTGAAACCATCACCACCACCTCCACCACCAACCATCGCCTCTAAATTGGTGATTCGGTTTTCTTTTCCGTTCATCAATCAACGTCGGTGCGTGATTCATATAAAACTTGTTTTTATTTTATAGATCTAGGGGTTTTATCAAGAATTTTGATTATTTCTAAATTATTTGGATTTGTTTTTGGTTGATTCATTTCTTTACTTGCTTATAACATATTTTGATGAGATAAAACTGCCAGTTAATTAGCGTCGCTGTCCCATTGTGCAGGTTAACAGTAAATGTATTGTAATTTGTTATGTCGTTGTAACGCACGTATACCATCTACTTCTATCAAAATGGTGTAAAACTTTGGTACTTACTTTGGAAGTGCCTTAAATGATGATAGATTCCAAAATTTCATTCTATCAAGATCTGTTGAAATGTATATACCAAACAAACACTTCGTTTTTATTATATATATATATATATATATATATATGGAGGAAGGGAATATGAGGCTGTTAGGCACCTAATTTGAGTGAAAAACCTCTCACATACCTTTTTTTAAAAGGTAAAAATCATGGGGGGCCATGTATATATTTAAAATATTAAAATATTAGTATGTGAGGGGTTTTTCACCCAAGTTGGGTGCATAACAGCCTCATACTCACTTTTCCCTTTTTTTAAACTTCTTTTTAGAACGGCTTTGAATGACATATTAGATCACTGACAAGCCATTGGCTCACCGGATCATCCTCAATCCTTGATTACAGGACCTAAAAACCATTCACAGGTGGAACCCGTCATTGGTAAAAGACAATCCCCGATCCAGCATTTAACCTTAATTTTTTTTCCACGAACACATGACTTTCGTAATTGAAAAACTAAACTTAACCACTTAGAGGGTCATCGGCAGACCATTTATATAAGTTTAACGCTTCATTAGTCAATGTCGCAACACTTCCCTAGTATGCACAACTTACACAATGACCCTTATCATTTTCTTTATCATTTTATTTTTAATCTTCAATTGACTAAACGAAATTAAAAGATACATATTTGTGAAATAAAAACATTACATTAATACGAATAATAAAAATATTATATTTAATAGAAAAATATTACGTCAATTTTTTTGTTGCTTGTTTGCGGAGCGCCTGAAAAATGAGTCAGTGATGAAATTAAGTTGAGAATTTGGTAAATTTGTGAACAAACATATTCGTTAGCTAGTGATTGATTGTTAATTTGAGCCAGCATGGCCGGCCTTTGATATTAAAATAAAAAAACAAAAATCAAACGCAAGCTAGATCATCTCCACGTACTCATTACAAACTTAAGTGAAGGGAAAACAAGTCAAAAACCGATGTAATGCAAGTGGCGTCGGTTTTGAAGGGCAACTAATGAACATTTTGTCGAACTGAACACTCTATCATCAGGAGAAATACCATGGTGGCCGGGCATTAATTGGAAACTTCTGATCGATGCTTCCCCAAGAAGTTTGATTTATTTTTAAATGCAGTTTATACCTTTTTCTTAAATGTGGGAAAATAGTAAGGCCCGTTCAGTTGTTCAATTCATATATGGATATATATAGCTAATTAAGACGGAGCCTAGATCGTGCCAAGCATAAATCGGCTTGGCGAAAAAAAACATCGCTGAGGTTTTAGTAATATATTGATCAAGAAGCCGCCAGGTTGCGAGAAGAGGATATATTGGGAAAAGGAATTTCAAAAATATAATTTGGGAAGGAAATATGATTTGCGAAATGAAAATTAGACCTAACAAATAGTATGCGTATAACTAGGTCCCATATATAGTTTAATTTCATTATCGTTGATGATTATAAACTCGATGAAGCTTCGACATATAGTTCCGGCCTGTTGTGATCATCTCCTCTTTGCAAATCCTTAATTGGATCCCAGTAATATATAATTACTCCAAAGACTAGCTAGTACGTAACTTTTGTTATAGTGATCGATGATTACAATTTAATTATCGACTAAACCCTCAATTAATCTGTAATTCTCTTTTTAAGTCTGTACTATATACGTAAAACTGATTTTTGATAAACAAATTACGTATATTCCATTACTATACGTATATTCTCTTTCCGTTATACAAAAAATAATCCTATATATTAAAGAAAATGTTTTTGTCACAAAAAATGACATGAATTTCAAAACTCAGCTTTTTAATATAACAACGAAAGATATTAGAAATTAAGGTTGATTAATTTTATAATCAAGGTTATTTTATTAAGACTGCTTTTAAAGTAAAATATTTGGAGGTACGTACGATCAAATCGGTTAATTTCTTGTATACAAATAAAAGCTTTTCAATACACGGTAAGTATATTATACAAACCATACAATTAATTTATACAAATTATTTAATTATTCTATTCTATATATATATATAGCTAGACATCCACATACAATCATGTATAATTTATGTATTTTAATTTTTTCACATCTTCTTTTAACATGGTTATAATAATTTTTCCCTTTCAAATTCACTGAGACATACCAAATCTACTTTGGATCATTTACATGACTTTTAACATGAAAACATGTACACCTAGCTACTCATAAGAAGTAGTACATACTCTTTCTACATTTTTCAAGTGTATGCACAGATATAGTAACCAATATATATTATACAAAAAGTATATATAAAAAAAGTATATATAGATTAACCAAGTTATTACTTTTATTATAAGAAAGAAATTATCAGCAAATTATTAAAACATAGCTTTGTTATTGATTTAGATTAATATTATTTTTCCGAAAAATATTAGATCTTAACTTATAATTAATCAGCATATTATACACACACTTTAGAGTAAATGGAAGAAGAATCAATCAATTATATATATCTATATAAAAAAAAACAAAGTGAAAAACTGAAGGTTATATATATTTTCCATTGTGGTTTAGGTTTATCCAAGAGATCACTGTTGGATCAAATTTTGAGAAATAGAAGGTGACAGTTGTATAGTAAAAGGTATACCAAAAAGTATTTGTTTTTTCCAGATCTGAATTTGGTAGGTTAATCTATATATCTTAATTTTAAGATCATTTTTTTAATTGATCCATGAGGTTGAGATGAAAATATTATAATATTTTGTATTATTATTTTAGGTTTTGTATATTAAGTATCTGTTTTTGGATACAAACCTGAAAATTGTTGTAGATTTATAACCCTACATAAAATAAGATTTATCTATATCTGTATATATAAAAGAGGAAAGAAAAAGAGTAGTGTACCAAGAGTCAGTAGAAAACTCAAAGAGCTTTCCTTTGTTAGAGAAGACAATTAAGGCAACTTCAGCATCACAAAGAACAGAAATTTCATGGGCTTTCTTCAATAAGCCACCTCTCCTCTTTGAGAAAGTTACTTGCCTGTTTATCTTGTTTTCTATCCTTCTTAACTGTACCTTTCCCCTACCCATCTTTCTTGAGAAAACCAAACAAACCAAATCCAGAAACTGAAGATACTCTTGGCTAGAAAAGGAAAGCTAGATGTAAGTTTTTTGTTGTTGTTGTTATCTTTCTAGAAATAAGGGGGTTATAAGTTACTTTTTTTATGGTTTACTGAACCCTTCCTTTTTCATCTAATGAACTCCAAACACCCTTGGTTTCCATGTTTCAGCAAAAAGGGGAAGAAATTTATTATACAAATTGATAAAATCTTATATACTACTACACATGAGCCAAGATGCCAAAAGAGTTATGTCCCAACTTTGTTGGTCAGTCTCAGCAAACAATTTGCTTGTTCCTTACAATAGCAATAATTGTACTGTAGTAGTAGTGATATAAGGTCCCAAAAAAGACGTATTTACCCTTACAAAAATGGTTATACATCAAGAGTATAAGGAGGGTTGACACATTTGGCTAAGCTTCAATTGGAGTATATTTATTATTTTGGGTTCATATTACATATGGTTTATATAATAATGTTTGGTGTTGTGCATATTTCTTTTTCAGATGATAGATTGGTATGTGTTCTCCATTCTCTTTTTGGTTCCCATTCGGTTAAAGGAAACTTTGATTGGATAATATTGTATCGTACATACTCAATGTATTTATGTTCCTTTATCCAACGTGTTGAAACTTTATACATTGGATATATATTAGTTTACAGGATAGTAGATATATTGGTTTAAACACTTCAAATCTACTATGGACTTCATTTATTATGTAGATCGTATATAATTGAGTCAACAACCTAACTTTGTCATAGCTTACTTGAATTATATAAACTTATATACTTCATTTATCTATTTTACATTTTTATGTGCAACTTATAATTTTATGAAGACTCTTGAAACTTATACGGTTTTTGTGTTAAAAGTTAAAAATGTCATTGTTATGGCCTTAATTTCTCCTAATTAATAACAACAACCATTGATAACTATTTTCCCTTTCTTTCATTTTTATCATTAATTAGCCTTAATATGAAGGACCAAGGACATAATTCGATCTTCCACCACTTATATATACGTATACATATAGAGGATAAGGCGTTCAACCAAAGGAAAGTGTTTAGGTAGGTGTACTTGGTTTTACCTTTATATTACAAAGAGTTCTGAGAAAAGTGTTTAGTAAGACTAACTTAAACACTCGACGTTAATGAAAAACTCTAGCCTTAATTAAGTCTGACTAATTAACAAAAATGAATGAACAATTTCTATGCTAAGCTCACTCTTACTTATTTAGGAGCTTGCTTGTGAACTAGCTAGTTAGTAAAAGACTCTTTAAAATATTGAATGCTAAAACAAGGAATGTCTAGAGATCGATGCATTGACTCCAACAGTCGTAGGCAAGGCCGGTGCTTTGTAGTTTGATTGTTGAATCATAATTATAAGTATGTAATTATAATTGTGGTTGATGTATTTACGTAGTCCAGTGTGTATATGTGATCTTCTGATTAATCAAACAGTTAATTAAAGTTCAAGTAACACTACAAGAAAAATGTTGATTAGTGACGATTTTGCTTAGTAATGACTAAAATTTGGTCACTAATAGCCCCATTTAGTTACCATTAAAAAAAAGTGGTCACTAAATTTGGCCACTAAACAAAATTAGTGGCCAAAAAATAACATTTTTTGGTCTCTAAACAAAATTAGTCACGGACCTTTAGTGACGAAAAGTGACGACTTAAAATTTGGTAACTAATTTATCATAGTGACGAAAATTTGGTCACTAATTTTATTTAGTGACCAAATTTAGTGACCACTTTTTTAATGGTAACTAAATGAGGTTATTAGTGACCAAATTTTAGTCATTACTAAGCAAAATCGTCACTAATCAACATTTTTCTTGTAGTGTAATTTGAAGAAACAATTTCGTTGAATGGGAGGTTTTATAAGAGTGTTACTAGAATAAGCAGTGTGATTTGGATCAATGGTAAACACCATGACCTCTGAGCCAGAGGTTCAATTTTCATCCTATGTAAAGGTCGGAGGTTCTTTTCTACCATTTAGGTAGAACCTGGAAGCAACTTCTACACATGTAGAGGTAAGGTCTGTCATCTTATAACCTCCCCAGCCGTCGAGTTATTGGTGCCCAAAACCTGTGGAAGACAGCAGTCGACAATTCCTTTTCCTTTTCCATTATAAGAGTGTTATTAATAGGAAAACTATGGAAATTAACTATTTCAAATCCTAATAATGAATCGGACTAACAGTTTAATTGCTTTGCTTACTCCATATATTATTGTTCATCGAAAAACATGCGTGTTTCTTGTTGTTGTCTAAATCAGGTGATGGCTAATAACATAATAATCTGTCCATGAATATATGCACATGGGAGAAAAATCAAGAAATCAAAAAAAGTCATTCGGATTCTTTGGTAGATGATCATGACGCACTTAAAAGACCAAGTGACGTATTCATGTGGTTCATATATGTATGTCTTGTACGTCGTCAGCTTCACATTGGTTACAAATTTACTGTTCCTTTTGTATATATTCATGATCAGTCATGACCGTGTGAATTGTTTCAAAATTAATTTACAGACGTACGTCTCGTTTTTTAATTAATTTAGTTAACTTAAATAATTCAATATATCTTAGTTTAAGAGCAAAAATTTGGGTTCAATAACTAAACTCTTGATAAAAGTTTGGTTTGTGCATGATTGACTTATGTACTTTTTATAAATATATTATCATTAAACTTCAAATAATTGTACATTTACCGGATTCTGATAACATTATAAAAAAAAAGTCGTTGAAATCCACCAATATATACGAACAAGACTTAAAATTAAGTTCAAAAGGTATATAAATTAATAGAAAAATATACAAAACGTAACAAAAAACTACGTTGAAATCAGAAGCTAGAATTCACTAACATTTTACGGTAGGGTGTTTTGTGGTTGGTTTGCGCTTTCTAATCAATTATAAATGGTTGGCGAGGTGTCAAATGTTCAAGTTGACACTCGTGTGACATACAGTAAAACCTTTATAAGTTAATAATATTGAAACCAGGATATTTTATCAATTTAATGAGATCGATATTATTATATCGATAAATCAATAAATTATTAATTTAAAGAGATTCATGTATGACTAATTTGCAGGTAATTCAGTAGCTTTGAACCGGTCATTTGAAAAGAAGCATTGCAAGCGACAACAACACTTCACAACTTTTGTTGCAATACGAGAAGATAATGCTTCAACTTTTAAATACAGTAAGGAGATTTTAAAAAATAAACTCATTATAGATTTAAAGTTGAAATTGAAAACCAATAATTATATATTTATTTTTACTAGACAATTTTAGAATATTTTTAGAAATATTAATTTATAAATTCGCTGGGACCAATATATTTACACTATGATTTCAAAAAAGTTATTATTTTATTAATTGGGGTCCAATTTTGTACTTATCCTAAGTTGGGACTGGAAAAATTATTAATTTTTTCGAGGTTATTAATTTATCGAGTATTATTTTATAAAAATTCTACTGTATATGGATCACCCAACGGGGTGTTTTAGTTATTGTCAAAGTATTCCTTCATGTTTCAAAAAATTACTCTCCATCCAATATAAACTATCCAGTTCTAACTTTTTAAACTTTTGAAAATTTTGATCTTCAACATTTTTTTTTATCACGAGAACGGTATTTACGTGTTACGGTGGTGATGGAGGTAGCGGCGGTGGCGTGATGTAATGGCGACGGCTGTGGTGGTGGTGACGGGTGGTGGCGACGAGCGGCGGTGGTGGTGGCGGAGATTGGTGGTGGTGGTGGTGGCGCCGGTGAGTAGTGGAAGTTATTTATGTAATGTGGCTATGATGTATGGTACATTATGCATTAGAATGTGTACATTGTTTAAACTTATAATCGGTATTGAAAATTTAAGTTCAATGTTGAAAATCAAAAGTGAACTTGGTTTATAATATAGTATAGATAATATTTGATACAAAATATAGAAAAAGGAATTAAGTTTTAATTTTACTTTCATTGTTACAAATTTTGTTATAATACGTATATTAAAAATATTTAAAGTTTAAGTTAAAAATAATTTAACTTAAAATTAAAAAGTGTACAATCTTTTGACGGAGGGAGTATTATTGTACTTGGCTTGATAGAAAATGGATCAAAGTGCTACGTGTCTATTTCCTATAGGAGACTCCGTACAAGGTTAGTTACTCACATACATTTCATTCATGTGTATGCTACAACAATTCCATTTCCATCTTTCCCTTTCCAATATCTCTTAGTCCCATATAAGAGAAAATTATATTTTTGACATCTCAATTCGTCAACTTTTGCATTTTTAGTCTCTAACTCAAAATTTGTAGCTTTCATACCTAAAGTTTAATGTTTTTTTCAGTTTTGGTACCACGTTCATACGACGTTAAATTTTGCCGTTAACGCCCTCACGTAACAAACATATGAGGGACATTTTAGTCTTTTGACCCCTCTTTTTTCTGAGAAAATCACAGTTTTGATACCTCAAGTTGTCAACTTTTTTATTTTTGGTACCTCAAGTAGATAACATATTTTTATTACACTCTCCAATTTTCATCTCAAACATTAGCATCTATCAAAGAACACACATGATTTTATTTTTTTTAACGGCTCCTAAAAAAACACCCAATGGTGTGTATCCATTCTTGAAATATTATATGTTATTGGTGTAATTACGGGTGATGGTGGAGGAACTGAATGCATTGGTGGATCGATGGCAGGAAAAAACTCGTGTCGCCGGAAAATCCTCTCTGGTGGTATATGATTCATATAAGAGATCTGAATCCTTTCACCCCTGAATTACCCTCTTCTTCTATTGGAATACTAGATTATTATCCCGCGTAATACGCGGGATGCATATATCTAGCTAATGACATTTTAATGTTTAATAATACTACTCATAACTATTGATAAAACATATTCAATATTTATATAATTATCTAGAGTTAATTTCACAAATCGTTCTTGTGGTTTTACCAAAAAATCACGTTTCATCCTTTAAACTTCAAAATGACACTAGTAGTCCTTTATACGTAGATAATGGTTACGTTTCGTCCTTTAATCTAACGGATGATGGTCACGTTTCGTCCTTTATACGGTCGACTAAAGGACGAAATGTAACCATTATCCGCGTATAAAAAACTATCAGCGTCATTTTGAAGTATAGAGGATGAAACGTGATTTTTTGATAAAACCACAAAGGACGATATTTGAAATTAACGCATTATGAATCAATAAGCACAATAATAATATATACACATTAAACCATGAAATATGAATTAATTAAATCTGTCATGTTAAAAGAAAAATATATAATTTAAAAATATACATAAAAGTAACCTGCAAAAAACCTACTTAACCCAAATCTAACATTATTTATGTCTTAAATAATTATTTAAAATTTTAATTTATAAATACATGTGTTTACTATTTTAATAGCATTTAGTGCAAAATCAATTAGTCAAAACAAATTAAAATTAATTTAAACCAAAATTTAATATAATATTTCAAATTAAATACATAACATCACAACAGATGTAAAACTAAGTCAGATGAAAAACCAACTTTAGAGCATAATATAATTATAACTTCCTCTCTAACACAATCATCATAGATGTCGGTCATCATCACTCCAACATTTTAGTCACGTGTCCTTAATTGTTAGAATTTGGAACACGTTTGGTTCTCGTGTATTGCATTGGCACACTCCTAGTCGCTTTAAAAGACTAAAATTTAAACAACAACTAAAATAAACATAATGATCCAATTAAATCATAACATATGAACACATCAAAATTTTGACATTTACTTGTATGATAATAGTATGTTATGTGCATCTCTAAATCTCTAAATATATATAAAAGAGAAGCCTCAATTTTAAAATGGAGAAGTTTGATCTCTTGGATAAAGTTCAACGTTTAATTAGAGCCATTAAATCAAACTGCTGATGTCATGTACCTTTTATAACGTTTTGAAATTTTAGTTCTAATTTAATAAATTCAAATATTGTCATTAATTATGGAAAGTTTTGTCTACATTTTATAATTATAGAAACTAATTTATTTAATGATATTTTAATTAAAAATAATTACTAATTTATATTATCTTTTTTAAAATCAGTTTTTCGGTTTTTTATTATTGTTATTTTAAATTATGACTTTATATATATTTTTATCATATAACCTAATAAAAGATATTTCAAATAATCAAAAGATAAAATTTATAAAAATAACAGCATCATCATTTTTTAACATCTTTTATTTATGTTTATTAAAATAGTAAAATAGTACAAATATAAAATAATATAAACAATATATATTTTTGTTTCGGTTTGGTTATGTTTTTCATATGAATATAAAGTTATAATTTTCGGTTTTCAGAAAATAAAAAAAATCATTGATTTTTTTAGTTTTTGGTTTTCTCTATTTGAAATTTGAATTATTTGGTTTTCATGGTTTTTTTGGTTTTTGGTTTGTTTTTTTCACACCCCTAGTACTTAGATTCCGTATATGAAATTAAATATATTAATAGTTTTTTGTATTTTTTTTGTTTCATGAAAATTCTAATATGCAAATAAAGTTGTTAATAGATGAGTAATATAATTACAAACTTGAAGCCCCTATGTTTGTTACGTATGAAGATTAGGTATATGAATAATTGATCACATAAATATCTTTTTTTTAATCTACACCGTGCCAATTTATATATATATATATATATACACTTAAACTCATTTAAATATATGTAAGCAAATATAACATTATTGTTTTTCTATACATTTTATTTACATTTTGTCATTATACAATATCATGAAACATTAATATTTTATTAATTATATATCCGCGTATTACGCGAGATATAATTTAGTTCATATGTATGTCAAAATCTAATATGAGACAAATAAATAAAAAGTTATAAACTAACTATTTAAAAATAAATAAATAAAGATATTCAATTTGATTTTAAAAAAATTTCCAAAACATACCCAAACTTTTGGTATCAACGAAATGGTACTGTTTCATAAAGATAAAATAAGTTTAGGTAATATATTTGATATATCATGAACATAAATATTATGCATCATTATCTATATAAAATTTATATTTATTTTCTTAAAATATATATCAATAAGAATAATCATCTTTAAGCATACATAAAAATAAAATAGATAAATACTGAAGTTTCTTTTAGTTATTATCCAATTAATTTATTAATTTATAGATAATATACCACATTCATATATAAGAAATAATTTCATATCAACTCAATGTTTAATAATTTATAAGGTATGTAATCTAGTATTTAGTTAGTAAATTTAAGGAACAAATTTAAAAAAGGTAAGTGATGTAAGCAAACAATCTAAGGGTTCAAATTTAATTTTAATTTTCATCCAAGGGTTATGGCTTTTTTAGATATGAATTTAAGGAGTTGTTTTATAGTTATTGGGAGATGCTACAACTGATATCTTAACGAAATCTGTTACAGATGAATATATTTGCAACAAACGAGATTTGATATGAATCTGGTGCATGGTGGGGAGGGAGATAGTCGGCAACCTTTTATGGTGATGTATGATTCATATAAGAGATCTGAATCTATTTATGCATGTTTATGTATTGGATTTGGTATGGTATAGAGATATAGGTATACATGGATTCATATGAATGTGTGTTGATTTTTAAGTGTGTATTGTTTGATAGATGCTAATGTGTGAGATGAAAATTATAGAGTGTAATAAAAAAATGTTGTCTACTTGAGGTACCAAAAGTGAAACAATTGACAACTTGAGGTATCAAAACTGTAACTTTCTCAAAAAAAACTGGGGGTCAAAAGACTAAAATACTCCTCACGTGAGGGCGTTAACAGTAAAATTTAACACCGTATGAACGTGGTACCAAAACTGAAAAAAACACAAAACTTTAGGTATGAAAGCTGCAAAATTTTGAGTTGGAGACCAAAAATGCAAAAGTTGCCAAGTTGAGGTACCAAAAATGTAATTTTCTCCCCATATAAATATATCTTCTTGGTCTGTATGATCATCCGATCCCTTCCTTTGTAGTGCAAACACACCAATGGAACCACATACCTAAGTACGTACGTGCACGATGTCGCAAACTACACCCTATGTTAGGAACGATGCCCGGGGAATAAAATTTCCAAAAATCAAGCAAAACTTACATTGTTAAGAGTGCATTGACCCTCCCCCCCCCCCCCCTTGTGTTTAGTATCGCCCATACCCACTTGTCGCCATGACTAATGCATATCAAAAGCCCATATCGAACATCACAACAAAATAAAGGATAACCAACACATTATCTGCAGTCTCTCATCAACTCGGATCGATGAGTTAAACCATGTAACACTATGATTAAAGGGACTTGAAGTGAAATTTAATTGAACTACTTAACGAGCATCACTGAAGCACACCCAAACAAGCAAAAGTATAACATACAATGATAATCTGATTCTTGGCATATCTACCAATTAATATACTAAAATAGGATTACAACATTGTTTGATCGACACGTGGCATAATATTAAAACGACACGTGTCTATTTAGTCTTCTTATTAATACAAATAAAATTCTATTACAATTAGAATTATATATTTTATTTTTTTAATTTCCTAATTCTAATACAAGTTGAAGTTCTACCCGATTGATCTTACTAACTAAACAATAATTCTTTAAAATAATATAAAATATTATCTAATAAATAAAAAAAGAATATTTTATTAACTTACTTATTACTCCCTCCGTCCCAATTTAAATGTCAAAATTTGACTTGCTGAGTCTTTCCTCTCTTACTTTGACCGTAAGTATTTGTATTTGTATAATATAATACTTAATGAAAGTTATATCAATGAAAAGTACATGTAAAGCTCAATCTATTCAATATTTTACATCAATTAATATATAACACACACGAAACCGTTTACGGTCAAAGTTACGAATAAGAGACTTCAAAAGTCAAAATTGGACATTTAAATTGGGACGGGGAGTATAAACAAGCCGTAATATAAATATGCATATGGACATATCTTATTTAAATATATTATTATAATAGTATTAAATTATTTAAGTATGTTATTTGCATCTTTTAATTTAAATCCTAAATTTAATACAAATTATCATCTTATGAAAATTTTCTATTCCACAATGTCGATGCTCACCTCCTGTCACCTATTTACGTAAGGATGATATTTGTATCACTTTTTTTAATTTTCTTACCACTATGTATAAGTATCATTGCAGATTGTACAAGTATTAACTACACCGATGTGGTAAAATAATCAAATAATTTGGTACTAATATCAATTTTCATTTACATAGTATCTAATAATGAAGTTATTCATCGAAAGTCTAATTTGAGGTATTGTAGTTCCTTCGATTATTTCCAGTTTTCCTTTTTTCCTTTAATCTTCTAAATTGCTAATTTATGTATTTTAGTTACTTCATTCATTCAATTTATTGTTTTTTTTAAATATAGTGTTGTTTATGGAATCATGCAATTGGGTTTGTATACTCTGTCTGATGTATTCGTATCTACCAATAAACTAAAACATTGATATGTTTTTGAAACAACACGTAGCGTAATCCTTGATTGACGCGTGTCATTTTAATCTATTTATTTTGTTAAATTAGCTTTTTTTAGTTGTATATAAATTCAATTCACTTATTAGACTTAAAATTAAACTCTAACGCTTGGCTTATTAATAAAAAAAACATTATAACCTTATTTGATTGATCGTTTTCACACTAATAAATTGTCACTTTTTCTTTATCAATTATTCAACTCCTATTACTTATATTAGTTATAATTAGTTATTAATATGAATACTTCAAAATTTTGAGTTTACGATTCGAAATCACAAGGCTATTTGCCATCATCCATTATGCTTACAAGTTCCAATTTTGATGTAGTTCTAAAGTTTAAGGTAAATCTAAAATTCTAACCAAACATATATTATATTTATCATTGTTGTTTATATAATTTAGCTTTGATAATCGGTTTACTTTAACCATAATTTATTTCATACTAATCATGTATGAGACATATTTGAATTTTTTTATGATACAATCTATATATAGCTACTGTATATCATATGAGTATTAGGACTATATGGTCATATAAACCTCTCAATTGCTTTCAAGGACACTTTCCTTAATCATATTTCCACTTTAGGTATTCTTAATTAAGCTAGATTAAGTACATAAATCCTGCTTGATAGGTACGAGAAAAGTAAGCAATAGAAAGTGAGTAACAAACTAAACAATAGCAACTTTTTTGCCTTTATTATTGAGCACAATAGATGCAATACTTACCGCATGCATCGGCTTGCTACTTTATCAAATAAGAATTAAGACAGTAAAATAAATGTACTATGCATAATCTATCATCTAAAAATTTATCAAAGCATCCATCCTGGTATAATTCCATTAGCATTTTGTAATATGCTTGGATCATCATTTGGTGCCTCATTATTGTAGCTGATGTAAACAAAAAATCTATCAGTGAATTCAAGTAGTACGAGTAATATATATGATTGTAAAATACATACAGTTTTTACTTTTAAGTATGATAATAAATAATGTACCCAATTTGGATATTGTCATTGCAATCAAAACTTTGGAAATAACCCTCCCGGCGAGGAGGCATTATTTGTCCGTTCTCAAAGTTACGCTCGTTGGCTTTCCATGATACTTGGTAAGCTGCACTACTACTTTCTTCCAACTGTCAAAGCGTACCGAAAATACTATTGGTATGTTTAAAATAATATTCAGACCCATAACTTATAATAATATCTGTGATATTATTGGTGCATGTTTGATAAATTGGTTGGGTTAGATTAATTTTGCATACATTTTTCATTTTTGAGATGTATATATCAATAAATTTGCCAACAAAATAATCTGAATCCACCTACCCCAACACCAAAATATTTGCTATCCGCAATTAATCTGTTATAAAACTCGGATTGTACGTGTTTGTAATTCTAGCTTGCTATTTTCTTCATTTCAACATATAACATCTTTGGGATGGTTTATAAGTAATGTAGACCTAGATTTACAGTTTAAAAAAGATGAGTTAAAAAAAAAAAAACACGATATAATTAAAAGCAATCAATCAGGGTTTGATAACAATCATAACATACCTTATGTTTAAGGGATTTGTTAACTTCCAATAATGACTGTTCCTGTAACAAAATTATAATTAGTTTTCTTTCATATATATTTTCTTAAGATATTATGTAGCTAGTCCACCTTAATTATAAACTACAAGATATATAATTAAATAAATCTAAGAACTAATAATATAATAATGTGATGAAATTTATGTGAATATATGGTAGTCTGGAATATGTTCAGACTGTATATAGCATGCAGCTAGCTAGCTACTGCTAGGATATGATATGATGGTACCTTGACAATATGGGCACTGCAACGGATCCAAAAGAGAACAAAACAAAACAAACCAAAGCCTAGCAGAAAGTACGACTTCCTTAATTACTTTATTATATAAACCACGACAAATTAATGCTGGAGATGTAGACGCATATACGAGTATATGTAATTAGTATGGAAAATGATACATACATGATACACCTCACCGGGACACACACCATCACGTCGCTTTTGACATGGGACAGAGGGGTTCAAATGAGGCGATCGAGTCAGTTTGGTTAATTAGTTAGAAATTATGAAACATATTTTACGTTTCGGTAATTTTTTTATTACTTGAAATTGAATCGGTTTAGACGGTACATCAGGTACTTAAAAATTTATGTAATTTTCGGTTTGGATTCCGGCTATTCATTTATTAAAGTTATATTAATATAAAGAATAATGATATATCAACCAAATTTATTAGCCTGAAAATTAACCCACTATAAGATATGGGAGATGATAAATATACCACATATTTTGATTAATGTATTTTATTGTACAGTTTTTACAATAGAATGTACAAATTAATAATGTGATAGTGTGGTAGATTTATTAAGTTATATGGTACTAATATCATTTCCCATAAGATATATATACGTAAGCATGTATGTAATTGGTTTCAATCATACAGTTCGGTTTGTTTTTCACCCCTATAATGGTGCATGATCAAGGCAGTTAGCGTGTCACGGCGTACATATATTTTGTTCTTTTAAGGTATTAAATGACGGTTTGAATATTTCATTTGAAAAATATTGTTCAACTAGCTAATTAGCCCGGGTTCAACCCGGACATATTAATGAAAGTTTTTTAAAAACGTAAGATCATCAGTGAGTTGCGACAAAATGGATTGAATCTATTCTTAAATATCTATGTGATTATTTACTACAACTTTTTTTTTATATAGTTTTGATAAATAAAATGCATATAGCTATATATATTTTACTTCAAAATATTCTTTTTGCTCGGAAATAAATAAAAAAATGTCTATATTTTTTAAAGTTTCATCAAGACTTAAATGTAAATTATAAAATTATATGAAAAATTAATAAAGTAATTAAGATAGTGTTAAGATGGATTAATTTTTAAAAAAGCTAAAATGTTGCTAAAATTATAATTTTAAATATGATGTCATAATTTCTAAAATCATTTGTAGGAAAGATTGTGAGTTTGCCACATAGGAAATTTTCTACAAAAATCTTCTATTCTAGAAACAATTCTCTTTTATTTATATAAGAGATTGTGGTTTTTACTTGACCAACTTTTTTGGTGCAATGTATTTATTCTAACGTAGTCGTTACTCGTACTCTTAGTATACTTTTACTGGTGGCTCAATTTTACTCTAGTCGGGAACAAATTTTTTTTCTCCAAAATTATTTAGTCTCGTGAATTTACTACTACAATTACAATCACTACAAGAAAAAAGTTTTTTAATGACCATTTTTCTTAGTGACAACTTAAATTTGATCACTAATAACCTTATTTAGTTATCATTTAAAAAAAGTAGTCATTGAATTTGGTCATTAATAGTGACCAAAAAATAACATTTTTTTGTCTTTAAACAAAATTAGTGACGGACTTATAGTGACGAAAAGTAACCACTCAAAATTTGGTAACTAACCACAATAGTGACCAAATTTTGATTGTTAATGACGAAAATTTGGTCATTATAATAAGTTAGTGACCAAATATTTTTCATCACTAATATCTGACATTTTTCTTGTAGTTAATGTTCATGTGCGAAGTATATCACGTAGGGGACTCATCCATTTTTATTGGTTTTTTTTTTCTCTAGTTTTCTTCTTATCATTATATGTAATGTAATCAATCGATCTTATACGTATCTAAATGTCTAGTCTAATCAAATTAATATAGAGTTTTAATTCACGCAAAATTTTGTTTCATAGCCCAACCATTATAAAGCCCGTTAATATATTCACTTTGACCTTTTGTTGTGTTATATCATTGACTTTAATTTTAAATACTTTTATTTATATTGTATGATATTTGATAAATATTATACGAGTATTTAAAGTATTGAAAATATATTTAAAATTTAAATTATATATATATATTGCATCAATTATTTCATAACAAACAAAAATATTTAAAGTTAAAAGTTGGAAAAAAAAAAACCTTTACAAATTCAAATTTGAGCATTTTAACTAAAAAAAGGAGTTAACTTATATAGTGTTAGAATATTTAACCAACTTTGTACGTTTGATGATAACATTAAGAGTTTAGTGCATGTAACTTTTTTGTACTCATTATTTTCCATTTTACCTTAGACATATGTTTATAATAATATTATCCTCCAATTATCATCTCTATCACATCAACAGTACATCAACCAAGATACCCATATGAAGACCCCCTGCCTATAAAACGTTGCATGCCTCCTCCCTCGTGTACGTTGCCCCGAAAAATTATACCACTCGAGCCCCCCCCCCCCCCCGCTTCTCCTCCGACGCCATATGCCTAGCTATAGCATCTTTGAAGACGCCATGCCAAGACGCCCTCAAGTCAAGACACCTTAGGCCGGTCCTTATACTCACGTTCTGGGGCGTCCGACGCTCGTTCATCGGTGGTCGGTATTAGCACACCTGCGTCCATGCGTGCGTCCGACTTGTTCCTTCCAACTTCAGACGCAGCAAAGGAGAAGAGAGTGGGGCCTTATGTGGTGGTTTCCGTTGCAAAATAAATAAATAAAAATAGGAAAGAAGTGGGGAAAAAGTTGTAGTATAAGGAGGGGATGTTTTTGGAGAGAAAAAGCTGATGAATAATGAAAGAAGGGAGCAGACCTTATAGGCACCAACCTTATAGACAGGCAACAACCTTATAGACAATTGGCTAATTTTTATGTCCCTTTTAAGTAAATAAAACTTCAAAAATGTGTCCAACTAGGCCCTTTTATTACCAAAACGATATCGGTTTGCTAACAGTAAAAACGGGCTAATATGGATACATTTTAAATTTTATGAAATTGGAAGATTGAGAAATATGATATCTTAAAATAGAAAAAAATAAAAATAAATTTTGAGAGAAAGATTTGACGGTTTGCATCGGAAATGATAAGTCAAAATGCGTACATAATACAATAACCCTTGAAATTAAGTAAAGATAAAAGCAGTTACCTTTTGCTGTAATTCTGAAAGTTGACTAAGCATACGTCGAGTCTGCAGTTACCATTTGCACAACAATAATATCTCAACACTGTGCCCACAAGTAATAGAGTACTCAAGAAATATATATATATATATATATATAGAAGTCTTAAGTCTTTATCCTATAACTAGCTAGCTATATTAAGCCTTGTTATTTGATTTACCTTGGTTGACCGGACTTGCCTTAGAGAAGAATCCAGTTGACGCTCAAGCCGGTCGAGCTCCTTTGATCCCAACCGCTCCAATTCTTCTCCTAAATAATTCCTGAATCGAGATCTATGCAATTAACAAGATTTATATACGTAAGCCTACAAAAGGTTAGCTAGCTAGGGTGTTCTCAAAGAAGGCGTTTTCAAGATTATAGTCACATAATTAAACGGTTCACATGGAATATCATATCATGGATCGATGTCGCTGCGTTTCTATATCACTCAATCGATCACTTGTATGGTTACTAGCTAGCTAGATCCAACAAATTATACCTTTGAGATTGTTGCAAGATATCAACTTTTGCTTTCAACTTTAAATACTCCTGGTAGTTGTCCTGCAAGGTTCATGATGACTGATATTAATTAGTCCTACTTCTGCTTGTTCCTTAGAAATATATGTTGGAAAAATAATGATTCGTATTAATAAATATAATGAAAACATGATTAAGATTACTAACTTGAAGATCTTGAGGAACCTGTTAATTGATTCAGCATACGTGCCATTGAGATTGGTTCCCAAATTAAGGTGATTATAGATTAGATGGGGAAGAAGATTAGAAAAAAAATACACACACACTTAGAGAGGGGACCGAAATTATTAGTGATGGATTAGTCACTAATGACTTGATTATGTTATATTTATATATATATCATTTATACTTAGCCCCCTCGGTGTTTTGTTTTACGTGTATCTTAAACCTCTTTATTTCTAATCACCTAATGGGAAACCCTATATTATGTCATTAATGGTAAATACGCCCATCGTATATTTACCGACATAAGGATTTCAATTATTTGTCAATTATCATATCGGACTGATATATGATCGGTGAAGGTCACAACTACGTGAGTCCAACATTCTTCCACTTGACCAAGCGATCATTTATCTATGAGTATCACAGTTAATCCGGCCGGGATCATACTCATTTTGTTTTAAACCGAAATCATAGCCAATAAGTAAAGTCGTAGAGAAGAACATCAACTCAGGACCCCCACTAGTCAAACTATGACTCAAATTTAAAACTAAATAAGCAATGATCAATTGACTAAGACAAATTTTGTTATAGCAATGTCCATACATCATTATGCATGCTGAATGTAAATAATAGACAAACAAAATCTGAATACAGAGGAAAACTTTATTACATTTAATAATAATGACCTAACAAGTACAATATGCTATCAAATTAAATCTTTTGTAAGCCCCATCTTCGACACGTGTCCTACGAAGATATTAGGAGGAAGACCTTTGGTCATCGGATCCGCTAGCATATCATTTGTACTTATGTACTCAATACAAAGAACATTTTCCTCAACCCGTTCGCGTACAAACAGATACTTTGTATCGAGGTATAGTCCAGCGCCAGTCGAACTGTTACTGTTCGAGAAAGTTACGGCAGCTGAATTATCACAGTAAAGCTTCAATGGTCTAGAAATAGAATTGACGATTTTAAGTCCACTGACAAGGTTCCTCAACAACATTCCATGACAAGTGGCATTGTAAACGGCAATATATTCAGCCATCATGGTGGACGTTGCAGTCAGTTTCTGTTTATGACTTCGCCAAGAGATAGGTCCGCCAGCTAACATGAAAATATATCCAGAAGTAGATTTCTTGTCCTCTTTGCTTTTAGCAAAATCAGAATCAGAATATCCTACTACTTCTAAGTCATCACTCCTTCTAAAAGTTAGTTTGTAGTCTTTGGTACCTTGCAGATATCGTAGAACCTTTTTAGCCGCTTTCCAGTGTACCAATACAGGATTAGACAAATAACGTCCTAGCATACCGGCAATGTAAGCGATATCTTGTCGAGTGCAGACTTGAGCATACATAATGCTCCCAACTACTGATGCATAAGGTATCACCCTCATCTGCTCCTTTTCAATCTCAGTACTCGGGGTTTGGAAAGAACCGAATACGTCTCCTTTAACTACTGGAGCTACAGTGGGCGAGCAGTCCTGCATTTTATAGCGTTCCAGAATACGGTCAATATAGGCCCTTTGAGAAAGACCCAGAACACCATTACGCTTATCCCGGTGTATTTCGATACCTATGACATAAGAGGCCTCACCGAGATCTTTCATGTCAAAATTTTGCGAAAGCATGCGCTTCGTTTCATGCAGCATATCCAAGTAGTTACTTGCAAGTAGGATGTCATCTACGTACAAAACAAGGATTATGAAGTTACTCCCACTGATCTTGAGATAGGTGCATTAATCCACTGGATTCTTTAAGAAATCTTGTCCTTTCATGACTTCATCGAACTTAAGGTACCATTGACGTGACGCTTGTTTCAACCCATATATGGACTTCTTCAACTTGCAGACCATGTGCTCTTTACCTTTTGGAATGAATCCTTCAGGCTGCCACATGTATACGTCTTCTTCCAAGTCTCCATTAAGAAAAGCGGTCTTGACATCCATCTGATGTAACTCAAGATCAAAATGAGCTACTAGTGCCATGACGATCCTTAGGGAATCTTTACGAGACACAGGAGAAAAGGTCTCTTGATAATCAATTCCAGCCTTTTGAGTATAGCCTTTTGCAACCAGTCTAGCCTTATAGCGTTCAACATTTCCATTCGGGTCTAGTTTGGTTTTGAAGACCCATTTACAACCTGTTGGTTTGGATCCTTCAGGAAGTTCAACCAAATCCCAAACGTCATTATGTTTCATGGAATTAAGCTCCTCAATCATGGCGTCATTCCATTTAGAGGCTTGGTTACTATTAATGGCTTCTTGATAAGAGGTAGGATCAGTAAGCTTTCCAATGTCCTCATCTTCAGCTAAGAAGGTGACATAATCATCAAAATATGTGGCCCTTCGTTGCCTGGATGATCTTCTAAGCTGAATTTCGGGTTCTGTAACGGAAGGTCCTTCATCATTCGCAGCATCAACATTATGATTAGGAGAAGGAGGATCATTGATATTAGAAGCGTTGTGATTAGGAGAAGGTTGATCAGTGGTTTGAGCAGCGTTGGGTACAAGAGGAATTATCGGAGGACTAATAACCGACAAGTGGTTTCCCCCCGCATCTTTTACATCATGCAAATCCAAGTTATGATTTGTCGTCTCCCACTGATCTCTGATTTCTCAAGAAAAGTAGCATGCTGCGTGTCAGTGATGGAAGTAGTATGGGTAGGACAGTAGAACCGATAACCTTTTGAGTTATCTGGATAACCAACAAAGAAACATGTAATGGTTTTAGGGTCCAGTTTCTTTAGGTTTGGGTTATAGATTTTAGCTTCGGCAGGACAGCCCCATACTTTCATATATGCTAGACTTGGTTTCTTACCTGTCCAAATCTCATGAGGAGTTTTAGGGACAGATTTGGATGGAACCCTATTGAGTATATGAACGGCTGTTTTTAAGGCCTCAGTCCAAAGGAAATTAGGTAAGTTGGTGTTGGCAAGCATACTTCTCACCATGTCCATTAAGGTTCGGTTTCTCCTTTCAGCAACACCATTTTGTTGAGGAGAACCAGGCATGGTGTATTGGTTAATAATGCCATGGTCTTTGCAATAATTATGGAAAGGACCAGGAGCTTGACCAATGTCAGTATGTCTGCCATAATATTCACCTTCCCTATCTGATCTTACAACTTTTATTTTACGATCGAGTTGGTTTTCAACCATAGTTTTATAATCAATAAAAGTTTGTAAAGAATCAGATTTTTCCTTAATTAAATACAGGTGCATATAACGCGAATAATCGTCAATGAATGTAATAAATGATGTATGACCAATGATTGATGTGGAATAAGGGCCGCTAATGTCAGTGTGTATTATTTCCAACAAGTTGGAACTCCTAGTGGCTCCTTTCTTATTACCTTTAGCCATTTTGCCTTTAAGGCACTTAATACATGTTTCAAAATCACTGAAATCGAGAGAAGGTAAGATTCCATCTTTCACTAGTCGTTTCATGCGATCTTGTGAGATGTGGCCAAGACGTTTATGCCACAACATAGAGGAATTCTCCAATTTCTTAGGTGATTTTGTCTTTGCTTTAGTTACATCATCAACATTAAGAGACAACAAAGACTGGGAAAATTTATGATCTAGTTCTAATTTGTACAATAATCCATCCAAAAAACCACGACCAAGCAATTCATTATTTAAAGTAATAGCAATCTTGCCGCTACCATGAATCATTACATAACCTTCAAGATCAAGTTTACCAATAGATACAAGATTCCGAGTAATTCTCGGTACATATAAGGTATCTACTAGTCTAATAGTCTTTCCGGTACTCATATGTAGAATTAAAGTTCCCATGGCTTCGACATCTAAGAGATCACCACTTCCAACTCTAAGCTTTCTTTGGCCCTTTGGTAGCTTCCGGATTGTAAGGAATCCCTTCATTGAGTTGGTCACATGAACCATAGAACCAGAGTCACCCCACCATGTATTAATAGGTACATCAGTCATAAAAGAATCAAATATTGCATAAAGTACATTACCTTTCTTAGCTAGCCATTCATTGAATTTAGGGCAATTTTTCTGAGTGTACCCATTTGCACGACAGAATTTACAATAAAGTTTGCCACTCAAGGGATTAGAGCTAGAAGCAACTACACCAGGATTGGTCTTAGGGACTTTATTTGCATTCTTATTACCAGAATTACCAGATCTACCCTTCCTTTTCTTAGAATTAGTAGTGGTGGTAAGATGAACAGACTCAGGCTGTGCCAGTTTGATGCGTTCCTCTTCTTGCACACACATCGAAATTAGATCACTTGTTGACCACTTATCATTCATAGCATTGTAATTCACTTTGAAGGTGTCAAAACGAGCAGGTAAGGATGTCAATATGAAGTGCACAAGAAAGTTATCCGACACTTCCATTTCAAGGCTCTTAAGCTTATTAGCCATGTCAGTCATCTTCATAATGTGTTCACGAAAACCACTGCTACCATCATATTTCAGAGTAAGCATTTGCAGCATCAAATTACTTGCTAGCGCCTTCGATGATCCCTTGAAATGATCCTCTACAGATTTGAGGTATTCCTTCACCTTGTCAGAATCAGGAATTGCTCCTCGGATGCTGAGGTGGATTGTATTCTTGACCAGCATAAGTGATAAGCGATTCGCCTTTTCCCATCTATCATAAGCCGTCTTCTGCTCCTTAGTGGATTGCTCGGTAATGGCAGCAGGTTCATCCTGACAAATGGCAAGGTCGTAATCTAACATGCCTAAAGTCAGCATTAGTTGATCCTTCCAAGAAGCATAGTTCGCGCCAGTGAGTGGCTCAATGCCAAAGTTAGGTACTGACAGTGGAGATAAAGAGGATATGAATTTACGATACGAGTTAAAGAAGGTTATTTATAGTGACGTAGTTAGCTGTGTAAAGCGGACTAAGTGAGGTCTCTTAGAGTAATGGAACTAAATTAAGTATGCCTAATGTTCCTAAAGTTATGAGACTGTGACCATTATATTAATGAAGCAAGTGATAAGTACGCTTATGATAAACACCAAAACCATAAGCTAAAATTAGGCTCCACTTAGATGTTACATCACCTTTGGGCAGAAGTAACTAATATCTAAGCGAAAAACATGAGCTTTAGGTTCATGCAACACAACACTTATCTTTTGACCTTTGGGCACAAAATTAAGCATCGTGTATATTATGCATGAAAAAGAGTTCCTTTTGCTACACATAACATATTAAATCACCTTTGGGCAGAATTTAATACGCTAAGTGTTTATTACGCTAAAGGAAAAGAAAAAACGCAACACGAGAATCATATTTGACCTTTGGTCACAAACAATGAAACCATGTATTAGTGCGAAGCCCCCAAGCATTACAGGGGTCCGGGGGCAGCGCCCCTGGAAGCGGGGTCCAAGGGGCAGAGCCCTTGGCTGGGCAGAAATTTTTTTATTCCCATTAACTTGTTATGGCAAAAACGTCTCAGAAAAAATTATTTCTGAAAAATTAGAGACAAATTTGACCATAAAATTATGGGGTTATTTCGATAAAGACTAAATCAAAAGACGACTTAAGTTAAATCAAGATCAAATTCAATAAAGACTAAATCAAAATCGACTAAAATTAATGTCGAATTCAATAGAGCCTAAATCAAAAAAGAGCGACTTAAATTAACGTCGAATTGAATAAAGTCTAAATCAAAAAATTAATATACGGTCAAATTTAATGATGCAAATGAGGTCGAACTCTTGTTTTGAATACACAAGATTTCTCTTATTAATTACAATGAAATATATGAATTTCCATTATTACTTACAATCAAAACATAATGTATTCAAAACAATTTTGAGGTCGAGTAAGTTGCTTAGGTCGAGCTCGAGTGAAGCAATGTAAGGTCGAGCTTGACAAGTTGAGGTCGAGCTCGAGTTAATCTTAGGTGGTCGAGCTCGGGTAGTAAGGTTTTAAGGTCGAGCCCACTGATCTAATGTAAGGTCGAGTTCGAACATGATGGTTAAGGTCGAGCTTGACATGGATTAGAATTAAGGTCGAGCTTGACTATGGTTCTTAGGTCGAGGTCGAGCCTAGCTAGGTCGAGCTCGAGTAAGATGCCTAGGTCGAGCTCGAGTTATGAGCTTAAGGTCGAGCTCGAGCTATGAGCTTAAGGTCAAGTTCAAGCTGTTTAATTAAGATCGAATTCGATTTGTTTAGTCCATTGGTCGAGCTCGAGGGGAGGATTAAGGTCGAGCTCGAGTGGAGCTTAGGTCGATGTCAGCTTGATCTTGGTCGAGGTTAGCCAAGACTGAAGTCATTTAGGTCAAGGTTCAACCAACATTTAGGTCGAGGTTCGACCATTAATCTTTTGGTCGAGGTTCACTAGCTTTAAGATCGAGGTTCACCTAGCTTTATCTTAGGTCGAGGCTCGACTAGATTGAGGTCGAGGATCAGCAGCTAGGTCGATGTTAAGCATGAAGGTGAGGTCGAGGCTTGCTAGTAAATTGAGAAATTTAAATTAATTCGTCCATTGGTATGGACTTCAACCCATAATTATAACCAAAACCTTAACTTTATGATCAAAACCTTAACTTTATTTATTAAAATCATGTTTAATTTAATAAACCATTTTCGGTTTTAAGAATAATACGAATCAAGATCATAAAGAACGAGTCTCTGATGCCAGATGTTGGAAAAATAATGATTCGTATCAATAAATATAATGAAAACATGATTAAGATTACTAACCTGAAGATCCTGAGGAACCTGTTAATTGATTCAGCATACGTGCCATTGAGATTGGTTCCCAAATTAAGGTGATTATAGATTAGATGGGGAAGAAGATTAGAGAGAAAATACACACACACTTAGAGAGGGGACCGAAATTATTAGTGATGGATTAGTCACTAATGACTTGATTATGTTATATTTATATATATAACATTTATACTTAGCCCCCTCGGTGTTTTGTTTTACGTGTATCTTAAACCTCTTTATTTCTAATCACCTAATGGGAAACCCTATATTATGTCATTAATGGTAAATACGCCCATCGTATATTTACCGACATAAAGATTTCAATTATTTGTCAATTATCATATCGGACTGATATATGATCGGTGAAGGTCACAACTACGTGAGTCCAACAATATAAACTAAACTAGACTGCATTCGACTAAATTAAAACCCCCTCATGAGTATCATCGCCTATAGATCGAGCCGTGGAAATATAGTTTTGCTTGCTTGTAATATTTGTATTGTGACCGACCAAAATGAATTGAACGGAATATTTAAACATAAAAGAGCACGTCAACCTATACATAGATCAACATCAAAGACCGAAACGCTACCTGTGAATCTTCATCTTCATGGTTAGCTTCCATTGTGCCGTAGTTGCATCTGTGGTACCTTTCAAGTGTCTTGGACATGCTAATGATGTATAATAAAAGTAGATTTAGAAAATATTTGGTGGACAAGAGAAAAATGAACGAGGTCTAAATATTTTGTTAACCAGATGGTTCGACCATGGTTCTACCACTGCATTTAGCCATCATTGCAATATTGAGTTAGAAAAATACCAAGCAGTATCCGGTATGCTATATAATTAATCTAATACGACTATACCAGACTGATTTATGAAGTAATTAACACAATCATGCATCTAAGAAAGTTCAATTCAATAAACTCAAAATAATGGAACATGTCTCCTAGAGGCCAGCTAAATATAATTGGGCATGAAGCACTTATATATATGACTAATGAACAAAGAGCACAAATTTCATTTAACTGTATTTATTTCTTCTTTCCTTTTTTTACAGTAGATATATTTTTCTTAGACGTCTTTTTTTTGCTACACAAAACGAATAATATGATTATATACACTGTCATACCATATGAATCATGTAATATTGATAGTGATCATTTCTGCATATGGGATAACTTAATTAGGCTTATATTAGACCTTAAATTAGGTGTGTCTAGCTAGCAAATTTTAGAATCAATCGATAGATTAGAGACCACCTATCGAATTATCTCATAAGGAACTTCCAATGTATCGCAAAAGCATTAGTAATCAGACTAAATTATACAACGTATGTGGCAACAACTGCTCAAAAACTTCATAGCACATATTATTTTGGATAATTCAACTTAATTAATATTAATATCAACTATTAGTGCTACTTATCGGTTTTTATAAATTATATTTACTCCTAAATTGAACACAAATGTTGGTTTTTCTCAATTTACTAAAGTACATCTTAATCAACACTTGCATTAGCAGTGTCTAACTTCTAGAGATCCTCATTTAATGGTCCCCTAAGATTAACTGAATTAGAGGGTGTGGCAGTCAATAGGCGTTGTCTCTTTTGGAAAGACATATATTGGATTGTAACTCATCAATCATCTGTATGAAGTCAATCTTTTGACTTTGATAAGCAACATTTGCAGTACAGCCCCCTAGAGGTGTATAAAATAACCGGTTAACCTAACCGACCCTATAAATAACCGGTTAGGAACCGATACCGTACAAACCGGTTATAGGTTATCATTAAACGTAGGTTAGGAACCGATCATTAGTTTCAAAACAAAATTCGGTTATCAACCGGTTAACCTATAACCGGTTGACCTATATATTTATTATCTATCTATAGTATTTTATTTATTACATACTCTAAAATCTTGTATATTTTCTTCTACTTCAGTTAATAAAAACCGAAATAGGTTAACCCTAAATTGGTTACATCAGTTAAGGTTTTTAAGTGTACAAACCGGTTATTAACCGGTACCGGTTATTTTTATAAAAAAAATTTATCGGTTTCGGTTACTAAAAAAAATAACCAAAACCGGTTAACCTATATTTGCATCTCTACAGCCCCCTATCTAACAAGCCCTCCTTTGTCCACTAGGAACACTTTGTGGATATTGTTAAAGGAACACTTTGTGGATATTGCCTAGACCATCTGCTCGATCTCTTATTATTGTCAGTAGAAACATATACAACAATTTAGTAGATTATTTGAGCCATGATGATATACCCCTTCGAGTCCTCATACGAAGAATACTCTTTACAAAGCATAGTAACGAAGGTCATAAGCTCGGAGGAATATAATTAATTAGTTAACATATATCTGTTCCAAAGATAAGAAAATATTCATCATTATCTCGGATAAACATAGCAACTCCCTAAATCTAAGGGGGAAAGATTAAACCTTAATCTTCTCCTGCATGAAAATTCTCTAAAGAGATAACCCTCATTCAATAAGCATCATAACACCATTAGCCGATCACACAAACAACCACAATTGGCGTAAAGAGGCATTGCCATACCTTCGGGAAATCGCCAACAAAACATAAATCCAAATCCCACTTGACCCTCGAATCATATTAGGCCTATGCGTTTCGATGTACAATCAATCCATTAAATTGTAATGCATATATATGTTTCTACATATCACATTTTGTAGAATAGCATATATAGCACTCGTAGTAATTAACCCAAAAACTATAACTTCACAGACTCACAAAAAACTGCACCTTAGATGCTTTTGATCGTCTTGGTAAAATCTCTCATCTTTTATAGGAAGAAGATACACTTGGATGTCGTTATTCAAACTGCTAGCTCTTTGCGTTATTTGGAAGAACATAAACCAAATATGTTTTCAAAGCATTAATATAAAACCGGAGGCTACGTTTAATGAAATAGTGCTACTTTCTTTTAATTGGATAATAAATAACGGCAAAAACTATAATTTTAGCTTGTTAGACTTGAAGATCAATCCATTCTCCTGTTAAGTGTAATATGTAACTTTTATCTTCTAGCATCTTGCTAGAGTATATACTTTATATTGCATTGTTGTTCAAAAAAAATTATTAGATACTATATTTAATTATCGACCATGTCTTTTACCTGCAAATAAGCCCGGATAAATATAATACACTATAAGTATGTATATCTTCGGATTATTAAAAAAAAAAAAAAAAAAAAAGAGAAAGAAAGAGAATCTGAAGCACCATTTTCTGTGCATTCCATATGTAATGAGTGAAGGCTCGATCTCCATGGCCACAAACTTAATCAAGAGATCTTTTGTTTGTCATAATATGTAACATATAGGGGTTGTTATGAATGTTATCGATTGTTTTTGTATTATATGATATATTCATAACTGGATTTGCGTCTTGTAAGTATTCAATTTGATCTTGGAGTAGTACTTAACTGTTCGATAATTGATTCTTCATCACATTTCGTTAAATCAAATAAAAGAGGCGAGTTTGATTTAATTTGTCTCCAAGAGCAAATATGGCCGGCCACTTCTTGCTTGAATTGAAGGCGGTGTTGTCCGTGTGCTTCCATTATATAACCAAAAGAGGGGACTTAACAAGCACACCAAGATGCTTTCGTGTGTGAATCTCAATAGGGGCAGAGGTGTGTTAGTTGACGACGTGGAAAGGGGGCTAATCTGTTGTATTATGATATATATATATATATATATATATATATATATATATATATATATATTATGACTTATTTGTTTGTGATCTGGTGAATCATTTACTGAATTCTTAGTATGATTTAGCAGGCAATATTACCGTGAAGCATCAAAAAACACATATTATGCTAACAGCCCTAGGCCTATGTTCTATGTATAACGACCGATCGAGGATGCAATATCTATCTCATGAAGCATATTTATTTGTATTAACATTTTGTTCGAGTCTTACCCCCTTGACATATTGGGGTCCATTGGTATTAAATTTCTATCTACGGTAGACGTGCTTTCTTTTTCATATCTATGGGTGATAAAAGGATATTCTTATCTAAAGATATTAATTAAAATTTATTCAATGAGAGGCAAGGTTTGGTAAAACACGTTCAGTTAAAATAATAGTTAGAATAACATATGTTAAACTTCTCGTTATTAACGGGGTAATTCACCATTAAAAAAAAACTACTGATTGAAAAACAACACCTACGTCATCATTGTTGAGTAAATAAACCGCCACTGGTACTTAAAGGAAAAGGGTAAATAATTATTAATTCTCTTAATAAAACATTCTAAAAATTCTCCTAATAATAGGATGATGACACTTAAAATATTAAGGGATAAGATTAATAAAGAAAATGAGTGGAATCCACATGTCATAATTATAAGGTTTTAAGAGAATTTTTAGGTAATCATTTTCCAAAGAAAAAGGTCACTACTAAATTACCTAATATTTTATTTTTAATTAGAATATTATTTAATTAGTTAAAATTGGAAAATTAAAAATCCCATCACTAGCTATTTAACAAATTAAAGCAAATATAACCAAAATTCTAGGTCAAATAGATGAAATGCGTGAGTTATTTTATGCTTGTATCAAGAGTCATCTAGCTTAATTAACTTCTGAGTTAATTGAGCTTACTCTCATCAATTGAGTTGACATTAGCTAGCTTAATTACTTTAACTTTTGATCGATCTTGTTGATTATTATAGTAATATATAAATTATCCATCGATCTCTTTTGGAAGATAATTATGCAACTTAATTGTATTAGCAACAGCTAGAAAAATACATAATTCTGCCTATTATATTTTTCTTGACTCGGATCTCAATCTTATTATACTTTTGGTTTCAAAAATCAAAATATAGAACAAAAATACAAATATAAAGTCTTGCTAATCAATATAGAAAACAAACTTATCTCATCCAACTCAAAATTTAGGGGGGCTATATATGAACTTGCGTATTTAGATTATGTGATTAGTTTCAATCATTTTTATTTAAATCAATGAATTGAGTATGATACTTATTTATATTTATATTGTATTATTGTATGTACGTACCTAGGTCCACTGCAGAATTCATGAAGTTTGCCACAACTAGAGAAGATGATAAGAGCAATTTCAGCATCACAAAGCACAGAAAGCTCATAAGCCTTCTTTAATAATCCATTCCTTCTTTTTGCAAATGTGACTTGTCTGTTTATCTTGTTCTCTATCCTTTTTAGCTCCACTCTTCCTCTACCCATAATTATTCTTTCTTTATATAAATATGATGAATATGAATTAATCATAGATACATGTGCAAATATATATGGTATTTAATAAGGTTGATAGATCGACAATATCATATTAGACTACGACTAGCTAGAAAACGACAGGAGGAGAGTTGGACGTACAGGTTTTTTTTTTTCTTTATACAATATGATATGTTAAACTGACAAAATAAATTAATAACTTTAAGTTTCATACACACAAAAGGATATATTGGTTATAGACAATATATTTCCTTTGGGTAGTGGTTGTCTTAACTTATGGTTTCTTATATGGTTTTTCATTTTACTAGAAATGGATACTATTTTGCATTGCTTTGTAATGGGCCAAAGCTTATAGTTTTTCGGTTGCTAGCTTTGTTTAAATTTTATGTCTATTATGAATTAATGAAGTCTTATTCTACCTAGGGATTTTTTATACTAGCCTTTTCTGTTCTAGTTTGAATCTAAATGTGTGTGAGGAAAGAGGACTGGATTGTGTTCATAGTGACACAAACTATAAAATACGTACAAAATTAATTATTTGGTCCTACATTTTGTGTTTAACAATCTAATTAATTTGTTACGTACTTAATATATATAATGCTGCGAATATATTACTCTTAGTTTATGGCGTTGTTAAATATTATTTTGGAAGTGACCTGACTAAGGTCCAAACCGAAGTACAACTTCACGTTGAATTTGATAGAATGATCGATCACCGAGTCACCCTAGACTGTTCGTGGTATTTTTAAGTATTCGACATCTAGTTTAATGATGTAAGAGATTGCAGTACACCATACCATTTACTCGATCTATCTAAAGTATTTGGGAAGGTTCTCCCTATATCAAATTAAACTGCGTGTTGTAGAGTTATGTTCGAGAGCTCTTTGAGACTTTAAGAGCTTGACTACGCCTCGGTGCTCTTCAATTCGAAACCTACCAACTTGGGCTCGAGTGGGAAATTTCTTTGAAGAACAATTTCTCTACAACAACTTCAAACATAAACTTCACACTAAATATCTACATTATCACCCTTAAGATTATTGGTTATATATATTAAATTCAAGTTTCCAATTGATTATATAATGTATTAACCAAATCATTCATACGAATGCACATAACATTCTATTTTACAACTGTATCTTGAAATAGCATATATTAAAATTATGTCAAAATTGGGCATATACCAGAATGGGCAAGCTAGGGATCTTTCAACATAACTATTTATGCAATAACAATTTCGCTAAAACTACTTTAAAAATCACTATTGTCACATTTAATTATATAACATTGCTAACGAGGTAGGCAAAACGTCAAACCAAGAAACAAAAAACCCAAAAAAATAACCGAGAAAACCAATCGTTTTTAATTTTCTAAAAAGCTACTCAATTTGGTTTCAACTTCTTAAAAAAACCTCTACCACAAAGTCAACCTTAAACCGAAGCATATATGTTTTAACGTATTCTAGTATTATCATTTTATTAATACGAGAGAAAGTATTCGTGTGTTGTGGTGGTGAAATGGTGGAGGTGATAGATTATATGGTGTGATAAGTCATAGAATGTGATAGGTCATAGAGTGTGATAGTCAAATGCCTTAGGCGTACAGGCTCCGCCTTCGGATTTAAAAATTCGTCGAAAGTATATCGAATGACATCTCTAATGAAATAACATGAAATTTTAAGAACACCTATATTTAGAATTTATCGATATGCGGTTTTTGAAATAAAAGAGTTTAAATGAATTAGAGGAACAAAATGATTTATAAAGGAGAGAAAAATAAATGAGTGGTTGAGATTTGAGGAGAGATGAAAATGAAAGTCGAAAGTTGTGGGGTATTGATGTATTGGTACATCATGCATTATCATATGTACATTGTTGAAAGTTGAAAGTTGAAACCTTATTTGCTTTATAATATAGTATATATAGAATATATATATATAGATATATATATATAATATTTACAACTTAGTACTAAACATTGAGTATACTAAATAAAATCAATTGCAAAGTTTAGGTTAAAATATTGCACATATCAATTCAGTTTTATTAAAAAATGCATAAAAATCTCAAACTATGTAAAGTTTATAAATATAAATTCAAAAAATTATGTAAAGTTCGAGTATTCATTTAAACATATATGCGGTCACCCTCAAATATGTTAAAAGGAGGACTTGAACTTTACAAAATTTCTTGAATTTATACTTATTTTGAATGGCCATCAATTTAAGCATAGTCCACATTGTAACATTTAACTCGCACTTTACATAATGTTTTAATTTTTTTGTTTTTTTTTTTGTTAATGGCCACTTAATTTAAGCTTTAAGACATTTCTAATTGTGAGTTGAAGAAAAAAAATTGAAAAAGATATTTAAAAGAAAAGTTTATATAAATGTTGATACCAATAAAATAAATAATTTTTGATAAATAGGTTGATGATTTTTAATCTTTTGATAAAAAGTTTTTTTTTTTGTCCGGTGATAAAAGAAAGAGAAATGTTATGTATATAAACTAAATACAAATAAATTTTTACAAAATGATATGACAAATTAGGTGGACCAATTATATGTTAAGTATGTTTCCCTTTCTTCATTTTCTTCCTTGATTTGATTAGTTAGACCAAAATTTATAAAAGTTTGTTTGTAATTCTAGCATTATTAGAAATAAACTTTAGAAAATTTTTGTCACCTAATCAATTCATTATCTTCAATTTATTTATCTTCAATTTATTGAAAAGTATTTTTAAATAAGTTGAAAATAATAGATTAATTAAATAATAACATAACAATCTTTCAAATCTTTTTGCCATTGTAAATGCTTATAATCCCTATCGCGATATTCATGAGTTGGGTACTCCACTCTCCTAGGGTTTTGTAGTATTGAATATTTTAAGGGAAAAAAATACTGAAAATTTTATTTAGTGAAGAGTGGGAGACAGCAAGTCACCTCAAACCTCAAAGCAAAGTACTTTATTCAAATACGTGTCAACCACCTAATGGCCAGTGATGGACCTCCAATCAGTAACTACACGGGGCCCCCGTAATCTTCCGTAGTTTAATGCTCCGTATTTATTAGTTTATTTATCAGTAACCACCTAAAACTTTTTGGCCCATTAATTTCTGCAGCGGGCTTGTTCTCCACTCTAGCCCAACATGTGAATATAAACTCTCTGGCCCATAAATTTCTGCAGCGGCTTGTTCTCCACTCTAGCGGCTAGCCCAACATCAACATGTGAATATGTAGATACTAGATACATCGTACATGGGGTCTTTGGTTAGAGGGAATTAATGAATCATAGAAATTGAAATGAAGTGAATAATAGTAATGATAGGAGAGAATAAACATTTCATTCTTTATTACAAACAAATAATGAATATTGAAATATAAAAAGTTAAACAAATTAATATGAAAAAATAATTTACCAAAATATAATTATTCTTTCACAACATAAATAATTAAAATTAATTACAATAAAAAATCATAAGAAAAAAAAAGGTAATTTAATTTCATTCTCATCATTCCTCACCATTTTAAAAGGAATGATGAGAATGAAAATGACTCTCACTTCTACCTATTTGATTCAATTACTTGATGCAACCAAATAAGAAAAGTGTTTCTCATTTCTTTTTAACTCTTTCCATTTTATCCTATCAAACCCTCCCTGGTGTAATAATAAAGAAAAGTCATCCAAATAAATTGGAAAGCTAAAGTCAATTTTTAGAAAGAAAAGAAGAATAACGTACCAATGAATAGCAAACCGTAGACATATTGATTGATCAAATAAACAAAAGAAGAATACATAAAAGATTAAAGAAGGGATTTGATACCTGTACCACAACAGTTAATGAATCTATTACAACTGTGTATCACGTATTTATACAATAACGAGTGTTATATGTGTATATCTATTATTTCTCATTACAGAATGTCTATATTACCTATTAACTCGTAACTAGTGACATGTAAGAGTGTTATATATGTATATGTTAAGCAATCAATTTTATCCGAATTCATAAGGAATTGTAGTATCACAAGATGGATAAGTCGACAAATGGTAACGAAAGTCAAGATAATTTCAAATCAACATGAATATGTTCTTTTTCGATTTAGACATAGACATTATTTATTATTATTGTAGGAGTATATTATTATAATTTTATTTATAATAACATAAGAAGAAAAATGGGTATAAAATTGTCTCACGTTTAAGCTTAAATATGAAATCTCTCTTATATCAATTTTTTAATACTTGTTGTATATATAATAAATAAATGACATTAGCTTAATAAATTTAATGGTTAAATAATTAATATGTGAGAGTTTTCATAAGCATATATATGAACAACCTTATATTCACCTTATTACGTATATCAACTCAATAAGTATTTTGATATATTTACCAATGACACTTAATTATGGGGGTTTCAAAATGATCCATCAAATATGAGATTGTCAGTGTAGCTTCATTATAAACAAGTTGTAAAAAGTAAGGATTTATGTGGTTAACTAATTTCCGAAAGACAGGTTAATCTACTTTCATATGGTTTATTAATGTTTTGATTGTCATCATATGATTACAAGTTACAAAAAGTTCATACATAAAATAAATGGTGAAACAATTTGTTTTTTTTTTTTATGATGGTGATCGTAACGTACAAAAGTAAATCAAAATTTTAAATCTCAACATATCTCTGATCCTCTTCGTAACAACAATGTTATATGAATTGCCTTTTTTCATATTCGTAGTATGATAAATAATGAGTGAGTTATCCGTTTTTAGTATAAAGCTTCAATGTCGAAACATCAAGTGAACAAAAATTAAAACTAGTCTGTCAAGGCAAGTTTTTATCAATGAAATAATATACGAGTAATGTAGTTTCTTAATTATCTATATCTATATCTGCAAATTTTATTTTCAACTTTCTAACTTTGAATATTACTTTCAACAATTTATCAAAACCACATTACACTAATAACTCATACTACTCTCCGCAGCTACCACCACCAATCTCCACTGCTACCACCGTCGTCACTGCCACCGCCACCACTACCCATCACCGTCGCCGTCATTTCATCGCCAGATCGTACGGGTACCGTTCGAGTTATATTAAGATTATATTATAGTTTGAAGTTTGAATTATCTCACAACGTAAATAAATGCTTAGTTAAAACCGCTTTAAATAGTCGAAACCCCCAAATCTTTTTCACACTAAATCACACGCACACAAACGTACACTTCAAAACATCTTTCTTTCTAGTTTCTACAGTATAAAATAAAACTAAAACTCACTCACTCACTCACTATACAGATTTAACTCTAAACACAAGCAGATCATTCATTCATTCACTCACTCCCTCGCCCTCCTAATATAATCAAACTCCAGTTTTCATATACATATACTCCTACATCTCCTCATATACATACATATCTTATATCTATATCTATATATACGTTCATCATATATATATATTTACATACATCAGAAACCCTAACTGTTCAATTCTACTACACCAACTGTTAATGTGTGATTGAGTAACTTCAGATCCGTGTAATGGAGGAAACAACCGAAGTCGGAAATGTACGGTATCCGGTTGGCGAAACGACGTCGTTTCGAGGTTCAGCTACAGGTAGTCGCAGCAGGAGAGCTACTGTGAGACCTAGTTTAGATGCTGATGAATTCATGAATCTGTTGCACGGTTCCGATCCAGTCAAACTTGAACTTAATCGTTTAGAAAATGAAGTTAGAGGTCTCATAATCACTTTCTATTTCTTCTTCATTTTGTATAAATTTCAATTATTTTTTTTGTGATTTTGATTTTTTTTTTGTTGAAATTTGCAGATAAGGATCGAGAATTGGGGGAAGCACAAGCTGAGATCAAAGCGCTTCGGTTATCCGAACGATTACGAGAAAAAGCTGTTGAAGAGGTTACACTTATTCCCTTTTATTTTTATTTTATAGATAAAACTTGTATATATTTATTGATTTTGAATGCTAGATTGGCCTGTTTGAAGTTATTGAACTGTTAATAAAATGTAATTTGAGTATAATGTTTATTACTCCCTTAGTCCAACTTTTATCATCTATAAACAAAAAAAAGCTACATCTATAATGTCAATCTATATCTATTATGCTGACGTAGGAAGTCTAGATTTATTATTATCGTAATCTAAGGCAAAGTAGATGAAATAGTAATCATTCAATACCTTTTATTATATAGAAGTGGTCAATTTGTTTCGAGACATATAAGATGGTAACGTGGACAATAAATTTTGGGACGGAGGAAGTATGATTCTTGTTATGTAAGACATACATGTGTTTTTTCGTGTGATTGTATACAATGTTGTGCGTATTTCAACAAAAGCACACAATGTCATTGTCGGTTTTTATTTCTTATGCTAATGAGTTGGACAAGAACATGCTCTTGTTGTGTTTGTTTTTCTAAATTTGTATTACTTACTAATTTCGATAGAGGGTGCTTGTTTGAATATGGAAACATAGGTAAATCGTTTTCTTTTTTTTTTTGAGATTGTGACTACTGTGATTTGAGATGGGATAGGTTGACACGCGTTACTTATAAGCCACCAATACTTTTGTTGGTTTTCTTTTCTATTTTACAGGGACATTATCGAATCGTTATATTTGAATAAGTAACATGGTGTGGAGTATTTCATTTCCATGTCAATTGCCTTATGTGCTATACCATAATAAACTAGGAACATGTCCATCCTTTTGAATACTAAGTTTGGTTTAATAATTCTGAATTATAATTTATAAACATATTTAATGATTCTTTGTGGGTTTCTTTTATAATTCTTTCTATATTGAAGTTATGTAATGTTTCCTTTTGGACATTTGTCATCCAAGTTCCACCAAGATATATCAGCTGATGATATAATAAAATGCCACAATGATTTTTACTCACTTTGAGCTTCCATCTTTTCATTATGTTACTTTGATTTGTGGAAAATCCTAGAAACACTAAACAATTCGGTAAAAACCTAACCAGATGATGGAAATGCGTAAAGAAATGAACGTTTGTTGTATTTATAAACATTTCAAGTTTGCAAGTGTTAGGAACTAGCTAGAACTCCATGGCTCCATACTCATTAGTGTCTAGGAATTATCAGACTATCTACACCCATAAGTATGATGCAAATAGCAATGTGTATATTAGAAGTCCGTAATCATAACATAAAAATGTGGAGATTAGAATATTTCAGATCAAACCAAATTTTACATGCTTAAAGGTATTGGAGAATTTAACAATATCTTCAATTCTTCACTAGTTTTTAGCGTGCAGATATTGACTTCATATATTGCTGCGCAGTTTTTTTATGCATCTGGATAGGCCCAAAAAACTTTGTAGAATTGGATATTTTGTTGTAGTTAAGTAGCAGCGGATAGGTTATCTACAAGCCTTGGGCCTTGCAGTATCCAGCCATCCAGGGAAATCTTAGGTGCTTCCAACCAAGTCGTTATGGGTTCAAGTCCCATTTAGGACAAAAGGTGTAGATTAGGAATGAATTTGTGAATTTGTTTAGAAGAAACCATAGTTGATGGTCCAAGTGAACGCAGCATAAATAAATCAATTTCCACATAAGGAGTTTACATGTTGTATTTTCGTTTCATCCTTTGGTATCTGGTACATTTTTTTTTTATTTTCTAAGTATTATTATGGGGCTAACTTTGACATAGTTTTCTTTTAATTTTGTGTGTTTACACAGCTAAGCGAAGAATTGTCGAAGGTGGATGAGAAGCTGAAGCTGACAGAATCTCTTCTAGAAAGCAAGGTATTGATTGAACACTTCCTCTATCCCCCACTTCTACATTTTTTCTTGACAATGTCATGCATGACAAGGTCAAACACTTGCTTGAATATGTAGAATCTTGAGGTCAAGAAAATCAATGATGAAAAGAAAGCATCAATGGCAGCTCAGTTTGCAGCAGAAGCCACTCTGCGAAGAGTTCATGCTGCTCAAAAAGATGACGATATGCCACCAATTGAGGCTATCCTTGCACCATTAGAAGCTGAGCTCAAGATTGCTCGGCAAGAGGTGTGATCCTATCCTTGTGGTGTTATAAGGGGGAAATTTTGACTTGTTTACAAAAAAAATGGGTTGATTTGCGTGGTGTTCTACTTTAAGTAATTTGACTTGGTTACTTAAGAATGGGTCGATTCGGGTGGTGTTCTATTTTAAGTGGGGCAGGTTAAAATTTGAGCTAATAGGGGAACAGGTTCAACTGGTTAAAAGTAACCAAACTGTATTCTTAACGCAGATAACCTTCTAATGATGCTATTCGTAGATTTAGATAATGATTGTAATAAATTTAGTTTTTGTATACATCTACAAACACATTTTTTATTAAAAGAAGAATTTTCTAAAAAAAATGGAGAAAAAAAGGGTTGATGAGTCAACCCAAGTTGTTTTCCCCATTACAACCCATACTGAAAATAACTAGTTTCAAACCATTATCCAACGTGTCCCGTCTTGCCACCTGTTGGTGAGACATATGACGGGGATGATAAAGGCTAATTTAGGCATCTTGTGTTGCCTTTTCGCCTTTCAGATTGCAAAGCTACAGGATGACAACAAAGCATTAGATAGACTGACAAAGTCAAAGGAGGCTGCTTTATTGGAAGCTGAGAGGACTGTTCAGGTTGCCTTGGCAAAGGCTTCGCTAGTGGATGATCTTCAGAACAAGAACCAGGAACTGATGAAGCAAATAGAAATTTGCCAGGTACTTCCTCTATTTATTTTTTGTTTTTAATTTTGTGCAGGCCATTAGTTTCTAACGATGCTTATTAGATACACATCTATGTGTTAATTTGTACTTGTTTATCAGGAGGAAAATAAAATTATGGATAAAATGCATCGTCAAAAGGTTGCTGAGGTTGAGAAGCTTACACAAACAGTACGGGAGCTTGAAGAAGCTGTTCTTGCTGGTGGTGCTGCTGCCAATGCAGTGCGGGATTACCAACGGAAAGTTCAAGAGATGAATGTAACTTTTCATTTCTGTCCCTGTAGTTAACTTATCGTGTGGTACTCTTTAGTCATCATAACTAACCTGCGGATTTCAACATGTAGGAGGAACGAAAAACTCTTGACAGAGAACTAGCTCGTGCAAAAGTTACAGCAAATAGAGTGGCAACAGTTGTAGCTAATGAATGGAAGGATTCTAATGATAAAGTGATGCCAGTAAAGCAATGGCTTGATGAAAGAAGGTTCTTGCAGGTATAATGGAACCATAGTTTTAGAATTTTCATCTTCTTAAAGTTTTTCAATTCTCAACTGTTGGCTTGCCAAGCAATAAGTTTTACTATATTACTCTTTTTCCATCAGGGTGAGATGCAACAATTGCGAGATAAATTAGCAATAACCGAACGTGCTGCAAGATCTGAAGCCCAGTTAAAAGTAGCCTTCTATCTATAATCACTCTTAATACATTGTCTATTTACTTTCATGTCTAAGAAATTTATTTTATTTCTATCAATAGGAAAAATATCAATTACGACTTAGAGTGCTGGAAGACACTTTAAGATCACCTAACCCCATTAATCGTAGCAGCTCATCAGATGGAAGAAGCATGAGCAATGGTCCTTCACGCCGCCAGTCTTTAGGTGGAGCCGACAACTTTACCAAATTGCCCTCCAATGGATTTTTGCACAAGAGATCACCATCATTTCAGATGAGATCTACGTCCTCTTCAGGTTCCAGTTCTGTGTTGAGGCATGCAAAGGGTACATCAAAGTCATTTGATGGTGGTAGCAGATCACTCGATAGGAATAAGCTTAACTTAAATGGCTCCAATAGTCCTACTTTTAATCTCGGACAATCCCTTGAGGCAATCCAGGTGAAAAGCACAGATGAAAAACCGAGTGAATTCTTGGGAACTGAGACCGAGGATGCAGTACCGGGATTGTTGTACGATTTGCTGCAAAAAGAGGTGATTTCTTTGAGGAAAGCGGGGCATGAGAAAGATCAAAGCCTAAAAGACAAGGATGATGCCATCGAGGTTCCTATACTTAGTTCTTTGTGACTATTTATTTCTTTGTAAGGCTGTTATTTATTTTCTGGATTATAATATTGGTTTTAGATGCTAGCAAAGAAAGTAGATACGTTAACCAAAGCTATGGAAGTTGAAGCAAAAAAGATGAGAAGGGAGGTAGCTGCAATGGAGAAGGAGGTAGCTGCTATGCGTGTTAACAAAGAGCAAGACAACAGGGCTAAACGGTTTGGTAGCTCGAAGGGTTCTATGAATAGCTCTCAGATAAATCCTCCCAGGTATACATAATTATTTCAATTATTGTTGTTGGGGGGAAATGTCACTAAATAGTATATAAATTCACCATTCTTCTACTTCTACCTAGGTCACCCATGCTTTTGGTCAGATGTTTGGTATAGTTTTCCTTCAGTATTATGGATATTTTTTTGAAAATTGACATGCAACATATATTACTGATTACATGTTTTAATATGGAATGTCTATAGTTTAAAATGATTTGGCATCCCTATGGTAAGTTGTGACTTGGCGTCCCAATTGTGTAAAATTCTGGAATTGGTATCTAATGTGTATATAAATGCTTATGTGGCATCCTGTCATAGTGTCATCTAACTATAACAATGGGTATCAACATCATCTGTTTATACAATTGGCATGTCATGGTAACTGTTCTACACAATTGACAGTTGGCATTGCACACAGAAATTGTAATCCTGGGTGAGGCAGGTTTTATTTTATACAATTTCACAATGTTAAATCAAAATCTAAACTGGAGTGGTTGCTTATCCTTAGAAAGTTCCTATAACTTCATTGGAACATTGGTGAAACATAATTACTATCTGGTGACATGTACCTTTTTACCAAATTTGACATGATGAAGTTTCTTTCAATGGATAATTGTAGTATAGTATTGTCGTTAGGAATCACCATACATGATCAATGTGCTTCCCCATACTAAATATAAATGGTCTTTTTCTTTGAATACCTGATTTACCACTTTCCATCAATTCTAGACATTTTATACTCGTAATACTAGTCTTACCTGTTTGGCTGTATTAGAAAGTAATGCTACATGCTTTACGTGAAACAATTTGAATGTAATCCCTAGCTTTTTTAGGCCATTAGCTGTGAAGCTAGGGGCAATGTACAAAGAAGAATTACATTCTTATCATCTTGTAGTTTTAGGGGGGTTGGTTAGTGGCTACTGGCGTTTGAAGTTCCCATGATCTTTCCCTGTCTTGAATGTGATCTGAATTACTTGCTCAAGGCTGAAGACATTTCTTGAGCTAATATGAACTTTATAAATTCTAAGAAATTTGTAATACGTTCGATCTTGAAAGTTTTTGCTTACTCTAAGTTGTCACTTTATCCATACAGGAATGTGGCACGAGGTGGGTTGACACGGAGCACCCAATAACATTACAAAACAACTACCTTGTCTCTTCGTTTTCAGCCTTCCTTTTTACCATTTTACTATTTTACCGTTATCATGGTGGATATGAACATGTAAGTAACGTACCAATATCTGGTGTCTTCCGGGCACTCTGAAGATGAAAAAAAAAGAGAGTTGGAGAAGACAACTGGTAGGGGGTGTATGCTTTTTGACCAATTGGTAGAAAGCAGGGAAACAAGTGGAAGGATACTAAATCTGAGCTAACCTTTCAGCAGTTGGTTGTGTGGTTGTATAGCTTTGGTATGGATGGAAACGGGGTCAGGTTGACCTGACCTGGAGTTTGCAGTTCAGTATTTTGTTATCTGAGCTTCCTGTATTTTCATCCAAGCTTGTTAATATTGTTATTAAATGAAGAAAGAAATGAAGAGTTTAAGTAGTAGTGTTTTATTGATTGTGGGTTGTATTGTTACAATTTTCTGATTCAACAGTTATAAAGTTTAAACCACAATTATTTGTGCTCATGCAACTTCTTTTTAGTGTGGTGATGGAACTGGGTTCGTTATCTATTTCTATTTTATTTTTGGCTTTCTTGGTAACTTGACTTGAAGTTTGTCATACGAATGTGGTTTTGCCCTCAACCAGAACAATTATCGACCAAAATTATCTTTGGTTATTATTCTGTGGGACTGTAATAGTAAAGCACTACGTTCCGTTGTATATCTCGTCTACTATGTCACCTTCTTTTCTTTTAGTTGATCAATGTGTTTCTGATTTGTATTTATTTCTACTCATTGTAATGTATATGTAACTTACAAAGTGTGGTCGAGAGATTGTACAAGGTGCTAATAATGGTTAAAAAACCGGTTTTTTACTCAACCCGACCCGAATCCAGACCCGGTTTTTTGGTCAACGGGACCAAAACCGGGTTTGACCCAACCCGGACCAGTTTGTAACCGGTTTTGGGTCAAATTTTGACTGGTATTGACCACCCGACCTGATCTCAACTCGGTTTCGACCCGATAAAAAACAAAAACCCAAACAGGTTAGTAACTGGCGGGTTGGCTCAAACCCGAACCTGTTATGGTCAAAATCGGGTGTTGACCGGGTTCGATTATGAGTTGACTTTCGGGTTCGGTTTTGATTTCGGTTAGTATTTTGCTACATTATTCCTTCTCACACACTGACATTCATGCCTTGTTATATTATAGATCGTATCATATTTTAGTTTCACTTAGGGGATAACATCTTTTCCTATAATAATCTAGGATGTTTTATCGATCAGCTTTTTTACCAAACATAAAATGATTTATACGCCAATTCCTAATTACACAAAATTATTTGGTGCAAGTCCGTGCAATGAATTTCGCATTGTTCAATAGATGGATTGGTATATGGTGAAGCATGAGACTCAGAGGTTTTGAGTTTAAATTCTGCTGTGAGCAAAGCTCTCAGGAATGGAGACAGGGTTTCCCCATAATGAGTTTCCTCTGAAATTGGAGTTGGGTATATAAAAAGGCATGTCGCTGAACCCAAATTTATCGTTAAAAAGAAAATATATATAGGACCTGTAAAAGATAGTGAACATCCTATGAACTTAGACATGTTTGTGCAAGAATAAAAGTAGTGAACAGTGAATCAAAATGTAAGTAACTAAGGACAGAATGTTATAGTGTGTATGAAGTTTCATAACCTCTATTGTATGCACGAATGCTTATATGAGGTGCGACGTATACTTGTTATATGATTAGAATATTTTTACTAAATTCGTGCATACAATAAAGGTTCTGCTAGATCGTACATACTAAAACATTTTGTCCAAGAATAAATATAGTCCATTAAGAGTTACTCCTCCATGATAACACCGGTAAGATAGTGAAATACCAATTTCTTAATCTTATCTAAATGTGTTTGTGAATTTAACATTTATGATTTATCTATAATGGTTTAGTGGGTTGTGTTGAAAGCAAAATGAGTCGATTCACCGACACTGCTTAATTGCTCGAACAAAACTGACCTTTCCCTTGGATATGGGCCTAATAAGATAAGATATGCTATAATTTGGTTCCTAGCGATCTTTAAGTCACGATCTTATCGACCTTTCATTTTCCTACTTCTTATGTTTTATGAAAAAAAAAATAAACCAACCTCCCGTCAGTCTCCGGTGGCATAACTTTGGCTACAGGTCGGTTCCAATCTCCAGCTTTCTTTATCATCACAGGTTTACTTGTTTCTTTTTTTTTTTTTTTTTTTCATATTTTACCGTCAATCCGAACCTTCCTTTGAATCTCCCACCAATATTTACATTTTTAAGCTCATAATAACAGACGAAGTCATTCAGCAGATAGTTTGTATTTGGAAGTTCTTAATCTCACAATAACCGTTTCATAATACACAAATATGTATATATACATATATATCTATAGTAATCTACTTTGTTATGGATTTACCCTAGTATACAAGAAGCTTTCTAGAAATAATGAAGGATTTAGGCACCTCCAATAGGTTACACTCAATATATATCATATATATATATATATATATATATAGGGGTGGGATAATTTGAGACCACCTCTTATTTTAGGACCAACTAGGACCATTGATTTTTGTACACCATCATGATCTACTACGATATACAAGATTTTTTTGTAAAAACACTAAGACTTTCCGGCGATGGATCCATAGAAAAATCATGTGTAAGTTACTTACACATGTGTAACTTATATATGTGTAAGTGTGTAAGTTAACTTACACATGATTTTTCTGTGGGCCCGTCGCTTGAAAGTCTTAGTGTTTTTACAAAAAAGTCTTGTATATCATAGTAGACCATGATGGTGGTGTGTAACTTACGAAAATCAATGGTCCTTTTTTGGACTTTTTTTAGTTGGTCTCAAATTATCTTTCCCCTATATATATACACCTATCTTACATTCTTACAAACATATTAAATTAAGACATTGTAAGATCAATATTTTGTAAATTATTCCACTCTCCTGACACGCCTTCCGTAATCTTGTATTACGAAAAATCCATAATAGTGATGCAAATATATATAAGTGTACATGCTTAAATTATTGCCATATGAAACGGTTTTTTGTGAGATTTAGAATATCCATCTACTGATATACCCATACTTCAATGCGCTAAGATATAAATACGGTTCTTTGACCCATGTAGACGGTAGAGACAGAAGCCCTTGCGCGCTGTAAGTTTTGAGTTATCTAGTGAATATGTATAAGTGCAATCTATTTTTTTTTTTTATATTAAATTGTAAATTAATCACAATTTGATATTCACTATGTCTCAACAAGCATACAGAGGATTTTGTATGTACATTTCAGCAGATATGCACTTTGGACACCTCTTCCTTGAAGCGCTTGTTATTTCTTGTTACTTTTGTGCCTGTTATTGATGTGCAGAGTTCTGTAGCGGAACCACAAGGCATTACTTATCTGCAATCAAAGAGGCGATTTGGCCTATTGTATAGGTAAATTGCTATCCCTTACTGATCTTAATACTAATAAAGTTTTTTTTTTTTTTTGTTTCACGAGATAGTTACTTGCTGCGTAAATTTGCTTTAAATATCGGGCTGCGTTTGCTGGGTTTGGGGTTGATTATATGTATACTCATTTGAGGCCTGTTATAGAGTTTGTGGCCTTCAAGTGCTGTACTGCTGTATGCAGGTTTGATACCTATAGGTTAGTATTCAAAAAGTTTTTATTCTGATCCTGTCATTTTAACTTTGCTGTTTTAGTTACAATATAATATACTTCAAAAAGGTGTTTTGTCGAGGGAAAGAATACGAGGAAGAGAGGGAAGTGATTAGCTTTATTGGTGGTTAGTGAGTCCCATGGCAGGATAAGAGCTCATGATATCGCTTAACTGTTATCGTAAGATTCCTAAGATAATCACACATGATAAGAACATGCCACTTTTGATGCTATAACTTTTTTGGTTTTGTATAAGTTGTTTGGGATATTGGTCATTTGATTCTTGATCCAAACTAAAAATTGTTTTTAATTTTGTGTCTGCAAGCTCAGTTGGGTAATGTATAGGATCTTTTACAAAATGAAATATTGCACTCATAGGCTACACAAAAGGGGACATGATGTCTAAAGAGCCTATAGTAGGTAGTGTTTTTTGGTGTTTGACACTTTGTCAGCAATGTTTGTTATATGGTATGTCAATATGATAATTATTCAGAATTATTAAAGAAGACCCATAAGGATTTACAACTCCTTGGTCACATATGGTGGCTTTGCTGGATCCTCAAAGCCTCGCTGGAAAACAGAAAATACTTGAGTTTGACCCGAGTATTACTTTTTGACATTCTAATGAGATATATGTAATTATCACAAAGTGACTGGGATTGGGATCTTTAGGTTAGGACTGAGAAACGCGGCACATGCTGGCGGTGATTGGGATCGTTAGGTTAGGACTGAGCAACGGTGATTAGGATTTGGAAGGGACAATTGGAGAAGTCGAGAATGAAGAAAGATAAAAAGGTTTGCAGAGTTAGGGGCATTGATTGGGATTTTTTCTTTTCGACTAAAAGTATGCTTTAAAAACTTGATTTTTATTGTTTTACTAAAATGTATTCTTTAAAAAATTTATCGGGTTGGTGGGTCCAGCTGTTTAACTAAATCCCAACAAGAACATGAACTAGGAATTAAACGGGTTAGGATCTCCCAACACTACCCGTTTATTTTCGTGTCACATTTCTTGTTATATCCAGAGTTGCCATGCCTTGTTTATGGTAAGAGGTACAGTTTACTTATACTATCAATATCTAAGGAGGAATGTCTATAAGATTTTTTGGCAGCAATGGCAAGCATTGTTGAACATAAGATGCTTACAAAGAAAAATAATAAGTATTAAAAAGAAAAATTGGAACAAAGTGACAAACTTAGAAACTCTACCTACAGGCTACCATGCACATCCATCTTGTTCATAATGTGAATTGAACCGACAACCTCATGGATCATGGAACACCCTAGTAACACTGAAGGACCTTTGTTGTCACACATTAGACTTAGACTTTCAAAAGCTTAATGTATCTCTACTGCAACCGGCTTCATCACACAGTATCCGGTGGTGGGTCTTGAACACGAACCGTTTACACCATGATTGCTATCAACTTTTCTCCTCTCCATTGCTTGTCTATCAGAGTTTCTCATATTTTGTTTTCTAACAAGACAAGAGTTCTTCCTATGCTTTAGTCTTACAGGAATGGGAATCGCCTCCAGTCCCATTAGCTTACCTACCACACTCGGTTTGCACCAGATAACCCTCTCCCCCGCAACTTTTGCAGGCAAACACGGACGACGACTACGATCCAGTGATGGCCGGTTTCTTATATTTGCGGTGACATGATCAAAATTACGAAAAGAAGATCGATACATTGCATCCTTGCCATCAAGAGAGAACCTAGGATACTGATTTAGAGCATTTCTGGCAGACCGCAAGATGTCTGAACTGTTGACACACGACATCCGGTGGTGAAGGTGGTCTAGGCTTTGTCTAGACGCCATTTTCTCTTCCAAGTCCAGCTGCTTGATCATCTCCTCCAGGGTGGGCTGCTGTGAATGGCTGTTGCTTTCCGGAAAACTGACCAATTCAGGGGAGTTTTTCTGGTTGAGAGTAGAAGTCGAGGCATTACCAGTGCACATGTTTTTGAAGCCTTTCTTCATCTTGTAAGCTCGGAAGGTCTCAAGGAGGAGGAAATACAAGTCTTTCATTTCTAATAGAGTAAAAAAAGGTAGATCAATGGATATTGGTGGTAATGACATTAAAGCAATCACATGACCACAAAGAGAGCTTCACATGATTTCCGCAACAAAGATAAAGTTGCAATAAAAAAAGGGTATCAGGACATTGCAGTTGGGTATGATCATATTAACTGCTAACCAACCATTTCTTCAGCTTGTTTACTCTTTATTTGTAGAGAACTTGGAAAGTAAATAATAGTAAACCTAACAATTGCTAAAAGATATACCCAGTATATTTGACTGAATTTAGTTTAATAAATATGTATTGTAGTATTTATAGCAGTATATGGTCGGGTCATGTGACTAGAGTTTATGTTCATCATTATTTGGTGGTAGTCTATTAACTGTGAAAGATTTTATGAGGATGGCTCAGTTGTCTTGGCTCGAACGGATCGGGTCACTAGTGTATCTATTAAAAGACACGCTTGTACTCACCAGCCAACTAATGACTGAACTTAGGTGATGGCAGTGTCTGTGGTGGCTATTTGTTCCTAAGTTCCGAATGCGTTTAGATTTGGTGTGGCGAGACGGAATGGCCTGGCTTTGGAAACGGGTTGGGTTACTAGTAAACCTGTTACAAGACCAACATGCTACTTCATCTTCCAACTAATGTGTGAGCTCACATGCTACTCACGTGTTTACAATATGTCACAATTAATTTCAGAAGTTTGTAGAAGTTTTGGACTTCGGTTACGGACTTGTGAGGTTTTCAAGAAAGAGTGCTAGGAGATTGTTGGTTTTTTAAGGGTGGAGGGAGTACTATCCAATTATACCCAATTCATCTTACAATCAAAATTCTCCAATTCACAACTACTCAATTTTTACCCAAATTACTTGTAATACATATCCAATTTTTACCCAATTTCATTTTCTTTTTCATTTAATTTTAATACATATAATTAAAACCATATAAACATAAAACATAATTTCATTTAACTTAAAACCACAATACATAATATGAAAAATTATTAAATACGACTAAAACACACTTAAATAAAACTAAAATACTTAAATAAAACTAAACAACTTAAACTTAAACACTTAAATAAAACTATATAATTAAAACTTAAACTAACACTCGGAATAATCCGAGTCAACAGTGTTGTCACCGTCATTGCGGTGAATGTAGCGGTAGGGCTCAGGAGACTCGGCGACCGCGCTTGGTAGAGGAGAAACATACTCTTCCCCCGGGTCAGAGTAGTAAGGTACATCATGACCGCCACCCACATTGGCTTGCGAGAATACCCCATGGTCTAGCGTCCGGATCAATGTTGAAAAAGCGGCGTTTAGTTGAAAAATAACTTGATTCAGCCAGTCGATCTTCTTTCTCATTCTCCGCGGTGTTACATGCATAACCCGAGGCAGTAAGTCGGTTGATTGCGGCTTCGTAAGCCGCTTTGTTCTCAGAAACGCCCTGAATGACGTTATTTACACCTGAGAGGTGTTTGGAGTCATAATTTAGGTGAGTTTGGATAGCTATTTTACAATCATGAAGGTCCATTGTAGTGATTTTGGTTGAAAGGAAGTTGTGGAGTAAATGGAAATTGGGTGAAAATGTTGTGGTGTAAAAATTGGAAGAAGAATGAGATTTTTATGGGTGAAAAAGTAGAAAAGTGGATTAAAATTTTTTAAATTTAAAAAAACAAAATATGATCTAGCCGTTTTTGAAGGGGAACCCACCATTCCCAACGTACAAATTCCTTACCCAACAATCGGTTACATAACCCGATTCCTTACCCGAATTGACCTACCCGATTGCTACCCGATAGGTTGTGGCGGTGTAGCCGATCGGATACCGCGAACCCAAAGCCTTACCCGACTAGTACTCCTCCCAGCCTAACAAGCTATTGTCTGAATTTGGATATGATTTTGAATGTTAAAGAGGTGTTTAAAATCATCACCAAATGGTCTAGTGACAAGGAGATCTGTTTGCTCATAAGAGTTTCATATTTGCGTCATACTTTAAGCATATTTAAAGGTGTCACAAATATTTAACTTTTATTTATGAAAGACCTGAATGAGTTTTCCACTATTGATTTTTGGAAGATATGAGTTTCCATAGAGAGTTTAAGTTGGAGGTGTATTATGCAAAAGGGCTTTCTAGCTCGGAATTGGTTAAGAAAACATAACGTATGTAAGATATCTCGTCATTAAGAGCTAGGGAGTACTTACATCTTTCAATATATAAATTGAGGTATTTAAATGCCTGAAAGTCAAATCAATTTAGTTTGCTTAAAAAAAAATATTAATCATGCTAAACATAAAACTATGACAATTAATTTAAAAGTGCACTTACATTTGTTTTTTCTTTTAGTAGAAAGGGTAAAAGTTCACTCTCAGTGAAGGACCGTAGGCTCGATCTCTAGATAAATCTCGGATTAAAGTCTTGTGGGCTCTAAATTTATTGAGAAACTAGCTAGTCCTAATGCCCGTACGATATATGGTAGTTATATAGATTGTATAATAAAGAAATTCGAATATGCCACATATATGATTCGTGTGTATGAAATAAATTATGGTAAAGTAAACCGATCATCGAAACTAAATTATAATAAATAGTAAATGATAAATATAGTATATGTTTAGATAATACAAAAGATTATTGGGCGTATAGAAAAGAAAAAAGGAATTTCAAATCAAAGATTCATATCATATCCATATTCATATGGTCTTGAGTGTCGACAGTCTATACGAGTATACGCTATAATTCCGATAATTTGGTTAGCATGTCCAAGTTTTTGCCCTAACGAAAATGCAATAACTTGGTATCCAAGCAATATATATGTAGCCTTTATATATCGATGCCAAAAAAGGAAAAAAAAATATTTACTGGATTTTATATGGTTCTTCATAATATATATGTCACTTTGTATATTTATATAATAATAATTAAATTATTATTGTGTCTCATTTAATAGACAAATCACTAGAAATTAAACCTAGTTATTATTCAATCGTGAACTCTTTAACCAGATCTTTTGTTCAAGTTCCAATTATTAAACTTATATAAAAAGACATAATACGAGTAATAATTAACTTTAAGATATGGGAAACTCTTTAAATTCGTCTTATCGTAAACTTGCACACAATAATGATGAAGGAGATGGTGCATGGTGATCAATGGAATATTATTTATGCCGCCATATCCAAAGCACTTCACCTTGTCCGAGCTTAAAAGTGCCACAGGAAACTTTAAGCTTGCTCCGGGAAGGTGCTGGTACTTTCCAACAGACGGTTTTTACATAGGCTGGGTGAACGGAGTTACATACAAACCATCCAAGACTGCCGTCGGTTTTGGGGTTTCTGTCGCCATCAGGAAATTCAAAGCTAAAGCCGGCCTTCTAGACTTCTCACAGGTAAAATTTGTGAATTATAAAACTACCTCCAGATTTGGCCTATATATATGTTTTAATTGTATTTTAGTGATAAGTACACTATAAACGAATGTTTATGTTGTGTAATTACTTGGATTTTTATTGTATGTACACTTCAAACAATATTGCATTTGTTCACACTTTTAGGTGAGTGTGAAAAAATTTAAAAATTTTGTCACGTTTTTTAGTGTGTAGAAATATATTGAATTAAAAGTGTATAGAAATTTCTCCACACTAGTTACCGTAGACAAATGGAGTGTGACAAAATAACTATGAAAGTTCACACTAAAAAGTGTGAACTTTTATTTCTACACACTTTTTAGTGTGGAGAAAGTTTCACACACTTTTAATTCAATATATTTCTACACACTAAAAAACGAGACAAAATTTTTAAATTTTTTCACACTCACCTAAAAGTGTGAACAAATGCAATTATTTTCAAAACAGATATTCTTAGAAACGTACATATTCTTAATTATTATTTTCAACTTTTTAATTAATTCTTGCATGATTTGAACGCAAAGCTTTCTTACTTTGGCTTTGCAAAGATACATCTCAACTCTTACGACATTGCCATTCGCATTACAGGTGATGGTTATGAGCCTCCTGAATATGCGTTAACCGGTTAGTTCTCCTGACTCATTTTATTAGCCTATCATCATATACGTATATGTTTTGACTACTTGTATATTTATACAAGGACCAAAAACCTTTTGTTTTAAATAGATACGTTTGTTGATTTTGATATTTTAAACTAAGGTTTTGAGAGAATGTCATGTGGAGTACTCGTATAATTTAAGAATGAATTCTTGCATATGTAATTCCTCATATCAATTTTTTGTAAAACTGTCTGTTGAGTAAGGTTTTACCATTTAAATGCAGGTTGTGTGAATGTCAAAAGCGCTTTGGTGTCATGTTACTAGAACTAATAACAGGTCTACGTGCATTCGACCAAGATCGGCAGCTAGCCTAAACACAGACATTTGCTTAGCTGGGCTCGACCTGCACTGCACGAGGAAAGGGAACTTACAATGAAGATAATTGACCCACGGTTACAAGGCCCACTCGGGTACCCTATTGAGGGAGTAAAGAAAGTCGCTGAGCTCATACTCAATTGTACTACCGAAACAATTGAAAAGCGACCTCCAATGGAAGAAGTTGTTGCCAAGTTACAAGCCATTGGTGCTATCACATCCTCCTAATTCTTTTTTAGATATTACTTTGGGTTATTTTATTTGTAGATTATAGGCACAAGTGGTATGCTATTTAATTAGCTAGTCACAAAATCATGTTACATAAACATAAGATGTATGTGAAAACTTTCTCAACTCAATGATCAATCCACATGATCAAACAACAGATCTTACACTACCAAATATAGTAAACGACATATGTACACTGAATACCACAAATCAAATGTTCAAAAAAAGAGCACCAAGATGAAAGAACAATACACAGACTCAGGAAGACAGAGGGAGTGATCAGAATTTTAAGGTTCCTTTGGCCCTCTTGACTTTAAGTATCCACAAGATGCCACCCTTCACTTGTAACTTCGAGAAATAGCATGAGAGGTCCCTGCAAAATACTCCACCAAAGTATAAGTGTTTAAAGTTGATAATATAACAATATGTACCGGCTATCAAAGATATTTGGTCTCAATTGAAGCATTGTTAAATAGTACTATATATGTGTTGTAATATGTTTTTGATGTAAATTATGCATTGGCCATTATATCCAAAAGGGCTTACTAGAAATTTCCTTTTTGTGAATCCAAGAGTACTTGCTAGAAAAACTTTCTCTGTAGTCGAGCAAGAGTCACTAGAATTAACAACCTTGTCCAACCGTAAACATTCTCGATAACCTCAAAGTAAGCCAACCTCCAAACCCTGATAAAGTACAAGCTACTAGTTAGTCCAATAAACCCCACAGCTAAACCCGGAGCCATGCCACTATAAAACCACAAGGCTTCAGCTTCATCTTGACTTTCATCTTCATCATCATGATTGTATGAGGCTTCATTTCCTTTGCAACTCCTTGATAGCGGCGGTCCACATAGTCCGTAGTTCCCTTCATAAATAGATGGATCGACTAGAGTTTGGAGCTGATTTCCAATCGGGATTGCACCAGATAAGTTATTGAATGACAAATTCAAATAGCCTAGAAAGTTCAAACTAGACAGACTTTGAGGAATCTGACCAGAAAGCTTGTTCATCGAGAAATCTAAAGATTCCAATTGATTTAGATTTCCAATCGACATTGGAATCTGCCCATCTAGAAGGTTTCTCGAAAGATTCAAGTTCTTTAATCCCACAAGATTCATCAATACATTTGGAATCTCTCCAACAAAGTTGTTGCTTGAAAGATCTAAGGATGTAAAAAACTGTATCGTCTTGGTGTACACCAATTGTTTTCCCTTCGTGGAAGCCATAATATTTTCATCATAGTAATCGATTGTGTATCCTGAGTTAACTTGATTAGTCATCATACCACTTAAATTACCGAAGCAATGAGGGATTGTCCCACTTATGTTATTTTGTGCCAAGTTTAAATGTTGAAGAGCATGGAGTTGGCAAAGTTGTAGCGGAACTTTTCCTGTAAACTTGTTTAATTGGAGATTCAAGATTCTAAGGTTCGGAAGATTTTCTACATTCCAAGATGGGATAATACCCGTGAAAGAATTGTACCCTAAATCCAAGGTAACCAATTCTGTCAAATTCTGAAAAGAAAATGGGAGATTCCCCTGAAATTTGTTGTTATGCAAGTGCAATGACTTGAGTTGTGTAAGAAAGCCCAATGAATCTGGAACAATACCACTTAGCATGTTATTTGTAACATCTATCACTCGCAAACTACTCAAGTTACCTAAGCAACTAGGAAGCCTTCCAGAGAACTTATTCTGCGATAAATCCAAAATTTTGATACTAAACAAGTTGCAGAAATGTATTGGAACAGAGCCCGTGAAATGATTTTTTGCAAGACTAAGAATATTCAAATCTGGGTTCATCGTTGCATTGATCTGAGGAACATGTCCAGACAATAAGTTATCTGATAGATCTAAAATCATGACATTTGAAGGAAATGAAGTAAGTGATCCCTCAAATTTGTTTGAGTTCATCTTCAAAAGACTTAATGGACCAGAGCCATGAAATGCTGGCAGTTTGCCACTAATCTGGTTGTGGGACAAATCCAGGTTGGAAATAGAAGACAAGCAGATGTCCTCAAACCACTCTGGTATGGTATCTTTGATATTTGAATTTGAAAGATTTAATGTCTGAAGATTTTTTTGTGTTTGAAGCCAGTTTGGGAAATGAGGTCCAATGTTGCAGAAGTCTCCATCAAATTCAAGTAATTGGAAGGGAGGCTCCCATTGAGAGCTTACCGTAAATGATAATGAGTTTGAAGACAATGCCAAGACACTTAGATTATTCATTTTGCTAAAGTGAACTTCAGATAGAACCCCAACTAATGAATTATTGGAGACATCTAAGCTTTCAAGGGTCGAAAGTTGTCCAAAACTCGTGGGAATGTTCCCACTTAACCGATTATCATTAAAACGAAGCTTTTTTACCCTGGGAAGTAGTCCAATGCTCTCAGGTATGTTCCCACTCAATTGATTCATAAAAAGATCAAGCTTTTCTAGCCTTGATAGTAGTCCAAAGCTTGCAGGTATGTTCCCACTCAACTGATTAACCGAAAGATCAAGCCTTTCTAGCCTCGAGAGTAGTCCAATGCTTGCAGGCATGTTCCCGCTCAACTGGTTAGCACTAAGATCGATTTTTTCCATTGTTGAAATTCGTCCTAAGCTTGCTGGTATGGTCCCGTTTAATTGATTATAAAAGAAATCTAGCTCTCTTAGACATGACACACCACCACGTGAGGAAGGTATAGGACCAGAAAATTCATTTACTAAAAGGAGAAGGTGTTCAAGCTTCTTCATTTCCATAAACTTTATTGGAATGCTTCCGTTGAACTGGTTGTATCCAAGGTTAAGATACTTTAAACTATTTAGCATGCAATCAGAAGTGTTTCCCATAAAATTCAAAAGGTCTCCCTCAAAGCGGTTCGCCGATAAGTCAAGAAAACTTAAATTGCATAGCTTCATATCCGGAGGAAATGAACCATGGAACTGATTTGCATTAAGATCTAGATGAACGAGGCCAGTCAAATTCGAAAACAGATCTGGGATGGAGGTATTAAAATAATTTTCAGAAAGGTCGACGTAAGCAAGATGGGTCAATGTTCCAAGCAAAGCTGGAATTTGACCATAGAAAGAATTATCTTTAAGATTTAGATGCATGAGGTTAGTAAGGTTGGATAACCAGACAGGAATGGTGGAATCGATATTATTGGAAGAGAGATCAAGTGAACTAAGAAACGTAAGATTAGTAAACTTAATGGATGGGAGATTGATATCACACGAGGCCAAGTTCAACGTAAGCAAAGAAGGTATCGTGTTAACTGAATGGAACCAATCAGTATCGGTACCAATAGATACCCATGATAAATCTAAGTGCTTTAACGATGATAATGAAGATACCCACGACATATCATCCATGACTAAAGAATAATCACCAAAAGAATACCGGACCCCATCACTGTCTTTGACAATATTGTTACTATTAAGATCAAGATATTGTAACCTTGAGAGATTTCCTAGACGATGAGGGACTACACCGCCAAATCCTGAGTGAGAGAGGTTAAGGTATTCTAAATAACTAAACGCCCCTAAGAATTCTGGTATATCTCCTGAGAAGTTATTCACACTCAAGTCCAAGTAAAGCAAATGCGTCAAATTAAGTAACGAAGGGCTTACCTCACCTACGAGCCAGTTGTTTGCGTATACAGTCCTGCCCGTGAAAGACACTGGAGTTCGAAGATCAAGTTTCACAACATGACCATTTCTTCTGTCACACCCAACTCCCTCCCACTGGCAACATTCTACTCCAGTCCATGTTGACAGACGATTTAATCTGTCAATGAGGCTTTGTTTGAAAATAAGCAAGGATTCGCGCTCTCTTTTGATACATGTAACGTTTGAAGAAGTCGTTATCATGGTGTAACTGCTGCTAGTACCAAATATTTGTAACAACAGGAAAGTAAACATGACAAGAAAAGTGGTATCCATTTTGGAGTAAGATAAGAGTTCAAAGAGATCAGTGGATGATATATATAGCATTGCATGTCATGCATGATATGTATGATAATTTTTGTTATGTAGAAATAAAATATTAATCAAAGTTAAAATTAAAAATAATAATCATTGACAATTATTGCCTACTGGGGAGTCAACTATATTAGAAATTAGCAGCATATTTGTATGATGATGAATGGCATCAAATTCTTTCAAGAGCTGATAGCCACAGCCCACATGCAGAACAACTTGTAAATTTCCGTTGACTTTGACTTATATGTGTACATTGCTTTTTGCAGTCAATGCTTGTTGTCCTACAGTGTTTTACAACAAAAATTTTATTCCCACCTATTGAATAAGATTATCAGGTCAGTTCAAGATATCCTTCTAACAAACATCCTAATCAATATGCTATTTCAGTTTTTCATCCATCTTTCCCACAAACACTTTTTACCCGCAACAATAATATATCCATCCTTCTTACAAACAACCATATAAATTCCAAAGTAACATTTGTCTTTTACTTTTATCTCTCCTCATCCTTCTCCGTCCTTCTCTACAAACAACCATGGATGGACATCCTCCATGTCACCACCCACATCAATAGTCTTCCTACAAACACCCTCCATGTCACCACAAATTTCCTATGGACATCCTTGTTGTGAATGGTCTAAATGTTTTTAACTAACTTTATTATTTATTTAGAATTGGGACAGTTTAGAGAATATCAAAACCTTAGTTCATAATGGTATTTGTAGTTTGAATTGCCAAAGAAGATTTGAGATGTACCATTAAAGCCATTAGACAGCTAAGAAGTAGAGGTGAGTGAAGTAGCAGCCTATATATATATATACAGTATATCATAAAGATTTTGTACTACATATTATAAGGAGTAATGCATACTAGTGATGGGTGCGTAACCAATTGAAATGCGGCATATATGTTTGTAATAGGTTCAATAAATATGTTCGGATAGACAGTCATTTAGTTTGTAATAGGTTCAGTAAATAGCTCGTCTTTTGTTATTGAACTACAAGTAATAAAAAAAATATGCAGATGTTGATGCAAAAATCAAAAAGGCGTTACTGCAATGCAAATTATATAATGATATTTAATCTAAAATTCAAACACTAAGTCTAATATACAAGATTTTGCGACCTTGGAAATTTGGGGGCCTAAAGCGATCGCCTAGTCTCATTCTACTGTTGAGCCACCTCTGTGGGTGCGTTGTCATTAAGTAGATGGAAATCAGACAACGAAGACAAAAGCTGGCATGCTTAGTTGAAAATTAGAAGGGAAAGTGAAAAGTTTTTACCAAAAAAAATGGAAAAGTAGAAAACTATCTATAGAAAAATGAAGGATTATCAATATTTCAACTGAAATCCGATCAAAAGTACCCTACTTACAGTCACAAATGTTCAAAAGTCTTCAAAGTGCTTGTGACCACATAGCATGCAAGTGTTGAATGATTGATTTATGTCAAACAATTGCTTTTTCAACGTGAACATTGATATCAATGGCCAAAGACTTTATGTTTAGATAGAGTAATATTTTTAATTTGAACGGCATTTTTTATTTCGAAATTGTAGCAAGTCACTAGAAAAATTAAATGATGAGAATAGGTTCGGTAGAGGGCTCACACAGTCACACAACCATTGGAACCAAGACAGATTACATTCACTAATTCTATATGAAACCCAAAGAAGAGCAAAAAGTTTAGTATCATGCATCTAGTAGCTTTCCGGCAGAATTCAGAGTCCCCCAAAAGATGATCTTGTTCTGGTTCTTCCAAAACATCCAAAGTGCTCATGACCGCGTTAAACATCTTCCTCTGTTTAGTCTTAAGAAAGCTCATTTCTCATGAACTCAATGAAGTCATGAAGATTAGTAGGTATACTAACAGAGAGTGGCCACCAATTATTGATATCTTCCCGAAACTTCTTTGACAAAAGAGGAAGGGATTAGTAGATTTCAAATACTATTATTTGATTACTTAACTTTGACTTATCTTAGTTGATGACCAAATGTTGATACAAAAGTAGTTAAAAATTATACAACTTATCTGAAAACTTAAAAATGATACTTGTGTTGGCTGATGTTGAAATAACCAAAGAAGGCTTATTTTCGATCAATTCTACTAACGTTGTGATGTCATTAATGTATTATATTTTCTATATCTTTCAATGTAGGTACAAAACCATACCATAAGTTGAAAGAGCAGCATGTTTTGAGAGTGTGCTTTGCTTATGTAATCTATCGGAGTATTGAATGTCTTTTTGCACAAATGCTTCCTGACGGCCATCAGATTGGGACCAAATGGGTGCACCAGTTGATTGGTTTTAGTCTTAGCTTGGTTATGCGAATCTGGAATCAGACCTGGTCAAGAATGTTGATCCTTGACTGAAAAAAAAAAAAAAAAAAAAAAAAAGGAAAGAAGAGAGTGTTTCTGGTTTGCTCATGTATTAAAAAGATTCTGACTTACTTTGTCAAAATGGGTGGGTTGGGTAATGGGGGAAAATGGCTTTGGGCAAGGGTTGCATGTGCTTCCACCAAGGAATAATCTTATTATTAGATCGATTTAGGATGTTGTATTCTTTAACAAGATACACTTTGTATTATGTTTTACTAGATTGACTCATTTGACTGTTTTTCTTCACCAGACTTGCCAGACAAGATTGCAATGTTCAGTGGGAATCCGGAAGCTGGGGTTGTTCCAGTCTCTTTTACCCAAATGGGCACGATATGCAGCTTTCAGAAAGTTCACTAGATTTGGCCCATTAACAGTACATCACATGTACCATCTGTACTATTTTAGCGATATAGGTAGTTTGTAGTTCCATATTATGTTATATGCAACTACCCCAGTACGCTTCCTAAAATTATCCAGGTCCTTTGGTTCTTGTTATTAGATGCCGAAAGGAGTCGTTCAAAAAGCAGTTTTTCTATGATCGGGTTACCGTGATTTTCATTTATAAATAACCTTGGAATGATAAAAATAACACCAAATCACTCTTCTAAAAGGCTCACAATATAAGTATGAACAAGAGTGATATTAATATGTCTCGATATCACTGAAGAAAACAATGACAGACCATAAAACACGTACTTTCTGCTATAGAACACAAAACTAATACAGACAAGATTGGGATAATTTCTCTTAAAATTACAGAATAAAAAGATATAGATATCACACAACACCACTTGTTACAAAGTGCCAAACATTGTGTTTTGTCTTGCTGCAACTTCACCATTGTTGGCCGGTCTGAATACCTCTATCCACTGCAGAAGGGTACCTACAGATATTTTACAATGTCAACAACCAAGTCACCATATAACAAGAAACCTAAATCAAGATAAATATTGTTTCAATGACTTTTAGCTCATGCAGTAACCATGTTGTACATTACTCTGGATGAGTAAACATAGAAATGAGGAGCTAAAGACTTATATCGAGAGTTTTTATTGCTCTCTCTTTTATTTACAATTATGTAAATATGGTTAGTGAATCCAAGAATGTACCTCACTAGAAAAGCTTCCTCCTTAGCCGAGCAAGATTCAATTGAATGGATAGGATTAACCAACCATAAACATCCTCAAGAGTCTCAAAATATGCGATCCTCCAACTCTTTATAAAGTGCAAACTACCAAGTAGTCCGATGAATCCAACAGCGAAACCTGGGCCCATGCCAACATAAAACCATAAGCCTTCTGTGTCATCTTGACCTTTAATCTCCTCAACATCATTGTATGATGAGTCGTTCCCTTTGCAACTCCTTGATAATGGCGGCCCACAAAGCCCAATATTCCCTTTATAGATAGACGAATCATTTAATGTCTGCAATTGACTTCCTGTCGGAATTGGGCCAGATAAGTTATTGAACGACAGGTTCAAGTGGCTTAGAAAGTTCAAGCCAGTCAAACTTTGAGGAACCGGACCCGTCAACTTGTTCATAGACAGATCTAAAGATTCCACTTCCTTTAAGTTCCCAATTGTAACTGGAATCTTTCCTTGTAGCAAGTTACCAGAAAGATTCAAGTTCTGCAATCCGGCAAGATTCATCAAAAGATATGGAATTTCTCCAATAATCATGTTGCTTGAGAGGTCTAAGGATGTAAGAAACTGTATATTCTTGGTGTACTGTAACTGGGTTCCCTTTGTGGAAGCCCAAATGTTTTCTTGATAGAATGCTGATCCACTGTAATACTCTTCATGCTTATTCGTGATCATGCCACTTAAATTGCCAAAGCAAAGAGGGATCCTCCCGGTTATGTTATTGTGTGCCAAGTTTAAATATTGAAGAAAAATGAGTTGACAAAGTTGTTGTGGAATCTTTCCCATAAACTTGTTTAACTGCAGAGTTAAGGTTCGAAGATTCAACAGCTTTTCTCCAATCCATAGAGGGATATTACCTGTGAACAAATTATTCCCTAAATCCATGGTGACCAACTTCGTTGAATTCTGTAACGATGTGGGAAGATTCCCCTCTAATCTGTTGCTGTATAAGTGCAATGACATGAGTTGTGGCAAATAACCCAATGAACTTGGCAGAGCACCTGTAATGTTGTTCTCTGAAAGATCCAATGATTCCAACCCACTCAAGTTCCCTAAACATGGAGGAAAGACACCAGAAAACTTATTATTTGATAAATCTAGAACTAAAATACTAAGCACCTTGCACAAGTGTACTGGAAAACTTCCGGTTAAACGGTTGTTTGAGAGTTTAACAAAATTCAGATCTGGGTTCGTTGTTGCATTTGTATAAGGAACATGCCCCGATAGTAAGTTATCTGAGAGTTCCAAATTTATCACATATGAAGGGAACAAATCGAATGATCCCTCAAATTTGTTCGAGTTCAAAAACAGGTATTTTGTGTTATGAAACTTTGGCAGTTTGCCATAGATCTGATTGTGGGACAGATCCAAGTACCAAATATGAGACGAGACATTCTCAAACCACTCTGGTATCATATCTCTAATACTTGAGTTAGACAGATATAACTGCTCAAGATTTTCCTGTGTTTGAAGCCAATTTGGGAATTGGGGTCCAATATTGCAGAAGCTTGCGTCAAAATGCTGCAATTGGAAGGGAGGAATCCATCCAAAGCTGACATTCAATCTTAATGAATTTGAAGTCAAATGCAAGAAGGTTAGATTCTTCATCCTGGTAAAATGATTTTCTGAAAGTTCCCCAACCAATGAATTCCAGGAGACATCTAGATATTCAAGGTTTGAAAGTTGCCCAAGGCTCGTGGGAACGTTCCCACTCAAAAAATGATTACCAGCAAGATTTAGCTTTTCTAGTCTGGAGAGTAACCCAAGGCTTCCGGGGATGATCCCACTCAATTGATTACTATTAAGAATTAACTCTTCTAGGCTCGATAGTAGTCCAAAGGTTGTGGGTATGTTCCCACTCAATGAATTATTGAAAAAATCCAGCACTCTTAGAGATGATAGGCCACCAAGCGAGGAAGGCATAGGACCAGACAGTGTATTTTCTGAAAGGATGAGGTGTTCAAGTTTTCTATATTCTCCAAACTTATCCGGTATACTCCCGCTGAACTGGTTCCCTCTAAGATCAAGATCCTTCAGACTATTACGCAAGCAATCAGGCAACATGTTTCTGATAAAACTCGGAAGGTCTTCCGCAAAGTTATTCTCGGACAAAACAATAATAGACAGATTACAAAACGTCACATCTGATGGAAACAAGCCATGGAACATATTGTAGCTAAGATCCAAAAAAACAAGGCTACTCAAATTTGAAAACTGAACTGGTAATGAAGAATCAAAGGAATTTGACGAGAGGTCAATAAATGCTAGAGAGCTCAACGTTCCAATATGATCAGGAATTCGACCATGGAAGTTGTTATAATATAGGTTTAGATGAATGAGTTCGGTAAGGTTTGATAACCAAACAGGAATGGTGGAGTCCATACCATTTTTAGAGAGATCGAGTGAATTAAGAGATGTAAAATTGATGAACTTTATGGAAGGGATATAATTGATATCACAGAAGGCCAATTTCAGTTTAAGCAAAGATGGTAGCATGTTAAGTGAATGGAACCAATCAGTATGTTCACCGATAGATATACCTGATAAATCCAAGTGCTTTAGCGATGAAATCGAAGACACCCACCATATATCATCCACTAAAAGGGGAGAATCATAATAATAGGGACCGGGAATATAGGAGAGATAGTAATAACGATCCATGGAAAGATCAAGATATTGTAACCTCGAGAGATTTCCCAAATGATGAGGGACTATACCACTAAAACCTGAGAATGAGAGGTTAAGGTATTCTAAATACTTAAAAGACCCTAAGAACTCAGGAATCTGTCCAGTGAAATTATTCAAACTCATGTCCAAGTAACGTAAATGGTTCAAATTCAGTAACGAAGAACTTACCTCACCACTGATCCAGTTGTCTGTGTTTACAAAGTCGTAGTCGCCCGTGGAAGACACCGGAGTTCGAAGATCAAGTTTCACAACATGACCGTTTCTCTTGTCACACCCAACTCCCTGCCACTCACAACATTCCACTCCCGTCCATGTTGATAGACGGTTTAATCCATCCGAGAGGGTTCGTTTGAATGTTAGCAAGGACTCCCGCTCTCTTTCGATACATGTAACGTTTGAAGAGGTCATCATCATCATAGTGTTGCTGCTGGTGCCAAACTGTTGTAAGAACATTAAAGTTAAAAAAACAAGAAAAGTAGGGTCCATTTGGAGTAATTAAGATACGAGAGTACAGTGTTTAAATTATGTCACAATAGCTAGCAGGCATATAAAAGTTAACTGACTTACAGTCATAAGTCGCTCTAAGTCTTTCAAGAGCTGGTGGCGACATCTTGTTTGTATCCATTATATATATGCATGTAATCAATTATCCGGAGACTTTGACTAGAAAAACTACTTGCCTGCAGGTTCATGTCACAGTAGCTAACAGGTACAGATATATAAGTTTCATTTACAAGAGTACAATTTACTGACTTGGTGGTGACATCTTGTTTGTATCTATCACATATAAGCATGCAAGTAATTGTCCAGAGACTTTGACTTAGAAAACACAACTTGCCTATATTAAGCCAACAGGGGCAGATATATAATCGTCATTTAGAAGACCCGAGTCTACAAAAATCAACTGTAAGTCATAAATTGCCAAGTCTCTTTGAGAGCTCCTGGCCACATGTATCTTGTTTGGGTCAATCACATGCATGTAATCGTCTGAAGAATTTGACTTACTTGCCTTCAGTAGTGCAGTTATCTGTGCGTAAACATTCCTGGCCACCTTATCCAATAGTAGTACAATGAGGGAAAGACAATCAAATGCCAAAGATATTAATGTTCGACTGAATCCCATTTTATTATGAATTGTGGATTACTTATATTTTCAAAAACGCAAATGTCAACACACCGCATAATACTTCTCACATGTATATGTCCCATAGAGGACTTAGATATATCAAACTTGACAATCAAGTAATAAAAATTTCATTGATACCTGGGAAAATTATGAACAAGTAATAACGATTTCATGGGTACCTTGGAAAATTATGAACAAGTAATAACGAACATCGATCATACAAGAGAGTATAATTACAATTACTAAATCTTTCCGTAACTGATGATGAATGAGCTAAATATTAATATTACATCACATACAACAAATCTCGAGTGTTAATAGAGCTTATTCAGTAATAATGCTACCTAACAATAGACTTTGCGACCTCTGAGAAATCATGGTAAACACATTTCAAGGTTTCCTTCCTTCTAATGTACATGATTCTTCACAAGCTTCTAACCTGTATTATGTCAACAAAAGACATCCGTAGCATTAAATAATTGTCATCTTAAAATAAAGGAGCTTACGACACTTTTTAGGGGGGGTAAAAGGGTATTACCCAGGTAAACTTCTATAAACAATGACAATTGACAGTAAGAGTAGTACTAAGTCCACTCAATAACTGAAATAATATGAATCTACAAGGCTTTGGGACATGCCCCAAAAGCACAAGAAGTGTCACAACCCTCAAAGTTTAGCCAGTAACTAAAGCACCAAACTAGCCTAACTTATCAAACTAATCACACCCATTAATGATGTTTGGTGATATATAAGACACATTGAAACAAACTATATGTATGTATTATCGTTGATGTCGATAAAAGATTTACCTAGTCAGAGAAGACACTCATGAGATCATTTTGAGAGATACGATGCGTGATCGGCATTCCTCCCACTTTAGAATTCTCTATAAACTCATTATTTGGCTCCTGTTTGACTCTCTTTCCACCACCACCATTATTATCCCCATGATACAGGTTGCTGCTTGATAGAGATTCAGCTTCATACACAGCAAACCGGCTTGGAATTGAAGTCCCTTTACCCACGAACCCGAGATTTCTCAGAGGTCCCTGATCAAGCTTTTGAGAGGATTTACCAAACGAAATTTGTTTCTCGCCTAAAGTTTGACCACTTTGACCATGAGTTCTGTCCTCAGTATCTACTGGACAACCAGTTATTTTCGTATTTGTATCCCTTTCGGGCCTTTGACCAACACCATTTAACGAACCATCAGATCGAGGTAATACAAGACTGTAGTTGATTTGGGAACCTTTATTAAAGTTAGTGATCTGATTTACCGAAGTACCACTAATTCCTGCCTGAAAACTAGTGGAAGATTGAGCTGGGACCACAAGACGAGAAGGCTGAACAGTAATTGATTGTTTCTGAAGCTGTTGACTTTGACTTTGCATCATACCGATTAACATGTTATTTCCATTTTGACCACCCACTCCACTGTGATTACTGACCATGTTGTTAGAATGCCATGAGCCTAACCCAGAATGCACATCTTCTATGACTGGCTGCGGGATTTTTTTTACAACACTTGATGAAGGTGGTTGACTACATGACACGATATGATCCACAGGAATGCATTTAGAGGGCTGCAAGAGCGGTTGATGGTCAATTAACGGCAACCCTATATTACCAGTTGGCCGCCCTAAGAGCTCTGCATGGAGTGCTGCCAGTGTTTGAGGAGGGATTTGACCAGAGGCCGCCAATGCTTGGATCTCAAATCTTCCATACAAACCTATTTTTGGATTTTGTTCTATTGACCCGCAAAACGAATTAGGGCTACCTCCTTGCTGGGACATACCACTTAATCTCTTCAAATATAATCTAAATTTCTGCAAAAAAAAAAAAAGGAATTATTTAAGATAAAGATAAAAATATTCAGCTCACAAGTAACAATAACTAACCCCAGCCCTTCCCCATGGCTGGAGTTCAGACTTCAAGTATTTGAAGTCCTGAAACTCCCCGTAGTCTTTTTTTTTTTAATTACTTTCTTGGTACACCAACATGTGATCAATAGTTAAAGATAAGCGCCTAAGCGGGATGATCAATGCAGATTAATAATACTGCCGTGGAATCAATCAATATGTGTGCAGAGTCTATATTTTACCTAAAAGTACAAACTAACCTAATCACAAGTTAAAATGCAATTGAGTTTCACCGAAACAAGGATAACCACAAAATAAGGTTATATCGAGTTTAATTTTTGGTAAAACCACCACTGGGGTTAGGTTAAAGGTTTCTCAGAATTAAGAGGCTACTATTTGGATCAAACTTTTGCCTATATTTCAAATATATGGTGTTACTGTGTTGATAACTACCTGATACAATTAGTTACAATAGAATGTGGCAGTCTTTATTATAGTTCAGCAATGCTTTTAACAAAAGGTATATGATACACAAACCAGAAAGAAGCTAACAAATGAAGTTGTACGGAACTATGGATTGGACGCGAAGCAAACACACCTGCAGATGACTTGCAACATTTTCTCGGGTCAAACCAGGAACATTCATCAATTCAAGAATTCTCTTCGGTACCGCCTCTGACAAAGAAATTAACAGAAATGAGCACACACACACAAAAAAAAAAGAAGACATGATAACATAAACGGATAATGCTTAGAAACCATTTTCTCACATAATTAATCAAATTACGAATCTATATACTCTCCCACCCCCAGGGGGATCCACCTGCAACTAAAACCGCTACTTAATAAAACCGAAAGCAATTTCTCTCATAATTCAACCAAAACCCATCAACTAGAAATCAGAAACCATTCTGACCAGCAACCAACACCCACCATTCAACCAAAACCCTTTTCCGAGTCAAACCAGTAAATCATATGTTTGAATGACGACAAATATAAGGGAATAAAGCACAAAAAAAGCTGTGATATAATTTGTTTCATTCATAACATAGATACATTCCAATTTCATATAATATGTAAAATCAACACTGAATAAACCAAATGAGTATGTGACACAATAGACAGGTCAAGTAGATCAGATAACGATATAGACACAAGTTAAACAAGTAACAGAATGGGTCAGAACCCAGTGAGAAGACCCCAAACACTTTAAAAAAAAATACTATGATTACACCGATAATCTAATATTTAAAACTGAAAGTATTTACAAGGTTTACTTTGGGTGACTTCTGAACCACTCGAGATGCTTAACCCGTTTTCATTGTAACCATATTATTTATTTTAACCACTTAAACTTAATTTACCTCAAATGAATCAAGTACCTATAAATGGGTCAAAATTGTTAATTCTGTTTATAATAATGCTAAAGTATTAATTTGTGAGATCATACTATCAATTCCAAGTTGATTCACGGCATTAACAAATTGCTGATGCAACTCCACAGACCACACGACACGTGGCTTTTTTGATGAACCAGGGTCCTCGGTTTCTAGTTCTCCATCATCTTCTTCTTTAATACTTCTCCGTTTTTTATGAGATGTCAAAATCCCTCCCCCTCCTTCATTTACAGAAGAGGCATAATCATTGTCATCACCACCTAGTTTGTGGTGGTCCTTGTCATCCACACTTCCAGAATGTTCATGGTCTTTATTTTCGTTCCACTTTTTCCTTATAACATGCTGCCATATATTCTTCAACTGTTCTTGACGTATAGGCTTGATCAAGTAATCACATGCCCCATGTCTAATTCCCCTTAAGACAAGGTTAGTTCTTCCATCCGCTGATATCACTGCAGACAATAAAATCATATTTAGTGAGCAGAAAACATTCATTAAAAAATCATCTAAATTAAATATGTATGAATAGATGAAATAATAAGGGGGAAAACACACTAATAACAGGAAGGTCCATTTCCAAGCCAACAAGCTCAAGAAGTTTAAAGCCATCCATATCAGGCATATGTACATCGCTCAGCACCACATCAAAGCAGCCTTTCCTTTCCCTCAGTAAATTCAAAGCAATAGTAGCCTGGGAGCATGTCGTAACTGCAAAACTCAAGTGCATTAGCAACGCTAGGATTTAGAGCATGTCGTAACTGCATAATAGGTATATGCATATAGTAATAGGTATATGCATATAGTCAACAAACACAGTAATAAGAAAAATGTATGGAATAATACCTAGGAATCTTAAATCATGGAAGTGGGCGCTTATATTGTGACATTGCTAAAGAGGAGATAACAATTGCTATCAGTAAATTCTGGAGGTAGCAACGTTTTCCTCTTCATAAATAGATAATTTCCAAACTTACAACTAATCATGTTTCAGACGTTTTCTAGAGATCGAAAAAAAAAAAAAAAAAAAAAAACCTTTTCAGTCTCTTGAAAAATGAAATTGGAACAATAGAAAAGGTTTAGAAAACAACCTAAAAATCTTATCTTTAAGCATTTAATGGTTTCATTTCTGAGCTCATTACTCACTACTATTTAGCATATATGCAATCATTATCATAATCACAACATAGCTAAAAAAGATACAACCTTTTCCATGTAAAGCCCATTTATAAGCAGTAATTTCATTAAAACAAATTCCAAGATTTAACTTTTCATATTAACTGATGTGCATTTGTACTGGCCCCAAAAAAAGTTACTTACTTTGTCATTATCAATCATTAATCTTGGCAAATTCCTAAAAAATTCCACACCAACTATTCACACACACAAAGTAAAAAAAACACTAACTTATACCAAAAAAAATACAGTAATAAAAATAAATAATATATTTTGGTAACTATACCCTTAACTCATAAAAGTGTACATGCAAATAACTATCCTAAAATTAGAAGGAAAAAAAACAAGTTAAAACAAGTACTAACCATGATATGAGCATCTTCTAAGCATCTGTTCCAAAATCTTTAAACAAATAACATCATCATCAACAACAAGAACTCTTAGCCCAATTGGAAACTGATCCGAAACACCCTTTTCGGGTTTACAACTAACCGACCCGGACCCGGATCCGAAACTGTTCACTGTTGTCATATTTCAGCAGCCCTTATAGTTCATTTTCTGAAGTGAGTCATAATAAAAACAACAAATTTAAGTAAAACACTTTATGGGGAGCAGATCTAGTAGAGTAATTTAAGGTGAACTTGGTGTGTGTGTGTTTGTGTGTGTGTGTGAGTGTGTGTTTATAAGTTATAGAAATGAAAGTAATGATTGAGGAATTTGGTGGTATTTATTATGGGAAATTGAGCTTGCTGTGATTATTATTATTTGGGGAGAATTGAATGTTTGTGTTATGTGTGTGTTTGTGTAGCTGAGAGTACACAGGAGAATAAAACGTAAGAATATGGATATAGTAACAAACACATAAAATGAAATGAATCAAGAAGGATAATTGAAAATCAATAATAAATATGATTAGTGATTCACGCTAGATTTTGGAGATAGAGGTCATGGCTTTGATCTTCATCACATGTAAAGGTTGAAAGGTCTTTTCTGCGATTTAGGTAGAAAAATGGAATCAGTCTCTCAACTTAGTAGAAATAAGGTCTGCCTACATCTTCACTTCATCCATACATCGCAAGGTATTGAAGTTTAAAACCGGTAAAAAACAGCACTAAACAGTTTTTTTCTTTATACAAGTTGATCAAATACTATGATTAAAGGTAAAAAAATATTATGACTGTAATTTATGTTTTATCACTAGGTTTTAGATAGATGCAATAATGAATATATGAGATAACAGCTAGTAGAATAACTACGTAATATGGTCGTTAAAAGAGTTAATGGAAATATTTTAAAAAATAAAGAATTGGTGTTATAATTTAATCATTAAAAACAATTAAAACAACATCTCAAAATTAATATGGATAGAATTTTTGATAAAGAGATATACGATGTCTTCAATAAAAACATATATATGTATTATGATATATGATGGTTGGAAAAATCAATTGGAGTTATGTCTTTATTGGCATATATATGTATATAAACTGTACTGAAAGTGACTTGAGAAGTGGTACATTATGTACATAGAACTTTGATAGATTAATTATCACAATTTTGGAATTTTTTTTTTTAGTCTTTCGGACATTTTACAAAGCTTGAAGCTTACACTGAGCGGAATGGGGCGATATCTCTCCCTCCCCCGGTCACCGCTCCTATCGCCAGGCACACTGCCCCCAATAGACAGCCAAAAAAAAATCCAAGCCATAGAAATACGTCGCCCACTTTTTTGCTTCTTCCAACGTATATAGCCGTAGAACGGCTCTATTATTTAAAACAAAATTACCATCTTTATATAAACCTTACTCCTCTTTTACTTTTCACATACCACTTCTATTTCTTTCTTTCTTTTTTACCATGTTTCCAAATAATAATAATAATAATAATAACTTTAACAACTCTTTTAATAATAATAATAACCGTTTTATAGGTCATAACAATCAAAATCAACAAGATGTGACAATCCTAATATGCTACCAAACGCGGCGGCGTTGTTCCAAATGATCCAACAAATGTGTGTTCTACCACAAATATCGGGTTTTATGCCATTTTATGCGCCACAACAAAACACGTCGGGTTTATTTTTTGGTAACTTTTTACATATTATATTTTACTTGTTTATATACTTTTTTGTTTATATATATAAACATTATAAAACAATAGTTATCCTGACATTTTAAAGGCATCCATCTCAACTTAAACCTATTTTTAAACATTGACTCGTAGGATTTTTCTTACATGGCATCCTCATATTTGTTTCCCACAATATGTTTATAAATAATAATAAAATAATAATAATAATAATAATAATAATAATAATAGGATTTTTCGCATCCCCATATTTGTTTCCCATAATATGTTTATAAATAATTATAAAATAACAATAATAATATTTTATATGCTATTGTTTTCAATATATTATTATCTTCTAATAGTGTTACCATAGTTATATAAGTGCCTTCGTAGATGATTGTTGCTTTTAAAAGTTTTTGAAAAGTGATTTTGCTTACTTCTTAAATGTTACTTTACAAATTTTGTTGTCAAATGATGTATTTTTTACTAATCTATATTTTATTTGAATGAGTGCGGTGATACATATTGATTTACAAAAACAATAGGATGTTATAGTCTTAATTTTCATTACACATTAACTAATTTTATATCTATCAATAATGCATAAGATATAATATCTAAATCTTTCATAGCATTTGTTATTTGAAAGGTTTAATCTATTGGATATATAATTAGATAAAAAAACTTAAGTATGATATTCATAAATAAAATAAAATAAAATTTAAATCAAATCTCGAATATAATTAACTAACTATTTAATCATTGTCATCTAAAATCAAAGACTAAATAATGCTTCATTGTCATCTCTTCATTTTAGCTCGACATGTCTTTGGCTTTTCACCGTGTCAATCAAAAGGCAAAGCGATAAAAAACAACCATGTTGGTATATACGTTTATTTTGGTTTTTGACCGTGCCAAACAAATATTGATCGAAACTACCATGTCAATTTATATGTTTATCGTGAACTAATAGTTGATCTTTATAAATTGGGTTGTTTAACTGAATTTTAAGAATTTTGTAACCTAACATATCTCACTAAAATTTCGTATCATTATATGTTAATTATGCAATAAGTATTTTACTTTTTATTCATGTACTTTTAGAAAAATAAACATAAATATTACTCCATATAATAGTATGCTAACTATACAAAACTTAATTGATAATATTAAAACTTTAATAAAATTTAAATTAACAACCGCACATCGTGCGGGTAAAAAACCTTGTATAATATATATATATATGTTGTTTATATACTTTTTATATATGTTGTAGTAATTTACATATGTTGTATACTTTTTTTGTATATATATGGAAAAGTGAATATAAGACTGTCCGACACCTAAGCTTAGGTGTAGAACCCCTCACATACAATTTTTTTAATATTTGTTGAATTTTAGCGTGAATACCCAATTTATTATAAAAATGAATTAATTTAACCAACTTTTTTCAGACTTTCACAAAATACCCAACAAAATCGCAATGAAAAATGAAAATCACAATGAGATTTTACAAAATCGCATAGTGATTTTGTAAAATCGTTATGAGATTTTAAAATCTTATAGAGATTTTCAAAATCTTTATAAGATTTTGACTTTTTCTAATTTTGATTTTTTCTTATAAAAATTTTGACTTCCACATTACGTTTTTTGACTTTTTTTTTTAGATTTTGATTTTTTTTTTTGAGATTCAAAACACACAATGCAAAAATCAAAATCTAAAAAAACAAGTCAAAATTAAAAACAAGTCAAAATCTCATAGAGATTTTCAAAATCTCATAGAGATTTTCAAAATCTTTATACGATTTTCAAAATTTCTATGAGATTTTCAAATCTTTATACGATTTTACAAAATCTTTATGCGATTTTCCAAAATCTCTATGCGATTTTCAAAATCTCATTGCGATGTTCACATTTTATTGCAATTTTGTTGGGTAATTTGTGAAAATCCAAAAAAAGTTGGCTAATTTGGTATATTTTTTTAAAAAATTGGGTACTCATGTTATTAACTCTTAAATAAATCACATGGCCCCCATGAATTTTATGGATTAAAAGAAAATGTGACTGTTTCACACCTAAGCTTAGATACCTAACAGCCTTATATTCTCATCCCCATATATATATATATATAGAGAGAGAGAGAGAGAGAGAGTTTCCTTATTTTGAGAACCATTTTTTTTTGTAAAAACCATGAGAACTCTTAAATTATATATTTGTTCACATGTTTTTTTGTTCATTCACATGTTAAATAGTATAAAAATGTATGTTGTAGAATAAACTTTTTGAAGAAACCTTCAAAATAGTCTTTTATGAACTTGTGAATAAATTTGTTCACATTTTCTGTTCACATATGATAGACGACTATATATAAGGTTTTGAAAAAACAATTCCTCTGCAACATATATTTTTATAACGTTTCACATGTGAAGGAGCAAAAAAAACATGCGATCCAATATAAAGTTTAGGAGTTATCACGGTTCTTACAAAAAAATAGGTTCTCAAAATAAGGGTCCCTGTATATATATATATATATATATATATATATATAGTTTAATAATATAATGTCTTTGTTTTAATATAAGTATAGTATATATATCTATATTTTTTGTTTATATATGTAGTTTAATAATATAATGTCTTTGTTTTCTATAGATCGACAACGAGTTGTCGACACTCCATCACCAAGACCACCATCACCAAGGCCTCTTTCCCCCGATGTTGAAGTTGTACAAGAAACCCAACCTGATGAAGCCGGCGGTTCAAGGACCAAAAAGAAGCGTCCACACAAAAAGAAAGTACCCGCCGAACCAAGGTTGAAAACACCGTCGATTCCATGGCCAACAGAGGAAGAAATGATTGTTGTCCTTTTTTTTTGAACGGCAAAAAACTGTTGTCTTTTTATATTTCTATGAACATGTTATGTTGTCTTATGAAGTATGTTGTTTAATTTAGTTATGTGATTTGTTTTATATAATTTAGTAATATAAGTTGTTTTATATAATTTAATAGAAGTGATTGTGTAATAAAAAAAAGGGTGACACTTGGCAAGAGTCCCTCCATTTGCAAGTAGCCTCACTCTCCCATTTTGGAGAGGTTGTGACATGACGCCACATGACACAAGTCCCCTCCTCCATGAGTAACCTCACTCCTCTTAGCCTTACAAAATAATAAAGTCTATATTTTAAGGGGAGTGATATTTGTACCACCACTATCAATTAGTGTACCACATTCATGTATTATTGACTAGTCAACTATAATAAATATATATATATATATATATATATATTGTGGTACATTAATCAAAAGAGATGGTATTAATATCAATACTCATATTTTAAACCTTTTTATTACAGTATTTTATGTAGTAACAATGTGGAATAGTCGTTTTGTCTTTTGTCATGTCATTTTTATAAGTTGGAATTAAGGTTGGTTTTGGGTACCCGTTAAGACTTGTTAAAGTAACTGTTAAGTAAAAAATGTACAGTACTATGCAACTTTTTCTATTTTTAAAAGTAACTGTTTTAATATTTTTAAAATTCAACATTTAACCTTTTTAATACATAAATCGAATAACTGTTATGCTCAAATCATCAAAGACAAGTGTTATATGAGTCGTTTTCATGTTTTAAAGCTTAGAATTTTGTGCGCACCAAACCTGTTAAGACACGATTTGTCAGCCTTAGTTGTAATATATGTTAACCGTAGTTTTTTCTTTTGTGTATATGCTCGCTAATTTATCAACATGGGAACTTCATTGTGGTATATGATCCGACGATAGATATATTTGTTGTAATTTGTTCTTCATAATTTCCCAACTGGGAATTTGATTACATACAATCACTTTCCATTAAGACTTAATAATATCCATAGAAATAGAAGTGAACGAACGGACAACAAGCTGCGTCGTCACTCCTTTTTGTATAACGAAACTAAGACGTTTAAAACTACATTAATAAATCGTGGTGTCATAACATTTCCACGCATGACCCGTATGATCTTTCTAAGTATCTTAACGACCTCAGTTATAAACACATGTTGGTTGTCAAAACACGACTTTTCATGTTTGGCCACTTTGTATAAAACAACTTTTAAAACAGCATACCGGCAATGAAGTTGTACCCTAAGCCCACAAGATGAGAAACTCCTGTTAAATTCACACAAGCATGTCTATCCTAGTTCAACCAAAGACCAAAATTTAAGTGGATCTGAGAGTAAATCTTTATTCCAAACGGGTTGATGGAAACTATTGTTAGATTTAAGTGCATAAGAAAACAAAACGAAAAAAACAAAACACTAAAAGTGAAAATGGGTAAGGAGGACTTAAATTGTTATTTTGGCTCGAGTGATAGGAACTAAAACAGTAAAACAATAATGTTAATTCTGATAAATGAAAAAAGCACAAGTTGGGGGATAAAGAAGCGTCAAGCGTCTTGTTTAAAATATATATTCTTTATTATCAGTTTTTATTTGGGCCAACCAAAACTTTGAGCACACGAATATTTTGGACTTTAACCCAAAATGGTATAGGATTTGATTGATAGAATTCTTAAATACTATTGCCCAGATTTAGATACAAAATCAAAATAGATGATGAATTTAGGTTGATTATGTCCTTAATCATTGGATTTTAACTTAAGCCAGTGGCAAAATAGACTTCGGTGATAAGACTCGTGAAAATCAAGACAAATTTGGCACTTAATAAGAGAAGCGATATTATATCTACATTATTCTGTTTCTTGTTAATAATTAATTTTATAATATCATGAACTTAAACAATTAATCGGTTCCGTAATAGACATTATTAATGCAAGCTACTTTGAGTATTTTCTATTACCTTATGTTTTCGATTAATAAATTTAATTTAACGTAATACAAACATGGATAAGGGTGGAGGAATTGGTTAACTCGTCAGGCTCATGACCTGAAGATTGCAGGTTCGAGTCCTGTCTCCGCCAAATTACGTCAGTAAAAAGTTTATGAAGACAAATGTGAAAGTGTTCAATGCCAGACAAGAAAAGAGTGGCATTCAACAAGGTTACACTCCTGAAAAAGTGAAAAATACATACTACAAAGAGACACGTATTTAGGCCTACCTTTAAACATATTAAACATTTTTCATGGTTTAAAGGCGGAGAAAAAAAAAATCAAAGAAGTTGTATGTGTTTCATCACAAATTCAGAAAAAAAAAATTAAAAAATTACTGTGTTAAGAGTGGGATGGGTGGTGTTTCATCACAATAGAAACTTTTAGAGTAAATTTCATATTTCCCCTTATTAAGCCTTACAAATATCAAATATATCCAACTCACTTTAAAAATATCAAATTTATCCAACCTAATTACAAAAATATCAAATATCCTCAAATCATAAATTTAATTACAATTAAAACTAAAAAATCAATAATAATTATCTCTCAATCATATAATTACTACAATACCCTCTCAAAAACGTTAAACATTCATGTTCATTTTCATTCTAGTAGTTTACCTAATCAAATCACCAATTATATTCACAATTATGGTAATACTCTTTTTTATTGTTTTGTTAATTGTTTCTTATTTTAAAAAAAAATTACTTTTTCATTAAGATAATTGTTAAGTGCTGAATTTATCAATCACATGGTCCACCAGTGATCTATTGTATGTTGTCAAAAACATATTTGTTAAACAAGTAAAAGATAGTTAATTTAGTAGTTAATTTATAAAACTTTGGGTGCAGCCATGTACATTTCATGATTATTCCAACAAAAAGTTTTTTTTTTTTCAATCGGGCCAAGTATGTTTTCATATTTGGCGTTTCAATAATTATGGATTTTAGAATTCTTCAGTTGAAAAAAGAAATTTTGGTATATACAAAGAAGTTGCAGATTCATTATTGTTGAGTGTTTCCTTTCTTTCTAAATAAGCGGTAATCTTTTGGCTTTTAAAAGGACATTGTAGTCATTTTATAATTAAAGATTATATATTATTTGTTTTTTATATTTAAATGTAATTAAATTAGTGATTTGAAGAAATTAGATATTTCAATATCTAGGTTGGATATATTTGATATTTCTAGCGGAGAATGGGTATATTTGATATTTATAGGGTTTAACAAGGGTATATTTGAAATTCACTCAAACTTTTAATGTAAAACACAATCTTATGTATCACCGTTTTATTACAGATCAAGCTTACGTTGTCACCTCACCTTATTAGATAGATAAGAGAGCACATCATTCGAATCCCTTTATTTGATTATGAGGATGAGGAAAATGATGGAATATAACCCACATTTCGATTTCGATGATTGTGAATTTGTGATGAAACAACACCCCATCCCTTCATTGATATTTTTGACCCTATGATAACTGACAGCCATCAACAATTTAAATACTTAAGCTAACGATATTTGGCTTTTTATAAACGTTTTTCTTTTTATCTCTTTTTTATTTATTTATTTATAATCTAATTCCAAAGTATTTACCTTTTCTTTTTGCCCATTTTTAAAATTCACATTACAAAAAGAATTCCCTCATTATATATATCCTAAAAACCATAAATCGTTTTGCGTGCCCGTTTTGTTTTGTTTTTCTTTCTTCCTTACGTGCCATGGTATCTTTGTAATTACTATATAACTATAGGGTTAATTACACGGATGGTACCTGAGTTGTGTTCGAAATTGTATTTTTCATACCTCAAAGAATTTAATTACGCGAGACATACCCAGAGTTGGCAAAAATGCACACCCACCATACCTCCGGCTAACGGACTCAAACGGATCGTTAATTTTAGACACGTGCCGATCATGTGCGAGGGTATAAACGTAATTGACCACCCAGGTACCATCGTCCTTTGTTTTTTTTCCCCTTTTTATACTCAATAAACCTAAAATATATTCCTAAAATTGCTCCCTCTCTTTTCCATCTCCATGCCGGGCTCCGATTGGGTAATCCGGCCAAATGATGCCGATGATTATGATCTTGCTACATTATATGGTAAGAAACCCAGATTTAATTTTGTTTTTTTTTTCTCTGAACCCTAATTAATAAAAATAATTATTAATACTTTTATCTATTTTTTTAGAGGGGAAACCTACAATGCTGTCGTTGAAGTTTTATCATGGGGTCAAATGAAAGTTGAAGATGGTCGAACCTTTTATGCTGGTGAGAAAACTTATGTTGATCACGTGGACTGCAAAACTTTTTCATTGCTTGAACTGCAACCCATTATGACACAATTAGGTTACACTGAAGCTAGTATTAAGTCTTTTGAATTTGGGAGGCCTTAGTGTTCTTATCAGTTAGGAGCCATTTCGGTTTCTACTGATGAAGATGTAGACAAGTTGTTTATGTACACTAATGGTGCTTCTAAATTCCTGAATGTATATGTTGAGCATAACCTTGATGCACTTAGGTCACCCAAAATGACTAAGCATACTGCCAGGAAATCTGTAAGGGCCATTAACAAGGATTTAGCTAGGAAATTATTCACTGAGGGTAATGTGGAAACCACTGAAGGTAATGGGGAAACCACTGATAATGTTGTGAATGATGTTCAAGATAATATGGAAACCACTGATAATGTTGTGAATGATTTTGATGATAATAATGAAACCACTGATTATGTTGAGGTTAATGAAGAGCAAGATAAACTAGAAGATGGGGTGGAATTGGTAGACAAGGATAATGTTGTGAATGATGTTCAAGTTGACATGGGTGATTATTCACTAAATTTTGATAACCAGATGAACAATGCTTTAAACATGTTGAATAATCAGATCAATAATGGTGAGGATGATGAGTTAGAAGTGATTGACAATGACTACTTTTATAGTGGAAGTGATTCTGGTGGTGATGAGAAAGAGAGAATGGAGGCTAGGAGGTTGAGGAAGTTTAGAAAGCAGCAACAGACAAGTGCTGTAGATAATGCTCCTTTCTATTTAACTCAAACATTTGGGGATTCTTCAGAAGTTAAACAATTATTAAGGAATTATGCAGTTGAAAGTAGAAGGAAAATTAAGTTGATATTCAATGATCAAAGGAGGGTAAGGGCAATATGTGAAGGAGTTGTACCATCTGTAACTTTTGGGCCTAATGAAGTTGGGCCTACTGATAAAGGGAAAAGGGTTATTGGGCTTACTGAAGTTGGGCCTACTGATAAAGGGAAAAGGCATGTTGATCCATGTGACCAGGAAAACCCTAAGGCATCCACTTGCAATAAACAAGCATGTCCTTGGGTGTTGCATTGCAGTAAATTACTAGACCAAAAAACATGGATGGTCAAGACTTTCAAGAAGATACACACATGTTTACAATCCAGGGAGATAAAGGCATGTATTTCAACTTATATGGCAAGACAGATTAGAGAGCAAATCAGTAGAAATCCAGGGATCCCAACCAAGGCGTTGCAAGAAGAATTAGAACAAAAGTTGCAGATTTCAGTTTCTTGGATGAAAGCATTTAGAGCAAAAACACAAGCAAGCACTAATAACAAAGGGGACTTCCATACACAGTTTTCATTACTTAGGGATTACTGTGAGGAGTTGAAGCTTCAAAACCCAGGTACAACTATTAAAATAGAGGTTGAAAGATCACGTAATCCAGAAGCCACAACTAGACAATTCAAGAGGATATATGTTTGTATTGGTAAACTGAAGGAGGGATGGAAGGCATGCATGAGGGATTTGATTGGATTAGATGGTGCATTCATGAGAGGGCCTTACCCTGGTCAAGTTTTGACTGCTGTAGGGGTTGACTCAAACAATGGCATCTATCCAGTGGCATTTGCAGTGGTTGAAGCTGAAACCAGAGACTCTTGGACATGGTTTCTTGAATGTCTTGGCCCAGATTTGGAGTTAAAGTCCCATTACAGCTTCACTTTCATATCAGACAGACAAAAGGTACATTTATGTATGTATAATTCATATAATTTCACAATCTGTTAAATACATTTAAGTATAACACTGTTATTAAGTATAATTTCAATTTAAGTATAGATTCCATTGTTTGAGTCAATTTGTGTTATTAAGTATAATTTTATGCTAATTTAAGTAAAAATGCATATAATGTTGTAAATGCAGGGTCTTATCCAAGCTATTGGCAATGTGTTCCCTTCTGCTGAACACAGGTATTTTGTCAAGCATATACATGAAAACATGAAACACCATTGGAGAGGTAAGCTTTACAAGGATATTGATAAGCCTCAAATTGTACATGTTTCCCCATACCGAATTAGACGTTTTGTACTAGTTTTATAGCCATTTATACTTGTTTTGTGGTACGTTATGGTATTTGCTAGTTGTTTCAGGCCTACAGCGGGTATATTGCCCCATATGGTAGAAAACAGCTCAGAAATGGTCCATATGCACTAACCGAAGAAGAACGAAGCTGAAACGGCAAAATTCTGCAAGACCTCGCGCCGCGAGGAGGGTCCCTAGCGGCGCGACCTGAGAAAAATTAAGACAGAACTTTAACCTGTAGGAGATAGCGACGCGAGGAGGGTATCTAGCGACGCGAGACAGGGTTTTCAATCCAGTAGCGGCGCGAGTGTCAAGACTAGCGGCGCGAGTTGGGCACTTTCGAAGTCAGAACTTTGGCCTGAAGGAGCTAGCGGCGCGACCCAAGACCCTAGCGGCGCGAGTTCTGACTGACATCACCATTTTCTCTCTCCTTGGGTATAAATACCATCCACCACTCCACCCAAACCCTACCCTGGACACTTTAGCTCACATACTTATACTCCAGCCAAATTTAAAGGGTTGGAAAAAGAGTTTTTCACTACTCCAACATCATTTTGAAGACTTGAAGATTAATTTTAGCTATTGTTACTCATTGTAGCTCGATTGTAACTTCGGTTTGTATTTGTTCTCTATATTGGGTACATCATGTTTTCCTTTCTACTTCAATCTTTAGCTTTTAACATTATGAGAAGCTAAATCCTTATATATCTATGAAGATGAAGTGAAACAATTAGTTATGGTTGCATAGTATTTTGAATTCAAGTTGGTTTTACTTAACATTTTGTCAAGATCTTAATGAAGTGATTTCTTCCACTTAGATTTGTGTTCTTGGTGATATTTGTGTTTTTCAATAGTGGTACTAGTTGAATGCAAGTATTATTTTAGTTGTTTGTCTAGGAACAATTTTTGCTAGGTCATGGTATGATAGTAAAGAATATAAGTTTAATAGAAATAACTTTGTTAAGTGAATTTAACGGTTGGTGGTACCACGTTTCTTTCACAAAGATAAAATTGTTATTTAAGTAGTCAAACAAACTAGTTAGTTCAAGGAAGCGTAATAAGGTTGGTGGTACCACTTGTTGCAAGGAGTTAAATTGATTAGGTGATTGAGTCGATTTTACAACCGGAGTGCACGCCGGGTGTGTTTTAGTCTTGTCACGATTATTGTCACCAACAATATTGAATTTTGAGCTTAAACCATATGCAACCTAAACTTCTTGTGTAGCGGATTCGACATAGATGGCTTTTTAATTATTTGTTACAACTCAAACTATTTTCGCATACTCTCGATTGACACCGGTCGAGTATTTAATTTATTTTACTTGTCGATTAATTAGCCTTCTGAAACGCAAAGTGACAACTCGGTCACAAACCAAACTTTCCCTTGATTTACATTTTTACAACCTAAGTACAACATTTAGTCCTTGTGTTCGATCCTGGTCTTACCCATTAACTATATTACATACGAACGGGTACACTGCCCGTAAGTGTGTGGTAGACAGTAAACGGTAGATCTTGTTATAAATTATTAAACTCGATTTCACACATCAAGTTTTTGGCGCCGCTGCCGAGGACTAATTTTTCGTACTTGTGGTTGAAATTTTGTGAATCGATCCTTTTTCGTGCTTTGCACGGAAAAGTTACTTGCTTTATTTTAATTTTAGTTTGCTTCATTGTACCTCAGGTGCTATTAAGGTTTCCATTTGTTGTGTTGTGATCGCAGGTTATTCTCAGGAAGTGGATGAGCACTAGAGCTTCGGGGAAACCGTTAGTGAAGGCCACATCTAACCCCGACAAACTCAAAAAGCACACCAAACCACAAACATCACACCCGTCATCATCCGCACCCACTTACATAGACACCACTCCTAGACCTAGACCCGACCGCATACCGTACGAGACTTATTACGAGTCGGGAAGTACCGAGTGGGGTTACTATTCTGAAAAAGAAGAACCGACTTCCGATAGAACACCTACTCCACCCGAATCACCAAAACCAAACATCAACATGGCCGGACAACAAAATAATCCACCCGACCTTTTTAACACCAAAATCGAGGACTTACCTCGAACCATACCAACCTCTCGCCAATCCGCCATTATTAGCCCCGCCATTGACACTTTCACCGTGAAAGGCAACCACTTGCAAATGGTCAAGGATTTGTGTTTTGACGGGAGAAACAAAAGGGATCCTCATGAGCATCTCGACAAGTTTGAGATGATTTGCAACTTGTTCAACTACGGAGAGAACCAAGCTAACAATGTCAAGATGAAGCTTTTTCCTATGTCTCTAGCGGGGGAAGCTCATAAATGGTTAAAAGGGTTAGCACCAAATAGCTTGACCACATGGGAGGCGGTTAGAGAAGCTTTGATTGAAAGATTCTTTCCGGCAAATCGGGAAAGAGAGCTTAGGCTTATAATCCGTTCTTTTAGGCAAGATGAGAATGAGTCCATTGTTGAAGCTTGGTTAAGAATGAAAGATCTTCTGTGGGAATGCCCCGGGCATGGGGTAAGTGATACCGAGATTGTTGGCATATTCTTGGATGGAATGAATATGGAAAGTTATGAGAAGATGGTCATGACTTGTGGGGGTAGTACTACTTACAAGACTTCTAATGAGATTTGGAAGATGTTTGAGGATATGGCTAAGGCTCAAGTTTCGAGGTATCCTAGTAGGGATCGTAGGGATAAAAGGACACGTCGAGTGGTAGCCCGGGTTGATGGGGGAGAGACGTCCGAGGTAGTTAGCGAGATCAGAGCGCTCTCAAGGCACATGGATGAGAGGTTTTCGATGGTGGAAAACAATTTTGGAGGATTAGAGCGTGATGTTAAGATCATGGCCGGGGGGTGTGTTCATTGTGGTGGACCACATGACGCCGATGAATGTGATCAAATGGTTAGGGAAGACGTAAATTATGTGCACAACCACAGATCCGGTCAATATCAACCGCTTTTCCAACGTGGTGGCAACTACCAGGGCCGTCACCAAGGTAACTCTTCAAACTCTTCTAATTCTTTTTATAACAATCGTGGTGGCAATTTTCAAAATAGGTGGCAAAAAGATGACAACCAAGGACCGCCTCAACAACAACAACAACCACCATCACCTCCAAAGATTGATGACAATGGGGAGGACACCCCATCTCTTGCGGCCATGATGGCCAAGTTCTTGGATAAGCAAGAAAAAAGGGAGGAGGCCCAAGAGAAGCGAAATGCTTCAATGGAGAACTATTCGAAACTTTTGAATGATAAGATTGGGGGTTTGCATGTAAAGATCGATGAGAGCAACCGGAACAACCATGCCTTGATATCTAATTTAGAAAAGAGGTTGGATAGGATGGGGAACTCTAAAAGGCAGCCGGGTACACTCCCAAGTGACACCCAACAAAACCCAAATCAAAGCCAAGGAGGGTCGTGGAGAAGTGGGGATGACAAGTACAAAGGACCCCAACACCGAAATGAGACCGTAAATGCAATAACAACACGGTCCGGTAAAGTAACCGCTCCTCCTAAAGGTAATTCTTTTGTCTCTAATGCTTCTCCTAGTGCAGAAAATTTCGATGAAGAATTTGATGATGAAGTGGAGATGGAGTCACCACCGGGTGTGACAACTTCGGTTCCTAAAGCTACATCAATCAAGGAACCCGAAGTCAAGCCATACAAGCCCAAGGTTCCATTTCCTCAACGCTTGAGGAAGGAAAAGCTTCAAGACCAATACAACAAATTCTTTGACATGATCAAGAAGGTGACAATCAATGTCCCACTAGTTGACCTCATTTCGGGCATGCCTAACTATGCCAAATTCATCAAGGAGCTAGTAACGGACAAGAAGAAGCTAGATGAAGCAAAAGCAACCTTCATGAATGAAGAATGCTCGGCGGTGATTAAAAACAAGCTTCCACCAAAGCTTGCCGATCCAGGGAGTTTTCTCATTGCTTGTTCTTTTGGTACTAAATTATCTTGCAAAGCTTTAGCCGACCTTGGGGCTAGCATCAACTTGATGCCATATTCAGTTTTTACAAAGCTTTCGTTAGGGCGATTAAGGCCCACTAAAATGAGCATCCGCCTTGCGGATCATTCGTTCCAATACCCGATGGGGGTGGCTGAAAACTTGCAAGTGCAAGTGGGCCAATTTGTTTTTCTTGTGGATTTTGTAATTTTAGAGATGGAAGAGGACACCAAGGTGCCCCTCATTTTGGGCCGACCATTCTTGTACACCGCGGATGCTATCATTCGGGTGAAGGACAAGGAAATTTCCTTGGGTGTCGGGGATGATAGAATAGTGTTTAAAATTGAAAAAGCTTTGAAACATTCTTATTCCTCTGATGATACTTGTTTTAAGATTGATGTGATAGATGATGCGGTCGAAGTTGAGATGTTGGAGCTCGTAGGTATTGAAGATGGCACAAGAGATGAACGATGGGCTAGCATTGGTAAAGCGGATGTTGCTAGTGACCAAGTGGAAGAGATTGCGGAGATCTTGGCTATTAGCATGGATGAAACCCCATTGGATGAGGAGGAGTTTGAAGAAATTGAGGCAATCCCGAGTAGTAAGCTACCTACTTCGCTTGATAATCCTCCAACGGATCTGGAACTCAAGCCATTGCCCGATCATCTAGAATATGCTTACTTGGAAGGTACATCTCTACTCCCTGTTGTTATTTCCTCGTCACTTTCGGATGAGGAAAAGACCAAACTCATGACCATTCTAAAGGCCCATAAAAAGGCCTTTGCTTGGAAGACTTCCGATATACCCGGAATTAGTCCCGATTTTTGCAAACACAAGATAAATTTGTTTGAAAATGTAAAACCGGTGATTCAAAGGCAAAGAAGGCTTAACCCAAACATGAAAGATGTCGTAAAAAAGGAAATTGTTAAACTTCTTGATGCGGGTATCATTTTCCTATATCGGATAGTCCATGGGTTAGTCCGGTACATTGTGTACCAAAGAAAGGAGGTATGACCGTGGTGACTAATGAGAAAAATGAGTTGGTTCCAACTAGAACGGTCACCGGTTGGAGAGTTTGCATTGACTATCGTAGATTGAATGAGGCAACCAAAAAGGACCATTTTCCTTTACCCTTTATGGACCAAATGCTTGAAAGGTTGGCGGGTAATGAGTACTTTTGTTTTCTAGATGGTTTTTCCGGTTATTTTCAAATCCCAATTGATCCTAATGATCAAGAGAAAACCACTTTTACTTGTCCTTTTGGAACCTATGCCTATAGTCGCATGCCTTTTGGCTTATGCAATGCACCGGGTACTTTTCAAAGATGCATGTTGGCCATTTTCCAAGATATGATAGAAACTTCCATGGAGGTCTTCATGGATGATTTTTCGGTTTTTGGTGAGTCTTTTGATAGTTGTTTGAGTAATTTGGATAAAATGCTTGATAGGTGTGAAAAAGCACATTTGGTGCTTAATTGGGAAAAATGTCATTTTATGGTCAAAGAGGGTATAGTTTTGGGTCACAAGGTGTCAAGGGCGGGTCTTAAGGTTGACAAAGCCAAAATTGATGTCATGACTAAATTACCTCCACCCACCAATGTGAAGTCGGTAAGAAGTTTTCTAGGTCATGCCGGGTTTTACCGGCGATTTATCAAAGATTTTTCGAAAATTACAAGGCCTATGACTAGATTGTTGGAAAAAGATGTTGATTTTGAGTTTAACGATGAATGTTTAAACGCTTTTTCCCTTTTGAAAGACAAATTGACAAATGCTCCAATAATGACTTCACCGAATTGGTCTTTACCCTTTGAACTTATGTGCGATGCTAGTGATTATGCTTTGGGGGCCGTTCTTGGCCAAAGGGATGAGAAACACTTTCGACCAATCTACTTTGCTAGCAAAACCCTAAACTCCGCCCAACAAAACTACACCGTAACCGAGAAGGAATTGTTGGCGGTGGTTTATGCCTTTGATAAGTTTAGACCTTACTTGGTATTGAATAAAACTATTGTGTTCACCGATCATTCAGCCTTGAAGTATTTGTTCAACAAGCAAGATGCTAAACCCCGTTTGCTTCGTTGGGTCTTGCTTTTGCAAGAATTTGATATAGAAATCAAAGACAAAAGTGGGGCTGAAAATGTTGCCGCCGACCACTTGAGTAGGCTCGAAAACCCTCACCTTGAGGAGTTGAAGGAGCATGAGATTAACGATTCTTTTCCCGATGAGTTTTTGATGCAGGTTGAGGACAAAGAGGCACCTTGGTATGCCGATATTGCTAATTACTTATGTGCAGGAATTTTGCCCAAGGGATGGAGTTCTCAACAAAGAAAGAAGTTCTTTTCGGGAATCAAGCATTACTTTTGGGAGGAACCGTATTTGTTTAGGGTGTGTGCGGATGGCATGATAAGGAGATGTGCTTGGGGTGGTGAAACTAGAAAGATTTTGGATGAGTGTCACTATGGTCCTACCGGTGGACATTATGGAGCATCGGTAACGGGAAAGAAGGTGTTTGATGCGGGTTTCTATTGGCCCACCATTTTCAAAGAAGCTCAAACACTAGTGGAAACCTGTGATGCTTGTCAAAGGCAAGGAACAATCACCAAGAGAGACGAAATGCCACAACAATCGATTCAAGTTTGTGAAGTCTTTGATGTGTGGGGAATCGACTTCATGGGTCCATTCCCACCATCGAATAAGTGTCTTTATATATTGGTTGCGGTTGACTATGGAGGGAAGCATACAGTTTCAAAGTCAACCCAGTGACTGGTACAACCACTTGGCCAAAATCAACTTGCCCAATAGGATTGACTCCTCCAATACACCACACTCCAGTAGGCAGGCCAAAAAAGAAGAGGAAGAGAGGTTTATATGAGGATGAGCCATTATCAAAAGAGGGTAAGTTGTCAAGGAAGATTCATTTTGGCAGATGCACCCAATGTGGCAACAAAGGTCACAATGCTAGAACATGTAAAGGTCAACCAGGGGTAACCAATGCAGGTGTGAACAACAACAATCAACAAGCTAGGAGTGAAGCAGGTGTCAATTTGTGTTATTAAATATAATTTTAAGCTAATTTAAGTATAATATCAATTTCATTATAATTTTATGTTAATTTAAGTAAAAATGCATATAATGTTGTAAATGAAGCAGGTGCCAATGAACCTATGGGAAGTCAAGCAGGTGCAAGTCATCATGTGGGAACTCAAGCAAGTGCCAGTCAAGGTGTTGGAAGCCAAGCAGGTGCCACTCAAGGTGTTGGAAGTCAAGCAGGTGCAAGTCAAGGTGTTGGAAGCCAAGTAGGTGCCAATCAAGGTGTTGGAAGTCAAGCAGGTGCAAGTCATCATGTGGGAACTCAAGCAGGTGCAAGTCAAACTATGGGTAGTCAAGCATTTAGGAGTCAAGGTGTTCGAAGTCAACCAGATGGCAGTCAAGCAAGAAAAAGTCAAGCAAGTGGCAGTCAAGCAACAAAAAGTCAAGCAGGTGGTAGTCAGACAGGTGGCAGTCAATCTGGTGGGAAGAGGCTTGTTAAGAAGGTGAAAGGCAAGAGTTGAGGCAAGAGTGCTAGAATTGCAAGACAAAAGCTTGCTGCAGTTGTGCCTGGACCAGGATTGCACCAAAATGATGCTTTAGTAATTGAGTAGTATTGTGTGTCTTGAAACTTTAATCTACTTAAGACTTTATTTTAATGTTGGTTTTTGTATCCTCTTTTGATGTAACCTGAATTTGTTAAGACTTCGAATTATGGCGTGTAATGCAATGTAACTTTGAACTTATGCTGCTTAATCTGCTCTTTTGGTTAATCTGCTACTTTTGTTAATAACTCAAACATATATTCTGCTATTTTGTTAATAACTCAAACATATGTTCTGCTATTTTGTTAATAACTCAAACATATATTCTGCTATTTAATAACTCAAACATATGTTCTGCTATTTTGTTAATAACTCAAACATATATTCTGTTATTTTGTTAATAACTCAAACATATATTCTGCTTTTTTGTTAATACAACAAACTTATATTCCAATGCTAATTCATACTTCATTACAGTTGTTACCAATTTCACAAAATACAACCATACCCAAATACATTGTCAAGTGGAACTATTTAAACACTATGACCTTTATAGACCGAGGTTGGAGATTCATCCTCATCCTATGCAAAGGTAAGGGTTACTATTCTATCATTTAGGTGAATACTGGAAGTAGTCTCACTAACTTGATAGAAGTAAGATCTGTCTACATCTTAACCTCCCCCATACACAGAGACAGAGCCAAAATATTTATCTCGATGGGGCAAATTTAGAAAGCTAGTCTTAATGGTTTCTATATGTTTACACTATATTTACTTTTTTCTCTTTTTTCTTTTTTACGGACAAAATATCAAATTTAGCTCTAAACTTAGAAAAAAATTACATTATACCAAAAAAGGGGTGGGGGCGCCCCCAAACTATCTCCGTCCGTGGCCATACACCGTCGATGTATTGGGACCCAAAACCCGTTTAAGACGGCAATGGGCATTTTCTTTTTATCTAGGACGTAGTCGACTAGTTTTATCGGCAAAAACCATCGGCAAGCATCGGCTAATCGGCTACACTATAGCATCTCCATCGGCTTGTATCGGCAAGTTTAATCGGTTAGTATTGGCTATTTATATCGGCTAGTTTTGGCCGATCCTTGTGAACGTTGGGAGCTTTGTTTGGCTTTGACAGGGGTGTAGTTGGCTATGTTACTACTTGTTCCTTCGGTTTTCCGGCAATCCCTTTTTGGGGTTTCTGGTTTTCCGATGTGCTTCCTGTTGCTTCTTCCTGTGGTCTTGCATGTTGCATCGGTTCTCCAGCGAGCCCTTTCTTGGGTTTTATGGTGAGCCCTTTGCTGCTGCTGCTGTTGCTACGGCGGCTTGTGGTTTTCCGGCAATCCCTTTCTGGGTTCTTGGTTAACTGTTGCTGCTATGCTACTGTGGGATGTTTTCCGGCGACCCCTTTTTGGGTTTCCGGTTAGACTTCCTGCTTATATATGTATATTTATATATTTACATTGCCGGATTTTTCCTTGGTAGTGTTACGGTAGCGATGCCGGATTTTTCCTTGGCGGCGTTGCCGGATTTCGTTCCATTAAAGCAATAGGTAGCCGGAAAAAGTAGCTCGTAGCCGATGATTATATCGTTGAACAGTTTTTTAGGTTGCCGGAAAAAATGGGCGATGATGATACAAATGTTCGTAAAAATGGGACTCGGATGATCCGGGGCGTATCTTGGCGGGGTAAACCCTTCGGGTTAGCAGCCATGGCGTCTCCGACTTCCAAAATTCCCGACCCTAAATTCTGAGCCCAAGTTTTATTTTTTACAAAAAACGGTCACTTTTTTTAGTTTTCCGGCAACTATTTCCGGTTACATTTATTTAGTTTTGAAATTGGCAAATTGGTTACTTTTCGTATACTATACCGCATGTTTTGGCTAGTTTTTGGCAACGACACATGGCGATATATGATTTGCCGATAGCTTGCCAAACTTGCCAATTAGCCAATTTAATGGCACTACACCTCTCCCCCTAACAGATTGCAGTATGGGGATAGATTTAAGTCAATTTCCAAGGTTTGGCCCAACCCATGACTAAGTGGTTCCAGTTTACCAAAATTAGGCATGATTCAGGACTGCGGTCCTAGGTACCTGTCTGTGCTGCTCCTAGGTCAGTTCCAATAATATAATTCAATGGTCCTGGTTCAGAGTACAAAGATAAATGATATTTGCAGGATGTTGGCTGCACAAGCTCTTTCACGGTTGTTTGTCCTTCAATACACACGACTACACGAGTAGACAAACTAGTCCATGGGTTACAGTAGGCCTAAAAATCGCTCTTTAAACCATAACTTACAAAATATTTGGGAAAATAAAAAACTTACATAATATATAGAGTCGGCATAATATAAACATATAAATAAACATGGAGCTCAATTAAATACCAGATTTAAACTTCATTTCGACTTGTTACTTGCATTCATCATGTTCCTCCACTTATCTTTGAGGTCAATGGGTGTACGACCTTTTTGAAATTTAGAAGCTGCAAGATCCAAGATTTTTCTCCAGGGAAAACGTCTTTCAGGAATGCCATTATAGGTAAACTTATACACCCATTTCTGCAAGCCAACAGAATGACTTGTAAACTATAAGATGATTAAAAATAAAAAGGTTGACATCTTTTAGAAATACATCTAGCCCAAGAATCATAAAACAAAAAGATGGTAAAGATACAAGATCTATCATAATAATAAAAGAATGATGAATATAAGAACTGTATGTGACAGAACTTGCACATATTACCATATTTCTAGGCATACGGCTTTATTACCTTTAGTGTTTCTTCCTCTACCCTTGTCCACGGTACTGAAATTCGTCTGCTTCGAGGAACATACCATGGCTTCTTTTGCTTTCTCAATCTTACTGCACTATCCATGGAACTTGTTTCTTCTGAACTTCCTTCATTGGATGGCTCTCTACCTTCACTTTCCGAGCTTCTATCAGCCAAACCAAAATTTGCAGCTTCATTTGGTATTTGAGTATCAGCATTATTATTGCTGTTTCTTTTGTTAAAAGAGCCCAAATTATTCCTTGCATAGCATCTCTCACTAACAATACTTTCAGAGCTTTCATTAACTAAACCAAAAGGTACAACTTTGTTTTGTATTTGAGATTCAGCTTTATTGGTATTTCTTTTCGTGAAGGAGGCCAAGTAATTCCGTTCTAAAGACACCTTTTTCTTGGCTACCCAATAGTCTGATATTGATTGAGAATGTATACAAAAAGGGCAACAGAATTTTCCGGAAGAATCACAGAGGAAGGGTGCTTTAGAGGCCAAACACTTCTTGTGAAACACAAACGAGCAAGTATCAAAACTGCAAACTAATAACCGCCCACCTTTGTTACACTTCATACATTGACTTGCATCTTTTGGACGAGTAACCCCTTCTCTATACTTACATTTTGAGCTGAAAAACGCTTCTCTTTTGGCAAGAATATCACTCAGCTCTTCATGACACCATTCATCGTCACTAGATGATGATGATTCACTACTCTGCTTCATAAAGTCCTCATCTTCAACTTCTCTACTTCCATCACCGATTGTATCTTGACAAACTTTATTACTAATACGATGATTCGGTTGACTATTAAAAACATAACCATTTGCTTTGAATTTTTTAGCTCCATGTTGATCCAAATGTAAAGAAGTGGCCATTTGCTTCAATAATGTCAGATACGACGGTTTTCCTTGCAGGAGCGTATCGTTAAGCTGATAGATCAAAAAAGAGGGTAATCAAAAAGTTAACTTCCGTCCATACTTTGAAAACACTAATAGCTTTTTAACTTTTTATCATCAAACATTGAATACTCGAAACTTAATAGGGGAAAGCCCCAGGAGCTCTAAATCAAGACTTTACAGTTACGCCTAAAAAGAGAGGGGAATTGAATCATCTTTTTCCAGTCCTAAATCGGTTTTGAGGAAGCATGATCTTTTTTATGCACTAGACCAAGGCCTCGGGTATACAAAATCGATATCACATATACAAGTGTGTGTATATATATATATATATATATATATATATATATATAAAATCTGCTGGTGCTTTGATAATGTAACATCTACTGGTCATTGATATAACAAAAACAAAAATTACTTAACATAACATAGAGTAAATTAACAAATATACTTACAAAAAATTACATTTAACAATGAATGTGAGTAACATTTTACAAAACCCTAATAAGAAAACACAAACAAACATTTAATCTAACAATAGCAAAAGAAAGAGAAAAAAAAAAAGCTTTAAAAGTTAAGCTTCTTAATTAATCATGATTTTAATCCAAAATAAAACAATAAATTAGTTTTTATGTATTGATTTTAAAGAATAAAAAACTTGAAGTTGTGCATATCAGAACGAAAGTAGTAATAATAAAGAAAAAAATGTTCTTTTTTTTTGTTTGGAAGAAAGAGAAATGAGAACCTCAAGTGTTTGGGGTCGACGGTGGCGCCGTCAGTGCGGTGGTGGCGCCGGCGGAGACTAGATTTGACCGAACTGGATTGTATTTAGAGCGGGAACCAATTTTCTCTCTCTATATGGTTTGCGAACCGACTTGCTATCTGGGCCGTTCGATTTGATTGACTTTTGAGTGTCTTCTTGTTATTTGATAAGGTATATCGCCTTATCATGGTCTCGACAGACAGGATTAAACACTTTACCTTTTTACGGTTTTTACATTGTCCTGGCCGAAGGTCCTTATAGAAGCAGTTTCTCTACCTTTAGGTAGAGGTAAGACTGTCTACAGCTCACCTCCCCCATACCCCGCTCAGGGATTTGGTACAGTTGTTGTTGTTGTATGCTACTCAAGGTGGAGGCGACGGATGGTGGTGGGAGTAATGGATGGCGGAGATGATGAAAATGTGTTATTGGTATAAAAGTAATTGATGTAAAAATGGATGGTGTAATTATTGTAAGGATTGATGGATGTATGTTGTACATAATTTTATCAATTTGTAGATATTTGAAGTATTAAACAAAAGGTTTGAGGAAAAAAAAAAAAATAAAATTTTAAAGATAAGCTTTAATTTGTGAGTATAATTTTTTATAGACGAGACTCGCGCGTTGCGACGGTGAAATGGTGGTGGTGATTGGTCGAGTGTGATAAGTCATAGGAGATAACAGTCTGATAGGTTATAGAATGTGATAGTCAAATGTCTTAGCCGTACGGGCTCCGCCCTAAGATTTAAAAATTCGGCGAAAATATATCGAATGATCTTTCTAATGAAAGAGCATGAAAATTTAAGAACATTCATATGATTTGTATAATTTATCAATGTACGGTTTTTTGATATAAAAGATTTTGAATGAATTGGATGAATAAAATGATTTGGAGGAGAGAAAAAAAATCAGTGGTTGAGATTTGAGGAGATAGAAGAAAATGAGTGATTGAAAAGTTGAAAGTTTAAAAAATTTGACGGTAACAAATGCTTTATAATGTAGTAGAGTTAAAGATAGGGATAATTTGAAATAAGTTTGATCTCTCTTTTATGCTTATCTTTAGGCATACAAATTAGACACATTAATCATATTTCATACGTAAAGATAATGACATATATACATAATTCATATGCCTAAAAATAGGCCTACCATATACATTACAATATTATATAACACATGTTTTCAGCTAATTCACTTTCATTATATCTACCGTGTCACACATGGCTTGATCTTTCTTTCATGTCTATCTTTAGACATATAGTTAAAAACATTAATTATTTTAATAAAAAAAAATGAGAGGTAAATGAAATTTTTAGGAAGAAAAAGTCTTTAAAAAAGATTTACATCATTAAGTTAATGGGAAAAAAAATCCATTAGAAAAAGTTTTTCATTAGAATAGATAACATTTTAACAGATGACGAGTTGAAAATCTAAAAAAAGACTTTTGTCATTGCACCTATGTTAAAGATGGGACAAACTCACAAACCTCTAATAAAAAGCAAAATATGAAAAATTAGATTTGATCAATTTCAATTCTAAGGTTGTTAGATTTGAGTATTTGACCATGAAATTATAACTTATATCATCATGGTTTGTAATAAACCAATTGCTTTTACCACTCCTAATTAATAGAAAGCTGAATTTATTCAAACAGCAAATTTTATACTACTGCTACTACTACTTTATTTAAAAACACAAAAAAACACCATTGCCAAGATTTAAACTTTGGTCTTTTCTCTAAGAAGACAAAACCTCCACCACCCCACCAAAGTGGTGATGGCAATTTATTTATCAAGTTTAGTTACCACAGATCTCGAAAAGGAAAATGCGTTGTAGGAAACTAATCAACAAACCAGTCTTTTTTCCTAGTAGAGTAAAACTCCAGTCATAAGCCAAGAAATTGGCTAGTTATGACATTATCAGTCTCCTCAATGCATACTAAGCTACACAAGCCCTCCTGTCATGCAAATTAACGTTCAAGTGCAACTGAAATGAAATACCAGAACATAAGATACAAAGCCATCATCCTTTTCATACAAGAAATGCAGAATTCTGAAACATAACAGGTTTACAAACAATATCGTTTTGACACCCTTTATTTAACACGAATCCACAATAGAGCTCTCAACCTAACTACATGACTAACCCAAATCTACCATCAAAACTGTGATAAAAGTAAACGCAGCATGTTCGCTATTGGGATCAAGAAGATTGTACAAACGCAAGCAATCACAACATATACAATCGCTAAGCTTTCAAAAGAATGTATATGTCGTCAAATCAAAATTGAGTTTGTTTCTCCTTCAAACCATTTGTTCTTTCATCTTGAGTTACCTGAAATTTGAAAGAAATAAAACATTATTGACTACATTCAACAAGCGCCGGCACAAAGCAACAAAGTTAAATGAAATATCAGCAGGCTGTGTATAAGCAACAAAATGATTACTTAACCCCTAGTGTTATACATCGGTTACCAACAATCGCTATATATTTCACCTCTAAGATAATTAGTCATAACTATGATAATTAGTCATAACTATGATAGAAATTAGCCCAAATATCACAAACTTGCAACCATCCAAATTATTTACACCAATTGTCTCAAGTGAGACTTGAATACACAAACTTTTGGTAGATGGCCCAAAGGCTGATGCTCGACATATATTGCTAGGTGAAAAGCCATTTGGTGCAAACACCACCTTAAGTTTTGAGACCCATGTAGACAAATTCTCAACCAATGGTCAAAAACCAATCATAATTTATGATTTCTAAGTGCAAGGAATATTTCTCCAAAAGTAAATATTCCAAGTTAATCCAAAAACTATTGGTGGTATGCTTGAATATCAAGAGATACAATATTACAACCTAAAGGAGACCAGAATATGAACACTGATGTGTGACTGTGGATAGAAAAAGTGTAAAATATAGTATTATAGTTCAATGGATTCAGGGATCACAATGACCATATTATGATAACCTTGAAAACAAAGAAAATAGAAAATAGAAGATTATGCGTGTTAAGGTCATGTTACGTTCTGGACCTGGCAAAAGTCAGCCAAAAAGTACTTTCTTTAGCATGAAAAAATCAATGATATGTGTGGGATGCACCATTTCCGGCATTTTATGCATTATTCTGCCACATAATGACATATTTAGATGGAGTGTCCAAGGACATAGTTACTCGTGGTATGACTCATTTTCCTAAATTTTGACTCATGACTTGACTCGTAATAGTCATGATTATTAGAGAGTATATATGTAAAATATATGAAGTACGTAAAAAAACAATTCACCAGTCAACTATCGAAACACAGTTACTAAAATATATATTTACTTAGGAGTCATGGACTAGCAATTCATCCAGGCATAAACCTGATTACCAGATTACTCGTAATATCTGGAGATAAGATTAAGGGAGATATAGATAAGTCAATAAGACTCCATGAGAGAGTCATTGTTCTATATGAATATGATGACCACTTTGACCTCATTACTTAGTACTTAGTAAGGGGATGAAAAATGGACTCCATGAGACAGTCTTGGTCCTAGATGAAGATGCTAACCACTTTGAGCTCAATGGCTCAATACTTATGATCTCTTGTCATTTGCTTAAATTAAACCATCTCAATGGCATTTTGATTCACAATGTACTCTTATACCAAAAATCAAACCTGGCTAAATGTAACATCTTGAGTTACAGCAACATCTCTGCAATCTGGACAGCATTCAGAGCAGCTCCCTTGCGTATTTGGTCTCCGCAAACAAAGATATCCAGTCTGAATAAAAGAAAAAAAAATCAATAATGTGTCAAACATAAATACTAAAATATCATCCTGATGATTATTCAAGAGTTAGATACCCATGGTTTCCATCTTGAGACTCATCCTGACGGATTCTGCCAACTGCCACATCATCTTTGTTTGAAACTTCCAAAGGAGTCGGGAAGTGATTGTTAGCTCGATCATCAATTACAACAACACCAGGTGCTTTTCTCAAAATCTCCCTGGCTTCATTCTGAATATTTATAAAAAAAAACACAAGTAACTCAGCATTTTCAATTATGACCTTAAAGACAACAAATACTTTCTATGTTGTGATAAGGATACCTCATCAAGAGGGCTTTCAAACTGTAAGTTCACACTCTCAGCATGTGCACGCATTACAGGAACTCGTATGCATGTTGCAGTCACTTTGACATCCTTATCATTCTAAAGTGTAAAGAGAATTCAAATAACACAGTTAGCCTCTTGTAAGCAAAATATAAAATAAAAAACAATATACATAACAAGACTTACCCATATCTTCCTAGTTTCTTTGACTAACTTCATTTCTTCCTCATTATATCCATTTGGAAGCACTGGTGCATTGTGTGAAAACAAATTAAAAGCATACTGCATTTTAAGCACAAAATTAGTTCAACATTCCCAACATAATTCATTGGTAACTTTACAATAAGCCAAAGACAGAACCTGTTGTTTAAAGATTTGACAAGTCGGCCGTTTCCCTTCAAGAACCTTCATTTCATTAAAGAAAACAAAACTATCAAACTCAACAAACTTCTTACACGTCTTAATTATAGCATAACATGAGTAAAATCAAAAATTCAAAACCTCACGAGTCTGCAGTTCAAGCTCTTCCATAGCTGCAGCACCAGCACCACTAGCTGCCTGATATGTGCTAACCACCATTCTCAACACCTACAATATTCACACATCAAAAAACTTACAAACTAATCTTGTCTAATCCTTAAATAAAAGAAAAATGCCTAATTTATACAGCCAAATGTCCCATATCTTTACCAATCTAGTCAATCTGTTATCTGCTTATGCATTCTTATTTCAACTTTATATCAACCCGTTGAAAACAAATTATAACACATATCGATATCTAGTTATAACACGGTTGCAAATACGACTTTACGAGTAACAATTCAACCCAACACATTCAATGATTAAAAAACAGAAACTTGGTTAAACAAACAAGTCAATCACATTGCGAAATTTATCTCAATATCACAAAGTAAAACAAATGTGTAAAAAAAAGAATGTAACTTTAGCCCAACAGATTCAGTAATAAAAAAAACAGGAACTTGGTTAAACAGAACAAGTCAATCACATTGCAACATTTATCTCAAAATCACAAACTAAAACAAATGAATAAAAAGATTCTCACTTTAGCCCTCTTATGAAGAGGAGTAGCAGCCATCAAACAAATAATAGTACTACAATTCGGGTTCGCAATCAACCCGCCTTTACCGTTTCCAACCCGAATATGTTTCATTGCATCCGGGTTAACTTCAGGGATAACCAAAGGCACCCCATCATCCATTCTAAAAGCAGAACTATTATCGACAACAACCGACCCATTCGCAACCGCAATCGGCCCAAATTCTTTACTAATTGACCCACCAGCACTAAACAGAGCAATATCAACATCTTTAAAACTATCTTTATTCAACTCTTCAACCACATATTCATTGCCTTCAAATGTGTATTTCTTGCCAGCTGATCTTTTACTTGCGAGCATTTTTATTGACTTATATGGAAATGAACGGTCGGAAAGTACGGATAAGAATTCTTGCCCCACGGCGCCGGTGACACCCACGACGGCGAGTGATGGGGCGTCTTCACGAAGAGCCATGCTGACGGAGAAAGGTTTCTTGGGTTGTGGGGTTTGTTTTTTATGGTGGTTTAGGGTGGTGGGTCCGGTGAGGAAACGGCGGAGTGGGATGGTTGGAGATTGCATTTTGGCCGGGAAATGGGTCGGGGAGGGGGTTTTTGAGAAAGTGGCGGCTAAAAGGTGTCAGTCCAGTAGGGTTAAATGGTTTAGGACTTGAAATAGAGGGTTATACACTTTGAGTCCTTCGAGTTTTCTAAGTACGTATGTGCCAATATTTCTTTTATTTTTCATTAGACTAGGAGGAGTGGAGCATTAAGGGAATGCCTCTCCTCCATTTCATACTTGACATGTGTTCAAGCCCAATCATGAGGGGCATTCCACTTCATATTTTATTTATTTATTTTTTTTTGGTTTTATAAATAAATTATATAAAACATTATACTTTTTATTAAATAAAAAAAAGATACTACTCTTTATTAAATAAAAAACACATCACATTAAAACAACTAGTTGGCGTATTTGGCAAGAATCTTTCGTTTCCTTTCCTCCAAAACATGTCTTTGGTCAGGTGGGAGATGCGATAAGTCTGTAGCCAAGAAATTCAATTCATTTGTTTCTAGTTCCGCTCTTTTAATTTCAAGCATCTCTTCGGCTATTTCATCCTTAGATTTTCCCTTACGTGACGGCTCCGCACGTGATGACCCTTCGCCTTGTTGACCCGTTGAACTAGAACTCCACTCACCATCACTACCATTCAAACCCCAATTTTCACTACTTCTCAGACGGAAGATGTCCTCAAGAACTGCCATTCTTCAAAAAATACAAAATTTTTTAAATTCGTTGTCTCGTATTTCTCGATAGCAAGACCAACTATTCTATCGTCATACGAATCAGTTTGATAATTCGAACCACTCACTTCTTTGTAAATTCGATCAAATTCTTGAGCAGCATTTCGAATTTTGAACCATTTCCCTGTCAACGAATCGACACTTCGATAGGACACAGTATTTAAAATACTGTGATATTTTTCTAAAACTCCGGGCCAAAAGAATTTTCGTCTATGATACAAGGCTACAAAAAAAAAAAGTTAGACAAACAATAAATTTTTATAAATATGTATGTAAATTTAAACATACAAAAATATACCATAATTGGGGTCTTCGGATATAGCTACCCAAGCTTGACACAAAGCCAATTCTTCGTTCTTTCTCCAAGGGATTTGATTTTGGTTTTTTTTTTTGGCGCATCGGTTTGTTTCTTCCGATGCTTGCGTCTTGTGGGATTTTGTGACGGTGAAGTATAGCTATGTTCAGGTTGTGTTTCTTCGGAATCAGGGTTGTCTGATGATCCAACGTGCATAATAAAAGACTTGTTTATGTATGTGGTTTGGGTATAAAAATTATTGTGGATAGTTTTTTAATCAAATTGATACATACTCGTAATATATAAAAAGGCTTGGCACGCAATTTAAGGGACTTATATGGCAAGTGGCACACCAAACATACCCATGCGCAGGCAAGAAGACAAACAATGAACCGCCGGAGCCTCACGTTCCAAATCTGAATGGGCACGTTAATTAAGAAGGTGGAACGCCCCCCGGGACCGAGAGCGGGCATTCCGGGGGCGTTCCCGGGCGTTCCACATGAAAAAAGAGAGGGAGAACGGGCTACTCCTCTTAGTCTTATTGTCAATATCAATTTAGAAAGAAAAAAAATATATATAAATATGCTTCATATACAATACATACAATTAGATATTGTAAAACAAATACTATAGTAAAATAAATAAGACAAGATTTTGACCTTTAAATCATGATTAAATTGATGCACGAAGATTCACGAAACAGTTGATTCACGATGCACGGTGATCTTCAGTGAAGAAAAACCGTTTGTTTTATTTATTTTATTTTAATTCTTGTTTTATTTTACCTAAAACCTATATACTATTATATTACTTAAAGGTATGTTTAGCAGTTCACGGATAAAAAAAATAAGATGTACAAATTATCACCCTTCTTTCATGACGAGTGCATCATCGGCGATCTAATTAAAGATGGGAAATGGACATATTTATCGCTACCAACTTTGATGCCTTTAATGAGTAATATTTAGTTGCACAAGATGAATCATAAAAATGTTCGAGACCTCAACGGTCAAAGTAAAAATTATTGAGGAGAGTGTGATGTCTTGAAAAACAATTTCCTCAATGATACTAGTTATTTTAATTATTAAAGTTAAAACACTTTTTAGTCTTGAGAAAATTGATTGATTCTTCGTTAACAATATAGATTACTCTTATAAGTAATTAATGTTACATGCTAATTAAGATGTTTACATATCATCACATCCTTGCAACACAATGGTTTAAAACCAAGTTAAGGTAGGGAGCAGTCAAGGGCTTAAACAGATGACTAGCATGTGCTTCAATGTAGTTCAAATGCTTCTTCGGCAAATGCATGTAGACAATCCAGTCGTTCTCATTGACAGGACTGGGTAATAACATGACATGCCAGTCCCATCTGGCCGACGGGACATAGCATGACACAAACGCTGGTTTTCCCATTCCAAAATCCTTGTTACCCTTAAGCAAAAACTTTACTCCCGATGTCACCATGATTGAGGCTCCCTTCTCGTTTTCAGCTAGTGGTCGTGATATTAAAGTTTTCGGTCTTTGATCCTCAACCCAATCTATCAATCCTTTGAAGTGTTCTTTGGTGGATACACTCTCTAGCAACTCGTGTACCTCGTTTGCCAATTTACTCAATGGCATGTCCTTGAGATCCTGCGTGATAAGTTTCCATACTCATTGTAAGGAACACTTATAACCATGTTTAAGAGTGTATGAACTATCGATATTTAAGTTTAAACAAGCTAATTAGTAACCAGTTTTTACATTGTTATACTTACTCCACCTTTTTTAAGCTGTTTAACCACTCAAGTATAAAATCTTGTCCTAATGTTATGAAATGTTTAGCAATAAAATTGATGGAATAGTTTGAAGTACATACCTTTGATTGGATCCCAATGAAAGGCATAGAAAAAACATTACCGCAACGGGCACCGATTTGTTTCTCCTTCTCAATTCCTTCACCGTCACTTAACCACCTTCTTCCATCCATTGGAATTATGAGGTTGCACATATAACCAAGATGGCCCGAATCCTCCAAGAACGAAGCAGTAATCTTCCATAAGAAAGACACAACCGACTCCATTTGAGACCTTGGACATCCATTCTCACTAGCCAAACCCTGAAGACTCTTGATTTGGTCACCTTTTATATAGTATATTTGATTTTTAAGCGCGTCTTGATATGGACTTCTAGAATTGGTTTGAGGTAATCTGAGATTCGACAAAGGAATATACATGTTGGCCACATAAGGTGTGTAGGTCCGCGGACGCCTGGCATTGAGGTCTGAACGACGAAAATTTGGGATTAGAGTTGGTGGCCGGGATAGAGTAGTCATATTTGCCCATGAATGGGTGAACAAGTTGACCGAATAGCCATCTACTACTCGGTGATCATACAAGCATGCTAACACCATTCCCCCGCATTTCAACATGGTGACCTTCAAAAAAAGGATCGTAATTGAAATTATTACAGAAATTATTACAGAATAGGAAATTCATATTATAGTAGCAATTTTATGTAATTTAGCCATACTCAAAAGGTGGCTTCAAGTATGCAATTGCCTAGGTAATACAGAGTACTTAATTAGTCGTATTATTTTCAATACTTGAAGCTTATATAGGTAAATAAGAGTTTAACTGTGCAATGAGTCCTTAAGCTATAACACAGTTGGACATTGGTGGTCTTGATAAGACCTAAGGATCATTTGGTCACAAAGAGGTTTTCCCATTTAAATGGGTTTCTTCTAATTCAACTGGGTGTGAGCAAATAATGCTCTCCGGTATGGACACATGGGTTTTTCCCAAATGTATTTCCTTTGAAATTAGAGTTTGATATATAAATAGGCATGTAGCTGAGCTCAAATTTGTCTTTAAAAGAAACTATGCAATGAAATTAAATTTGGTAAGTCAAAATAAACAGAGTACATGATTCAAATTGTTAACCTGAACGGCAAGCACCCCACGACGCCTTTCAGGCATTAGTTTACCTCCGGCGTTCTTATCGGGCTCATAGAAGTTGAGTTCTCGTAGCTCAATGTCAGCAATGGCTTCTATAAAGACGACGCCTCTGTTGTTGCAGTAAATCCCAAGTTCACTGCCCATGTTGGCCTTAATTTGCCCGGCAAGCGGGTAGTACAAGCCTAGTGCTCGAGATAAAGAAGTCTTGAGGTCACTTATCATTTTTGCAACATGTACATGCTTGAATGGTTTCTTGTAGTATAAAAACGAACCCGTATCAATTGGTGGCACCAACAAATCCAAGTTTGTAAAAGGCAGCCAGTGCTCATGACATGGTGGATTTGGTGTCACAACTTCCGTTTTTATCACCTTTACTTTAACATCCATTAAAGAGATGTAGAGATACAACTAAATATGTGTGTGTTTGTATATATGTACTAGTATAAGACAGAGTGTGTGCATGGAAATGCTTAAGAACATATGTTATATAGTTGGTGATATAACAATACAAAATAATATGAGTACATGTTTATAACGTAACTATATCTTTAAGTTAAACAAAATTCACATAAGAACAAATTCGAGTTATATCATCAATAAACAGTGAAACAACGAAGAGGGCAAGCAGCAAGGACAAGGAAAAAAGGTCAAAAAACAGAACAAGAGGTACATATCATCAATAAAACAGGGTAACAACAAGGGTTAAGCAGCTAAGACAAGTAAAAAATGCCAAAAATCAAATTTGCCAAAGAAGGAACCTTCTATTTTATTCAATATATTCATCCAAAGCTATATGTGTTGCCACTATATTGAAAATCACGTCTGTGATGATGTCAGTGCGTACGTGATGGCAACTACTGTATTTGCTTGTGGAATTAATGTTATATCGATCATAATTATAACAAATAGTCATAATATGAATTTTACCTCCACGCACACATGTTGCCCATAATTTTGTCACTGAATGACACTTTTTCTTGACGATCATATATTCATGTAAGTTTATAACAAATGTATAAATAGGTGTCTCGATCCGGCCCAAAAAGGATTTGCATTGAACTAATAATTGATTAACATGACCGGTTGCCAAGTCGGTTAGGGATGCTATAGGCATCTTGCTGTTGGAGATATATATGGAATAATCTGCAGTTCAAACAGTCTGCAAGCATCTAAGTTATCCTTATGACGGCATCGATCAATCGTCTTAAATTTCTCTTATGTTAATTAACCCCTCCGATCCAATTATATATGAAACGTGTATGGGTGGACCCAAATGCCTAGTTACTGTATATATATATATATAGTTGGTGTACGTATAATGTGCTACAAATTCAGTGTATTGACATACATTATGGATGAATATATGTTGCCCAATCTTCTTAATTCTACGGTAACTACTTAATTCTAAAGATTGGGACTTGGGAGTAACCACTTGATTGTACGGACCACTAACCCTTTTATTAATTAGTTTACAATCTTATAACCCATAGTAATTATTAACAGATTGTTTTAGGAGTCAAATGATGTTACATTAAATTTGGACCAAGAAGTTTTTTAACAAGTTAAGGTTTTTTTTTTTTTTTTTAAAGGTGTGTATTATTTAGCTTATATTGTATTAAACGGGTCAGCATTAGAGAGCCCTCACCCTCTATACCTTGTAGGAGTAAAATCTCTCAATTGAACTGCCTAAGGGCACAACATTTAATTGGGATAAAACTTTGTTCCCTCAACAAGACTCGAACATAGGTCTTGTATAACTGAGAGACTTATGTGAGATACCTTGTGCCATTGAGCTATTTGCTCGTTGCCAAAATATTACGAGTAAGTTATATAATATTATAGTTTATTTTAAGTTATAAAATTTTTAATAGAAGACATTTTTTATATAATATGATCATGTTCACTATTCATGTCCCGTACAATTGCAACTATTGCAGTAAAATTAAACTAAAACGCTTTACTATGTAAAATTAAAATATAGTATAGTAATTTCTTTTCTCAATAGCATAAACTTACCGGGTCCAAAATAACTATGAAACCGTACCAATTTTACAAAACAATAATTCAACAGACATATATAGATACTGAATTCTTTTTCATTATTTGTACTGAGAAGTGAGAATATATAAGTCTTAAATTTTAAGGTAATCAGCAGTCAAAGGTTTAAACAAATGACTTGCATGAGCCTCTATGTAGTTCAAATGCTTCCTGGGCAAATGCATATACACAACCCAATCATTTTCGTTGACCGGACTCGCCATGGTCATGACATAACAATCTGTTCTGGCCATTGGCACATGACATGATCCGAAAACCAGTTTCCCCCACCCGAAATCCATCTTGTCCATAATTGAAAACCTTTGTCCTGATGACACCATCATAGAGAATGCCTTCTCAATTCCGGCAAATGATCTAGATATCAATGGTTTTGGCCTTTGATCCTCAACCCAATCTATCAAATCCATGAAGTGTTCCTTGGTAGCTGCACACTTCAAAAACTCATGAACCTTGTTCGCGGCTGAACTCAATGTCATGTCAATTAGATCCTATACAAAGATTTTCATTCAGAGTCATGTCAGCACTTTAAAAATACTTCAGATATATTAACTACTTTGTAATATTTTTTTTCCTATATTATTGTTTTATCCTAATTTCTTCTTTAGAACTTAGTCATTCAATCAAATTTAATGTTTTTTTCTGATTTAATAAACGGAAATAACCATCAAGTACTTATCTTTTACTTAATACATACCGATATACTTAATGTATTCATTTATTTAATATACTCAACACTTAATGGAAAAAAAAAAAGAAACAGGCCCAGAGTTTACCTTTGACTGGATCCCTCCAAACGGGATGGATAAAACATTACCAAAATGTGCATTCATTAGATTTTCTTTCTCAACTCCTTCTCCATCACTTAACCTTCTCCTTCCATCCACTGCAACCGCAACGTAGCACAAATGTTCAAGATAGCCCGAATCCTCTATAAACGAAGCACTAATCTTCCATAAAAAGGAGGTAAACGACTCAAGTTTAGATCTTCGGCATCCATTTTCGCTAGCCAATGTTTGGAGTCTCTTAAGTTGGTCACCCTCTATGTAGTATGTTCTACTAGTAAATGCGGTTTGGTCTACAACAAGTTCATTTTGAGGATCAATTGTAGTGAGTGATGGGATATCAGATATGGGAAGAAACACATTGGTGACTGAAGCTGAGTAGGTGGTCGGGCGCCTAGCATTGAGTATGGAACGTCGAAAGGAGGGCAACAGAGTTGGTTGTTGAGATCGAGTCATATCAGCCCACGACGAGATGAACATGTTGGCTGAATAACCATCTGCTACTCGGTGATCAAACATGCTTGCTATCACCACCCCACCGCATTTTAACATAGTAACCTGAAATATATTTTATGCTCGAAAGCATAATTACATAAATGAAAAATAAACCAAACTTTTGCAAAAGGTGTAACAACATAATATTGATGTATTTGTTGCATATAAGAAAATTTTAGACAAGACTTAATAACTTATTAGAAAGGAGAAAGTATCCGTAAACTAACTAGTTAATAACCAAACCAATACATATATATAACTAGCTAATTAACTCGGGTTCAACTCGGACATATTAATAAAAGTTTCATAAAAACAAATCTTGGTCACTGAAGTTGTGACGAGATTGAGTGTATTCTCAAATATCTATATGATAATTACTAAAACATTTTCTAGTTTTAATAAACAAAATGCATTACCTTCAAGTTTTTTTTAATCAAACATACTTAGTGTACGTGCATAAACAAACGTAACTATAATACTCATAACCGCGAAATAGTATACTTTATGTTTCAAATAAATATAATTAACTTATTAACCCGCATAACATGAAGATAATTTAAAATTTGTTATTACAATTATTTTGATGGTGGAAATTTAAAAAACCATATATAAATTATTAACGTTTTCAAAAGAAAATTATAACATTTTTAAAAACAAATGACATTATAAATAACAAAATCAAAAATGAAATAAACTTTATGAAGAAAAAAGTGTTAGTGACATCACAGATAAGTTAAATAAGAAATAACTAAACTTTAAGAAAGAAGATAAAGGCAAATAAACTATTTTTATTAATAAAGAAAAATGATGTCATAACAATCGTACTTTATTAAATATAGCTAGAGATAAAGATATCATTAAATTGCATTTGAAAAATATTTCTCTTTAAATTTGAGAGTTAATTATAACAAAAATCGTCTTTATTTGTTAACACTTGTAAGTTTCACCCTTATTTTTCATAAGTTACATTTTTAACTCCTGATTTGACTTTTTGTTCACACTTTGTTACAAAAGGCTAACAATTTTGATAAAAAACCAACATTTTTGGTCAAAAAGTACGTATTGGGACCAAAATTATTGATGGATTTCGAGATTAAAACCGTAAATTATAAAAAATATGAATGAAACCTTTAATTTATAAGGACGTGTGTAATAAACTCTATACTGTATATATCATCTTTGTCATGTTATATGAATGTTATATGATACGATGAAATTATATCCATGTAATTAAATAAATTTAAAATTTTTGATTGATTAAATTTATATTTGGATTCTTGTATTTTATAGAAAATATTATATTATACGACACAAATAGAACTATTCAAGGCTAAAGATGAGTTGAATAGTAGTTAAAACAGGACCTTTTTAGTTGAAACATAGTAAACAAGGTGAAAGTAAATAAAAATACTTACGGAGTATTACGTAGTTCACTATCGTGCGTGCATATAAGGCGGGTTATAGAGGTGGACAAAGTGGACGACGGGCCGAGGCTCGATTTTTTAGGGGGCTCGATTTTTTTTTTGTATATATAATAATATATATGTAATTAACTTAGCTCATTACAAATTATAACACTTAACCAAAAACTAAACCATATAATTTAACTTACATAAAAAAACCCACTTACACACCTTTTTACGGATGAAAAAAGTTATATATTTCATTCTTGGAATGTAGTCACAAGTTATTCTAATATCCTTGTAGACTTAGACTACTCTTTAATAAAGTAACAATATAAAATGCTATTACATCTTTTGATTTAATGTATAGAGTGTATAAGTATATCCAACTTATATAATGAATGTATTGAACTGTAATATTTTTTTGTTCCATTAAATATAACTTGTAAAATGATATATATTTTTAAAGATTATCTTAATAATCCTCATAAAACTACAAAGTGATGAAATATGGATTCTACTAAATCTCTTTTTTAATATTATTTTTAAATTTTTTCGCATGTCATTGAGAATAACTTTTGTTATGTTTATTAATATACTATAACTTTTTCATCATTTTATAAAAATAGTTTATGTAGGTAGAACCTTTATAAATTCATACTCGACAACTTAATAACTTCAATAAAATTAGTAATATAAAGTCTAACTTAGGGGTCTTTTTTCTGGCTCGTCTGAGGTCTGTAAATTCTCAGGGACGGCACTGCGTGCATATAAAAGTAACAAATAAATTTAAATTGTTAAACCTGAATAGCAAGCACCCCATGGTGCCTCTTGGGCATTAGCTTCCCCTCAATGCTCTCATCAGGATTGTAAAAGTTAAGTTCTCGGAGCTCAGCGCTAGCTACAGCTTCGATAAACTCGATACCTTTGTTGTTGCAATGAATCTCGGGCTCACCAGCGGTGTTGTAAACAATCTCTCCGGCAAGCGGATAGAACACGGATAGTGCTTGAGATAATGAAATCTTGATGGCATCAACCATGGCGGTGGCATAGTCCGTTGGCTGATCATTTGATTTTTTGTAACAAAAGAAAGAACCCACATCTATTGGTGGCACCAGCAAGTCTAGGTTGGTAAATGGTAGCCAGTGATCATTATGCCATGGTTGTTTTGGTGTCACGACTTCACTCCTTATTAACTTAACGGAGAAATCTTCACTTTTAATAACCATTTCGTTATGAGTGTGTCTTTAGAGTTTAGTATGAGGGTCGGTATGCATGATACATTTATATAACTTCTTGACGGGTACCCGCGCAATGCAACAATGATAATGGTGGGTAGCGATGGAGGTGATGGGTGGCGGCAGTAGGGACAGTGACGACGTGTTATTGATGTAAAAGTAATTGATGTAATTTGGGTAATGTTGTTATTTTAAAGGTTGGGGTATGTATGTCGTAAATAAGTTTAAGTGATCACATGGGTCCACAGATGAAGGTTAGAGGTCATAGGTTCGAAACTTACCAAAAGCAAGTGGAGAAACTATATCTTGTAATCTCATGTGTGAGGATGGTGACTTACCGGACATGAGTTCTATGCGGTGTGCGCTCTGGGTACCAAAATGGTACATGGGACCAGAGGATTCCCACCCATTTACTCTTTTTATTATAAGTATATTAGATTGAGATATTTAATTAAAAATAAAAAAGAAGGGTAATTTAGGTATTTTAAATACTGAAAATTGAAAGTTGAAAATAGAGGAAGATAATTAGTTTTATACTAGACAAATGTTTGTGCGATGCAACGATGTGGCGACGGCGGCAACGGGTGGTGGGGTGGTTGCGATGGTGGTAGCGGTGTGAGAATTAATGCAAAGGTGATTAGTGTAAAAGAGAGTCGTATAGTTATTTTAAAAGTCGAAGGACGTATGTTGTATATAATTTCATTAAGAGTATTATAGGTATCTTAGTTGAATATATTTAAATTAGAGGACGAAAAAAAAAAAGAGATATTTTGAATTTATCAATTACTTAATTAAAAAAGTTGAAAAGAACAAATACTTTATAACGTAGTAAAGATAACGTTAATCGTAAAAATGATCCATTAGGTTTAGTGCATTTCCAGCACGGTCAATGTGTTTACATTGTAAAAATGATCCATCAGATTAAGTGGGTTTAGTGCGTTTAGACTTTAGAGTAAAATTTATGGTTCCTTCCTTGCTAGTTTCGTTGCACGATTAGTCTAATTTGACCGATCCATTAATTATCAACCATTAAATTTGATTATTTCGGGGAAAGCTCACTAAAAAGACTGATAAGTTGTAATTGTACATAGTTTGTTTAGGACATGTAGTCTATATGTTTGTAGAATTTAATAACTTCTTCATTTGACATGGCGTACATTCTAGTTTTATTTTTTTCGATGAAGTTACAAACCAAACATGATAATGTCATGGACTACAATCTATATTATATTGAATCCTACAAACTAAATATTAAATGGATGTTAAAATTTCATAATTTTAATTCCTTCAACAACATTGTGTATAAATGGATTAAATGGATGTCTACGCCATACAATAATGATGGTAGTAACAACGGCGGCGATATAATTACAAAAATAATTGATGTAAAATAAGACGGTGTAATTATTTTAAAAATTAAGAAATAAATACAATATATTATTTCATCAAGGTTATTTTAGTTATACGTGTTTATTATAAAAAGAAAACTTTTTTTAAAAAAAATGGACATTTTGGGTAATTTAAATATAGAGAGTTGAAAACGGAAGGGGATGAATTAGTTTTATAAAGCAGTATAAACTCTAATGTACCTAAATATCTTTATTTTTTATTCATTAGTTTAAATATTTTCATATAATATACCTATAATACCCGTAATGAAATTATTTATAATATACATTCTTAACTCTTAAAAACTACACTACTATTTTACATAAATTACCTTAACATTAATAACCACACTCCTACTGCCACCACCGCCATTGTCATTGTCACCACCACCTGAGACTGTCACCGTATCCGCATTGCGCTACTAAGTGTCTAGTCTACTTAATATGAAGTAATTAAGTATCGTCAACCGTAATACATGAATGATTAATCAATACTACAATATAAGTAAATGTGTTTTTTAACTGAATTTTAGTAATTTTTTAAGATCAAGGTATTGTTTGTTTAGTCTCTTAATAAAAAAATTGTGACTTAATCTAAAACTCTTAATTTATTAAGTTATTATAAGTATCTATTTTTTTTACTCAATAAACAAAAAACAACTACATTAACTTAATCTATATAAACATTATTTATTTATTCAGTCATTTTATCATTTCAGTCACTTAATATATAGTTAAAAAAAAAAACAAACCAACCCTAATTCTCAACTTATTTCTTCTTTTTGTATTGTCTTATCGATCTAACGCCTGGAATAGCTTTTTATTTTTTAATTTTAATTTGTTTAGTTACCTTTTTTTTCCCCTTAAGTTTAATAATAATGTTAATATAACTACTAACTAGTCCTGAATGAAATGTGCTTCCTTTTTATGGTAATGTACGTGTGAAAAAACCTAGCTCTAAAATGCCCTTTCTGTAGACCACCGTCCCACACCGTCGAAATTTCGATATCTTTTGATAAAGTTCTGAGTTATATTATAAGATTTCGTAGGCATGTGGATCATTCATTTAATCATCAAGTGCATGCATAATCTTGATTACTACTTGTTTGGATTGGAATAGTGATTTCAATTATATTAATTAGGCTTGTGGTTTATTATTTAAAAAGCACGTACGTAGCCATCGGTTAGAATTTTTGTAGCCATTACTCTATTAGACTTTCTTGAATTCATATTCATATCGATCATCATCCGTATTCACATTCGTATGAATATCCGTATTATAATTTGTGTTCATATATATTCACTACTATTAATATTCATACAATGTACAAATTGACTTATTGTATAGTGCTATATATATACTGGGGGAAAAAAATCTTCGTAATATCTATACATATGATTACATTATCTTAATATTTAAGTAGGATATTTTGTTGGAGTTTAATTTCATATAAAAAAATAATAATAAAAATGTAATAATAATCATAACTAGAAACATAATTTGATTAGGAATTATATAAATATATTTTTAAAAATATTGTATTATAATTATAGTAAGTAAAGATTTATTACATGTAAAAAAACTATAAAAAAATGATTTAATTATTAAAAAAAAAAAGAAGAAGAAGAAGACACATGTCGATAAAAAGTTACGTCATATGTCACTTAATAGTTTCCATCAATCCTATTTGTGGTCGCAACGGTGTGATGGTTGGGCGACAGTTGGTGATGGAGCAACGTTGAGTTGTGTATATAATTAATGTAAAGGGTTAATGGACGTATTTTAAAACATAAAGGTTTGATAGTGTAATTTAATTATTAATGTTAAGGAGGTAGCGTATGTGAAAGTATTTTAAGAGGGGCCAAGTCAACATTACCAAAAATAAAAAGGACTATTCTTTTTATAATATAGTATATATTGATAAATGTTATTAATTTATCGTTTATGAAAGTTTTCAATTACACATTTACATGTATGACGTTCTTTATAACTAGTTATACTACTTGCACAATAAATTGTGAGCAGGGAGTTGGAAGTCCAACAATTTATTGGTTAAAATTGTCTCCAACACATCTGAATCGAAACTAACTTTAAAAAAAAAAAAAAGTTATACTACTCGTACGTTGCTTAGTTATTTGGCCATAAATATAGATAAACTATAATCGTTAAATATTAATCATTCGGAACTTATCTAATTTTTTATTTGAAAAGTGTCATTATTTATTGTTAGTGTCACTTTTATGAGTTTATCTTGTTTTATTCTTGATATCTTATAATATAGATGATTTTAAACGACCAATATATATATATGAACCTGACTAAACCAATTTAGATTTTTTATCTTGAATATATTTAATCAACTAATGAAATTTTCTTTTTCAACAAGTTTATATAGATGAAATTATATTACTTATAAGATAATTCCGATAAGGCATTAATGAATAAAAAGTTACATCAAAAAGTTAGAACAAACGAAGCAAAAGCAACAAAGATATATGTATCTTCCTAGCTATGTATATAAATTCATAAAAATGATAGAGAAACAGTTGCACGAAAGACTTCACTTTTAATCGGTCACTCAAAAGTATTTAGCCTTGCAAGGTGGTTCTTGCTGATTCACACAGGATTCCACGTATACCATGCTACTTGGGTCAGACTGTGAGAGCGTAAGCTAGTGATACTTTCGGCTACTGGACTTTCGCCATCTAGGGTGTAACATTCCACTTCTTCGCCTAACAGCACGACACTTGTATTGCTCTCCCACAACCCCGTTTCACGGTTTAGGCTGCTCCCATTTCGCTCACCACTACTACGAGAATCGCTTTTGCTTTCTTTTCCAATGACTACTAAGGACTTCGGTTCTAACAGAATAATATCACCAGCAAACATTTCAATTTGCTTTACAATGCCTGTGAGAGAATGTCGAGATCTTCTATCTAATCCCATACCTCCAATAGTGATTCATTTGGAATCTTTACTTAGACTATCTGGAGCAAGGCCTCCCTTTAAAGTCCCTCCTAGGGGCATCTCGCAATACATGGCAGTCCAATTATCAAGGGGCTTTCTCCCATTTAACATGGAGCAAAGTTTTAAAAAATAATACCCCTTTTGTGGGCCCAGTTTGTATTTTTTTTACTTTGGAGGTAACTATTCCATGTGGGTCATGTCAGCTTTTTCTTCACATAGCACGTCGTCCATTTCTCACGCCCCAACCTATTTTTTGATATGAAACGCCCCTCGGGGAAATATTTCGAGCGTTCCAGAGCAAAAAAAGTAAAAAAAAAAAAAAAGACTTTGCTCCGGATAGTCTTATAGCCACCTAGACATTGAGGTTTAGATATAATCTCTAAACTGAATGCCACACAATGAAAGGTGAACATGCGTTGGGAGTTTTGTCCCGGCTGAGTTGCTAAGCACATTAAACCAAAACCTTTAACACAAACATGTCCTCCTAACCTTATTATTAACCTATACTTTAGTTTTTTTCTATTAATAATTGAAATTATACAAAAAAAAGATCACATTGTTAAAACTTTAAAGGAAAAATTAGACCCCACACCAACCTTGTTGTGACATTCCTTCAAAAGCTAACAAATCATCTCATTTATTCTTACTAGTAAATAGTAACTAGTAATTTGTATATGGATTATGATCACGTTTCACGTAAACATATCTTCTGGGAAAATATCCTTAGATCCAGAAGCCCAGTAGCCCAGAATTAGGCTTTTTAATGGATCTTCGATGGATAGTATGGGCTTTACTGAACCTCATGGGCCAGACGCACAAGTTGGATTATAGCAAAAGAACAAAAGTAAAAGCTTTTCAAAACGTGTTTTAGGGAAAACAGACCAACAAACACAACCAAAGATCGATTTTGTATCTTTCAGTTTAAAGCGATATACATCAATATACAAGAGCATGATACTCGCGCAATGCGGTGGTGGTGGTGGGGAAGGCGGTCTATTGGTGTCAGTGATGGTACTATTGGTCATGGTGGCGGTGTCAAGTGGTGTAAGTTGGTGTAATTGTGATAGTAGAAATTTTTAGAAAATAAATGCTTAATAAAGTGTTAATTACTAAAATAAAGGTTTATAGTGTAAATTATAATTCATTAAGGCCAAAACATAAAAAGTTAAGGGTAATTCTAGTGATTCAAAGGTAGAATTACCGAAAATAAAAAGAGACGATTTCTTTTATAAGGGGGTAAAGATTGGCGGACTTGTATGGTCATCAAATGTGACCATGACAATCCATATGTAATTTTATAAAACCCTATAAATATAGTATTATTTTCCTGTAATTTATTTAGTTTTAAAGGTAATTAGCAAATCTATACTCGTGTAATCTAATTTTGTAGTTTAATTTTACGCTTTAGATCAATTATATTTACATCAATTACCACCACCGGTCGTCACCACCATCACAGCACCGTCGCAATGCATAGATGTCTTTCCATCTTTTATAAATTCCACAACCAGCTTTACAAGTTACATTTACATCAACCTACATCATTCGCTAACACCAATAGTCGCAGCTGTCACCACCCACAGTCTACACCACCAGACTGTTGTCGCGGCCACCACTGCCGCATTGTGGGGTACCATCTTAATCTAACTACTATATAAAGATTATACACCCTTATTGAAAGTAAAAGGAAAAAAATATGCAAGATGACTATTTTATTTTTATTGAATTAATTTACATTAGTCTCTTATCTTCTAAAGTATATTTACCATTTTTTTAAATGAATTACTTTTACATCAATTACACAGTCATTCTTCGCCGCTGCCATCACCACCAACCGCTTACACCAGATAGGGGTGTGCCTAAAGGGGAAGGGGGGGGGGGCAATGACCTCCTCAAAATTTAAATTCTGCTATATATTTTTAAATTTTTCTTGGATTTTTAAAATTTGTTATAGATGTTTAATATTTTGCCCCTTTTTATATTTATTTTTTTGAATTTTTAAATTTTGCCTTGTTCGGAATTTTTTACTAGGTACCGCCTCTTTCACCAGACCAGGGCCACAGTCACCATACCGCTTTATGCGGGGTACTGTGCTAACTATACCTTTAAGGATACAAACCAAACATATAAAAAAGACTTTTTATATATATATTTTTTTCATTTTGAAAACAACTCGAAAGTATACTGTTAATAACTCATCTTTAATATATACTAAAACAAAACCCTTAATTCTAAATCGGAAAAGTAAGGATCATTGATTGAACTTCATCTCTTATTCTCCACCATTAGATCATTTTGATGACATCATCATTAACTAAAGAATGAGTCATTAACACTCTTGATCCTCATAGTTTTATATAAATAAATGTGTCTTATAAAGTCTTTTATATTTATTTATTTTAGTATAATAATAGTACTTCATAGTCTTTAATGTATATAACTTATAAATAAATAAAATCATTCATATAGTATATTATATTTTCATGTATAAAAAGTTTTATATATTTGTATTTTTAATGTTGTGTAAATGATACGAATGTTCGAAATTTTTTTTACTTAGAATGGCTTGATACGAAATTACGAATATTACATGATTTTTTTTTTGATGTGATTGCATAAATTAAAATAAAACCTTTGGTACTCCTAATATGTGTAAAGATATACCGTTATAACTTAAAGTTAATAATGATATGTTGATATGTATTTAATATATCATAACTAATATAATGGTAAAGTTGGGATCTCACCGCCACTCCGTCAGATAGGGTTGGAGGTCGCTAGCTTAAGAGGAAAAGTTTCCTTTACGAGACTAAGGGGTTTCTGGGCATTCACCATTTTTTTTTTACATATTATTAAAATATACGTGTTCCATGAATATTTTTTAGTTTATGGCTGAAAAGTTATATGTTAACATTTTTCAGTAACAACTGACAGTGAACATGATATTATCATTGTGATTCAAAAATTTACAAATATTTATTTAGATATTAATCATTTTCATATATTAGAATTGATTATTGTACCATAATTTTTTTTTCCAATAAATCTACTATCATTACGCATTATATACTTGTATGTCAATTGTACAGTCTGGTAGATAAATAAAGATTTATGATACAAATATGGCTCCTTATACCAAAACCTTTAAAACAAACATGTCATATACTTTATCTTTTTCCAACAATAAATAAATGAAATCGTACAGAAAATCACATTTTTAAAAAGCAAAAAATTTATTCCAAACCAACCTTCTTATCACATTCCTTCAAAAGCTAACAAAATAACCTCGTTTATCGTTATCCATTGGATTGGATCCATTATTTTATCATTCACTGTTTCAATCAATCACCCCCTTTTATCCAACGAAATTTGAGGACGTCACCCTCATGACCTATGAATCCCCCCACCAAAAAAAACATTACACACCAATAAGATGAAGACTCTTCTAGAATAAGATAAGACACTACCTTACACAGTTTGACTTCCCATTGACGATCAAAGTCTGACTCACTCACTCACTCAATATATATACACTTTACAATACAATTATATGTATATGTATACATACATATAAAAAAATTCTTCAGGAAGCGTTACATCGATCATTTATTTATCCGGTGAATCTTTCTATCTATCTATCTATCTATCTATCTATCTATCATTCACTTTTTATTTTCTTATTATATGTTTTTTTTACTGCATTTTGTTACCGATTGATCATTTAGTAAAAAAATTGTGGTAACTTTAATATGCCAGATTTTTACTTAGTCTTGTAGTGTTATTATCTTTTTAATTTATTAATGTTAATGCGGGTAATTCGTCGTATTTTTTTTTTATTTATTTTTATTGTGGTGTCAAGATTATTTACTGATCACTGTGAGTTCTAGTTAATCAATTACAATTATCACATCTTATTATTGTTTTTTATTGCATTGTCAAAATGGTGATGATATTAGTGTTACTTAATTATTAGTTGGGCTTTTATTACTTAGTATAAATCATGTACCAAAATGGTAGAAAGACTAGAAACAGGCGACATATATGTTTTTTTTGGGGTTGGGCTGCTAGAAAACATGTTTTTTTTTCCGGCTGTGATGTGGTATCTTGATATAAGGAATGTATAATTTCAATTATGGCTTGAAATAATCATGCTTCTACACATGACCATGAAATTGAATATTGCTTGAAAGCAATGAAATTTATCCTTATTTGGATCAATTTTGTTACCTGATTAGAAATTTTTCCTAATTTGGACAAATTTTTGTTACATAATCTTAGTTTCAACTTTTTGGGTAACATTGATTTTCCAAAATAGTAAAATGAAAAACCTGAAAGAGTTAATTGCAAGATTGGTCCCTGTGGTTTGTACAATTTAGCAAGGAGGGTCCCTTTTCGAGAATCGTTGCAATGGGGGTCCCTATTTTGAGAATTTTTTGCAAAATTGGTCCCTTTTTGACGGATCCGTTAAAGGTGGCCGTCAAGTGTGCACGTGTGCCGCACGTGTGGGGGTATTTACGTACTTTCTACCCCACAGGGACCCCATTGCTAAAATGAAAAAACCACAGGGACCAATCTTGCAACTTTTTTAAAAATCCATCACTAAATAATACCTTTTAACTTTTCCAAAAAAAAAAAATAATTTTATTAAATTATTAACTTAAATATAATTTTTAACACTTTTTATCTTTTCATGATTATTTGTTGTTAAAGAACTAAAAACATATAACCACTAAAAATTAAAAGGTATCATTTAGTGATGGATTTTTAAAAAATTGTAAGTTTATAAAACTTTTTAAAAAGTTAAAAGGTATTAGTTAGTGATGAATTTTTAAAATTTGTAAGTTTATAAAACTTTTTAAAAATTAAAAGGTATTATTTAGTGATGGATTTTTAAAAATTGTACGTTTACAAAACTTTTTAAAAAGTTAAAAGGTATTAGTTAGTGATGAATTTTTAAAAACTCTAAGTTTATAAAACTTACTTTTTAAACTTACAATTTTAAAAACGCACCACTAAATATTTAAAAATTTGTATAAACTTACAATTTTTAAAAATCCATCACTAAAATAATAACTTTTAGCCAATGATGATTAGTTCAACTGGTCAGAGGCATCCCAGGTTTTACTCAATGTCTTGAGTTCGATCCCTAGGGATGTCAAATCTTGGGGTTTTTTCCTATTCGAATACTTGTAACGGCTCATGGTCAACATCTCGTTGTCTAGGGTACGTGCAAGGCTTCACCATTATACGGTGAGGTTTCCGTGATGTTGCATACCGACTGAATGTTCGAAAAAAAAATAACTTTTAACTTTTTAAAAAGTCTTATAAACTTACAATTTTTAAAATTTCATCACTAACTAATACCTTTTACCTTTTTAAAAAGTTTTATAAACTTACAATTTTTAAAAATTTATCACTAACTAATACCTTTTAACTTTTTAAAAAGTTTTATAAACTTACAATTTTTAAAAATCCATCACTAAATACGAGATGTTGACCATGGGCCGTGATGTCGCATACCAACTGAATGTTCGAAAAAAAAATAATAACTTTTAACTTTTTAAAAAGTCTTATAAACTTACAATTTTTAAAAATCCATCACTAACTAATACCTTTTACCTTTTTAAAAAGTTTTATAAACTTACAATTTTTGAAAATCCATCACTAAGTAATACCTTTTAATTTTTAGTGGTTATATGTTTTTAGTTTTTTAACAACAAATAATCATGAAAAGTTAAAAAGTGTTATAAATTATATTTAAGTTAATAACTTAATAAAAAAAAATTTGGGAAAGTTAAAAGGTAGTATTATTTAGTGATGGATTTTTAAAAAAGTTGCAAGATTGGTCCCTGTGGTTTTTCCATTTTAGCAATTGGGGTCCTTGTGGGGTAGAAAGTACGTAAATACCCCCACACATGCGGCACACGTGCACACTTAACGGCCACCTTTAACGGATCCGTCAAAAAGGGACCAAATTTGCAAAAAATTCTCAAAATAGGGACCCCCATTGCAACGATTCTCGAAAAGGGACCCTCCTTGCTAAATTGTACAAACCACAGGGACCAATCTTGCAATTAACTCAACCAGAAATTTATAAAAACAAACAGATACAAGGTTACTTGCTTAAATTGCATTGAATTTGTGTTTTTTTGTTATATCATTTAAGATGTGATTTTTGGTGTGTACTTTTTTCTTCTGATTATATGTTGTATAATGTGAAATTGCAGTTGTTAAAGAAATCCGTTAGTATGGGAAAGACAGTTGACGTGTCAGGATTCCCGACTTTAGTATCTGCGGATATGGTCAAAACATGGCTGGAGAGATATACTGGTGTAGCGAGTATTGAGGCTATAGATGTTAAACAAAAAAACGGAGGCTCAAGAGCGTATGCAAGAGTCCAATTTAAAAGCAGTGCCAAAGCTGATCACATAGTATACCTGGCTAGTATTAAGCGATTATGGTATGGTTCGTCTTATTTGAAGGTTTTTCCAAAGGATATGGACCTTGTACAGAAGCCTAGACAGTCTGCACTTGAGTTGGAGGACGTAACTCTTCATTTTGGTTGCCAGGTGTCGAAGGAAGTTTTGTCAGTGCTCTGTACAATGAGAAATGCATCAGTGAAGTTTGGGTTTGGGTTAAGGAAAATATACTTTTATGTTTCGGAACTTGATACTAGTTACAAGCTGCAACTCTCATATGAGAATATCTGGCAAGTTCAGCTTAATCGTTCACGAGGTGTTTCCACAAGCTTTCTTGTGATCCAGGTTAGTTTGACTTAGCTCGTATTGTTTAATTGTTTTGGGTGAAAGAATAATATCATAGTTCGCAAACCGCCGTAGTTAGAATATTCATAACTTGCCTTATGCGGCCCTTATTATGTTATACTATGAAGTATATGACACTGTATCCGCATTTTTTACTGCCTGGAAGACCTTAGTTCCCACTTACAACACCTGCACTGTAGATTGGAAGATATCTTGAAGAATACTTAGTGTTTGTAAATATCTAATACATACACAGATAATCTTAGATGGTTCACATTCAGCTACAAGTTGGTAAACAACTGTTGTATTACTTTTATCATTTGGGTTAGGACCAATTTTTTTTCTTCTTAATTTACCATGGATCGGTATAAATCATGTAAGCACTTTAACACTTTCTTATGTAATTTCTACACTCTTAGACAAAGAGTCAAGCTTTTTTTTTTTAAAATCTGAATGGCAAAGATTTACACCTACACAACAACCTAATATTTACAATAATTGTCTCCAACATGACTTGTACCCACAACCTTTAGGTTGATGAGTCACCCCAATACTGCTGGGCCAAATGCCCTTTGGTACAATGAGTTTCTTAGTGTATTATTCTATACAATGCAATAGAATCGGTGTTTAAATAGACCTTAAGAAGTGATTCAGTTTTAAGTCACTTTTTCCAATTATCTTATCTATCTTAGTCGTAATGTATCTATCTGTTAAAGCATTCTAGGTATTAGAAGGAGTTAAGATAAATGAGCGGTTCATCTTTTTGTTAGCCGTAGGTTTGGGTTTTATAATTTTGTATTAACAAATTTATTTTAGCCTCTAAAATTTATGGTGAACATGTGTAGAAACCTTAGAAAGGTTTACGTGTAGCAGAGATAGGATTACATGAGAAAAGGTTTGTTTATGGGTTGGTGGTGTTGAAAGCATGACTGATGGCAATCTACTAATCTTAAACATCTAATAACAATTCAAAATGTTAGGTGGGATTTATGGACTGATGAAATAAAGTGGGACAGAATTAAGGATTTTAAGGATGAGATATGATTAGATTTTCCAGTAAAAAGCGTTTTGCAGAATGAGAAGGTGCACCTAACAACATTATACAGATTTCAAGTTCCGTTGTGACAATTTTGATGCACATCACATCTGGATGTAAATTCTGTATTTATACATTCAATTACTAAATCAGACTGCATTTTATTTTGCAGTTATTTGGCGCGCCTCGAATCTATAAGAAAGTTGAAAACAACGTATTCATCTTCTATGAGGAAATTCCTGATGATCAGTGGGTTAGGACTACTGACTTTACCCCAACTTTCTCGATTGGGCAATCTTCTCACTTATGCTTGGAACTTTCGCATGATGTTGACGATTTGAACTTTGCTCGCTACTTTCCGTATTTTGAAGAAAGTAAACGTCCATTCAGATTGGTGACTGGTCATAGTTATTCGCAGAATCTGGATTTAGTTCCGATAGTAGGTCCCACCCGAGGTTATTATCTTCCATATAATATAGTATTCAAGATTTGTGCCTTGGTTCAGCATGGTTGCTTACCGGGACCCGTACTTAATGATAGCTTCTTTGAGTTACTGGATCCTCAAAGAAGAAACATTGCATCTATTGAATATGTTCTGGAGAAACTGTATTATTTAAAAGAATGTTGTTATGATCCAGTCAGGTGGATAACTGAGGAATACAGAAAACAGAACAGGCTAAGATCCCCTGCAATCTCATTAGACGGCGGTCTTGTCTATGTGAGACGGGCTCAAATTACACCGTCAAAAGTGTATTTCTGTGGGCCAGAGATCAATGTTTCCAATAGGGTATTACGCCATTATGCTGAGGATATTGATAATTTTCTTCGTGTATCATTTCTCGACGAGGAACTGGAGAAACTTTATTCGACAGATTTATCCCCACGTGTAATTGGGGAAAGAAAAACTGCCATTTATAGTAGGATTTTGTCAGTTCTCAGAGATGGCATAGTTATTGGAAATAAAAAGTTCGAATTTCTTGCTTTCTCGTCAAGTCAATTACGAGATAATTCCGCTTGGATGTTTTCTTCAACTGGTAGAGTCAATGCTTCTACTATCAGGGAATGGATGGGTGACTTCAGTAGCATTAAAAACGTTGCTAAATATGCTGCTAGACTAGGTCAGTCTTTTGGCTCGTCAAAGGAAAGTTTGAGTGTTGCGCGCTATGAAGTTGAACGGATTCCGGATATAGAAACTGTAATATCTGGTACTAAATATGTTTTTTCTGATGGAATCGGGAAAATATCTGCTGATTTTGCTAGGAGAGTTGCCAATAAATGTGGCTATGATTTTATTCCATCTGCCTTTCAAATTCGATACGGTGGGTACAAAGGTGTTGTGGCAGTAGATCCAACCTCGTCAATGAAGTTGTCATTGAGAACGAGCATGTGTAAGTTTGAATCGGATAACACAAAGCTAGATATTCTTGCAATTAGCAAGTATCAGCCTTGCTATATGAATCGCCAGCTCATCACGCTTCTTTCTACCCTCGGGGTTCAAGATCATGTCTTTGAGAAGAAGCAAAAAGAAGCAGTAGACCTTCTAGATGCCATATTAACGGAGCCAGTGAAGGCAGAAGAGGCATTAGATTTAATGTCACCCGGAGAGAATACCAATATTATGAAGGAAATGCTTTTGTGTGGCTATAAACCTAATGCTGAACCATTTCTTTCTATGATGCTGCAAGTATTTCGTGCAACCAAATTACTTGAATTGCGCACTAAAACAAGAATTTTTGTTCCCAAGGGAAGAGCAATGATGGGGTGCCTGGATGAAACCCGGACACTCAATTATGGTGAGGTTTTTGTAAAATATTCTGGTGCAGCAAGAAGGCCATTGTGTGATGATCACAGCGGAACTGGCTTGAAAAATAGCAAAATTGTCGTAGGGAAAGTGGTGGTTGCAAAAAATCCGTGTTTGCATCCTGGTGATGTACGTGTCTTGAAGGCTGTTGATGTTCCAGCATTACATCATATGGTAGATTGTGTTGTTTTTCCTCAAAAAGGACCAAGGTAAACTGCTGATTTGTTATTTTATATTGTATTATCTTTCAGTGAACTGTTATTTTTTTTTTAATTAACTGCTTTTTGGAACTCATTCTGGTGATATTCTGTAATTATTATCAGCTTTATTTGGGCTTACAAATTTTTACTTGAACTATTTGTGATAACTATAGGCCTCATCCAAACGAATGCTCAGGTAGTGATTTGGATGGCGATATTTACTTTGTTTGCTGGGATCCTGATCTAATTCCACCTAAGCAAATTGAGCCAATGGACTATACCCCAGCACCAAGTACACAACTCGATCATAATGTGACTATCGAGGTACAGATTCTTTACTATATCTCCCGTGGCTCTCTAATCTCCATGCTTGTTTCCACTTTCTATGATACTGGTCTTGCTCTGTTTCTTGCCCTTGTTTCTATTTACTCTGGTTGATAATAGCTGTTAACTTGTCAAAGCCTACTGTTTTTAAATAAACAAGTTGGGTCAATTTCAGCCTTTTGTTGATCTTTTGGGTTTGTATGGTAAAAAAAAACACATCCAAAAGGTCAAGAGGTGCTCAGTAAATCTCCGGTCAAATTGCAGAGGGGAATCCCAGATGTGTGGCTGCTAACATTTTTTGAAAAATATTTTCCGGCGATTTAGGAGAGTTTGTAAGCAAGGGCAGCCCAACATGTTTTTTTAGCAAGCTGTCTAAGATACCTTACATGGTTAGATCTTACTTATTTTTTTCTTTAAAGCTAATATAAATAACATGGACGTTCATAAGTACTGTTGATGGACACAAACCTACATGAGTTTTGGGCTTGAACCACAGTTAAGAAATAGACATAGGCCACGTTCGTTTACTCGGCTTTACCCTCATGCCCCGTCCACAAAGAAATTGGGTATCATTGCTGTTTTATCTTGCTCTAATCAATTGGGAGATTTAAAATTAGGGACATAGTTCTAAATCTTGATATCTAGACTCCCATATGTGAGAAGCTTCAATGGCACAACCCCTGGGTGACTCACAACACTTTTTCATGTTTTCTTTTGTTTTGGATTTTGTTAATATATTTAAACATCTATAGTTCCACAATCGTAATCTACTTTTTAAATTGAAACCACTTATGAGTTTTTATACAAATCATAATGCACATTGGTGTCTTGTAGACCTTTTTGACCCATTTCCATTAAGCTGATTATTGAAATCCTACCCATATCAAGACATAATATGTTAACTTTTTCACCTCTACTTAATGCTAAAGATATTAGGTAATAACTATGCACATACAATAAACATTGTGGATAGTTTGTTACATACGTTGTACTTTTTTTTGGTACATAGTTTCTCACATTTTGGGACCCTGATCCCAAGGGTTTGATTTAACAAAAATTTGATTGGTAACCGGCTAACTATTCAGCCGGTAATCCGTTACACAAATTGGAAATAGTAACAAGTTACTTACACGTAATGAACAAAATTACGCCAAACACTATCACCGCTCGTGCATAGTTGATTACACTCTAAGATACTAATTCCTTACATATATCTAGATAGCTTTTGAAATTTTACCACCTATGATATTACGAGTATTTACCAACTATATTACCTACATTGGACAAATGTGTAAGTGGATTGCTATTTGATGGAAACCCTAATGGTTTTGACTTTTGACCTACAAGATTGCTTGCGTTGTTAGGCTGCTACTTTTTATGCTACAATTATTATTTTTAGGCAACAATTAGCGATTTGAAAGTTACATTTGATGTAACGCTAATTACAATATGATTAAGGAAGTGAAAGGAATTGGTTAGCCAACTCAACCAAGACTGGAGCCCATTTGAATTAGTTATTAAAATGACCCATTAGAATTGTTGTTAAAATGGCCCATTTAATTGGCTCATAAATTGGCCTATATGAGTTATAATGGCCCATTTTGTCCCGGACCATTTCCAGTCAGTTCCCAAGTCGCCCATTTACCAGCTGTACCTTTTCACTTAGTTTTATATCAGAAAATTTGGAACAAGTGCTTGGCTTTCTCGGAGTAAAAATGTTGGAATTTCTGTCTTGTCTACTTCAGGAAGTTGAGGAGTATTTCACAAACTATATTGTAAACGACAGTTTAGGAATCATAGCAAATGCCCACACAGTCTTTGCAGACCGTGAACCCCAAAAAGCAATGGCTGACCGTTGTGTAGAGCTTGCAGTGCTCTTCTCAACTGCTGTTGACTTTCCAAAAACTGGAGTTCCGGCTGAAATTCCTGCTCACCTTCGTGTTAAGGAGTATCCAGATTTCATGGAAAAACCCGACAAAACAACATATGAATCACGAAATGTAATCGGGAAGCTCTTTCGAGAGGTGAAACACATTGCACCTAACAACAGCCCAGTCAACCCCTTTACACTTGAGGTGGCAAGGGCGACGTATGATGTTGACATGGAAGTGGAGGGCTTTATGGATTATGTTGATGAAGCGTTTGACTTCAAAGAAGAATACGATGACAAACTTGGTAATTTAATGGAATATTATGGTATCAAAACAGAGGCTGAACTTTTAAGTGGCAGCATTATGAAAATGTCTAGATCCTTTGATAGAAGAAATGATGCTGAAGCGGTTGGGTTAGCTGTGAAGTCGTTAAGGAAGGAAGCCAGGAACTGGTTCAAAAAGGGCAGAGAAGATAATGATGTTGCAGATGATGATGTTCATGCCAAAGCATCGGCATGGTATCATGTCACGTATCATCCGAGTTATTGGGGTCAGTACAATCAGGACATGAAACGTCAGCACTTTCTAAGTTTCCCATGGTGCGTTTACGACAAGTTAATTGAAATCAAGAAACGCAAAGCGGTTCGAAGGAATGTTGATTCTGACTGGTTTCAAAGGAAGTTCAGCAAAGCACTGAATGTGCTATGAATACATGTTCTTGGAGTTACCACAGTACTTTTGGACTAGGTTTACCATGTATATATTGTTTATTGTTGAATTGTGTTTCTGGAGTTTGGTTTTAATGTGAAAATTGTCTTTGTTGATCATTGCTTGAAATGTTTTGGTAGTTAAGGTGTTCATGATCTGATAAAACTTCATCCTAATTCCTAATGGATATTAATGCTAGATTTGGACGCTATGTCGCTATGAGTGCATATTTAAAAGGTAGATGCACTTGTTATGTAACGGTTAATCTAAACATTTATTTTGATACAGAAGAAACTATCATTGATCGTTGTATCAGAATTCAGAAGTACTTCATGCATTCGATTAAGAACCCGTTCTCGTTGGAACAGAATCTAGTTTCCAAGATGACTTTTGTCAACAAGTCTAAATTAACTTTTGGAACATGATTATTGCGACAAAATCCATCTTAATCGAGCATATTCGAGTTGTCGATGTAAAAGGGTCTTTAGACAAGACCAAATAGGCCTAGACGTAGGAAAAGTTCAAAGTCCCTGAATGATTTATATCAGATGTTTAGGTTAAAACAAGTAGGTCAATATCATTGGGTCAATTAGTTGAACCATGCCAATACGTTATATACTTATTCAATTATTTTGTTTAGTTTTCAATTCATTCACACTATAAGTACAGTGCTCCATAATGTGAATGCAACCATTTATGGATAGATACCCATGCTCTTGTGTTATGATGGATATTCTCAATCTCAAATTCTCAATTGTGTTTCTTGTTAATTTTACAGTGTGAAGAAATTTAATGTAAAATTTAGTTGTAACTATATTCTCGTATACATTTATTAATTATTTGGTTTTATAAAAAAGGTTTAATATCTTTGGACCCAACAATTCCCTCTCATTTGCTTAAAAGTTGTTAATTCGGAATAAATGGAAAGACCTTAAGACTTATGTATACATATGGGATTGTACTTCTTAAACACTTATGTATACATATAGGATAAGTCCTAAAATAAACAATTGCTCGTGTTTTTTTCCTTCTTTTTTTCTAAGATGTTCGTTAAGAAAACTTATAAAATAAACCTCATGGTGATTATATATTATGATATTAATGACTGAAAAATAAGATAGGTCAAAATGCCCCGGCTAGGAAGGAATGATATAATAGCCAGTGCCACTATACCCAAGTCAATATTTGAGGGTCATTTAAATGAGTATATATTTGAACCAACTTTGTCATCCCAAAATTACATACTCGTATTTTATTTGGTATGCACTTTTATAAATCTGTAATAGTAAATTACTAGCTAATTAATCCGGATTCAATCCAGGCATATTAATAAAAGTGTTATAAAAACCTATTTTCGTTACTTAAGTTGTGACAGTCTAATGGTACTCATAACCTCAAAATAATAGTCTCTATAATTGGTTTACTAACCTGTTTAATATACGGATAATTTATAAATATATTATGAGAAAGTTATTTAGATGATAAAAATTAAAAGACTATGTATAAATTATTAGAGTTTTGGAAAGAAAATAAAAACATTTTGTTTAAAAAAATAACATCATAAAATAACAAAAATAAAAATGAAATAAATTTAAGAAGGAAAATATTTGTGACATCATAAATAAATTAAATAAAAAAGAACTAAGCTTTAAGAAAATTTTTGAAAGTAACAAATAAATAAGTTTTATTAAATGATGATGTCACAACAATGTTCTTTTATTTAGTACAAAGATAAAAGATACTATGGAACGAAGACTTGGTAACCATTAACTTTTTATATAATAAATTTTTTTTACCACTGTATATGAGATTAAGTAACCTTAAGGGATTAGTTTCCTTGAATGTAAGAAACTTTGAATGAATGTCTATAGTAGGAAATAACTAAAGTTGTGTGTATTGTAAGTAAACAACTTTGAAATAATGTTTATTGTATGTAAGAATTTCGTTTCAACCAATTAAAATATGACAAGTGGCACCTGTATATGGTTGCCACGTATGTTTTCTTACATACAATAAACATTTTTTCAAGTTGCTTACATACAATACACATAACTTTAGTTTTTTCCTACTATAGACATTCGGTCAAAGATAGTTACATTCCAGGAAACTAATCCCTAACCTTAATGATACATAATTTATAAGAAATAATTTAGAATTTGGTAGAACTAATTCGTAAAAAGTTATAAATAGTGTATACATTTATATGAATTCTATAAAAAGAAAACGGGTACACGTACGTTTTGAATTTTATAACGATGATTATAAAGTTTTATATAACCTTAATTTAAGAATTTTTAGCTATCATAAACTTGAAGTATATTTTAGGAAGTGATGATTATAGCATGTTAGCAAGTGTTGGTAACCTAACTACTTTTAAAGTCTTCAGATATCCAAAGATGATCAAGGACTTATTTACATGTAATAAATTAACCCTTTTATATCGACTTAAGTAAGCAATTTATGTTAACGTCACACGTATAAAAACCAAATTTGAGTGATTTTAGATTTTTTTATAAAGCTGATGGCATTTGATTTGTATTCGTTGTTAGAGGGATTGACTAGTCTAAGAAAGGGTCGAGTGAAGCGACTCATCGACTAACAATTTAATGTTCATCTATGTCTATTATAGAATATTATACAACCAATTTTCCTACTAAATTCTAAGCCTACTTATTATACAATGAATCATTTGAAACATGATTAAGTCTATTAAAGGACTTGTCAAAGTCCTCACATAAGGGTCGTGACTTCTTGGGGCCTTTTAATTCCATTACTTTGCTAAAATTCGCTTGATGTTAACGGGTAAAGAAATATAAAGAACAAAATGAATTGGAATTTATAACTTTGTCTTTCTTGGGTTAAGGTAAATATATTTGGATGGAGTAGACTTGATAGATAATCAAGAAATCTTCAACCGTTTACATTGAAATCAATTTAAAGTTGTCAAGTCAGTTTTCATATATACTAACGTTTTACATTAACGTTTTATCTCTGACCTATTTATTTTTTACTTAATAAACTTAATAATTAAGAACTTAATCATTCAGTTAAATTTCATGTTTTTTTTAACTAAATAAACAAAAATAACTGTCAATTGCCTATATTTAACTATTTAATACATTCAACATTTAATGATTAAAAAATAAAAGAGGCTCACCAACTTTAATAATAATAATAGTGAAAAAGATAAATCTAACATGACCAACTCACCAATAATGTCCAATGCAAAGGACTTTACCTTGCTCCTTCTCCTTGCAGTTCATGCCAACCATGTAATGGTGTTCATGGCAGGCCGGGTTCGACGCGAAATACCTTTCACCTGCTTTTATCATATTGACCATCAGAAATGATCCATAACTAAATCTAGAGGGTCTAATGACCCAACATTATAATATGTATATCTATAGAGTAATATGGCTCGTATCGGATGAGTTTTACGGAGCATTTGAGAAACTTATAATCAATCAATCTTTTTTTTTTTTTTTTAAATGATATTGAATTAAAAAATTATTGATCAAGATATTTATTAAATTACAGACTCGTATTTGCAACTTTTTGACATATAACTTTTTTTTTCCCCATAAAATATATATACAATGATTCAAGTTTAATCTTTTACTTTTTCTTTTTTTTTTTTAATAGCACCACTTCCGCTTCCTCATATAAAATATCTTTAATTTTATTCATTTATAAAACAAATTAAATTTCCCCTTTTAAACTTTTAATCTAAAAAACTCCAATAACCCTTAACTTAGCATTTTTTCAACCAAAACACTACATCTACCTAAACTATCAAGCTACCATCTTTTTTATTCACCAATTTATATATTTTCATCTGATGTACTTATAATACCCATACTAAAATTATTTACAATCTACATGTCGCAAGTTGCAACCCTTAAAAAAATAACTACAATATCTTTTTTTACATTTATTACTTTCATTGATAATTGTACCGCTAACATTACGTTGGTACCTTTCTCTTATATTTTTTTTATTTTGAAATATGAATTTCGCTGAAAACTGCGTGTCACGATTCAACAGCGGGAGGTCTAGCATACGTTGTCTGAACCGGGTCCGCGCTAGAAGCACGAAGGCACGGGAGGACATAGGAATTAAATTACAGACTCGTATTTCAAATACCCGATGGGGAAAAATTCCCTAATAATCCGTCTGAAGGCACGACGATTAATAAGGGTAAACTCTGCCCCCTCAGACTTGAACCTGAGTATACCCAAGCCAAGCCCTCATAAAGGGGCTTAATTCCTATGTCCTCCTCAAGGCTTGAACACAACACCTAATGCAAAAGGGGATTTTCTTACAACTATTGAACTAAAGCTAAAGGACACGTTGATACCTTTCTAGTATATATAAAAAGGTATATAAGGAAATTGTATAATTGACTTTCATTTTAGGTTTTAATTTAAACATATCGAAATTGATAATGGATATTTGATAAAAACTTACCCAAGGCAAGCAGAATATATGTGTATGCTACTCGTATATATACCAAAAAATACCAATTTAGGTCGGCTCCTCAATGCATATAAATTAGTTACCAGTCAAGAAAGGATTTGTTTTAAGCTACACAAATATTAATATGAAACTTCCAAGACACCCCCAAAATTCTCTATTCTTGTCTTCATCCTTCACACGCACATATTAAAACCCCATAATTCCATATTGCATACAAATTCCATTTCCAAAACCCCTCCCACGACCAACCCCCGGCCTCTTCTCATATATCCTCCATATATAAAAAGTTCATAAACAAAATGAGCGACAAATTAGTCCAAAAAGCCATCGACAGTCTAGGAAAAGGCTTTGATTTAACATCGGATTTTCGGTTAAAGTATTGCAAAGGAAATGAACGTTTAGTCGTGCTTAATGATTATGAAAGCGAGCTTCTCGTGCCAGGTTTTGGATCGTTTAAAGGTGTATCCCCTGATATCAAATGTGATAAAGGTGATCGTGTTAGGTTCCAATCCGATATTCTAGATTTTAATCAAGTAAGTTATAATTTTGGCAAAAAATAGTTTTTTTTGTTGTTTTTTCTTTTCCTTTTTGTGTGCATGTTAATAACAGGTCTGTGATATTCTTAGATGTCTGAATTTTTCAACAACAAGTGTTCAGTGCCCGGGAAAATCCCTAATGGTTTTTTTAATGCCATGTTTGGGTTACAAAGTGGTTCATGGGCTAGTGATGTGGCTAACACGAAATATTTAGGATTGGATGGTTATTTCATTGTGTTGTTTAATGTTCATCTCGATCGATATCCATTAATTCTTTCGGATGAAGTCCGCAACTCCGTACCATCGACTTGGGATCCACCTGCTCTTGCAAGGTACGTACGTACGTACGTCGTCCCAAAATTCATTTATTTATTTTATTAATGTTTTTTTAAAATAAAAAAAAACAAGTAGAAATTAGTTTGCATATGAAAATATATAAAGTCAAATGAGTGTAACATGGAATGATCCAGTTGGTGTGTATGTAATATCTATTGATTGATATATTATGTGGTACAAACATGGCTGATTTTGGCCCACGACAGGTGACGAAAACGAGTTAGAAATGACCAAGTCAAGTTTTATATATATCCACATTAACTATTAGACGAAGAAAATAATTTGTAGTTTAGTTAATTAATGAAAATATATATATATTTGGTTGTGAATTTTAGTTACGACTCGTATTATTTAAACGGAAATAATACGGAATATTTTTTATTCAAGGATAATATACGGTAGACCTTTTCAAAATAATGAAAAATGTCAAAACTTTAATTACTAAACGTCGTATTAGCAATTTTCTTGGGTTTTGACTGGTCATGTGATTCCTCTAAAAATGTCAACAATCTAAACCCCTGATTTCTCGTCATCACATTGAATTTATATTTTGAATAAGAAAATCATAAGGAAAGCAATTTGATGGCTTTTATTAGCTTTTCTATAGTATTAGTCACTTTTGAGACCTTGTAGTCACGAGTTCATTATCTGATTTTTACACATATGAGTTGTGCATTTAATTACTTAAATTTACTTTTATTTCACCCTTTCAAAAGGGGGGGGGGGGGGGGGGGGGGGGGGTGAGAAATCTTTAATGGTAAAATACCATGTAAGTTGGTTATGATTATAGGACCTCCATGCAACTGAAACAAGTGCGTTTCTACCTTCTTATAGATACTTTGTTAAACTTACTTTCTATAAACATATTTATCAAATTATCCAATCTTTAAAAGTCAATTAAGAAATGATATAAGTATTATATTGTTATTTTATTTATCGTAATTAAACAAAACAATCATTACTGAAAATAAGGTGGCATGTGGTAGTTGGTTAGGTGTAGACATCAAAGGCCACAGGGAAAACAATAGATATTTGTAAATTGTAATACATATGAATCGAAGTTGATCAAATCATGATGACATATTAGTGAGTTTCTTTAATATATGGTAATGTTTGACATAGTTGATTATTTTATTTTGAAGGTCTCTTGAGTAACATTTTGAATTGATCAGTTATGGTACACAATTGACTTGAAATTACAAGTACAATGAATAAATACTAGGATGTGAAAGAAATCAAGAATTTACTTATTTTGTCCACCAATTTAGACTTATACGTAATGATCATTAGCCGGAAACTATTGTTTTAATCTAGTGATTCCGATTTCCGAATTACTGTTAATATATCTTTGTATAGTATTCGATCAAATGATCATATAGCTGTTAATTATAGATATTTGTGTTTATAACAAACACGTCACCCTATGATTGTTAATTGTTATGTCATATTCATAATCTTAATTTAGGCTAAATTCAACTAAGATGTTTTTGCCATTGATATTCCATCTTTTATTACTATTACTGTTATGTAAGTTTTACTTAAGATTTTAAAATTTATGGGCAGGTTTATAGAAAAATATGGCACTCACATAATAGTAGGAATAAGCATAGGGGGACAAGATGTAATATTGATGAAGCAAAGTAAATCATCTCATTTGGAGCCTTCACAACTCAAAAACCACTTGGAAGACCTTGGAGATCAATTGTTCAATGGATCATGTACTTTTTCACCTCATAAACTCAAAACCAAGGTACACTATAAGAATGTGCAAACATAATGAATCGCTAACATATTAACATCTCTGTCTTTATACAAGCTAGCTAGACATTTTGTTCATAGAATGTAGAATGTAAGTGTTAGCTTGTGAGATTTTTTTTCTTTCTTTTTTTTTCTAACTTTTTGCGCTAAATTTTTATTATGAAATTACAGACCCCTTCAGCGTTCAGTACGATGTTTGATCTAGAACCAATGACCTTCAATGGCTTCTCTTCTACCACTCCGAAGGATGTAGGTTTGATCAACATATATATTAAGCAAATTTTACATTCCCTTACTTTTATTATAGCTAAATTATATGTAAGGATGCAAAATTTTAAATATGTACATAGATGCATGAGATTATGAATTTTGTCGGGTCTATATATGTAGTCCTAGCATCCTAGGCTTGTTTTTCCTGCTAATCTTGGATTTTGTGAGATATAAACCATCTCCAAGTTTCCCACTCATAAGAAGTTAAAAAGAGCGGTTTCACAAATGTTCACACGGTCTAATGATATACTTCAAACCAAACTAGCTCGACTGCTCGAGGACTGGTCCATAATTAAACTAGTTGACCTTGACCAATGTATGACAAAGAGCTTTTTTTAAAAGTTTTTAGGAGCTTTTAATAATGAAGTGGAATCAATACACAATATCAAAAAGAAGTTGATCTTCAACATTAAGAGTTAACTATTTTAGAATGTAACAAACTTTGTATAAATATCTATAGTAGGAAATAATTAAAATTTTGTGTGTTGTATGTAAACAACTTTAAAAATTGTTTATTGTATGTAAGAAAACATATATGACAACCATATAGAGGTGTCACTTGTCTGATTTTAATTGGTTGAATACATTTTCTTACATACAATAAACATTATTTTTGAGTTGTTTACATACAATACACACAACTTTAGTTATTTCCTACTATACATATTCGTTCAAAGTTTGTTACATTACAAGATATTTATGGTTAAAAAAAAGTACCGTCACACGGGGAAAGTAATGACAAAAATAAAATAAAAAAATGATAAAAGTTTAGAAAGATTTAACCAATTTGAGTTGAGTGTACAATTCTACATTTCTACCCCACACCTTATACTTTTGTATTCATTTTACTTTTTTAACTTATGGCATGCTATGTCTTTATGAAGACAAAAACAACGTGTTGAATTGTTCAAGTCACAATAAAGAGCAGTTTCACATTTGTATTTTTTTATTTTATGCAAAAATTTTCTTCAAGAGGTGTAAACATATTTTATGACTTGTTTGCATATATACCGCGTGTTTTGTATGCTTTTAGTTTATAGTTTGATTAATTAATTTGTTATTATTCGATTACTACATTAATATATTATCATACCAACTAATATTATATTGTTAAGTCAATGTAGAAAAAAGAAATATCCCAATAAGCTGTATCCATAATGAAGTTTTTGTTTATACTAAATTAGCATATTAGCTTAATGATTGATTGATTGATTGTATATGGTTGGTAACTTGGTTTGTTGTATATAATTAACAATGAAACGCTATTATATCGTTATTTTAACAATTATGTATGTGTACGTATGCAGGGTTTAAGTGTAATGTGTTCGAAAAGAGGAGGTGATCTCACTTCGACTACACATTGTGAATGGTTATTAACGGTACCATCGATGCCCGATGCCATAAGCTTCGACTTCATCCCAATTACATCCCTCCTTCCTGGTGTTCCGGGAAAGGGCTTCTTATCGCACGCCATCAACTTATACCTTCGATGTATGTATTGTTGTCATTCCTTTTAGATTTTCACAATAATTTTGCATTTTCCGTTTTCATGCTATATAAGTTTCTAAGGACATCTTATTATAAAGTTTTTACTGGATTTCAGAATTTGCTATGAAGCAGTAAAATAATTGTGTTATTGGTTTTTGTGATATGCAGATAAGCCACCTATTGGAGAATTACAATATTTCTTGGACTTTCAAGCCCATAAAATGTGGGCACCAGTTCACAATGACCTTTCATTAGGCCCAATAACAAATAGGGCCATGAAAAACCCAGCCTTGATTTTCAACTTGTTGGGACCTAAGCTCTATGTAAACACAACTCAGGTAATATAGCATTGCAAATAAGTTTAAGCTTTAAATTGTATATAGATTAGATTTTGTAGTGGTTAATTTAATTAATATATTAATTTTTCATTCACAGGTATCAGTATCAAAGAAACCTGTAACAGGAATGAGACTATACCTTGAGGGCATGAAATGCAATAGGTAAAATGAATGATCTTGTAAACAAGTACATATCTTTTTGGTTTTTGTACTAGTTGTAACTAGATTTTTTATTTTATTTTTTAACTATCAGGCTAGCAATACACCTCCAACATGTATCGGAAACACCTGTTTTATATCGAGATAGAATAAGTGAAGCTCTAAATTGGCGTGGATCAGAAGAAAACACTAATCCACGCTTTTATGAACCAATTCAATGGAAAAAGTTCTCCCATGTATCAACAACCCCAGTCAAGTATAATCCCGAATGGGTTGTACCAGGACAAGATGCCACATACATTGTTACGGGAGCTCAACTTCATGTTAAAAAGCACGATTCCAAGAGTATATTGCATCTTAGGTTATTGTATTCTAGAGTCTCGAACTCATGCGTTGTTCAATCATCATGGACTATAGGCCCAGTCAACCAATCCCACAAATCGAGCTTTATCTCAGCAATAAGTACAAGTTTGTCTGGAAACCAAGAAAAAGATCAATTAAAGTCATCGGATGTGGTGGTAGATTCGGGTATATATCCAAAGGGGCCACCGGTTGAGGTACCAACGCCAAAGCTTTTGAAGATTGTTGATATGACACAGATATGTAAAGGACCAAGGGACAATCCTGGACATTGGTTAGTCACTGGTGCAAAACTTGATATGGATAAGGGAAAAATACGCCTTCTTGTCAAGTTTTCATTATTGAATATGTTGAATTGAAAAATATAGAGAAGTTTGTACAAAGATGGATATGAAGTGAGTTTGTGAGTTTTGCCATCATTGTTTTATCTAGTTTCATTATGTACCTGCAAGGGTACATAAAAATGTGCAGTTATGTATATATCAGAAGCACCAAGTATAATGAAGAAACCCTATATTCTTTTCTTTTTTAAAAATTTGATTGATTCCGTGTATTTCTTTAGTTTCTTACAACAATCTGATCATAAAGATGGTTTTGCTGGATTCATATATATGCTAAGATGAAACAGCTTAATGGCTTATCGAAACAAGAAAAGCAAATGATGCAAACGCAAAAGGATTGGTACCTTAACAATCATCTCAATTTTCAAGTGCCAGATTTATAAATCATACAGACATGAATAATAATCCCTGATTTACCCAAGCAAACTACTTTAAAAGACTTAAACCATAAACATGGTACTGAAGACTGCAAGAAAACAAAGGCAGCCTTGTATAACTTGAGTTTTACAGGGATTAAAATAACTGATTCTACTCATGGCAAACAAACATAACGTATGTTATGATTATCAGGTCCTTTGAATTTTAAGCATATCACAGGCATTGCACTTTTTGTGCATCTGAACAAGCATATTCCAATGAACATCATGTGACAAGCAACAATTACAAATAGAGATAAAAATATAGGCGACATATTTTCTCGAGGAAAACTCCTACGTCTTAACATATATATCAATATTATACAAAATTTGGGTCTTGAACCCAAAATATTGATTGTAAGAGCTGAGATTTGGCAGTTACAACTTACAAGACCACAATAGCAGAGCTAATATTGGATAATAATAGATATAAGAAAGTAAAAAACAGAATTCCCGTATTGCCGTTACAAGCTTTTACATCTCGCTATATAATAAAGCTTCCCTCCTGGGTGACACAATTACCGACTTCTCAAAGTCTTCGGGCAAAAATTTGAAGCCATCCAGTCCCATATCTGCAGACCCATATTCATCATCAAGTAGATCTATGGTTGTTTCATTTTTCTCTGGTATAGTACTAGAAAGAAGCTGATCTAGCATATCATCACCATCAGGCAGATCAGAAAAAATAATTTGATCCATGTTTTCTCTCGGGTCAATGCTCTCGTCAAAGGTTGACCCGGGGCAGATATCCATAAAATAGTCTTTATCCTCCGAGGTAACACCATATCTAAATGGCTCTTCAGAATACATATCTGGTGATTCAACCGGTAGTGGCTGATATTTCACAATTGCACCCTCTACTGTTTCACTAACTTCTCTGACTGGTTTCAATCTGGTTTTAGATTTTACAGGTGAAGACAGTTGAGCAAAAAACCCGGGGCTCTGCATAGCCATGACAATAAATGACAACATTTGATGCTGGTTTTTTTCCATCCCTTTTAGCTGTTCACGAAGGACCAACATTTTAGTTTGTGAGGCATCTTGATGTTGCCTCTGTTTCACAAGCTCCTGCATTAACATGTTCTTATCGGTTTTAAGACTCTCAACTTCCTTCCATAGGTTGGCTTGTCGGTTCTCTTCAAGTCTGTTAATGTGTACAACTTCAGGCTCTGCTGCTTCCGGCTCTGTAACATTTTGTTGAGCCTTGGCAGGCGTTACCTTCTTTCTGACAATGGACCTCAATAAATGCTCTTGGCCTTTGATAAACCCTTCATTCGCAAACTCCCATCTATCAGTATCCGTTTTCCTAAATCCCTGAAATCAAAATTTCAACCATTATATAAGCAGATACAATAGCCTGATATACTAAAAACCTACTTATCATTCTCCATTATGACATAAACTACCATTTTATGTTTCGTCTAACCACGACATTCTAAAACCTTATCCGCTTCTAACCACCTTATAACCCAAAATCCAGAAAATCCAACAAAAGCCCGTCGACATAGCTAAAAACGACATTATCAGTCAAACTTCATGTTTCTTTTTTAACTTAATAAAGAAAATAACCTTCAATTCATACAGACATTATTTATGCATTCAGCCGGTTGAGAAACGGGCCCTAGACTTTTATTTATATTGTCCAAAATCCAAACTCTATGCAACTAAGGATCACGAGTTTAGCACGTGACATCATATCTTGGTCGACAAGATTCTTCCAATTTTAGGTTATATAATGTTTAATTCAAGTAATACAGTCCAACCAATACAAGATAGCGAAACTATAACATTATTCAAATCTATAATAACAAATTAAAACATATAACGAAAATTCAAAATAATTGACCAAAAAGAAAAACTTACATAGATATTGAGTTGGCGTTGAAAGCTGGAATAATTACTATGTTTAAAATATTTAGGAAGCAAATTGTTAGTAAAATCAACTTCATTCCAAACAATAAAACTATCATTATTTTGACCCCATGATATTAAATCATCTGTTGTTGGATCATTCACCATCTCATAACACTTTAATAAAAACGGAGCGATCGAACCGCCCTTCGATTGCTTCACCATTTTTCTTTTTTGGGATTTTTAATCGATTTTATCGATTTTTTTCTTTTTGGTATTGTATAATCGCAATTTTGTTGGAGATTTTTTTAAAGAAAGACCAAAAAGACTTTAGAGTTTTTTGACCTGAGACGATTGGTGCACGAGTTGGGTTTGGAACAAAAATCGAAAAGCACCGCTATTGAATTAAGAGAGAGAGAAAAAAAAAAGGAAAGAATATATGTGTACATATATTTGGGCTGTATATATGGACTACGTTTTGGCCCATAAAGTGTTATTCATGTTATACAAGTACAAATGTACAATAAACGAGTAAATTGTTAATTTGATAAATGTAGCTCTAAAGATTTCAATTTAAGTGTATTAAATAGTTCTACACTTATCATAAAATTTAAGGAGTAGACTTTTAATATGAAAAGTACAATATTTTTTATTAAGGTCTAGTAGTGTGGATTTACTCATAGATGTTAAGTTTTGGAGTGACAAAATTGTGAGATTTTTATTTTATTTTTTTACGATCAAATTTTGTTCGTGTTGCACGGGGTTTTACACACTTTAAAAATAGAATTTAAAAATAGAAATGATTAAAACTAAAAAGATGGGTTGGTAAAAATACATGAGGTAAAGTGAGATGATTCGAGATTCTAACATATTTCACATATTAAAACGAACAACGACCTCTATTATTGTAGATTTATACAGTCTATAGACTATAGGTATAATAAAACGAACAATGACCTCTATTATTATAGATGCACACGGTTTTACACTTTTACATGTATCTATGGGTATTTAGTTATTCACTGATGTGCTAATATATGTTACTAGGAGAAATATACTTTGTTGTATATTCTTAAAAAGAAATAGAATTTGGCCACAATCGACGACTAACGTTTTTTATGGAATAGTGGTCTAGAAAAGAAGTGATGTGATATCTTTCTTATTAAAGAAGTTACTGTGATAGAAAAATAAATATTATTAATAAAAAAGTGTCATATTTATGGGCGAATCCAAAGGTGTCCAAGGTAGACTCGAACCACATGATCTTTATCTGTCCGCATAGTGTAAATTTCTTATACACATTATTTATTTAAAATGCACTATGTATAAAATAAAATTGAATGGGAATTATATGTTGTGTCATATATGTTGTGTGAACCACATGACTACCGTTGTTAAATAACACTCATTGATTGATAATATACTAAACGACATACATATACCGGCAAACCTATAATCACATTTGAATAGAAAAAGTCATTACCCGTGCCTAGTAATTCACATTTCACAAGGCAAAAAAACGACGTTTATGGAGTAACTGATGAAAGTGTTTAAAATTTTCACCATATATTATAGACAATAGACTACCGTTGTTAAACACAATATATCTGTAATAAATTAACGATATATGTACCCAATTGGAAGACTCTTTCAAAAATCATACTCGATGCAAACAATAATCATTTAAAGGTATGGAAACTTCCACATGGAAATCGGTCGCTAGTTTCCAACTTTATAGTCAAATGCGTGTGAAGGTGTCAATATAATATTACCTTATACCTCGACATTCTTTTCTTTATATGCACTCAACATTTTTCCATTTCTTCATACACACTTTACTATCCTTTTTTTTTCTCTCAAACAAATACACTATTAGATACCCCACACACCAAAACAACAACAATGGCTTTAAAGATGAACTTTGTGTTGCAAAAAAGTGATTTGATGCTAATTAGGAATGAAAGAGTGTTTAATGGTATTAAGAAGACTACAAACATATCTTGTAGAGCTAAAGAGTTGCACAATATTGATAATAAAAAGAACTTTTACCAAGTTCTTTCGCTAGAGTCGCAAAATGTTAGTTTTCATGACCTCAAGAAGGCGTACCGAGCCAAAGCTCTTCAACTCCATCCCGATGTTTACCCATCTTCCAAAAAGGAGGAAAGCACCAAACGATTTGTGGAGTTAAGAGAGGCGTATGAAGTTCTTTCTGACCCAAACACTAGACGAATGTACGACTTGAGCTTAGTTGGAGGCCATACTCATCGTGAACAAAACGTGCATTTCTCAACAACGGTGTGGGAAGCACAACTCGAAGGTTTAAAGAATCGAGCAGCCAAGCGTCCTAAGAGGAGATCCATTCAGTTCATGTAGGATTGTTTGTTTGTATACGAGTATATAATGCTCATAACATTGTTTGATTCGTTATTTCCTTTTAAAAATTCTTTGAATTTATTTTAGCAACTATTTTACAAACTTTCACTAATGTATTTCTGATAAGTGATAATTAACCAATATGATTGTACGATATTACAACCTTATTGAAGATATATATTGGGTTATAGATAGATCCACCAAAGTGGAAAGTCTTAACTGGAACGTATAGGCAAAGCTCGAAAGTTGTTTTCGTTCATGTCATGGGAGATGCCAATTGTATCTCTCCTTGTATATTTTGGTTAATAGTAAACTTTTGTTAAGCATTTAGTTTGAGAAAAACATATCGTTTTTCCTTTTTGTTTTTATAAAAAAACATAGAAATGAGAAAACCCGATCAAATAATAGTTTTCTAATTAAAAATACATAAAATTTTGTTTTTTTTGTTAAATTTTCAATGAGAAATTAGAAACACTATTTTTTTATAATTGTTCTCTATATTTTATTCATTTTTCAAATTTTAAAAAATTGAAATTATATTAACTCACTCCCTACGTCACCACCTCTGCCCTTGTCATTCCTCGCCACCGCCGTCACTCTACGTACCCCCACTTCGTCAAGTATATTAAAACATATTTTCAAATATGAAGAATGAAAATAATATTTCTAGGTCTTAAGCGCGTTTTTTCAAATTTCTTATTTTGTTTTCCAAGAGAAGAAAAACCTTTTCATTTCTAGAAAACTAAAAATGAAGAACTAGATTATATATCTCATAACTAAACATGCCTAATATTTTTTATTTTAGTCACAAATATTTGGGTTTTTTGTAATTCCAAATTTTATTCTTTTAGCATTTTATACTTTAGACACAAAGGTTTAGATTTTAATTCTAAACTTATGTTATAATTTGTTACCAAGCTTTGGCTTTTATAATATGGGTTGTAATCATTTAAAAATTAAAATTTTTGTGAAAACTGGCAAAAACACATTATGATTTGAATCAAACACAATTTGTTTTTGATTTTTTGTTTGTAAAATACATTGTGTTAAGTTCATATCAAAGTATGTTTTAACAATTTTCTGATTTTCACGCACTATCAAAAACACTTTTTGAGTTAATACTTAACACAATGTGTTTTTAGATTATAAAACAAAAACATAATTAAAACACATTGTGTTGTATTCGGATCACAATGTGTTTTGATAAATTTTTTAATTTTCATAAAAAATTTAGTTTTTAAATAAACATTTCACTCTAAAATATACCAACCAACTTTTTTACTATTTATAACTTTGATCATTTACAATTACAACCTTTTACTATTTATAGTTTTACAAACATTGTGTTTATTTCCAACCCTTATTGCTTTTTCGTACTTTATAAATTAACCATCAATTTTTTATTATGTTTTACTTTTGTTTTTTAATTAACTAATTATATGATTTTATATAAATAAATAGATAAAATAAATATATTAAAATATAAAGTTTATAGACAATTTTAATTATTATAATCACCTTTAGCCACTATTGTATATTTTGTTCAAGTCTTCTCTAGAATCTTTGATTGTCATAGCCTCATACGCCTCGTTGTGCGATTGGAAATTTCATTTAAGCTATATAAATGACATGATTAATTTTATCCGATTTAAACTATAAAAATTAGCCTTTTTAACTTTAAAAAAAGTTTAACGATTAATGCAATTAGCTTGCTAGAGTATAAACTTCGTATACATTATTGATGCTTCCCTTCCAATCACTTGTTTAAAAAAAAAAGAATAGATGAAAATAATAACCATCATTTCTTCCCAGTTTTCGGAAAGAAGTATGACAAAATATAACTAGATAATTCTTTTATATTATATCATATACTTTCTTAAGAAAAAAAATCTAAAGAATACAACTTATTTTCAAATTTTATAACTTCATTTATTTTCTCTTCTAAATATCATCCTTGTTAAAAGTTACACAGTATAATTGTCTAAAATATATGTTTCTAATGATTAAATTACATTATAGTCTTTTATCTTTAAAATATTTCAATTAACCTTTTAAATTAATTACTTTTACATCATTTATCTACATCACTCGAGGTCGCCTCTACCATCAATAGTTGCCTCCACCACCACATCGTCGTCGTCATGACCACTGTCACATTGTGCGGATACTGTGTTATTATATATACTTAGGTTAGATAGATAAATATGCTTTATTTTATCTTTTATAACGGATATTATATATGTCTGATTATTTAAGTAACATATATATGCATTAATTAATTATGTAAAACAATTTTAAAAAACCAGCCTCTATATACATGAGACAAAATACTTGAAAAGTCAAAGTAATGACATTCTTCGTACTTTCGTAGCCCTTTAAAGACGTACTCTTTTTCTAGATCTCTATCAATAAGAACGTGCACACGGGCGTAATAACTCCAAAATCAAAAGGACATATAGATGGGGATATATGGGCAAAACATCATACAAACGTCCAAAAAATTAATTATGCATATTAGCAAGGGCGGTACTAGAGGGGTGGTAAAGGGGGCAAATGCCCCTTCTCAAAATTTAAATTTTGTCATGTATTTTAATTTTTTAATGAGTTTTTAAAATTTTTTTATAGGTTTTTAATATTTTGTCCCTTTTTACATTTACTTTTCATGAAATTTTTAATTTTGCCCCCTTTGAAATTTTTTCCTGGTACCGCCTCTGCATATTAGTTTTCTAGCTAACTTCGAACTAATAAAGTAAATAGCCTTGCATGCAACGTTCATGCTCGATCAGGTAATTTGCTATTGATGGTTTTTTTCGGCACCAGTTAGTTTCAATTCGATACAGTAGTGCAGTACGTTATATACTTATTTGGACCGTATATATTAACTAATTAATTAATTCCAATTTCTTTTTCTTTTCTTTTTCCGAATGGCATATATAATTCGACTTAATGAGGGATGTTAATTGCTGATGTGTTTTATTTTTACACTAGCAAAACGTTGAATATATATGTGGACTTTACTTTTCTTTTTGGAATGTCACATTGAATGTTACTTTTTAAACCTTTTCTATCAACTATATATAATTCGGTTTATCATATAATGTTATTTCGGAAGAAAAAAAAAAAAAAAACTATAAATAATCAAACTCAGCTCATATAATTTCTCACAGATAAATCCCATGGCTCAATTGGATGTCATTTGTCTTTGTCTTACTTTGCGGCTCATAATACTGACATCAATGCAAGATAATGCTGCTCGATTATTGCCGCCTGATATCATTAATTTAAAGCCGATAAACATTGATAAGATTATCAGAATCTTTATCTGTTTTTAGTTCTACGTACTGTGCTTTTTAATAGCTTTACTAATTAACCAGAAGACCTTCTCATAATTATTTTAGTTAAAAGTTGAATTATATAATGAATTTTTATATGAAAAATACAATTATACACGTTAAAAAGCAGACTTTAGAGCTGCATATATCATCTTTTAATTTTTATTAGAGGTGTTTATATTTTACCTATGTTATATTGACTCGTGTGATACTCTTTTGTAGTTGGTCTCGTATACTTGAATATATCTCTTATATTGTTGATCGAAGCCAATAAATTAAACCTTTACATAATTTCGCAACTATTTGTGTCATCTGTAACTCACCTACCACACCAGTAACGGAAACGATCAAAGACAGTTTGTCAAGATTTGTCGGTTCAAAAACACAACCACAAATCCATACACTTGATTGAGAAAGATCTGTAGTGATTAAGACTCTGTTTCAAATTCATTATATTGTAGAAATCAATCATTTGCTTTAATTTGTTAAAGATGATAAAAAGATTTTTCTCCTATGCGGTGAATCCTTAACTACGACATGTATGATGTATACATGCAAAAGTTATTGATTGGGCCTTTGTTTTGGTGTTTAATATATGGGAGATAATCACCACCTGGTACAGGTTAAAATCAGGTGGTATACAGATTACTTCTCTTAATATATATATAGTACAAAACTGTTTAATTAATACCAAAATATTTGATAGAGTCTAGGATTCGAACCCATAGCACATATTTACATCAGTGGACTGCTGACCAATACTTCCACCACAACTTTTGTTTTGTAATTGCTGTAACAAATACTCGTATATATACATAACCCGATAGTTGCAAAAAAAAAGGACAATACTGTAACAAATATACATATACATAACCCGATAGTCACATAAAAGGACAAAACTTCACTGTTCATGCCCATTTCCGTTGATAAAGGGTAATATTAAAATTAGTTGTTAAATTTGGCCACTTAGAAATTTCTAAGTGGTTCAAAACTCATATAGTGCTTCTATGCCTATGGGAAATTTATGTGCAGGTTCTGGTTTCTCACATAATGACATGTATGATATACAGGTTAGAATAACAAGTATCTTATGTATTGGTTCTGCCTTGATTTTTAGTTGCATAATCTATGTATTGATTAATGCAAGTATTATATTATTTCTTTTCAGCCCCCTTCAAGAAGATACCGTGAAGATTCTCAATTGATATATGAAAGGGTTCCCAACTAAGAATGAGTACTACATAAGGTAACTATATCTTGCATTCAGATGAATGTACCTCTGTTTGGAATTTCAGAAAAACTGGGTCATATTATCCTTTCTTTTTTGTACCAAAGTCAGATAAGTAAGCTGTTGACTTTTTTCTTTAGTCGCTTCTGCATTCTTTTTAGTTGACAAGTATGCTATATTTAGCGGCCAATGCTTATAAGTGCTGGGTTTTTCTTGATTGGTTGCGTGGTACAGTGGTAGGATGGGATACATGTTCTATTTGAGTTAGTTTTCATAGGATCATCACTGCATCTATTTTTTTTAAATCTCTAAGATCTATTCTTGTTGAAGAAGCTGTTTCTTCTGTTTTTACATTACTGTTTGCGTCTCTTTAGCTCTATGTCAGCCTTAGAAGATTTAACCTGAATATGTTTTTATTAATGTGGGCATTTGTGTAGTAGATGCAGAAAGCACGTTTGCTGCATATAATTGGTGGATGTAAGTGTGGGTATTTTAACATACAAAAACTAGTTGTCTTGGTTAGGAATGTTACTCTATATTTATTTGGGATGTTATTTAATTGGGATAATATTAATATGTACTCTTAAATTTCATTTGTTTGATCTTATCATTGTTTTTTTTTATTTGCTATATTTATTTGGATAACGACCATTGTTTCCTTTGTTTGATTTCAATTTATTTCAGGCTAGAGGATATGACTTGGATGGCTTGTTTATTCCAGGCTAGAGGATATGACTTGGATGGCTTGTTAGATTTCAAGAATTGCAAATTATGAACCTTACACATCTTGTTAATATTTTTATGGGTTACGGATTTTTATGTCTTGAATGGCTTGTTAATTAGTTTTTATGGGTTACTGATTTTCATTTCCTAAATAGTTTGTCTAAAATGGCTTGTTAGTTTTCAATAAGTAAGCAATTTGGGGTCATAAAGTTTTCCAGTTATTACTTTCATTTTGTACAGGTTGTTTATAAGATGTTTTATCAAATTGTCATTATGTAGTATATATATAATTTTGTATTTATATAGACATAATCTTAACATTTAGAAATGTGAATAATTATTTATAAAACCTCACATTTACAAGTGTGAAAAATCATCAAAAAAATCCTCACATTTGAAGGTGTGAAGAATTAATTCAAAATCTTAACACTTTGAGGTGTGAGGAATCACACAAAAATATCACACTTAAAAATGTGAGGAATTACTTCAAAATCCTACATTTTAAGGTGTGAGGAAATCACACAAATTATCACACTTAGAAGTGTGAGGAATTACTTCAAAATCCTACATTTTAAGGTGTGAGGAATGAAACAAAATTATCACACTTAAAAGTGTGAGGAATTACTTTAAAATCTTCACATTTAAAAGTGTGAGGATTATTTCAAGTTAATCACATTTTAAATTGTGAACTCTTTTTTCTAATTTTGTAACACCTATTTTCCTCGCATATCAATCAAATGCGAACTTTATGATTCTTCATATTTAAAAGTGTTTATATATGCTTTAAAAATTGTTAAAATATGAAGACGTTGTTGTAGTGAAAAGACCAAGTTCAAATTTAGGCAATGGTGTAAAAAACAAATTCTAACTCGTTAGTCATATTGTCGCATAGTCACATCTGTCATCCAAAATTTGATTATATATACAGAAGAGTCATGACCTCTTCTATCCCATAATTCATTCTGTTCTTCACACACTTGACCATCATAGATATATATATATAACTCTCTTTTTCTCAATCCAATAAACGCAAACTCAAGTGCAAATTACACGCATGGCCTCTTTAAAGATGAACATTGTGTCACATAAAAAGGGTATGTTTAATTATAAAGATGGAAACATGAATTACCACATCAAGAACAACAAAATTATATCATGCAGGATCAAAGAGTCGCCCATAATACAAAGAAAGAATTTTTATCAACTTCTTTCATTAGAATCCCAAGACATTACTTCCGAAGATCTCAAGAAGGCGTACCGTGCTAAAGCATTGCAACTCCACCCTGATGTTTGTCCACCCTCCATCAGAGAGGAATGCACTAAGCAGTTTGTGGAGATACAGGAAGCCTATCAAGTTCTTTCGGATCCAGATTCACGAAGAGCGTATGACAATGAATTGATCTTGATTCAATCTTTCGGATATGATTCAAGCCACCTTCGACGTCGAGATGAAAACAAGGATAAATTTTCAAGGAATGTGTGGAAAATGCAACTTGTCGGACTCCAAAAACGATCCACATATCGTATTGAGAGAGATCAAAGAAACTTGTTTAGTTAATATTCGAAAAAATTGCCTTATATCATTTAGATTAACTTAATTAAGTATAGTGTATTTTCTCACACAATATATGTGATACGTTGTGTTTAATATTAAAATAGAAAAACTTGTTAGTATTTGTTAGTCAATTAAGGAATGTGTCATTTATACTGTAATTGGCTCAATCCTGTTTTGCTGGCCTGTTTAAATTTTAATTTAAATATCACTTAATTGCATACAAAATACATATTTTTTTAATGACTTAAAATTGACAATACCTTTAAAATTGAAAACTGACAATACCTTTAAAATTGAAAACTTGAGTTCAAATCAAGGTAAGGTTCTATAAGGTCTACTCTTCCATATCTTTAAATAAATATAATGTCACAAATATCTCATCTTCAAATGTATTTCGTAAGATTTGAACTCTCATCCTTTAAAATAAACCTTCAAAAGAAAGATATCTTTACTATTAGACCAAGACCCCAAATGGCTATAGCATATACTAAGTGCATATTAATTGACCCACATGGCACGTTACTTTTAATTTTCAAATTAAAACATGTATAAAACCTAATTAAATAAACGGGTTCCAGCTATACAAGTACATCAAATCCGACAAAAAAAATCACATCGAACGACTAGTTTCTAAATGTATATAAAATGACTATCTTAGTTTATCACAAATACATGCATTTACTTTATAAGCAACGACTTTGTCTTATGCTTGAAGAGTCTTTTCTTTAGTCTCTGTTTTGGGGTCAACATGTCAAACCAAATAAAATAAGGTTTATGTAAAGACTAGAAAATCTTGTATAGACGATTTTCACAAATAAAATAAGGGTTTTTCATGTACATACTGTTAACATACACATGATAAAAGACAACACTAGTTGTTATTTTTACATTCAAAGTATTTAGGCTAGATATGCCAAATTGGTTAATTATTATTAAAATATGGACCAATTCCTATCCTGGCATGGATCATGTTTTACTTTTTTAAATGATTGTATCCATAACATATATAATTGATCTAAAAGTATATGTTGTTTGTATTCGGGAGGTGTAACTCTCAAGCTATATTTGTTTGTTCATTTAAAATTTCATCCAAGGACCGAGAACTCTAATATCAGATATGTAAAAACTTTTAAATTTTTTAAAAATGTATCGGGATTGGTTACCTTAGAACTATACATCAATAGAGAACTTTACACGATGTCAATTCAAAGAGTCAAACTCATAACTGTGTAATATGCATGTATGAGGGGGTATGAGGTGATTTGACTCAACTTGAGAGTTGTGATCCAATTCAATCAAGTATGGTATATATATACCTATTATGAATAAATATTATATGAATGTTCATATATGGTAACAATATATTTGTATTATGTTAGATAGATTTATTTCTTGGAAAAGCCTTCATCTTATATATATATAAACAAATGTATTGACGAGATTAATGATATTGAACTCTATTCACTCTATATTCTTATCTCCTTTATTGTTCTTTGTTTTACAGTTTCACAATACCTCTAACCCTAAATAAATTTTTTTTTCCATAAAAACAAAGATAATTTTTTGCTTTCTTCTTTTGCTTTCTTCTTTTGCTTCGTAAACACGGACTTTGTTTTCTTCAATATGGGTGTTTTGGTTAGCAAATACAAAAGGCAGAGAGTATGAATTTTTTTTGAACGAAATTTAAGAAGTGATCATAAATTATTGTTTATCGTTACACATATTTATCGTTTTTTTTTTCCGGCATGAATTGCTTAATTTTTTTTATATTTTTCTTTTAAAATTGAAGGCATAAAAATCTATTTATTGATTACATCACCGTCGTATAACAAAACTAAAGGAAGAAAATTTTTGTAGATCTAAATAAAATATATAATATATTTGATAAGTTTATTGATTTTCTTTTCTTGATAGAAGACTAAATTAAATTTTTTTAGAAACTTCAAACTTGTTTTATATACTTTTATTTAATTTTGATGACTAATTTTCATATTATGAACGAATACGTGGAAGACATATTCGAGTTTATTTGGTAATTTTATTTTTCTTCAAATACATGGAGTTGTCTGACACCTCATATGAGGCTTAGATTGAAGATCGCCAATCACGGTATTACAAGAACAAGCAGATTTTTGGATTTGTACAACTTGTTGATGACAGAGGTAAAATTCTCAACTATAAGTTTAGTTGTTTGTTGATCTCACTAATAGGAGCAAGGCTTTATGAAGAGGCATCTTTTGACAAGTGACAATCCACTCATCAAAAGGCTTCCTCTCATTTTATTTTGGAACAAGGCTTCACAAAGAAAGCCCTTCTTGTAGGCCAAACTTGTATTTTTTTATATGTTGTTTAATAAAATTTTGTTTTTTACAATTCTTTACCCTTGAGTTTTTATGTTTGCAAAAAAGAATCATCAAAATTTTAGATTGGAGATGTTATATAATTTAGTGCAAAACTTTAGAGCATATATCCGAAATGCCAAAATAAATTAACAAGAAAAGTTGTAAAGCTACTTAAGACTACTTTGGGAGAAGAAAAATATATTCATAAGTGGCTACAATGTTGTAAAAAGACCATATCAAGTTACATAGAAAACATATTGGATAGCCATTGATGAAAGGTAAGGTGAATAATTGTGTGTAAATTGTATAAAAATTTGTAAGAAAGATAGATAGATAGATAAATAGTTGTGAAAAAATGGTTGAGAAATATTAAATGTGTGTATATATATATATATATATATATATAGGAAATACGAGGGGTTAAAGTGAAAGAAAAAAAAAATTAAAAAACTTAGACAGTCATTTGGAATCTGCACTGTCGCACAACGTCTCTTTTTTTTAAAGCGTCTTGGAATCCGTGTCTGGAGGTTTTTTTTTTAATCAATAAAGCCCCTTGGGCAATGTGCATGGCTTCTTGAGGCTTTATAGGGCTTCTTGTAGGAAAAAAGGTAAAAAAAAACGTCTTACTCCGAAAAGCCTAATTATATATCAACATCAACTTTCTCATAAAAACGAAATAATTATAATTTTTTAGATTTAATATCAACTATTTAAAACCTTTATAGTTTGTCGTTGAAAATAAAATTAAAATTGTGGAAAATTTTTATGATCTATTCGTAGATTTCATACGAAAATTAGTCGAACAAATATTTGATTAATAAACTCGTCTGCACATGCATGATCGTATATGTCCTTTTGTATGCTCATGATAGTATGATACAATGTAGTCTAGGGATATCTAGCTAGTATATGCATTGATTTGTATAACAAGGTTATATATATTAGGTGTTAGATATTAGACAATTCGGGTTCATGTCACGATTGCGTGTATTGTTTTGTGAATTGAATCCAAGAGAACAAAATTGTTTCGAAGCTAGATCCAATTAAAAGTTAATGTGACCGATATTTTTTGTCTAATCAAATATGGTGTTCATGATTAAATTTACATCTATTTAATTCTTTAAAGTATAAGATATCTGAATAATATAATAAAGAGCCATATATTAATTCTTGAAAACTACACTGTTTCTGCTTGTTTCTTGTTTCTGTGATTATCTATTGAATTAAATTAACTTGTTTAGATGAATTATGCTATGTATATATATTGTGTACTAAAAATAAAAAGCCCATGTTAATGTTTACATTATGTGAAACGTTATATTAATGTTAATACTTTGTGATTGATCGATAAGTTATATTATAGCGGTAGATTAACTATTAAAGATTTAAAGCGGTATCACAAATTGTCTTATTTAATTTAAATTATTAATATTAATATATGAAGCTTGTTTTGCTTATTGTATCTAAGATTTATCCATACAAAGAAGATAAATGGTCGGTAATAATTTTGTTACGGGAGTTATTGTTTCTATGAATAATAGTATGTCATACCTTCCATCTATACATATAAGTTAATTTATTTAAATGTCATAATTAAATACATTGGTAAATATTAATTATTGATATAATAGAACTTTTATAAATAACGGACAGACCAAGAACATATTTTGCCGTTGTCTCCATCAAAGTAAAACTTATCCATTTTCATAGATGTCGATATACAAAGATTTAATAAATTTAATATGTTATATATGGACATTGTGATATTACAAAGATTTTCTCATAAAAAATAGTTGTATTAAACAGAGACAAAAAGACATGTCGATTAGAGATTACCTCATGTGTCAATGTGTCACCCACAAAAACATCCATCTTGTTTTACAATAGTAAATTGGTACGTAGAAAAAATATCAATCCTGTTTTTAATAAAAATTGGTAGATAAAGATATTGTAACTATTTAAAACTAGAATTACTTCTCGATTATTATTACTATAAAACTTTCTACCAAGTGAAGCTACTCGTATAACATAACATTCCATATATATTCCATGTATACGTATGAAAATGAAACCTTATTTGATTCAAATTCAAATTGCTTCTTTGTTTGCCTATAAAGGTAAACCATACTGGTAAACTAACCCTACAATAATATAATAAAAGTTCGATCAATTTGGTTTTTGAAGTTTGGGCTGTGCTTTCCAGGTACAAATTCTGTCTTTAATCTTAAACGGTTACTCTTAGACTTAATAAAACTGACAATGATTTGTATGTACGTAGGAACGTCAAATTCATATATAAATATATATATATATATATACGTAAATAGTTTTTATTGTTTTTTGTATTAATTTATATGTACGTACCCTCTCTGTATAAGTTTAGGTTATCAATGGAAGACGCGAAAGACTTGGTGATGAATATCTCGGAAAAGAAAGCCGTCGAAGAACTCAAAGACATGCTCGGTTGCAGGTTCAAGAACGACGAAGAAGAACCGGTGTCTTTGTGGGGGAATCCCGCTAATTGCCAACCCATCACAAGCAGCAGATGTAATCCTCTTCAAGTTCCTCGAAGCAACAGAGTTTAGGGTCCAAGATTCTTACGACATGCTCATCGATTGTCTTTCTTGGCGCAAAGACTTCTTTGGAGATGTTGACATCCTTGAATAGCAATTTCCCGAGTTCAAACAACTTGAAAATGTCACGACTTACATTCACGGGTTTGACAGACAAGGCCACCCGGTTTACTACAACGATTATACCCCCTTGAATACTTACCAACACTTGAGCCGTAAACTACTTGAAACTGATAAAAAGATTGACAAGTTTAATAAATGGAGATTGCAAGTACTTGAGAGGGGAATCAGGATGCACCCTGGACGGATTAACTCTGTTGTAGCCGCTTACGATTATTCAACTATCCCGACAGAGGAGCTTATGGATGCTGATTATGATCTCTACAAAATTTTAATAAATAATTATTACCCAGGAATGGTTTCTTATACGGTACTGTACCATACATGCCTACAATATTTTTTACTACTACTAATTACTAGGTATATCTTCGACACTTAGCCTCTAACTATGTATACATTACCTTTCAATATGTAGATAGCCATTAATGAACCTTGGTATATTCTCGTGCTTTTCTTTATTCGGAGAATATTGTTCACGTGTTTTTTTTATTCGGAGGAGATAGTTTGTTGAAATTGGGCAAGCGAGGACAAGTTTTTGAAACACTCTGCAAGTAAGTATATACACATTCTTAATTATTTTCCTTTATTGAAATCTCCTACACATTCCTAAACATTAATTGATTGCTTGGGGGTCATGATTATTCAGGTACATAAAGCCTGAGTATATACCCATACAATACGGTGGTCTGATGGATGGAGGAGAACAAGTCTCCGAGATCACAGCCAAAGGTGGAGAAAAATCCAACAAGGGAGTTGAGGTAAATATTTTTTAAGCTCTACAACGTTATTGGTTTTGGTTTCCTTGATTAATATCATTCTATTAATCACTACTTGCCATTCTTTTTGTTTTGCTATACAGGCACAGCAGACGACTGCAAGTGGGATGTGGAATATTTTGCAACGTTTGTCATGGAAGACCTCATTGAAATCAAAAGTTGCCTAAGTTTATCATCATATCATATATATCTACATTGCATTACATTTATGGGATTTGATCCATATTTAAATTCTAGAGTCTTTAAATTCTTGTATGCTAATCATTATTTATGATCTCATCTATGGTATGTTTGGTTTTGTATTTACTTTGATGTTTGAACAAAAAATCACCGTAGAGGTTTATTTGTAAATAAATATATTTTCTGAATACACCATTTTGTTATTATCTTAAAACATGAACATACACCGATGTACTTTTATCTCTGGTTATCAATTCCTACAAGCAAAAATCATGAATCCACCTAAGAGGTTCAAATTTAGGCAATGGTGTAAAAAACAAATTCTAACTCGTTAGTCATATTGTCGCATAGTCACATCTGTCATCCAAAATTTGATTATATATACAGAAGAGTCATGACCTCTTCTATCCCATAATTCATTCTGTTCTTCACACACTTGACCATCATAGATATATATATATATAACTCTCTTTTTCTCAAGCCAATAAACGCAAACTCAAGTGCAAATTACACGCATGGCCTCTTTAAAGATGAACATTGTGTCACATAAAAAGGGTATGTTTAATTATAAAGATGGAAACATGAATTACCACATCAAGAACAACAAAATTATATCATGCAGGATCAAAGAGTCGCCCATAATACAAAGAAAGAATTTTTATCAACTTCTTTCATTAGAATCCCAAGACATTACTTCCGAAGATCTCAAGAAGGCGTACCGTGCTAAAGCATTGCAACTCCACCCTGATGTTTGTCCACCCTCCATCAGAGAGGAATGCACTAAGCAGTTTGTGGAGATACAGGAAGCCTATCAAGTTCTTTCGGATCCAAATTCACGAAGAGCGTATGACAATGAATTGATCTTGATTCAATCTTTCGGATATGATTCAAGCCACCTTCGACGTCGAGATGAAAACAAGGATAAATTTTCAAGGAATGTGTGGAAAATGCAACTTGTTGGACTCCAAAAACGATCCACATATCTTATTGAGAGAAAAAAGAAGGGAAAAATTCATAAAAAGATAATATATTTACTCAAAATTCTTAATAATGAGAACTTATTTAGTTTTCGTCTATTAAAAGGATTTCATTTCAAAAAAATTCTCAATAAAGGAAATATCGTTAGATTTTAACATCCAACATCCGTTTATCATGCCACAGTCATTAAAAATGCTTCCATGGAAATCTGACTAGATGATATATTAGAAAAAATATATAATATTTATATATCAGAATGGAAAGAATTAGATACAAACCAAATTAAAATGGGGAAAAAATCACAAAATTCCAACTACAAACCTAATTTTGCTTTACAGCCATCATTCATAGAAAATCTGAATATTTTTTCATCAAAAGTAACTATGAGATAAAATCTAATTTTTAAAAAGTAATCTATCTGTCCCGATCCCTACATCAATCCCTAATAAAACTAATATTGTAAACGGAAACCAAGTCGTAAAATCTATCTATTTATCATCAGAGACAATATGAATGCTCATTTTCAGTGTATTTATGTACATATCTTCATCCTTTCTTCACTAAAAAAACGCACCGGCAAAAAAAGCCATCGCCGTCGGGAAACCCCGCCACCACCTCCAGCCCCTTCACGGGTTATATATCTTGGTTCATTTAGGTCCGAAAATCTTATCTAGGGTTATAGATCTTGATGTTTAAATGTTTAATGGTGTCTGGACGGTGGTTGTGACTGTGGTGGTGGGTCGCCGACAACGGTGGTGGTAGGTGGCGGCTATGATAATTAGTTGTTGCTTTCTAAAGAGAGCAAAGGTAATAGAGTGGAATAAGGTGGAGATGGTGATAAAGTGGTGGCTGCTGGAGATTTCCGTCGATGCTCTGGCGGCGGCCGGTGGTGGTGGCCAGATTCTTCAAAGGGAGAGAGAGAGAGAGAGAGAGTTGTGATATGTGTGTTGTTTGTTTGTATTTTGTGGTAAGTAAGTAACTCCTCAGTGCCGCCTTTTGCGGGTTTTGAGCCTCAATATCTCGACGGTGTATGGAGGAGGTTAAGATGTAGACAGACCTTACCTCTACCTAAGCAGAGAGGCTGCTTCCAGTTTCTACTTAAATGGTAGAAAAGGTCCTCCAACCTTTGTATTTTGAGGTAGCGAAATAGAAATAAAGAGGTATATCCAGTCAAATGTCCAAGTCAGGTTTTTTAATGATGTGGCAAGCAGACATTATATTTAACGGAGGTTTGATGTTAAAAATTAACGATATTCCCTTTATTGAGAAATTTTTATAAATGAAATCCTTTTAATAGACGAAAACTAAATAGGTTCCCCTTATTAGGAATTTTGAGTAAATATATTACCTTTTTATGGATTTTTCTCAAAAAAGAAACTATAAATTTATGTGACTAGGATAAATTTATATATGGTATCCGTACGATGTATTCATCGATAGGATTACATATATATGTGCAGTGAACTACCATAATACGTACCCTGCAACGAAATAAAATATTGTTTGTTGGCGATGTGCAATTATTACTCGTCCTACGTATATACCAAAATAAGTTCATCTTATAATATTCGAAAAAATTGCCTTTTACCATTTAGATTAACTTAATTAAGTATAGTGTATTTTCTCACACAAATATATGTGATACGTTGTGTTTAATATTAAAATAGAAAAACTTGTTATATATTTGTTAGTCAATTAAGGAATGTGTCATGTATATTGTAACTAGTATTTCTAACCGGGCGTTGCCCCGAGAGAAAAACAAAACTCTCGCAACAAAATTTAACAAACATTAAACCGAAAAACGAAATTTGCGTGACAAAAATTAACAAAAAACAAAAGTTGTGGTCAAAAGTAAAGCAAATGAAATTTTGATGACAAAATTTGGAAACCAAAACTTATGTGGTAAAAGCAAGTAAAAGAAAATTTTCAGAGCGACACTTAAAAAAAAAGATATGTGGAAAAAAATTACAAAAGTTAAGAAAGTTTCTATGGCGAAAGTTTAATAAGTAAAAATTATGTGGTAAAAATAAGAAAGAAATAAATTTTTGATTGAAAAAACTTAAAAACCAAAAGTTATTTGGCCAAAAAATAAATAAAGCAAAACTTTGGTGACAAAAGTTGAAAAACTCAAAGTTGAAAACAAACTCCGTGAAATACCTTTTTGTAATTACTGTTAGTTATTAACAGCCGTTAAGACCGATGGTTAACTTGGATGTGCAATAGCTAATTGTACTTTATGCATTAAGGGGGGTATTTTTAGCTACAGTACTCCCCCTCACAAACCGACCTTCAAAATTAGTATCTATATATAATTGGCTCAATCCTGTTTTGCTGGCATGTTTAAAAATTTAATTTAAATATCACTTAGAGTGTATTTGGGATTGCGTTATAAAGTGATTATCTGATTATTGCGTTTATAAAACGCAAATAATCTGAAAAAGTGTTTGTATAAAAAAGTGATTATTGGCTATGAAAACGCAGATTTTGGGAAGCATGTATCTACATGCTTTTTCAAAACGCAATTTTGAAAACGCATAATCTATTTTGAAAATGCAGATTTTGTTATATAATCGCAATACCAAACACCCCCTTAATTGCATACTAAATACATATATTTTTTTAATGACTTAAAATTGGTGATACCTTTAAAATTGAAAACTGACAATACCTTTAAAATTTGAAACCGAACAATACCTGAGTTCAAATCAAGGTAACGTTTTACAAGGTCTACTCTTCCATGTCTTGAATAAATATAATGTCACAAATATCTCATCACCAAATGTATTTAGTAAGATTTGAACTCTCGTCTTTCAAAATAAACCTTTAAAACAAAGATATCTTTACCATTAGACCAAGACCATAATGGCTATAGCATACTAAGTGCATACTAATTGACCCACATGGCACGTTACTTTTAATTTTCAAATTAAAATATGTATAAAACCTAATTAAATAAACGGGTTCCAGCTATATAAGTACATCAAATCTGACAAAAAAAAAATCACATCGAACGACTAGTTTCTAATTGTATATAAAATGACTATCTTAGCTTATCACAGATACATGCATTTCCTTTATAAGCAATGGCTTTGTTTTATGCTTGAAGAGTGATGAGGTGTGGTCGGATTTACACCCACACTTAACTTTTATGTCTCGGATATAATAAATAATTAAAATATACAAATAATCGAGGCCTAGCAAAGAAAAGGAAAATGCTTTGGCAAAGTTTATCAAGTCTTTTCTTCCATGGTGCTATCGTGAAGGATGGAAAAAGTAATATAAGGTGGGGAATAATACTTCCTTCCCTTGCCTCTAGGAAAAGCTAGGTGGGGAATAAGACTTTCTTCCCTTCCCTTCGGAAAGCCTTTGCAAGTGGGGAATAAGACTTGCTTCCCTTGCCTTTGGGAAAGCTTCATTCCCTTGCCCTTAAGCTTCCATCCCTTACCCTTGGGAATAAGCCTCTGACATAACTTCTTTTCATTCCCTTGGCAAGGGAGCAAGAATTAGTCAACAAGGATATAGACCGAGTATAAAAGTATATTGTCATTATTCTCGAATGTTCAATTCCTCGTACCGACTTTTTGGATTGGGGGACAGGGCCCATAACTGTCAAGGCCTAAATCACGATGTTACCCTAACATGAGGCTTATAAATACTCAATCATCATTGATTGTCAATGACAATTTTCATAATACAACATTCATTCATTCAATTCACACAATCAATCAATCATTCAAAAAACACACACATCCATCTAGAGAGAGAAACCAAGAGCTTTCTCACTCTAGGTTATCATTTTATCACCTTAGGTTCGTGAAAAACTTAGTGATTGAGCTCAACATCTCATAATTGAGGAGATTAAAAGGATAACACGGTTAAAACCCCATTAGTGATTGAGCTCAACATCTCATGCTCAAACAAAGAGCCTTTTCTTTAGTTTATGTTCTGGGGTTAACATATCAAACCAAATAATATAAGTTTAATTTGAAGACTAGAAAATCTTGTATAGGCGATTTTCACAAATAAAATAAGGGTATTTCATGTACATACACATGATAAAAGACAACACTAGTTATTTTTACATTCAAAGTATTTAGGCTAGATATGCCAAATTGATTAACTATTATTAAAATATGGACCAATGCCTATCCTGACATGGACTATGTTTTACTTTTTTAAATGATATTATCCATAACATATATAATTGATCTAAAAGTATATGTTGTTTGTATTCGGGAGGTGTAACTCTCAAGTTATATTTGTTTGTTCATTTAAAATTTCATCAATGGATCGAGAACTCTAATATAAGATATGTAAAAACTTCTTAATTTCGTCAAAAATGTATCGGGATTGGTTACTTTAGAAATATCTTTCCTAAGCATGAACTCAGGGAGCGTCCATAAATCAATAGAGAACTTTATACGATGTCAATTCAAAGAGTCAAACTCATAACTTGTGTAATATGCAAGTATGAGGTGGTAATGAGGTGATTTGACTCAACTTGTGATCCAATTCAATCTTATTTCATTAAGGTATTATAAGTATATTAGATAGAGATGTTTAAACTAATAAATAAATTGAGGTATTTTGTATAATTCAAAATTGTAATTTGAGAAAAGAGCACGGTTGTTACTTTATATATACCAATAAACTAAAACAGGATTGAAATATGCTTTCAAGTTTCAATTCTAATGTGAAATTAAAAATTTAAGGTAAATCCAAAACTTTAACTAAACATATATTATATTTATCATTATTGTTTATTATAACTTAGCTTCGATCAACGGTTTACTTTAACCATAATTTATTTCATACTCACAAATCATGTACGAGACATATTCAAAAAAATTTATAATACAATCTATATATTTACCATACATCGTACGGGTATTAGGACTAGTAATAATATAGATATTGGATTGGATGGGATGGGATTGTATCTTGATGGAAATGGATCATAACTAGGATGGGCGATAAGAGAGTAGCCAATGGTTCGTCCATTGCCTCGTTCGACATACAAGGACGAGTCCACACCGTTGGGTGGGACTCGTCCGCCTCACTCGTCCGGGTGGCTCGTTCCAAGTAGGGTATATGTAACAATTTTTTAATATAAATAAAATGAAAGTGCTTAACTTATAAATTTACATTGTCTCCTTATTTAATCATATTTAATGTTTATGTTTTTTTAGCGACCAGTCAAGTAACGACATCAGATCACAAACGGGGATGCAATTCAATCTATTCGAAATAAATAACTAATGATTTTTAGATCAAATAAATAACTCATGCCTAAAAATCAACCCGAAACCTGATTCGACTAACTAATGATTTTTTAGACATATAAATTAAGTTGATTTTTTAATACTTAAATATTTCAGAATTTTAAACATAATTATCAAAAGCAAACTCAAAACGCAAACCTTAAACGGTGTGGTTGTTAGAATGAAAAATTTTGGCATGACAACTACTAATCAGTCAATGCGACATCAATACTTGTTGAAAGATCCTATATATCTTGTCAAAAGATGTTATCCATATAAAGTAATGCAGATTTTTATTGTTTGTGAGCCTCATAAAATTGGTTTGACCATTATTTCAGCGTAACATAAGGGTGGGGAGTACCTCCCGCCCCTCCACGCCTTTTCTCATCTTCCCCGTCCGCTTCTTAAGTGCAAGGAAACCTCCCGTCCCTTCCCTGCCCCTCCCCACTCAAATAATGACAAAAGACAACAAAAAATTAAAAGAAAAAAGAAAAACAAAAGTATGGGTGAAGACAGACCCGGTGACCGCCCTCCCCACCCTCCTTCTCGTCTATTAGGTACCAATATCACGGGGTAGTGTTTAATTAGGTACCAGACCTGTACCTATCCCCTCCCCGGGGCACTCCGTCCAGCCTAAGGGTCGTAAAAAATAACACACATTATTGTATCTTTATCATAATAGAATTCAAGGTTATTGGCACTCTAGAGTTTAGGAGTCACAAATTTTTTATTTTAAATTTTTTTTGAAACAGGTCTAAGACTCACAAATGGAATTGGAAAATGAAATGTAGTTTGAAATGTAACTTAAGTCACTTTTGTTGACTTTGATGTTTGAATTCAGATAAGAAATAGATCCTCCATCTCAGTTGACTTTGAAAGCCGGAATCAATGTGAGTCCTTCCCCAAATCATCATCATCATCATCTGGGGTGAGTACTTTAGCCCTCAATCTAATCTTTTAATATTGTACTAGATCACAGCAGGGCTACTCTACTACATATTCAATCTTTCTGTAAAAGACCATAAATGCTTTTATATTTGGCTCGAGTGACATCACCTTTTATTACTTTTAGTTGCAAACAGAAAAAGAAATAACCATTAGTTTTCTAGTGATTTTATTATAGTAATAAGGACGGAACTGTTTTGCATCTATAAGTAGTTTATATCGTCATTAATTAGATCAATCAACTTAGAATGATTGTTTTGCAATCCATAATAAAATCAGAAACAGAGAGATTTGTTGCTAAACGAGTTACTTACCCGTTCTTATATCTGACAAAATTTGGTACACTTGTCATATGTCAGCAAACCGAACATCATGGCTGATGCCGTTGCCACTTTTCTTAAGAAGTTGTTCAGCGACATCCATGAACTTTACAAGTCATCTCATGAAAGTCTGTTGTCATCTGCCGAATTACAAGATCAAGAGAGAGAAGTAACCAAACAGTTTGATGCTCTTATGGGTCATCTCAAGAAGATGATGCTGGGATATGATAATGAGCAAGTGCAGGTAATATTTACCATATTGGAACAAGAGGTGGCTCAGATACATGCTCAGAATTTCGCTAGACTATCACTGAGTGATGGAATAATACAGACTTGTGAAGAACTTTGTAACAACCAATGTGATAGAATACTAGAGACTTGTGAAGAACTCTGTAACATCCGATATGGCTTAAACATAGTGGGAGAAGATATTGTTGTGGGCCTTGATGATGAAGTGCAAACACTTCTTGATCAACTTACCGACTCTACAAAGCAGTTGCAGGTTATCTCAATCACAGGAATGCCTGGGATTGGCAAGTCAACTTTGGCTCGAAAACTATACACAGATCCATTAATTGAGTATGTTTTTCACATTCGAGCATGGACTTGTGTTTCTCAAGCATATGTGAAGAGAGATGTGCTACTCGGTATTCTGAAGTCCTTTCTCAATTATCACACAGAAGAGAGCTATAAAATGACTGATGAACAGTTGGGGGAAAAGCTATACAGGCTTTTAAAGGGTCGTCAGTATTTGGTGGTCTTAGATGACATCTGGGATTCTGTAGCCTGGAATGACCTCAGAATCTATTTTCCAGATGACAAAACCGGAAGCCGGGTTCTTTTTACTAGCCGTGATACTGATGTGAGTTTGAATGTAGGGTCAGCCAGACCTGCTCTTGTTTTGCGTCCACGTACCGAAGATGAAAGTTGGGTCATATTTCAGACAAAGGTATTTAGAACCGGAATATGCCCTCACCGGTTGTGGGAATTTGGAAGGGTGATAACAAGAAACTGTGAGGGGTTGCCTCTTGCAATCGAATTAACAGCAGGTCTCTTGAAAAATAAAACATCAGATAATTGGTGGGAAAAAATAGCGCAGGACACACGTTCGTATATGGTTCGAGATCGAAGCCAATACATCGACTCATTGGCTTTAAGCTACAATCATTTGTCTCGTGAACTGCAACGGTGTTTTCTCTTTCTTGGACTATTTCCCGAAGACTATGACATCCCAGTGACAAAATTGATTTGGCTATGGGTTGCTCAAGGATTCATACGTGAAACAGGAAGCAAAATCTTAGAGGATGTTGCAGAGGATTTCTTGATGGAATTAATCAAGAGAGGTCTGCTGAAAAGTTCTAAAAAGAGAGCTGAAGGCCTAATCAAAGCATGCCGCATCCATGATTTATTGCGGGAGTTATGCTTAAAGAAAGGTGAGGAAGAGATTAATGATACGATAACCAAAGGGCACGAACCTGATGCTGAATCATCCTACCCAGACATTACAATTTATGTACAACCCGGACTGTCATTCAATTGGGCTGCATTTTCCCCAAACTCTAGCTTGTGCCATCCATTCAAACGCAACCCCCAACTTAGTCTTGATGGACATGTTTCGAGTATAAATTACCATTTCCTTCGGATTCTAGATGCAGAATCTGTCCATATTCCAGAACTTCCTACTGTACACGGCCTTGTTAATTTAAGATACTTGGCCATTCAAACTCATGATGGAAGTCCCCAAGCGTCAATCTCGAGACTTGTCAACCTACAAACGTTGATAATCTTGTCAGAGAAGAGTATTGTTTTACCAGCAACCATCTGGAATATGGTAAATGTAAGGCACCTGTATATGAAATCAAAAGCAGGGGAAAATTTTATCCAGGAGCCTTATTTTGTACAAGTAACAGACAAGAAAGATTGTCACAGTGGTTTGGCTAGCCTGCAGACCTTATCCCACATATGTCCTCGATCTTGCCAGAATTTATCTTTAAGGAATCCGAATCTTAGAAAACTTGGTTTTTGCGGACCCTTAATATCAACCCAAGGTGATATTCATTTTCCAAATATACGCTCTTTGGAGCACCTTCATAAGCTAAAGTTATCCAATACACTTTACAATTCTCAGCCAACAAGGTTGCTCAATGCTTCAATGTTCCCTGACAAGCTTAGGAATCTGACCTTGTCAAACACTGGCATGGATTGGGAAGATATGCAGTCATTGTCCTTGCTACCTAACCTTGAAGTTCTTAAATTGAAATTCCATGCTTGCATTGGAGAAATTTGGGAGACGAGCAATGGAGGGTTTCAGCGACTCAGGATATTGAAGCTGCATGTCTTGAACTTGGGAGAATGGATATGCTCTAGAGATGACTTCCCACGTCTACAGCGTTTAGTGGTTCTTCATTGCTCAAATCTTAAAAGTATCCCCTCCGACCTAGGGAGGATTTATACGCTCGAAGAAATTGATGTGCAAGGATGTAGGAAGTCTGCACAGGTCTCTGCTTTAGACATCCAGGAAGAGCAAGAGAATGAAGGAAACTGTTTATTAAAAGTCCTTGCTGCAGATAATTACAGCTGAGTAAATCTACAGATGCCTAGCTGCCCAGGTTAGTATGTTTTAAACTCTGCATCAGTGTGAATTAAAGATCAAAGGTAAAGTTGTGAAAATCAGGTGGGTCAATGGAGATGGGGCTCCAAAGTCCAAACAAATCGACTTCGGCCATTAGCCTGGTTTATATTGGTTTTTGAACAAAAGATTAGCACATGAAAGTGTACTAAACTTTGCTCAGTTTGCTATTGTGTGTATTCACTCTAAAAACCTCTACTGTGTATATTAAACTCTTAAATTTTCTTGATTGATGTATCCAACTTGCAACCTCCACTATGTGTACTAATTCTATTGTTCGTTTTGCTATTGTATGTATTCAACTTTGACCATATTGCTATTGTATGTATCCAGGTTTGCCGATTTTTGCTATTGCGTGTCACCTTTTTTAACCCGTATGACTTGGTACTTCAATCATGAAAAATATAAGAGCTGAGAACATACAATAGAGGTGGAATACACACTATAGCAAAACGCGTAAAGTTTATTACACTTCCATCCCTTTGAACAAACAAGATAAACTTGAGATAGAATAGAAGACCCATAAAAGACGAGCTCAATGCTTATAAGTTTTAATAGTGATAAAATAATTTCCTAGGCTATACTCACCATCGTCCTACAAAATATAATTCTAGAAGTAAAATATGTATATGTATCCTATATAGAAGGCTAAGTATACAAACCTGGAAAATTCAGGCCACATAGGCACATATTAATGAATTGGTTAATTTGGGTCCACTTCTCTATTAAGGGACAATTCAGTAAACTTAGTTAAAAGGGTTGAAAGCGGCAATCAAATTCAACGAAACCCAGACTCTACCTTTTAATGCATATGACCTCCTTAATCCTTTTATTCAAGAATTCAGAATTTCAGATTATTACTGTAACTATATTGTTTGTAATCATAACTGATACATACAGTATTTATATATAAATCAGAAATGGACAAGAAACTATTTGAGGATCAACCCAACCCATACTAACAATGATCAGTTCGACCTAGCTCCCTTTCACATGTTACCGAATCCTGGCAATATGCCACCTCTAGTGACTATAAAAGCATGAGTGGGAATCCACATCTAATATGCAGGAAGGAAAAAAAAAGGGGGAAAAGAAACTAATGACCAGACCATCTAAATCAAATTATCATATAGAGCAGTCAGCAGTCCCTGGACAGCACACTTAAAAAAAAGTCAGATTATACCTCGGCCCATTCCCTGACAAAATGCAATAAATAGAAGACATAACAAGAACAAGACAGATTCGTTGATAAAAAAACAGAGTTGATGAAAAAAAACTAATAAAGGGAAGACCATATGATCAATCTTTGATTGCAGAAAATAACAGCAAAAACTCAATCAAGAGAACAAGTAACCTAACAAGAAACCAAACAGGACAAATTCAGAGAAGAGATACCTAATGAGTTAACAACAGTCGAGCACAAGATAGTTTACCATGAAAACCACCTCAAACTATTCATCATTAGGTTTTTTATACTCTTTTTTCAGGTTTTGGATGTGTTTACCATTGATGAAGAAACTAAGATCAAAACAGAAAGACGCCCTGACGAAAAAACAGTGATGATAAATTAGATCTCAAAAGTTTAAAATTAAGAAACAAATTATATGATCAACCTTATTTTATACAAAATCAATCCACTTAAAAATCATGAACAGTAATGGATCTGTTAATTACGATATATAAACCAAAAGAGAAAAAAGAGTTTCAAGAAAGTAATGCTTGTGGACAGCAAGAAAACGGAACAACTTCTACCTCCAAACAAGAAGCCAGTGTACAGAAGTCTGAATATACTACAACACAACTCAGGTATTCAAAACAAAAAGAGGGAAATTTCTAACCGGACTGTAATAAAATATGATCATTATGCAGGTTGAAGGGAATCCCGAAAACAAAATTGTACAAAACAAGGTCATTTTACAAAAATAATTCAAAAACAAATACGACCTGAACCAATCACATCATCAAATATAACTACCCACCTACATGAAGGCACCTGCTTTACCAATAGTCAAACTCACAAAAGCAATGGACAGAATTTTCTGCACCACAAGCTTCAAAAGCTAGATGCATTACTAAATACTAACAGACAGAAAACAGCATAAACGTCAACAATAAAAGGACCTTGATCAACAAATCACAGTCAATCTACTATCAATGATCAAAATGATGAGAAGATAACTAAACAACACCGCCACATAAAGTCCTTGATAATCTGATTATCATAAAGTCAAAGCCAACTGAAACACAAAAATTTAACCCAACTCTGTCTATGGTAATGAGATTATCAGGTACTTGATCGTCCCATTCCCTCTAAGAACTCTGTAAGACCAAGTCACTTCCTAGAAAACCATAATATAGATACGATGGACACGAAAGAAGAAACCACCACCGCACCTAACATGAATGGGCTTTGCAGAAAGTTTATTTGAGCAAGCCATTCAGTAAGTGTTTGGCCTCAATTACTTCATCATCTCATTACCTCTTAAAACTCAAAAAGACCAAGTCACTTCGCATAAAACATATAAAAAAAAGTATAAATATAAAGAACGCACATGTATATGAACAAGGGAGCCAAATTAAAAAGATATTTACAGGGCAAAAGCCTTTCACAAAAAAATGAAATCAAAAAGGACAGCCCAACTTCATGGCAATTTTCTATCACATCTAGGTTTCACAAAAATTTATTCCCTGAACAGAACTCTATAAGGAAAAGTCATTTAACACAAAATAAGTAATATACCAAAAAATAGAAACAATGCATTACTAAGACACCAAAAATATTTCCTATGGCTCACTCATAATAAACATAATCTTATGATAAATAATAGGGTCAAAAATGCCATTTCCACTACGATCAAATTAAGAAAAAAACAAAAAACTACACGATCAACTCTAATTATGAAAACTAACACCACAAATTTAACTTAACATCAACGCCAGGACTACTTAGTTATTATGGATAAACAAAATTGGAAAAAGAGTTCCAAGAAAGTATAGTTTCTGAACAGTAAGAGAACAACAACTTCTACTTCTATATAAGAAGTACTCAAAAAAAGGAAAAACAAAATTCTAACCAGATTAAGCAGATTGGATCATCCTGAAGGGCTGAAGGTAATTAGGCACTCCCAAGAGAACTGCAGAAGACAAGATTAATTAATAAAAACAAGTGAAGACTGTAAAATGAAAAAAATGACATAAAAGTCAATATATTCCGAATAAGAAAAAAAAAAGGCAAAGTAAAATTAAGTTTATAAACATAACTCCATTTTGGTAATCATACATGCATTTTGCAGCCATGGCTATCGCAGAAACCACAACCAGAGTAAAACTACATGAGTTAAGAATTGGGACAAAAAATACTCTGCTTTCAAGGAATAGCAATCACATGGTATGTAGAACTAGCAAGATAAAAACCTAATTTAAGAATTGACCTTTAGCCAGCCTTACCATCAAATCTAAATGACTACCTACAAATCAAATTCAGAAAATGAACATATTGAAGTTTCTACACCACAAGCTTAAAAAACCAAAAAATAGAGACTTTAAATGACAGACACAAAATAGAATAAATATAACTCTAAAGGACCTCGATCAACACATTACAAGACAATCTTCCCCAAAGATCAAAAGGAAGAGAAAAGACAATAATCAACACTACCCTATAAAGACTGTATGGATCACAAAGAGATACGAAAACTTGAGCATCGGTACCATTAAGTCAGCCATACGGTTTCCTGTAATTGATGCAGAGAGTAAAATTCTCAAAGATGAGGAGATCATGAGATCCATTGTCTATGGTTCACACAGCTTTCGTATTAGCTGCAACATCAACAAACTGGTAACCATTTAGATAGATGTATTTGATCTAGGAAACCGTACATAGAAGGCCAAGTATACAGACCTGGAAAAGTCAGCCCACATCGGCACATACTAATGAATTGGTTGATTTGGGTCCAGTTCTATCTTAGGGGCTAATTCAGTAACCTTATTTAAACGGTTTGAACGGAGCAACCAGATTCAAAGAAACCCAGTGTCTATTTTTAAATGCATATAACCTCCTTAATCATTTTATTCAAGAATTCAAAATACAGAATTTCAGATTATTACTGTAATTATATCTTTAAACAAGAAGTGGACAATAATCTATTTGAGGATCAACACAACCCATACTAAGAATGATCAGTTCGACCCGGCTCCATATTATTCGTTACCAAACCTGCACAACATGGCACCTCTAGCGTCTATAAAAGCATAAATGGGATTGCACAGTGCACATCTCATATACAGAATGAAAAAAATCAGGGGAAAAAGAAAGTAGTGACCAGACCATCCATATCAGATTATTATATAGACAATAATCAGTCCCTGGACGGCACACACAGATACAGAGTCAGGTTGTACTTCCTTGGTCATTTCTTGACAAAAAGCTATCAATAGAATACGAAACAAGAGCAAGACAGATTCCTTGATAAAAAGCAGAGTTGATGAAGAAAAACTAATAAAGGGAAAACCACATGACCAATATTTGATTGCTAAAGATAACAGCAAAGACTCAATCAATAGAACAAGTAACCTAACAAAAATCAAAACAGGACAAATTCAGAGAAGAGAAAAAGATGAGTTGAAAAAATTAGGAGAACCATAACAAACCTTTAGATTTTCAAAGAATAGGATCATGTTTCATTCAAAAGAGCAGGTAACCTTAGCAACAATCGAGCACAAGACAGTTGACCAAGAAAACTACCCCATAATGTTCATCATTAGGGTTTACAATCTTTTTCAGGGTTTTGTATATGTGTGCCAATGACGAAGAAACTATAATCAGAATAAAAGGACGCCTTGATGAAAAAACAGTGATGATGACGTAGAAATTAAGAAACACATTATATGATGACCCTTAAATTATACAAAATAATCACTTAAAAACCACCAACAGTCATGGGATTCTGAATTACAAATAAATATATACTAAAAGCAAAGAAAAATATGAACATAAATAGGAAAATCAACTAAATTCCATTATACCAGCATGCCTGGCCTAACAAGAATGGCAATCGTATAAATAGAAATTTATTCTGCCAAGTTAGTGTATAGACCACAAACACTTAATGGAGCAGTTGAAAATGAAGATTTAGCTATCCGAAAGTCATGTGAATAACAAAACCAAAGATATGGAAAAACACTATCCATATCTTGCCATGATAATCAGAACATCAAGTACTTCATGATCCCATTCCCTCTAAGAACTCCGGAAGACCAAGTCACCTCCCAGTGACAAGTAGAAAACTGTTAACATGAAACAATATATGCGCGTGGACATTTTCGGAATCATGGACTAGATTAGGAAAGACCAACCCACGTGGCTGCAATTTACTATCATGATGGGATTTCGCAGAATTTTGTTTAAGCAAATAATCTGGTATGTCCTTAGCCATATGATATCATCAGATCATCATCAATTACTTCATCTTGCACTCTCTATAAAAACTTAGAGACATCAAGTGTTTTCCAGGAAACAAGTAAAATGCTCAAAACAGATATAATGATAATGAACCCTAAATATTTGACTGGACTATGTAATTCAGACCATGATATCAGATCATGCTGCAGGGCAGCCTTCCCAGATAATAAACTGCAGAAAACAAAGTAGCTTAACATACAAAATAGGAACGTCGCATTAAAGCCAACAGATTGACCAAATAAGAAAAGAAAGTGAAGCAACAAAGACTTGCAAACTCCAACTTAGACCACAGCTACTGCAGAAACCAAAACAGTAAAACCAATAACTATGAGTGTAGAATTAATAACTAGCATGAATTACTCTACTTTTTAAGTAATATTAGTCTTGTCGTGTGCATTACTAGAAAGATAAAACCTTGACTTCATAAGTGAACCCTAATTAATCTTAACATAATTCATTAAAGAAAACAAGTAACTTAACTACTAACCACTAAGATACGAGTAATAGAATCTCAAATTTGGAATCTTTTATGGTATCATCAAACTTTGTTTCTTCAATGATATCTGTCAAGATGCACTAATATAAAAAAAAAAAAAAACCCTAATTTTTCACATTAAGAAGAATATAAATATAAAATATATATATGCGTATATATTATGTATATAATGAAGCTATTGGTTCTCATAAGAACGTAAAATCAATTAAAAAATACAGTAACATAACAAGAATGAAGAAATATCTGATGATTTTAATAATAAACCTAAATAACTTGTTTTTCGAAAAACAAAATTAGGAAAAATAAAAATAAAAAATTATTTTTCGACAAGAAAAACTGATGATTATTAATAGGGAGGAAAGAAGATGATAGAATGTTTTAGAGAGGGAAGGGATATATATTGGTTTCGAAGGTCGGTGGATTATGAAAACGAGCATAATACCGGTGCGTTGCGGCGGAATTTTGTTTTAAGAATGAGATAGATTCGGGGTAGTTTAGTCCAATTGTAGAGGTGGGTATAGAAAGATGTATGAGGGGCATTTTAAACTTATCAGGTTCTTAATGACTTAAAGCTAGTTTGTTTTATAAGGGATTACAGAAGAATACGGTAATTCGATTAAAAAAGAAAAAAGAACGCGGTAATTAAAACTTACCCTTTGCATCCCTCTACTCGTTCTCACACATAGGATACCAGGCATGCGCGTTGCGCCTATAGCTTTGATGCTTAATGAAAATTTGGAACCTTTCATCTCCATGTATTACTTACTTTGTGCTGTGAGATATATGAAACCGTATGTATTTTTAAATAAACGTTTTTATTTACTAAACGAAGATTTAAAGACTTTTGTTAAAGTATATTAAATACTTATATATTTATAATAAAATTTAGCGATAAACATAAAAGAAACTTTCACTGGATACATATAACCAAAAATTAAAAGTCCGTTCTTTAAATTCACCGATTAATGTTTGAATATAACAAGATTAATCAAAAGAATATAGAGTAAATTACACTTTTCGTCCCTGAAGTTGACACGTTTTTTCACTTTTCATCCCTTAAGTGAAAAAATTACAGTTTTGACCTTAAAGTTGGCAGATTTTTTCAATCATCGTCCATCGCCGAACGTCGTTAAGTTTCAGCCGTTAAGTCAGACACGTGCAACACACGTGAGGGACTGAAACTGCAAAAAATGACAAGTTCAGGGACGAAAACTAAAATTTTTTCATCATCTTCATCTTCTCCGGCTGACTTTCGCCGGAAAACTTAAAATGCCGATATCTCACTCGTTTCTTTGAATTAGACCACGAAACACCCATATAATTTTTATAATTTATCGATGTACGGTTTGTGAGATAAAAGATTTTGAACGAATTGGAGGAATAAATGATTTATGGATGAGAGAGAAAAAAATGATTAGTTGAGATTTAATGAGAGAGAAATGGTGTTTGGTAATATATAATTGATAGAAGGGCATTTTGGGAAAGTAAATGTTGAATTGAAAGTTGAAACCCTATTTGCTTTATAATATAGTATTGATAGTATTGCTTTATAATATAGTATAAATATAGATAAACATATAACGTCTTTCTCTACTACTCCTTCTTGGACAGACTGCATTAGATTCCTCGTTACCATCATAGACTTTTTTTCATACTCTTCATAACCATAATCCAAGTAAATCGTATGATAAGGAGCCGACCCGTTATCACACAACATCATGGATGCGGCATCTACTAATTCGTAACATTGTGCCATTGCTATCTGCGTTCGAGTGGGGTGTAGAAACATTAGATGATCAACACAATCATCATAAGGGTGTGCATTCACGATGACATAGTGTCGTTTATCAGGGATGATAATTCCATAAGAATTCATAATGGTAGTCGACATACCCATACGTAAGATGCAGTTAAAAATTTCTGATCGATGCAAAGACAGTTTAATTGGTTTTTGATATATTGTATAATCGTGTGATGTGCACCATTTTTGCTAGGGTTGTATTTAAGGTACATAAATTATTTGTACATTTACCATAAAATTCCGGGGTTGAGCTTTTAATATGTCAAGTATAAGTTTTTTTATACACGTTAAATATAGCCCTTAGGGCTGCATTTAGCATTTCCCATATATATAGTAAAAAGATAAAATAAGAACCCACAAAATATCGAGAACTGCGAAAACTAATTTTTAGTTAAAAGGTATAAGGATAGTATAGTGAATTTATAAATGCAATTATCTAAATTATTAAAAGAATACTAAAACCCCCCTTAAATCGCTTCCCACGAACCACTCCGACTATCAACAAAATAATTGTTAATGAAAAGTATTCTTTTTTATTTCCATGATGATGAAGTCCACGGTAGATCAACATGATTTACTTTCAAATTATCATATTATATTTAACAATTACATTTACAAATATTACTTCTAACACTTTTTTTTTTATAGTTAGGCTAAAACTTGTATATAAAAATTAATTAATAGATTTCATCTAAGAGTCTTTACAAAATGACTTTACATTTCTAAATCTACATATTTATTTAAACAGAATGAAATTAAACATCACCATGCAAACTAATTGTTTTATATTTAGTGAATAAAAAAGAATAATATACCATAGTTCTACCTATTAATTAACTAGTTTATGATGATCCGACTTATTGATTTTTTCAGATATTTACAAGTACAATACAAAAATGTAAAATCCCAATATATGTAGAACATACACATTTTTATATGAAGCCCCTGAAAGAGCTACACACATTCCACATTATCGGAAAATGGAATCAAACGAACTTGCCTATTTCTAATCAAACTAAATACTATTTATGTTACTATCCATTTAAAGAGTACACATGAATACTTATAAGTACCTCAAGTCTTTATTCCCTTTATTCTTAGTTTCATTTATAGTTATATAGTTTTCCATTCTTCATAGTGTACATCAATTAGACATAGAGGTTCCATAATAATACACCAATACACACACGTGTCCATACAAGTATACCAAATCCGCAATTACTTCTGATCTCCATATGTAAAGTCGTAACACCATTTGTATGTCACTGAAACACATGACATTTTTTTTACAAATATACATATACACCAAAACACACATATGATTATATCCCGTTACCAATTATGATAGCTACAAACACATGTGTCCAACACAAAACATAAACATGTGTCCGAATAGTTTTACTAAAAAAAACATGTCTACTCATTTCTATAATCATAATGAATTAAAGATGTCCTAATTCTGAGTGTAAGGGATACTTTACTATATCCCCTACATGTGTGCCATTAATTTTTACTTTGTTATAATAATAATAATTTATTAATACACTTACTCACATGTGTATTGGCTAAAAAATATAGCTGGTCATATTGTAATAAAAAAATGCTTATATAGGGTTATATGTATCAGCTACACATATATACAAACACATATATACAATATAAAAAATATATTTAATATATTTTTTGATAATAAAAAATTTATTTAAATACTTGTGAACAAGATCATTCATGTGTACCTAGTAAAAAAAGATATATATTTATAATAAAAAAAAAGAGTTATTTAAACACTTGTGAACATGATCATTTACATGGATACCAAGTAAAAGATATATTTTTATAATAAAAAAATTATTTAAACACTTACAATCATTCGTATGTTTACCAAGTAAAATAATTATTTTTGCAATAAAAGATTATTTAAACAATTATAAAATAAATCTATTATTATTAATTAATAATAAGAATAAGGTGACAAATTTCAAATATTATGTCCACGATATACATGGACGTCAGTTTCGGTTGAACGAGTATTTCATCTATATTCCAAACTAGATTTAATCCCGTGTAAAACACGGGTGGATTAATAAAATAAGTGATAATTCGTCTTTGAAATTGAAATAATGGTTGAATTTGATCATCAAACTATATAAAAATTTAAGATTGTAAAGGTTTTTTTTATTATTAAAAAATATACATATTTATTATGTGGCCCATTATGATAATTGCTTTAGCCCAATTATAGGAATTATATTGGGCCCACAAATAGAAATCTAAATTTTAATGTAGTCCAATTATCAGAATTGGTTTAGCCCAGATTTGATTTATATATAAAGTTGTAATTCAAAACAAAATATAGTTCATACATAAAAGTAATATTATACTTCATACTTGATACATAATATAGTTCATACATAAAAGTATGTTGCTGCAAAATAAAATTCAAAACTAGCATTCATACTTACTAATTGTCATTTTTCTAAATTGCCATATTACTAAACCCATAGAGTACTAATTGTCCAAACATAAAATCACAATAACTTCCATGTTAACATAATTAACAAACATCAAGATGGAGTGTTTGAATTTCCACATTGTCATCAGGGTGGTATTGAAACCTCAAGCTATCATCTTCCTCGATTCCAGTCTGCAGCATGAAATAGCTCCAATCCATGATCATATGCAAGTTAGCAACATCTCCAGTAAAATGAAATGGGAAGATCATTTGATCGAAATGAAGGATTCCTGAAATGTAGTTGAACAACTTGTGCTTACGAACAAAGGTATTTGGCAAAGTCTACACGAAATGAAAGCTAATCTTAATAAGCTTTGTACATACAAAAGCTGTTCAATATGACTCAAATTTAATGAATACAATGAATTAAACAATAAATTTATATAATGATTGCAGAAAACATAATTTTTTTTTACCATTTGATTCATTTGAATATTACGATGGCGAATAGTCTGAAAGCAGTGTGAGGCATCAGTTGAATGGGCAGCGTGAGTATACCTACATTTGTGATATTTGGTTTCAAGAATCTCCTCATCATCTGAAGAAGATGAACAAAAGTTGATCTCCTTGCTATGATTAATCACTATATGATACACAAATGAATATGCAATATTGTTAAAAAATATGAATTTCTGAAAATTGGATAACATAAGTGCATGTAAGGAATGTTACCTTCAATATGAACGCCTTTAAAACTTCCATCATTTTCAAAAACTTCAACCTTGAAAGTGAAATCCAAATTCTTGCTAAACTTAAGAATTTGACCTAGACAAATGTTATTGATGGAACAGAAATTCTTCCATCCTACACCCTCAAAACCACAAGCCTTCTTTCCATGACGACCATCCAATTGATAGTAGTGATAGGTAACAATAACTCTTGCATTATGCTTTCTACCAAACACAACTGCAGTATGTTGCCAGCCATGATCCCTATTTTTGTTCAAAGTGGATAAAAAGCATCCAGAAAGTAGCTGTAAAACCAAAAAAAATGTAAAACTCCGAAAACTGAATTTCTAAAAAAATATATGTGAATATATATAAAAAGTGTGTGATTTATCCAGAATTGCGTACCACTTTCTCAAAAAATATCCATGCTAGCATAAATTAATTGACTTTTAATCGCCGAATCACCCGCTTGCATCATTCTAGTATACTCATAACCACCACTACGGTAAACTTGAACAACAAAGGTATACTTTTTTTTTTAACTAAAGCACAAAATACCAAATTGTTGATATGGATCAGACTTCACATAATTCATCCACAAATCACCAGATAGAAAACAACTACCATTGTTTAAACGGGCAACATTAACTTTATGTTTCTTCCCTCTATTATCAATCAATTTCATGATAAAATGACCTTGTTTTGGCAACACATTCCCAACAATATTTGGTATGACCTAAAGATAATTTAAACACAAAATTATGTTGAAAGGTAGCAAATATGTATAATAATTACACAATTAATAGTATATTAAAAGTCATTAATTTACAATAATTATATAAATGTCATTAATTTTGGTAACCTTTGATCTAGTTAATGGCCAAAAATAATTCTCGTAGTTCTCGACAAATTTTTAGTTCTCACAATAACTCGTGTATATATATATATATATATATATATATATATGAAGAAAGTTTACTTATTTAATTTGCTTACTTGTGTGCAAGAATTTTAAAAAGGCAAGTTTTCTTTGCTAATAACAATCAAACAGATACTTCCCCTTAGCGGTAAATTCAAATTTTATCAAATTTTATTTTCTTTCCATATTTACGATTTTGGGATTTGTAAGTTTATTTGATTTGTAATAGGAAACTAATTTTATCCAATGTGTAAAAATCTTTTTCTTTTAAATTTTATAAAAGTTATCTCTCCAAAATTAGGGCGCGTTTGGTTTGCGGAATGTTTTTGCAATGAATGGAATTTGATGGAATGAAATGGAATCTGATGGAATGAAATTTAATTATGTGACATGTTTGGCTGTCAGGAAACTGAATGGAATACAATTCCTTTATGAAGTTGATATGAAATGGGTTTATGTAATATCATTGTTATTTGATTTAAGATAATATATATATATATATATTTATATATATGTGTGTGTATTATATATATACTTTATAAAAATTCTTTTTTATTTAAAGAATACCTGATGAAGAGATAGATAGAAAATGAGATGGATAGAGGATGGAGAAGATAGATCTGGAATGAAGTCACAAAAAAGATATGGAGGCTTATATTATGTTTAGGTTAAAAGGGTATTATTTTTGGGTATTGTTGTCTTTTGGACATTCAACTAAATAATGGAATCAAATTCCATCACTTATCCCCAAGGATTGTACATTCCTTCAAATGGGGTAATCTTTGCATTCCATAGTAATGACATTCCTTCAATATTTACCAACCAAACAAACTATGAAATGGAATTTAATTCCAATTCCAACAAATTCCGTCAACCAAACGCGCCTTAAGTGTACTATACAATTTTACATCAATTTATGACTCGTTTTTTTAGACATTAAGTGTTAAATGTAGTTGTTGTATGTATAAATTAAAGTATGTCTGTATGTATTAAATAAAAAATAGATTATTGACAAATTTTTTAATTGTAAAGTAAAAGAAAAAAACATAAAATTTGACAAAATGTATTAAGTTCTTATTTATTTTTAAGTAAAATAATAAATGGGTCAGGCCCTTAGATTATAAAGGATTGAGAGCATTTCTACTTCATGATTTTGACGACAATTTAAACCTCTCATTATAAAAAAAAAATTATATATAGTTTGGATAGGGAAATGTTAAAAACATGCATAAAAAAACTTGTACCTTCCATATTAAAAACCCGTCCCCTGATTTTCATGGTAAATGTACAAACAATTTATGCACCTTAAACACAGCCCTAAGGGCTGTATTTAACAAACCCCATTTGGATATATAGTTTCTTAAATAAAAGTATCTAAGATTCTTTGAACTTTTTAAGAAAAATATCTTCTCATTATGGAAAGTATTTTTCATATGTGAAAAAAACAGAGCCTTTCTCCTTTTTTAAATATCGTCCAACGGAACAAATTTAAAGGATTTAGCAAGCTTTTTACATACATTTCCTCCAAATTTTTCACGTCACTCATCGTTGTTGGAAAGTTATACATTTTGACGAAAGTCATATATCCAATAATAATATGAATATTAACTATTTATGTTATTTTTTAGAGATAAATCACATTTAAAATAAAGTATAAAATTTTTTAAGAAAAATATGAAATACATTTGTAGAAGGTATAGTTAAAGTACATAAAAAAATTATACTTTTTATATTAAAAATTTACCATCAAATTTTATAATAAATGTATAATTAATTTATATATCTTTACTATAGCCCATAGGATTATATTTAGAAAGACCCAAGGTTTAATTAATTACAACCTACAGGTCTAATATGTTTTTTTTAGCCTTAAAAAGTTGAATATTAAGCCCCTGACTTGAGTATACTTAGGTTTAAGTCCGAGGGAACAAGATTTACCCCTATTAATATCGCCGTGCCTTCGGGCAAATTAGTAGGGAGTTTTCTTCCCATCGGGTATTTGAAATAGGCATTTCTACTTCGAGGGAGCTCTTTAACGCGAACCCAATTAATACAACGTATGCTAGACATCTCACTGTCGAATCGCGACATGAAATTTTCAGCGAAATTCACCTTTAAAAAAAAAAAGTTGAATATTAAAGAGAATTGAAAAAAAATATAAAAAAAATAAAAAGAATCAACCGATATGGAGTAGCAACTTAGATGATAATTTTTGTGACCTTCCTAAAATCTTGCGCACTCAAACTTATGCAAACGTGTTCTATTTACATAAGGAAACATATAGAATTATAGATAATAATAAATTCATTACATAATAAGATCGATTCATACAAAAATTTCAAACTAAATATATTCTCTAGAGCGTCGTCAACAAGTTTATAATCCATATGGCTTCCTTTACATCTAAACCAGTGTCGTCCTACAAGTTTATACTCCCAGAAACCCGAGACATTGTCTTTGTGAACGCGGTACCAGGTGAGCCTACGCATAAAGAACTAATCATTGGCGCGTCACCGGATCAAGTAGCAAGGATCCATTGGCTAGAAGAAGACATAATATCCGTGTTGTTTGATGATGGTGGGCCGTCTTATACAACTACTTGGATGGAATTCAACCCAAATAATAATAACCAAGGGTCATTATTAGCTATTCCGAGATTCTTGGATGGATCTCTAGTGTTGGATCATGAAACTTCTATGAAGATCGCAAAACTTGTAACAGATTATGAGGATTCTAGCAACTCTAAAAAGCCAAAAATTGCGTCACGTTCTATTAAGCATTGTAGATATTGTGAAGGCGAAGAAGCAGCCGAAGATGAAGAAGAAGAAGAGATGTGTGAGAATTGTAAAAAATATATAGAAGTGGGACGAGCGGTCAGGATGTTGAAATTTGGAATGTGGATGTTGAGATCATATAAGTAGATTGTATTGATCATACACATAATTTCTATCCCGTTTGCGTGGAATGTATAGTTTATATTGGTTTAATTAGAGTTATTTTTCAAACATGCATGTTTGTAATTATTGGCACGCATATTCAATTCGGCACTCAATGCTATTTTTTTTTTTTAACGGCGAGTGGTACTTATCCCTACATTATATAAATCTCACTTCAAAATTTGTTAGTTATTGCCTATGTGGTATGCTTAAAAATACAAGAAAGCCCAAAAATCATTACAATATTGCTCCTTGGAAGGTCTACGGATTAGTTACTTTTATAAGAAGTTCAAATTTTCGAAAACGGATTAGTTATGCTTTCAAGAAGTTCAAATTTTCGAAAATTTGAATATGTAACCGTTCGTGTATTATTGCTTGTGGCGGTTACTTCCTTGCATGTCTATGTCTATATAAGGCCACTTCCATTCAGTTTTAAGGCATTTCAAAACGTAAACACATAACAGATCAATTTTAGCATGGCTTCACTAAACCATGTTTCAATTAGAAACTTGCGTCCAAATAATAAGCCATGTACGATAACGGTTAGAATTTGCGACTATGGAAGCAACCTCTATATGGAGATGTTAATAACATAGGTAGTATTGAGATGATCCTGATGGACGAACATGTAAGTATTCATTGTTTGTGAATTTTTCTTTTTTGATTAGATTACTTTTTAACATAACTTTCTTTTGAATTTATAACTAGCTTTTTAACATTCTAATGTATAAACATTTTCATTTTGACAGTTTGATAAAGTGGTTGTTGTTGCAACAATCGGTTTTATTCCAACCGACCAGTTATGGTATTCAATGGAATGTGTGAACTGTTCTTAAGAAGTTAAGTTGACTGATCTCTACATGGATGCAGTCGACATTATTGATGCTTTAAGGGACAACAAAATGTGGATTTGTTGTTCATGTAACAAGGAAGGAGTTCTCATCAATCCTAGGTATATGTTTATATTTCATATTAAAACTCTATAATCATTAAGTTGTGTGGTAAAATTGTATCTCTGTTTTTTTGTTTTTTTTTTGTAGGTTTAATGTGCAAGTTAGGATTGTAGATGTCACTAGTGCTATTGGCGTTAAAATGAATGATCAATAAATTTCAAATCTTATACAAAGAACAGCTTATCAAATTTGTGATAAAAATTATGAGGTATGTTTGGTTTATTTTAGTGCTAAATAAGACTTTTCTATGCATTTTAAGTCATTAATTTTTTTTAAAATGGTCATTAGTTGTAATAGGAGTACATTTACTTCGCTACATGCATGCTTGAACTGGTGTTAAAGAAATTATTTAAGGTTATAGTACATCCACGTAGGTCTATATATCAAAGTGGGAGAAAATTCATAATACCTATCACATCCAGGTAACCAACATAATCTTTCTTATATGCGCCTACTATGGGCAATCAATTTTATAATTCTCTCCGGCGTGTAATGTACGCGTTTTAAGCCCTCGTGTATCATTAATAAATCCCAAGGTATATCTAGCATTTTTTCTTTTTTAAATTAATCAACTCATAAGAATATTTTTATTATGTCCAACTCAGTTATATTTATTCATTGATACAATCTTAAAATAAAGTTTAAGAAAAATTATTTAGGGTTGTAGAAAAATTATTTAGGGTTGTCCGTGCATCGCACGGGGTCTAAGCACTAGTTTTAAATATATCATGCTTTTTATCTCAATCCAAATCTGAATAGTAGACGGTTATTTTCATATGCAATATGCAAAACAAGAATTCGTTGCCACGAGAGACATATCGTCGCCGCATCATGCAAACATAAATCTAGCATTACCTAAAGTTTGGACACACCTTATAATAAGAGATCAAAAGTAAAAAATAAAGATTTGATTATTAAATTTAAAACCCAAAAGTCACTTGGTAAAAAGTAAAAATTTTGTTAGTTAAATTTGTATAAAAATGTTAGCCTAAAGTTAAAAAATTTAAAAGTTAAGTTAGTAAAAATAAGAAAATTAAAAAAAAAAAAGCTACAGTACCGAGATGCTACAGTACCGAGTTACACCAAAAGTCACTTGGTAAAAATTAAAAACTTTGTTAGTTATGTTTGTATAAAAATGTTAGGCTAAAGTTAAAAAACCTAAAAGTTAAGTGGTAAAAATAAGAAACTTTAAAAGTACAAAAAAAATAAAATAAAATAAAATAAAAAAGTAGAAAAAGACATAATATCTGACGTCAGCATAACGTCAGGAAGTTACTGTAGCTACGCGTCAGACGAATTGTTATATATATATATATATATATATATATATTTATGCCGTTTAATTAAAAAAAGAGAATTGTTATATATATTAATGCGTATAATTTAGGTGTACATTTAGATGGAGTGTTGTTTAAGAATAAAAAATGATGGTACCATCGAGTAATTAGTTTATTCTTTTGATGATACTTAAATCGAAATATTGTTGACCATGATGAAAAAGTGACTGAATTAGTTTGACTCTGAATTATGAATATTGCAGATATTTATCTTTTAACGAAGTTGTTAAAAGATAGTAATAAGTTCCACGGGTAGAGTTAATGTAAAAACTAAAACGTTGGTAAGAATTGTGATAATCATTACTTTCCGTATCTTATTTTTTTTTTGGTGTGGTCTTTTTATTTTTATTTTCTTTTAATAAAAACTCATTCAAAAAAAATATATATAAAAAAATCACATGTTAAAAACGTATAAATACGGTATCTGCGTTGCCTTTATCCTTTCTAAAGAGATTGTCACTGGACGCATATGAAATTTGTATGGATTTAATGGGCGGCGATCCAACAAATGGTGACGGTTGGATACGTTACGGACGTAGCCCTTAAGTTTAAGGGTTAAGCCCTTAGAGATGGCTTTTTTGTACTCACGTTTCTCACCATTATTTTGGTTTTCACTTGATCACTTTACTAAATTCCATTATTATAATAAGCAAATCTCTAAGAGTGTTGGTGTGGGTACCAGTGTGAGTGCCAAATTTAGAATGAAAATTCAAATTTTCTTGATCTCGGTCCCTTTTCATTTAAAGTGTGAATCATTCGTAGATATCAAAAGGTTTAACACATTCTATTATAATTGGGCCCGTGCTAAAAAGCTTCTCACCGAATAGATGATCTCCAATATAAATCCCTCGATGAAAACTCGATCACCGGAGGGAAAAATTCAACCAGACCCATCATATTTGGAAATTAAATAAATGTAACATTTCCAACCTTTTGCAAGTAATGAAGACTATTTGAAGTAATTTTACAATTTGGAGATGATTATCTTGGTCCTTTATTAATTTGAAGTAATTTCACAAAAAAATCTTATTAGGCGATCGAAAAAAATAAAATAAGATTCTTTCAAGTTGGAATAAATATATTTTAGAATTTATTGTAAGAGAAAAAAAATAAAAAAAAATAAAAGAGGTAGATCGTTTTATTTTGTTGTATTTTTCATTTAAATCGGTAGTTAATTACTCGTACTTTTTATTTCCTTATATTAACCACGCGGAACTGTGCGAATCAATTAATTAGTCGTAAATCTTTGGTTAGGATTAGGAAACAAACGTACATACTTGCCTTACACTCAAGTACATAACCAGTAATCCTATAAATTATTAGTTTATCACATAAATTTCTAACATCATATTTCTCTTATATCATTACGATATTACTGATCGATCGATCGATAGATAGATATAATCGATAGATATATTATGGCAAGGTGTATACCGTCTTCGTACAGGATTATCGATCCAGATACAAGGTTTATCTTCACCGTCAATGCACGACCAGGTGATGATGATCATATTGATAAAATAATGCTCATCGACGACTCTTCTAGTGCCTTAAAAAAGATCCAACCCAACGAATATATCGAATCCGTGTTGTATGATGACGGGCCTGATTATCGTTTTCTTCCAGTTGAATTCACAACGAATAACAACGGGTCTATAGTCACTGCTAAGTTGTTTGACATAGAGAATGATGAAATCGCGATCAAGATTGCGAGTCTGGTAATGGACGACTATGAGGAGTGTCTTCGTTCCAACTGTGGCTTGTTAGATGAGGATCAGATTATGGAAGAATCGGATCAAGAAGAAGAAAGAGCGTTTTGTGTGATTTGTCAAGGAAACTGTGGACAAGATGAGATGACGGCAACACTCGAATGCAATCATTTTTTTCATATGGATTGTATCTACGAATGGTTGTGGCAGAAAGATGTATGCCCGATTTGCAGATATGTAGTTATTTGAGTATTATGAATCGATTTAGGCTTCATAAATGTTTAAATAATCTTGTAAGACTTTTTGTTGTGTTATTTTTGGTAAATATGAGTACAAACTACCTAAGGTTAGTTTGTTGTCACATATGAAAGCAGTTTTTAGCATTTGGGTGCGTTTAGGCTGAATTTTCATGGATGTTTCTTAATTAATTGGTTGTATAGAATTCGATCAACTTATATAGTTATATATTGTATTTAGTTCTTTGTTCGATCTTGTATAGATTGTTTTGTTTAGTATTTTTTTTGAACAGTGTTATGCATGATGCGGTTATAGGTTAATGGAAACATGAATTACTGAAATTACTCGTATATTTTTTAATTATTATTTCTTAAAATACATGAAAATTAAAAATTTTCTGTTGTAAGTTTGATGTTGCTATTGCTTAATCTTGATCATATCTTTAATTTCGGTTGTACGCATTGAAAATAAAAATGCATATATATAAAGAAATTTACAACAAAATTGATCAATAGATTTAAAATTAAGCCTAAGATAAATGTAGTATTGTGTATAATTAGATGATTGTATTATTATTAGGTCCATAACTACTTAACTAGGTGTATTATTTTTTAGATTTATTTATCATATTTCTTTGTTTAAACAATTCTTCATGTTTTAGTCGGAGGATGGGTTGAGAGGTATCATGTAGGTTTGGGAATTTTGAAAACTCATTAGATGACCTCATGATGAAAATCGATAGGAAATTAATATCGTCTGTAACATCGTCAAAATAAATCAATAACCAAATAACGGAATTTAAAAAGTTAAAGACACGTACTTGCACTAGCACGTTGACACAAGTCACACAAAAGTTGGTACCTACCAATTCCCAGGGTGGCCAGGCAAATATTTGGACATATTCTTTTGGGGCGTCCAAAAAAATTTTCCTCAGTCAACTTATAAAACTTTTTGTTCAATTTGCACTTTTGCAGGGATCATATTGTTTTAGCTTTCCTTTGAACACTTGAATCTCCAAGAACTGACCTTGCATATTCAATTCCACACATTAAAGCCTTCCAAATATGAAATATATCGAGAGTGTATGCTATATGGTGTGCACGTGCACTACTACATATATGTACTAACACCCGCTCGGGGCTTGTTTGGGAGTACACCAAAAACACCACGAGATGAAAATATGTGATGTGGCCTTCGTCAGGTCTCCTGTGTATTCTCATGTATTATCTTTTTTTTTTCTCTCTCTTATTTAATCGGACCAACTCACATATCACATTTGTTTGTATAAATTAGTTTGTAAAATGTTTGTCACTCTCGCATATGTTTTTGTGATCATTAAAAACTTGATATCAATGTGATAAACTTGAATAAATATAAAATTATTGCAATGTTAATGTCGTAAAAAGTTCTTTTCTAAAATATACTTATAAACTATAATGACTATATTTCTTTATAGCAAATACTTTTTAAAGGATTTTTTTAACAAAATCTGGGATAGAAGAAATGATATTTTTTTAACGACCAACTAATGGAATTGATCGGATATTATGTATTGTCACATAAATTGTAAAAAAAATCACTTTTAGCTTGTAAAATCTAGCCGCAAACATCCAGCTTTATAAGTAATAACCCATTGGCCAAGTTGATCCAGATCCTGAAATTGAAAAAAAATCTAATGACACATCCGTTTTTACGTACAACGATAAATTTATTTTGTAAAATATGTCAATGTCAAAGAGCTATACTCTATCTTCCAAATATCAGAATCACTAATGATCATTGACTAAATATGCTGATATAAGTGATGAAAAGCATGATTCATATTCTAAAGATGTGGTGAAATAATTTTTTAAAATTAACTTGATCTCCAAGTTAACACAATTACACAAATACATAATATACAATTTTTCTTAAATTGAAAATTAGAAACGAAAAATGAAACAAACTACATGGACTAAACCGTTATCACAGCCTGGACCCCACAAATACACACACACGTACTCTGGGGCCTATCACAACAAAGTCGGTTTTCTACACACTCACGAATATTTCGCTCACACCAAATTTACCATTTCACCCTTCCCTCTCACCTTCATTCTCCCGCCCTTCTCACCCCCAAAATCGTCATTTCACTATATAATCCCCCTTTTCACTCACACACTTTCAGTTCTCCCTCCTCCTCCTCCTCCTTCTTCTTCTTCTTCTTCTTCTTCACCAATACTTTCTCTCTCTAAAAACTTCCCTCTCTCTCTCTAAATTAAACTCACCAATGGCAACACTTGAAGCTTATAAAAATAATAATACTTTATTAATAAATAATAATAAAAAGAGAAAACAAAGGATATTTGAATTTAATAGCTTTTCGAAAGCGTTAAGTGATTATTTAGGTCCGTTTCGTGATAATGTTAGATTATTTTTAGACGAATTTGGTGAGAAAATTGATGATGAGAAAAGGAATGTGTGGTCTACGCTTTTGTTATGTGAATCAAACGGCGTCGTTTTTCCTCTATATACTATTGAAGAGCATGTTAATGATCGCTCTGTTCTTCCGTTCTGCTTTCACTGTAAATCCGTCGGTTAGTATATTATATACTTATTCTCTCTGTATCTATATCTATATCTGTATCTATAGTAATTGTGTTATTTTGATTTTCCGAATTCTGATTTTAATGTTGTTCTGCAAATCGGAAGTCTCTGTATCTATATCTATATCTATATCTATACATAACTGTGTGTGTATTTGTTTAAGTAATTGTGGAATTTTTTGTTCTGAATTTAGATTTTATGATGTCACGGTTAATTCGACGTCGTTTTGTTCAATTTGATTATGTGTGTGAATCAATTTTTGTTCAATATCTGATGATTTTGATGTTTTCGAGATTGTGAATTTATGACGCTAATACAGATCCGACGTCGTTTTTGTCATTATAAATATATATATGTGTGAATTAGTGTGTGTAACTGTGTGTTTCTCAATTGAGATATTGTGACGTCATATTAGTTTAATCTGAATCTAAGAGTGTGTGTGTAAAGTGTGTGCTGAATTTGACTTTCCTGGAACTGAATTCAGGATTTATGTTTGTGTGTGTTTCAGTGTGTGTATTTTGAATTTGTGGAAATTGTGATTTTCTGCTGTAACTGCAAATCTATCTGTGTATATACTTTAAGTTATAAATTTATAATGAATATCGAATTGATTTGATGAATTATTGTGAATTTGTTCTGTTTCTGCAAATCTGTATCTATGTGTGTGTGTGTGTGTGTTTAATTCTGAATTTGAGGATACTGAAAAGTAGTGATTTTGTGAATTTTGTTGTATGAAGGATGGGGGCATCATTTTGTGTCTAAAAGAAGATACAGATTTATAATCCCATCATATGGTGATAAAAAACCATGGAAAGATTATGACCCGAAGAAAGATTCCGAGCACATCGATACACAGATGATCTTACATGGGTTGATTCACTGCAATGGCTTTGGTCATCTAATTTCTGTCAATAATTTAAAATTACCAGGCTCATCAAATTCTCTCACAGAAACTCATATCATGAATCTATGGGACAGTATTTGCACTTCACTTAAAACTCGGTATGTTTTCTTTTCAATTTTTTCGCGTAACTTGCTCATCAAGTAACCAAAACTTGAATTAATAGTGTGTATCAATTTACATTGTATAGGAAAGTATCTGTTGCTGATGTTAAGTTAGAGAGATCAATGGAGTTAAGGTTAATTAATGGTGTTGCTTATAAGAGTTCTTGGTTTGGGAATTGGGGATATAAGTTTGGGAATGGAAGTTTTGGTGTTACAGAGGATAAATACAGGGGAGCTGTGTTGTTTCTAGCGGAATTAGATCTCGATAAGGTTATTGATGACTTTAAAAACACTCGCCGTGGAAGGAAATTGGGAGAAATGGTTAATAAGTATCGCGAACTAAGTGAAACCAGACTTACTTCCATGAGTGAGCTGCTGCAGTTTTTGATTGAGTTTAAGCTTATTGGGAAAATTGAGAGAAGAAGTTTAGTACAAGCAAGAAAGTTATTTAAGTGTGAAGATAGTCCATTTGATGAAGGGAGTCAAGATCCAGAGTGTTTAAAAGATTTTTTAAGCTCACTTATGGATGCAGATTGTAATTGGAGTGAAAGAAGGATCGAACACTCGTTGGAAGTGATTGTTAAGTTACTGAAACAGAAGAATGGGGTGATGTCGATTTGTGAATTAAGGGAGAGTCTTCGACCGTTTGTTGGTGATAAGGGTTTGATTGATTTCGTGCTAAATTCGATCAATGTGTTGCATCTTGAGAAGTACATTATTCGTCGGGTGTTTAACTCGTTGACTGGGCTGGCCGAGTTTGAGATTTCTGATGTGGCGGTGGTTTCCAAGAAGACGAAATCTGTTTCTTCGCTATGGAGATTGGAGCCGAGATGGCCTAAGGAAAGGCTTGAAAGGACTGCTAAAGTGATTGCAAATATTTTAAAAGAGCACAAGAATTTCAACAATGGAAGAAGTGGACCAATGTCACGTAAAGATTTGAGGAATATAGCTAGCAAGTATGTTGGTGACACTGGTTTGATCGATTTCGTATTGAAATCGATCAACAATTTGGTGATTGGAAACTATATAGTTACTCGCACCAAAAACCCCCAAACCCGATTGATGGAATTCAATATCCGAGATAAAAAAGGTGAAGAACTTGGTATTGAAAAGGAGGTAGATGTTTATGGAGATATGTTGTTTCTGTATACAAATGTTCTACTCGGCTACCCCTTGTGGAAGTCGGTTAGTCAAGCGACTCAAATCGTGTTAAACAGCAAGTATTTTGTGAAAGAGTGGGAGTTGGGTGTAGGGAATGGTCAGGTAATGACACTAAGATGCAGAGTTTTACCAAGTTTTGACGAGCTGGAAACAGAGTTGACTCATCCATTGCCACCTGGCGAGATAGTACTAGTGGCAGCGGGGATGACAATTGGGAAATTGAGGGAAGTAGCAGAAAGTGCACTAAGGGATACATATTGCATAATGGATAGATTTGTAGTATGGCAAATAGGTGGGTTGAAAGGGATAGAGGACGAGATGGTGGTGTCGTACGTTGTTGAGCCAGGTGGGGAGGTTTGGGTCAGAGGGTTTGGGCTAGATTTGGGTACGGCACTGAGGTATGAAGGCGGGACTGCAGGGGATGAGGAGATGGAGGCAAGGGTGGAGTGTGTGTGTGGGGCTCGTGATGATGATGGGGAGAGAATGGTAGCTTGTGATGAATGCCATGTTTGGAAGCACACCAAGTGCAGTGGCATTAAGGATCATGAAACCGCACCTGAAATATTCATTTGTAGTGATTGTGAGGCTAAAGCCAAGAGTGAACTCTTGAGTCAATAGGTTGGAATGGGACGTCTGGGAGACCAGAAAGGGAAATTGAATTATTTAATTTATTTCTTCATTACCTTATTAATATTTACTATTTACTATGTTGTTAAAATATATTATTATCAAATATTGAATGTAAGCTTTTTATTCTATATATATCAAATTATCAACTTAGTTTTGGGGAATTTCCCGTTTGTCACCAATTCAATTAGCAAGCACGTAACGAAATCATGTGTCAACATATCTTCCTAGATTCGGTGCAAGTCGATATGTATGGCCCACTGGCCAGTTGGCTAGAGTTTGGGGCCCATTGAATGATTTTTTAAAGATAATCTTACTTACCAGAAGCTATTACCATTTATCAACCTAACATTCATTTCAATTTTGCATCCCTAAATCCTAATGTCTATGTTTTATAATATCCATATGAAAAAAAACGCAATTTGTAGTACGAAAAAGTACGCCATGATGATAGACAAACTACATTTTTACTTTTGTTTTTTCACACATTTATAATAGTCTAACTTTTGATAATAAATGTAAAAGTTTTTTTTTTTAAAAAAATGAAGTCAATGTATTATGTTTTGAAGTACAGATTTAAATTGGGATAAATAACTTGTATCTCGTCGTGCTTGAGCTTTAGCTCAATGGTTGTGACACCATCCCCATGTATGTGGCAGGGGTGTCGAAAATAACCAAATCTAAATAACCCGATCCAACCCGAATGAGTTTGGGTGAAACGGGTTGGGTTATTTGGTTTGTGGGTCGTCATTTGGGTTATCTCAAATAACCCAAAGCTTAATCGGTTTGGGTTGAGGGTGAAAATTTTATAATTTGGGTCAACCCGAATAACCCAAATTAGTTGTGTTTATATATAAATACACTTATATAACAATTAAATTTGTTTAAAATTTCTATTATTTGAATAATAAATTTTCTTTTATAAATAAAATCAGAATCGTGCAAAATTATAATAATTGTTTGAAAATACACTAATATGAATATAAGAAGAGTTATATGTTGTCAAAATTTATTTATTTATCATCAGTAGTTTTTATCTTTTTATATAGTTTGTACTTTATTTATTTCGTCTATGACTTTTATTCTAATAATACAATCATCTGTTTATGCACCAATTCAAAAAAAACGCATAATCTAAAGTGTTTCAACACTTTTGGATATAAAGAACTTAATATCGCTATTATTTAAGTATTTTAAATCAAAATTATATTGTTGTAATGTTACTAAACTAATGCACGTAGATTCAATCACATTTTATTTGGGTTACCCAAACCCGATCCAAAAACCCCAACGCGAATAACCCGAAACCCAATTAACCCGACCCATCAACACCCCTAGTGGTCTTGAGTTCAAGATTAAGTCCCTTTATAAAGGCTTGACTTGGGTATACCCAGCTTCAAGTCTGAGGGGGCAGAGTTTACCCCTATTAATTGTCGTGCCTTCTGGCGGATTAGTAGAAGGTTTTCCCTCCATCGGGTATTTGAAATAGGCATTTCTACTTCGAGGGAGTTCTCTAACGTGGACCCGGTTAAGACAACGTATGCTAGATCTTCCACTGTCGAATTGCGACATAAAGTTTCTTGTGTTCACCTTAAAAAAAAAAAAAATCTTGTATCTTGTCAGGTGGCATGCTTAACTATGGTCAATTAATTAGTTTGAAGGTTTTAATCATTCGGTTTTCCAATGAAATGTTTTATTTCTTTTTAAATTTCTTATTATTTTTATGATCATCGATTCATTGTATACTTAATAGTATTTTGGGGGTTGTTTTTGGAATTGAAAACTTAATTTTATTATAACTATTTAATATTATTTTTAAATAGATTTTAAGTATATTTTTATTTAATTGTAAACATTTTATACTATTTTTACAAAAACATAGGTTGACTAGTCATGATATGGTTATGATCAATTTATGGGACTTGTCGGAAAGTGTTCTTGCCTAACCTATTGAACTTTTTTCAGGACCTGACCAGTTCTATTAGGTCTTTTTTAATAAGGCTCTTCTTAAATATCTTTTTCACCCCTTTCTTACAGCCACGTCAGATTTTCTCTCTTCAAGAACTACTCCTTACAATAATTCCTCACCTCTTACTCAACAAAAAACATTAAAAAAAACTCCACCTCTCTGTCCCCATTTCTCTCTTTCAGATCCACCTTTCTTCGTCCAACTTGTTCCTAAACAAGAAAGGGATGTTTTGGACGGGCATGAACGAGCCCGTAGTGTTAAGGTCCTGAAAGGAAGATGTTCATGACGAGCTCGTCATGACCTTACTACGAGCGGCCTTAAAAAACTTTGTTTTCTAAAACATTGGAAAAAAAACATATTCCCCACTAATGATTTTCTATTTGCTAATTTGAAACCTATCTCTAGATAGGAGTCAAAAACATATCCTCCATTTATGATTTTCTACTTGATAATTTGAAACGTGTCTCTAGATAGGACTCATCTCCAAAGATGAGTGAGAATATGATTTCATATAGAACTTTTATATGACCTATAAACCACTTTTTTAATCAACTTTTAAAAATACTAGAGCTTACTGTAAAATGAGCATAACCCAAATAATATAATCACAAACCTCGAAATATAGATGATCATAGTTAATCAACATTTATGCATGATTTATCTTACAAAATGCCTGAGCAAAATTTATAAAAATTCTCGAGCAAAATTGTAACCAACGTTTAAGTAGTAACCACCAAACTTGTTCAAACTGTCATAAACCAAAAAGTTGAACACTATAGCAAAAAAAAAAAACTGCAGGTAAATGTCATATGAGTATATGATCACTAGAAAAAACCATTAGGCTCTTGAAAAACTGTCTCATATGTAAATGTCATGTAACTAGAAAAACCTACACAAGTTACCATAAACCAAAAAGAAACTGCAGGTACACTATAGCAAAATAAGTCTTTCTGATCATATCAAGCCTATGATCGTTTCCCTGCAGCGTCTTTTATAGGCAAGACCTCAATATGGTGGAAGATGTCCCCCTGGATATGAAGAAGTACCTGATAATGAATGTGAAATCTAGATTAGTATATAGTGGGGGTCAACGACTTCGAACCTAGGAGTCAAAAAAATTGGCACTTTCTGAATTACAACAAGCCAAAACAAGTCAAACCCGGTTGTGGTGGGCAGACCCAAAGACAATCTTTAATCTACATATATATGATCGTTAAATATGACTACCAACTACTTTCCTTTATTAATTATAGTACTTTTATTCATTTGGTTACATGTTAGATTAATTTCAACCGATTTGACCCATTAAATGCTTTTGATAGGTTAAGGATATAACTTAGCTCATATCGACCCATTTGGATATAAATGGGTCGATGTTGCCATCTCTATAAACGTTACATTCACATAAAGATGAGGAGTTACCATGAGGACACTGGGAGCCATATGGCTGAGGCGGATAAGCTGAATTAGGAGGGTATGGCTGAGGAGGATAAGGAGCAGCCTGAGGCGGGTATGGAGATGGTGGATAAACACCTGCATTAGGCGGATACGCTTGGGTGGCAGTTGTTAGTGGATAAGTGGATACTGGAGTTGATGGTGGATAAGCTATCAATGGCGGCGGCACAGAGTAGACAGGGGCCTGGGGTGCACTTGGTGTACCATAGAATGGAGCTGATGGCGCAAAACTGTGAGCTGGAATCTGTATACATGTAAAAAAGAAAGTAACATAGGTTTAATTGAGTCCGGTACAAATGTATACAAACATTCCAAAAAAACTTAAATGAGTGAAACTAATTAACACTTCTTGTCAAAGAAAGATTGAACTTACATTGGTACCGGAATAATGCATTATCAGTCGCACCTCACCAGCATGCCTACATAAGATGTGATTTGAGTTAGCAACTAGTACTATTTACGACAACGGAAAAAGCCTTAGCTAACACAACACTATAGAACAATGTTTAATTTTTCCACTTGGTAGTAGAGTACACAAAACATGAGAACAATACACATGAATATTGTTGCAAGTTTTAAAACATACAAGCTAGGTTTCACATTAAAATAAAAGAAAATCAAACATATAAATACCTATCATGTTTGTTCTTTCAAGCAAAAGAGATATGGACTCATAGGAGCTTGACAACCCATAACATCTAAAGTATTTGTATTAGAACACTAACCTGCCAGATTTAGACTGCAACGGCCACGCGCTATCATCAAATCCCTGAGAAAGTACCTTAGCTAATTGGACCCTAGACACATAATTCAATAATTCATCCTTAGGAAAATATCACTTTTAACACACAAAAAAAACACACAAAGAAAAGTAAGAGAAATTACTTTCCACTGCCAATAAAATCATCGCGTGAGACACTATTGCTATTCCAAACAGTAATATTTAAATCCCTTAATCCTTCAATAAAGCTATATACGAACTTCTCCTGGAATGTAGGGTTTTTTCCTCCGTCTGTCATAAAAACCCGAAACCAATTCAGATTTAAACTTACACTAATTAATTTGTGATCCCTCATTAACGGAGATAAATTTAATCTTCAAAGGAATATAGACAGGGACCAAAGAAAAAGTACCAGTACAAACATTAGTCCGATTCCTATAGTTTCCGTATTCAACACAAACGTAAGGATCTTGCCTTGATATCCATTCTGTGTCTTTCAGTCTAGTGCATCCAACCACTACATAACCATGACAAAAAAATATATAACAACTTCTACTTAGAAACAATTCAAGATCTTATAAACGTACACATTAATATATTAGTTTTAATATGGATATATAACAATTTGTTTAGATGGTAAATGTTTAACAAAGTAAAAGTAAGTAGAAAAATAGTACTCGTATGAATTATTATAAAAACATATAAAAGAAAACAGAATGCATGCATGGGGGTACCAGTGATTTCAAGAGTACTGTTGTGATTCTTCATTGGATTATAATGATTATAACTTGGTGTGATAATGGCGTAGAAGATTATCGAAATTGTAATAGTTATTATAAGTAAATAATAAAGATTATATATGATAGAATTGTTATATATATTTATAGGATTCGATTTGAAGAATCCGTGTCAATTATTGACGCGTATATATTCATAGTAAAATTTATGGAAAGTAAGTTGATATAATGGGAAATTGTAGCCCTTCTTTGTTTGTAAGCTTCGGGCCGGTTTTACTTCTTGGAAAGTGTCGCCGCATCTCACAATGAGTTATTTATTTGGAAACTAATTAGTAATCAAAGTAATACGGGCTGAATAAGTCATCTAACTGGACATGTTATTTGGGCTTCATAGCTAGATAAGTTATTCGAGCTTTACATTCAGACATGTCATTTAGACTTTATTAGCCCGGACAGTTCAGTCAGGGAGCGTAGCAGGATGGTGCTATCGGGCCTCTTTTCTGCTGGTGCATTCGGATCCATACTACATACCATATGACGCTTTTTTCTTAGATTCCCTCAAGTTATTTCCCCAACTTGACTCAAGTTGGGAAGATCTTGACCCTTGATTGAAAATCAAGGGACAAGATTCAAAGATTATCTTTGATTTGAATACTGTCCTTTGATTTTCAATCAAGGGTCAAGATTACTCTAACATGATTAGTCATGTTATAGTAACTTGAGGGAATCCTCTCCCAATATTTTCAAAGTTTTTATCATAGTAAAACATAATAATGCCAAATGGGTCGAAACGTTTTCCTTAAACGGCTACTTACATAAGTTAATGGTTCAGGAACTTTGACATATATAATTACTACTATGTATTCTTTACGAGATTAAATCTTTGACTTTAGGCTTAAGAAATAATGTATATGTTTTTAATGAGCAGTTACTATGCCCCAAGTTAATTTGGCAGATTTACCTACATTTGACCCTCACAAACTTAAAAGAGATGTCTTTTGTTAGTACATTATAACCAACTGGGTTGGATTTGTGGGCCTTTGGAGACAGAGGTCATGGGTTCGATCCTCATCTTCAGCAAGGCTGAAGGTCCTTTTCTATTTTTGGTATAACCTAGAAGCAGCCTTTTTACCTTTGATAGGGGTAAGGTTGTCTACATCTCAACCTCTCCCATAAACCGTCAAAGACAGTATTGGAACCCAAAACCTGTAGAAAACGACATTAGGAGTTACCATACCATCACCATTTTGTTAGTACATTAAGTCATTAAGACAAGTGCCATCTACATTTTCACAATAGAGTTGTTAACATAATAATTAGAAACACAAGTTGCAAGAGACTTGTTGCACCAACATTTATTTTTCATTTACAAGTCTTACACCCGGGCCGCCAGCCCGTCATTGTTGAACGACAGGACCGCTAAAAAAAGTTAACAAATTCAACATAACTAAAACAAAACCTTCTTTTTTTACTATGACATGTTTAAATTATGATAAATTATATTTTCATGAAACAAAATCATCTACTCGTCACCCAGAAAGAATATTGTGGGCTTTTTGGGCTCAATGATCTCCACTGTACCTTCAAGCATTTTAGCCACCTTCCCCATCGATGGTCTCATTTCAGGCCGGTCTTGAAGACACCATATCGCGGTCTTAACCATCCTTGTGATCATTTCCTCATGAAGTCGACTATCATATGATCTCTTGATTTGGCTGTCCAAAATGTCCTCAATGTTCATTTCTTTGTAAACTTTATCAAATGCCCATCTAGGGAAGTACCAATCTTCACTATCCATTTTTGAACCTTGGATGTCAAAGTTACGCACCCCGGTCACAATCTCTAACAACACCATTCCAAAACTGTAAACATCCGCCTTTGGTGTGATTTGATCACTCTTTACCCATTCGGGTGCCATGTATCCACGAGTCCCACGCATCCTTGAGTAGCTAACCATGTCTTCTTTCTTTCTTAGTTTTGACAACCCAAAGTCTGATATCTTGGGGCAAAAATCGGCCCCAATAAGTATGTTCTCGGGTTTGATGTCACAATGCAGCACCCATTCTAAACATTCCTCGTGAAGATACGCAATAGCCCTCGCCACTCCAAGAGCTATACGATATCTAATACCCCAATCGAGTATGGGCTTTCGATCTAACAACTTGTCATCCTCTACTTCTCCGTCTCCATTCGAGTAGTCAACTTTACCCGCATGGAACAGGAACTTATCCAGCGACCCGTTTGGCACATACTCATAAACAAGTATTCTCTGACCCTTCTCGGCACAAAAACCCCACAATCTCACCAGATTTAAATGGTGCATTCTAGCAATAATCGTGACCTCGGCCCAAAACTCGTTATCTCCACCCGTAACATTTTTCAAGCATTTGACCGCAACAATCCGATGATCGGTCAACACCCCTTTATAAACATCACCAAACCCACCTTTCCCCACAACATTCGTGCTCGAAAAATCATTTGTAGCCGTTTTAAGCTCAGCATAACTAAACCTCTTTGGCCCACCCGCCGGCAAAAACTCCAGCCCAAATGTTCGGGCCATATCTCGATACTTAACATATTTCTTGAGAAAAGCCCAAAAGAACGCCACACCACTTATCAACTCGGCCGCAAACAAAGTCGATATAATAGCAATATTTCGGGTTGTGGACTTTGACTCTTCTGGCGGTAAAGGCAAGCTAACTTGAACCGGGCAAGTCGTCTCTAGAATACTCGTCAAGCCCGTAAAATTCGTCTGATCGGTCTCAGACTTATCAACCTTAAGAAAAAAAGTCTGTTCTGTCGCCGGAGACCAAAATCCATAATATAACCGGCTCACAAGCACACAATATCTTTGACCATCATACTTATACCCGAACCCAAGACAATCCGGGTCATTCGAGCACGTAGATTCACACAAGGAAAAGTTCGAGGCCGTAATGGGCCACGAGTTTGTCTCAGCCGCAGGCCCAGTAAAATTCACATAATCCAACTGCAAAAACTTGTTACTATTTCCAACCGGAATTTTCCTTTGACATTCTTCACCACTACGGCCCGAAATTCGTTGAAATCCGGGTGGGCAATCACAAACTGTAGTATCATAATTATCGCCATACATACATATAAAATTCGGGCCACAAGTCCCCCTTATCAAACATAGCTCAGCTACAGCTTGCCAAGCAACATTCCATTGACTCGAGTTTGAATCATAAGAATAAATTCTTAAATTCCCATTATCGTCGAGTTTTAGTCGTCGCAAGACGTTATCACCGTAGTCCGAGGTGATAAACGATGCGCCGTTTTCTAGCTCAACCTTCCCTTGATCATCTAGCTTTAAAAACGCGTTATTAATGGTATAATACGATGTTTCTTGGTCGTATGTTCCGTTAAATTTCAATTCTTTCCCAACAAAACGGAACATTTTGTCAGTGGGGACCTTTACAGACAGAATAGTTCCGTTTATGTTTTGGTTTGGAACAATTGTATTGGTTGGGTACCGAAAACTGCTCCAACTCCCAAACGACAGACTACCGTCGTTATTGAGCTGGAGCAGTTGTGTTGTGGTGTTGGATGATGTGGGAGCTCCAGGGAACTGGAGGTTCCCTAGACGGAGCTCCCCTGATTGGGTAATTATAAGTGACGTGGATCGGTTAACCGGGGAATCCTGGTTAACCGACCATATAACAGTAATCGGGGATATATTAAAATAATATATCGAGAAAATGAAACTGTCTGTTGAGTTTAGTGATGGAAGGAAACCGGTTGCAAAAACCGAGTTGTTAGATAACAGAATTCTGTTTTGGGACGGATTCCATGGGAAGTTGGAGGTCGAAGACGGCGTCGTTTGGTTTCGGGTTTGAGCTAATGAATATCGAGAAGATAAGAAAAGGAGGAAGGTGATGATGAAAAGGTGGCGGTGATCGGAGATTGACATGGTGGCTCCGGTGTGAACCGGTGGTGGTTTGGAGTTTGAATTTGCTAAATGATTTAGATGTGTGGTATATAAAGTCAGAACAAACGTTGACGGAAGACCGTTGACTTGGCGGCTTTTTATTCTACACGTTAATAGTTTTTGTTCGGTCTATATTGATTATTGAAAGATAGAAACATAACGGTGGAACCCATTGAACTTGGAAAATAATGCATTTGTTTACTGGAAAGTGGATATAATTTTTATTTAAAAAATAAAAGAAAATGCTATTCGAGGAAAGCATTATTTGTGGAAAGATCATTTTCCAATTTTATTTTAAGTGAAAGAAAAAGAACATAAAATCAATAGATTAAGAGATAGAAGAAATGTGGTAGGACATCATTTGTCATTAAAGACTTAAAATCTAATTTGATGGGCTTTGAGAAATGGTTGTATCCTGAGTTTGTAAGTTGTAACCCATATTTAAAGCCCAACCAACTTATGTTTTTCATTCCAAAACGTATTTATGGATAGGAGTGGTTTTATAACTCATTTTCATCCTTTCCCAAATTCTATCCACACCCATTGTGATTCTCATAAGCAAATTAAAACACCCTTAATTCACTTTAGTTAATTTTTTATGTGTAAATCATTTGCTCGCAACCGAAGATCTTACAATTATAATATACTTATATAGTATCAAGTCATAATCTAATGGCAATACTAGGCTTTATATTAGAACTAGTGTTCAAACCCATCAATTGGACGGGTAGTCTCAAAATATATTAATCAAAGCTAAAAAAAAGTAGAACTCAACTTTATTAAGTAGGTAATGTAAAAATTAGAATACGTAAAAATCTAACATAAAACTATTCAAAGTATGAACTATTCATAGTTTACCCCTTTTTTTTCCAACTTTAGTTATATTACAAACTCATTATATGTATCATCAAATTAAACTTAATCAATACAAAAATTTAAAACGAAACATATTAAAAATAACTCCATATAAATATGTATCATCAAACTAAACGTAATCAATACAAAAACTAAAAACGAAACGTATGAAAAATAACTCCATATAAATATTGATTATAGTTTACCCCTTTTTTCCAACTTTAGTTATATTTTAAAAGTGCAAAGTATATAATTTGAAAAATACATACCAATTCATCAACAAAGACCATCTCGAACGTTTTTGATTTTCTTTGGGTTATTCCACTCCGGAACAGTCCATACATGCACAACACAGAGTCGTAGATGATGGTTAACATGTGTTGGCTTAAGATCTTCAAGATGAACTAATGTGGTCTTATTTTTTGTTGTTGAAAGAGAAGTCATAATGAACCTATAATGGATTACAAAACAATAGCATAAAAATTCAATGTTAAAAAATTAGCTAAACATTATAATTAAGATTTCAATGTTAACAAATTAAAAAAAAGTTGCTAGTCGAACAGAAACCTTGTAAGTCGAATGAATTCAATTTTAACAAATTAAAGATAAAAACTTTATAATTAACAATTCAATGTTAACAAAGTAAAGAAAACTTCCTAGTCGAACTAACCTGCTTGTAAGTCGAATCAAGAGAATTTTTTGTTCTGCAATGTTAACAAATTAAAGATAAAAACTTTATAATTAACAATTCAATGTTAACAAACTAAAGAAAACTTAGTCAAACTAACCTGCTTGTAAGTCGAATCAAGACACTTTTTTGTTCTGCGAGTTTTCGAAAGTCGAATGTAGGGGATTTTTTTATGGTTCCATAAGTTTTTAGATTTGGTTTATATATATAGTAGATGTAGACAAATAATAAGAATTATTTTTAAAGGTCGGTTATAGAATAGAATAGAATAAATAATATTAGAAAAAACAGATGATTAATGAGAAGAGAGTATTAGGCTCAAGGAGGGAGATTATGGATGCCAAGTATACCCCCAACCCTTCTTTTAGTTATATTATAGATGGTACCTTCGGAAGTGTAAAATCATGTTAAGTGACAAATTTCAAATTTTATTATATTTAGTGGTAAGAGTACAGTCAGCAAGTAGAATCGACAAAAAAATCGGTAACACCATTTACATCGGCGGAAATTGGAAAGTAACATCGGCGCAATGGAGTCGATCAAAAGAGACGTTGGGTTGCATCGTGGAGCATGCTTTTGACTCTTTCCAACTAGATACATAGATATAGAAATAGAAGAGACACGTGGAACAGATCGGCACTTTCTTTTATACTACACCCTTAGATTTTGCATCTTGTAACAAATTTTGGAATCTTTTATGGTTAAAAAACTTACCAATTTGCTAAATTTTGACACTAATCTTTTGTCCCTTACCATCGAAAATTGAAATCAAGTAAATGAGTTGAACTATAACTTCTATCTTTTTAAGGTGCATTTTTTTAACAAAACAAAGATATAGTTAGGCTAAACTATATTAGAATTCTAGATTGAGGTGCTTCATTTTTTATTCGTTTAACAAAAGATATCTCAAGAAAAATATGTATGTTTCGTCAGAATGTCAGATATTATTAGCACTATAATACAATGAATAATTATTACAAAATATGAAATTTTCTTCTTTAACTAAATAAACCATGGACGTTCTTAGGTTGCATAGTAATCTTGCGTCACTATACAAAAACTCCTTAGTTCTTTCGTCATATAATAATAATTTAAAATTAACAGAGAAAATGTTAGCAAAGAACAACTGAAGCAGCAAGTGGATGTTATAATAAGTTGACAATTAACATACGTATATATTGTTTACATATATTTGTTGTCAAGTGTTGTTTAGAGAAAGATTTATTTATGCCTATTTGTGATAAAGAAGATATAACATACACAATCTATAGACTACAAATCATATAATTAAGTAAATACTATAATATTATGTCGAGAATGACCATTTATGTCTTCATGAATTTCTAACAATATTCTTTAGCAACGCTACACCATCTTCCAAAGAGTGTCACAGGTACCTTTTCCATGACAGAATGATATTAATTACTAGATATGCGGAATGTAAATAATTGTAGTGTAAACATTCTGTTTTTATAATTACGAGAGTAAGTACCTGTGTGTTGCGGCGCTGAGATGATGGGATGATAGGTCATAAAGTGTGATAGCCAAAGGCCTTAACCGTACGGGTTCCGCCCTCGGATTTAAAAATTCGTCGAAAGTAAATCGAATGACATCTCTAATGAAAGAGCATGAAATTTTAAGAACACCAATATAATTTTTATAATTTATCGATGTACGGTTTGTGAGATAAAAGATTTTGAATGAATTGTAAGAGTAAATGATTTATGGAGGAGAGAGAAAAAAGATGTTTGGTTGAGATTTGAGGAGAGAGAAAGGGTGTTTGGTAATATAAAATTAATAGAAGGGGCATTTTGGGGAATTAAATGTTAAAAATTAAAATTTTAGTTAGGGAGAATCTGTTTTATAATATAGTATAGATACGAGCTACTCGCGCGTTGCGGTGGTGAGATTGTGGGGATGATAGGTCATAGAGTGTGATAGTCAAATGCCTTAGCAGTACAGGCTCCGCCCTCGAAATTAAAAACTTGTCGAAAATATATCGAATGACATCTCTAATGAAAGGACATGAAATTTTAAAACACCCATATAATTTTTATCATTTATCGATGTACGGTATTTGAGATAAAGTATTTTGAATGAATTAGATGAATAAAACGATTTATGAAGGAGAAAGAAAAAAAATGAGTGGTTGAGATTTAAGGTTAAAGATGAAAATGAAAGTTGAAAGTTGTGAGGCGTTGATATATGATACATCATGCATTATCATGTGTACATTATTGAAGTTGAAAGTTGAAACCTTATTTACTTTATAATGTAGTATATCTCTATCTCAACTTATATTATAAAGCATTTGTTCATTTTAAATTTTTTAACTTTCAACTTTTCGCATCCATTCACTTTCATCCCTCTCCTCAAATCCCAACCACTCATTTTATTCTCTCTCATCCATAAATCATTTTATTCCTCTAATTCATTCAAAAAAATTTATTTCAAAAACCGTACATCGATAAATTAAAAAAATTATATGAGTGTTCTTAAAATTCAATTGCTCTTTCATTAGAGATGTCATTCGACATACGTACTTTTGACGAATTTTTAAATACGATGCGGAGCCCGTGCGGCTAAGGCATTTGTCTATCTATGACCTATCACTTTAAGATGACCTATTACACTTTATGACCTATCACCCCCATCATCTCACCGTCGCAACGCGCTTGTACTTTTTCTCGTAATATAGTATAAGGTTAGAGATGAAAATGAAAGTTGAAAGTCGTGAGACATTGATGTATGATATATCATTCATTATCATGTGTACATTTTTTAAATTGAAAGTTGAAACTTTATTTGCTTTATAATATATAGTATATAGGGTAACATTACAGTGAGAACAGTCTTAAAATAAGAACGGTGAGAACACTTAAAAAACATCATTTTGATGCATTAAAAGTCCATAAAACTAACATAGTGCTTAACTAATTATCATTATTTAAGTGTTTAACAACACATTGATCTGTCAAAATCGAGAAAATCACGTTTTTTGTTTTGTGCATCCATCTTGGATGCATATTCATCAAAATGATGCATCCAACAAAAAACGTGATTTTTTCACTTTTGACGGATCAATGTGTTGTTAAACACTTAAATAATGATAATTAGTTAAGCACTATGTTAGTTTTATGGACTTTTAATGCATCAAAATGATGTTTTTTAAGTGTTCTTACCGTTCTTATTTTAAAACTGTTCTTATTTGATTGCTCCCCATCTATATAATTATTAAAACAGTAGGAAACCGAATGATTATAAAACATATAAAAACTCAAACCTATTTTATAAAATTACCACGTAGGATTACAACTTATGTGTCATTCTCATACATTTTTATCAATATAAAATAAAAGATATTTGATTATTTGATTATAAAAAAGTGATAAATTTAATTATATATTAGAAAAAGGTATTAAAAAAAAACAAAAAACCGTCAACCAAGAACAAAACGGCGAAAAAGTAGTTCAGCATTTGTAGACATTATATCATTCTCTTTGGTAATTATTTTCTTTTTCAATGTATCAATAATAATAATCATCATAAATAAAATTAAATTAAAATAAAAATATATAGATATAATTCTAATTACATAGATACATATTCATAGATATATATCCCGTTTATATTCATTACATATATATCCCTTTTACTCATAAGATCCAATCTTCCAAATTATATAAACCCTTATATTATAGGAATTTAAATCTTCATAGTTAGGAATATGATATCATTTACGCAAAAAATACATCAATGTTCATCCTATATATGTATCGATCAAGAGCTTTTGAAATTATCTTTTCCTTCCATATTTCTTCTTTGCTCGAAATCTGTAAGTTTTTAATTTATTTATAATTTATTTATTTTTTTGCTGTTTTTTACAAGTATATCATGGTTGAATTAGCTGTTGTGTAAGTTCTCATATTGATTTAACAAAAACATGTAATTTTAAGATTAATTGAGTTATTAATTATTAATTGTTATCATGGTTGAATTAGCTGCTGTGTAAAGGAACCGATCACCACCAAATTTTGTGCAACATTGCCTCTATATCTTACTATGTTTGAAATATCTCTTAAAGAGATTATGGATATGTGTGTTCCATAACTATTACATACCTTATTTTTCTTTGTAGTTAACCTATTTCTGATCCTAACCATGATCATGGGGGATCACCTCAAGTATATTGAAGTATCATTGGCTCATGAATCGTGAGTAGAATCTAGAAAAGAACATTGATATTAATGATAGTAATTGGCCCATTGTTAACACTATACTGTTTGGTTCTACTTCATTGTTTCGCTTATGTAATTATTGATTAATTTGATTATTTAGATAATAGCAGTTCATAAGTAGGGTGATATAGTACCAATGGACTTGGATTATGATGTTGCTGATTGGGCTGAAGATAATGGCCAACATAGCTCTGCAAAATATTTAGGTTTGAGGATATAAAAGAACTTTGTCGTGTTGGGTAACGGGTTGAATGGGTCCGAATAGAGACAAACTACATACGAAAATGGTTTTTGTCACGTTGAGGTTGAAACAGCTCTGCAGTGAATATTGTTTGTTTTCTTCGCATTTTTTTTTGTTATACGTACAGTTGTATTGTTTTTATAAGCATATGCTGTAGTTTAGTTGTATATAAGTAGGATGGAATATAGTTGTATTTTATGATTAGTTTATTGACTTTAATTTTGAATGATTTGTGGTTCTTTTAGTTTCTTCGTTTATGTGGAATAGAATTGGACTAGCAAGTCATAATTATATGGTCTATTGAACACAACGTAGAGGATATCACCAAAAAATGAATTTTTTTAGCTACACAATCATTGTTTATTTGTTACTTTTCATTGTACTTTTATTAGCTTCATTGTTAAACTTTATGTTTTTCTAGACATTTTGTTTTACTAGCTACTTAAATAAATGACATCAATAAGACTTTAGGAAAGTATTTTGACTAATATATGCCCCAATCAGTTTAATTGTGTGATGCATCTAAACGGTAGAGGTTGGTATGCGAAGGTTGAGGTGATTAAGTGAGAATCTACGATTGGGAATGAAGAGGGTGTGACAACCAAACAAGTAAGAAAAGGATAGAAATTTTGTTACTTTTTATGCTTATGTATGTTTTACTTCTTTTACTTTTTACCTTAATGTCTTCATATATTGTCTCTATATTTTATCAATATCATTAGACATCAATACCTATTCATTCCAAATATTTATTTTTAATAATTTTGATACACAAAGATCATTTCAATTATAAATCAAGTATAAACTGCCGCTCATCGTGCGAGATAAAGACCTAGTAGTATATATATAAATAAGTGTTGAAAATGTTGAGATGTTTTAGGTTTCTTTATGATTGTAAATGTTAAGATTTCGTAAATATTTTTAAGTGTGAATAAAATTGACAAAATCTTTTTTAACTTTAAAAGTTAAACTTGAGCTAAGGGTATATTTTTATTCTAGCGCATTCTGAATATTAACATGCTACTCTAAATAAAGTACAACATATGGAAAACTTATCGTCAAAAGAAGTGTGAAACAGAGACAAGTTTTTATGGCAGGAGGAAAATATAAACCTTTTACTCTTTTAGGACAGAAAAACTGAAAGGATATGATTTATATGAATGATTAGCTTTTAGCAATTTAGATGGGGACAAGTGAACAATAGAAAATCGTTGAGCAGGTATGAATTTGAGAGAGATGAATGGCGGAGGACGAATTCGAAAAGAATTCAAAATTTCGATGTACTACAAGTGAAGGAATTCAGGATTCTTGTGTTCAAAGACATTGATAGAATATTTCATATCCAAATTCTATTACTTCTCAGTTAAACAAAGAAATGGATTTCTAATTCCAATATTTTTCTTAGAATCAGATAGGATGTCGAACTAGCCTAGTGTGTGGTTTGTTGGTTCAACTGGTGAGACCGGCAAAACTGGCCTATGTTAATATATGTTTGAAAATAGTCGCAATGGAAGTAGCCTAGTGGAGAGGATGTATCATAAAAGCGAAGGTCATATCTTCAAATCTTATTCTATGTCACTTTAATCATAGTGTTACGTGATTTACCTTCTCTTATGTTGGTTGTGAGACCGCATGGGGCCTATAATGGGTCGGTAATCCCATAGTTAGAAATATCTTGATACGAATGTATAATATATGGGAAAATGATCTGTACAACAGATTTTACCTAACTTTAGGTACTGTCACTTTGAAAAAAATTACAAATTAAACCTTAGAATTTGATAAACATACATAGCCCCCTAAAATAGGTACTGCATGTTTTACCAAACTTTTCCGAGTTGTTGTAGAAATCAACAAGCTCATTAGAATTTGGGCTTTATCTTTAATTTCAACTACCTTTTCTACATCTCCAACTAGTAAGGATTACGATCATTTAGAAACTAAAATTTTCGTGAAAACTAGAAAATTAGTCAAAATAAACTGTGATCTGAATTTAACACAATATGTTATTAATAAACACATTGTGTTAAGTTCATATCACAATGTGTTTGAACAAATTTTTATTTTCACACGCTATCAAAAACACACTGTGCTTTAAAACTTAACACAACGTGTTTTTAGATTACACAATAAAAACACAATTGTGTTTTTATATAAAAAAAAAAAAACCAATTAAAACACATTGTGTTAAATTCGGATCACAGTGTGTTTTAGAAATTTCTGTTTTTTTTCAAATGACATCTCTAAAATATATGTGTAATTAGTACGGAGCATTATATTTGGGATGTGATTTTTACACGAATTTTTTTTTATGATTTCTCTAAAATCTTATAAGAATTGTTAAAAATACCCTTTCATTAGAGGGTGCCCAATGGGGGCTCGTCCCTCACTAGTCCGGCATGGAGGGACTAGTCTACACCATTGGGTACTAGTCCTCCACTCGTCCTTGGTGCTCGTCCGGGTCACTAGTCCCTGCAGGGACGAGTCTTTTATGTTTTTTTTTTAATGCTATATACAAAGAAGAAGACAAAAAAATTAGTGGGTCCAAGACTAGTACTTGAGGGATGAGTCCATTGGGTGCATTTTGGGGGGATTAATCCTTGGAGTGTTTTTTGCTAATGTAGCGCTGACAGGACTAGTCTTTGGGGGACGAATACTCACCATTAAGTACCCTCTTAGTATTCGCATAAACTAACGAGAAAAAAACAATCCACTGAAAAATTAGTTTCTTAATTACCCTAAAATTGATTGTTCACAGGTTCATCCCACAAAAACTGCCAAAAGACCACACAAATATGTATCTCCGCCATTAATGGTGCACCAAAAGGCGGTTTTTGTAGGTAAAACTCATGTTAGAAGGTAAGGCTTTTTGGTGCATAAAGAAAGAAAATGAAATAAACCTATAAAAGGGATGGTGTAATTGTGTAATCTTGGAAATCCATCTGTATAATGGATTGGGTAAGGTTGAGTTGAGTGTTTACATCTGACCTCCCCTCCCCTACCGGCCTACCGCGCTCATGATGGGATTGGGTAAGGTTGAGTTAGTCGAGTACCCTCTACTTGCTCACTTTGAATCAAATACTACTACCAAAAACATCTAGTCCATTAAAAAATCGATTGACTACATTACATGCCTCACATAGACATAGACCTAGCTACTTTGTGATTATAACAACTCGATGATCAATCCGTCAGATATATTGAGTTTTTCAAGTTCAAAAACAGATACGTACACTATGATTGTAACACAAGGTCACCGAAACCCATGAACACGGTTCGATTGAAACCTTCAGAACCCAAACTCCTTGTATCTGATGCTAATATGCTTTCTTTTTATACCATCACTATCTCCAACTGTTTAATTAATTTAAGCAGCCTGCAAACAATATTAAACTCATTAACTTTCTTACTTACAATGGCCTGCAGACTGATTACATCACATGATATATATGCACACAACATTTGGACACATTGTATATATCCAACATTGGAATCACTCTCAAATCATCATGTGACAACTTTAATATGTTGTTTGTCTTCTGTTTTCAACTTCTCATAGTAAACATCGTTCGACTAACAGAATCTTCTTCGTAAACAACGGTTTGATGCCAGCAACCTTAACACTTGCTTATAAACATTCAACCCCATTTCATGCTTTTTTAGTTTCATAAACACAAATACAAGACCACGAACTCAATCCATTTGTTTAAGGATAGTACTAATACACAATGCATAGGATGTTTCAACGAGCGTACACTTCCATGAAGGAAAACACGTTTGTTAGTTACGCAAAAGTTGCGACGGTTGGAGGATTTTGTGACATTGATATGATACTTGTAAAAGCTACATCACCTGAAGACATACCTCTTCGTGATCGGTATGTCCTCCAACTACTAAAACTCTTTGCGGTTTCACCCCCTTCTTATCGTACTTTTGCGTCTAGCATTTCTCGACGGTTTAGCAAGACAAAATGCTGGAGAGTTGCTCTAAAATGCCTAATTCTTCTTCACCGTTTACTTAGATCATCCCCTTTTAACAGCCCATTTAGAACAGAACTTTTATGGGCCCGTTCCAATGGTTATCTGTCTCTAAATCCATGTCCTTTTCGTGACACTTCCTCGTCTAATTCCCACGATTACACACACTTCATTTGTTCTTATGCTAATCTTCTAGATGAAGCATTAAATTGTCTCCCAATCAATGGTGAACAAGAATACGAGGATCCAGAAGCAAAAACCGAAGATGAACAAGAAGAAGAGGAAGAAACGATATTTCAAAGTTTTCCAGACAAAATGAAACGAGTCGGTGATAAACTAGAATTCTTACCACAACTTCAAAGCCTAATTGATCGTGTGATCGAATGCAAACCACATGGAGCAGCTGCAAGAAGCTTTCTTATACACTCTGCCTTAAAATATATCGTTCGTGACAGTTTCTTTTGCTATACAAGTTTCTGTAACGAAATTAGTGCAGTATTAGATCAGTTAATCCAATTACCTTACAGAAGCTGTATGATAGCTTTTGGTGTATACAAAAAAGCTGCAGTTCAAGCCGATGATCTTTCAGAATTCTACGCTTGGTGTAAATCCGTTGGGCTTTGTGGAATCTACGAATACCCTTTTGTTGATCGGATCCCAGAAATCCAAATTCAAGCTCTAGAAAACTTTCTTAACGGTATGTGGCAGTTAACAGACTACTCTTGTTCTTCAACTGGTTCTCCAGTTGCTTCCAGTAACGAGTCATTATCATCGAGCACGATAGAAGATGATCATAAACCACTAGTGAGGTTCAACGACTGGGTTCAGTTTGAGGATGATGTAAAGAGCAACGAAAAAACGATTGTCCAACATGAGACGTACAACCCAAATAATAGTGTTGTGAGCTGGGAAGTTCTGTTGGAGGCTTCAGTGATTCTTGCACCACTTTTGGTTTCAAATAATTCGTTTTATTTTGAGCCCGAAAACAGAGGCAGAACGTCGAATGGGTCGAATGATTTGCAGATACAAGTGTATAATCCTTCTGTGCTTAACCCATTTCTTCAGTCCAACTATACATACAATGGTTTTGTTGTATGAAATTCTACAACATTTCTGTAGTTTTTCAATATAAAATCAAGACTTTTATCTAGAGATTATTTCATTGTTTAAAAGATATTGTTAATGTATTATGGTAAAGTTACTTATTTCATGATCATTTGTTAGTATAACGAGATTTTGGTGACTGAAATACATATATCTTTGGCTTACTAAATTGTTTCGCAACTGATATATCTGCTCGTAATAATGGTGAAATTTTGTTTGATTTATACATTTAAAAAAATTATATCAAAAAATCTAATAACTGTAATAAAAGAAATGAAGAAACATATATAATTGAAATCTATTACATTTAGATTTAGAGTGTAGTTGATTATTATCTGATATTTTTTGCAAAACGACTCGTAGGGTAAGTGGTTAGTTAACAACAAAATAAAAGACAAGGGAAAAACAAAAATCAGTGAATTAACATGCCTAGCGAGCATTAAATTTGTTTCGTTATGACCTGGGTATTAAAAAAAGAAAAAAGAAACTGCTGATTTGGTATGGCCGGGCTGGTTCTTCATGGGCTAAACTATTTGCATAAGGAAAATTTTGAGGCACCTTGGCTTAGGAGTTAATTTAGGATCACAGGTGGTACCAAAGGGCCAATGCCCCTTCAAAATTGAAATTTTACTATGGATATTTAAATTTGCATTATCATTAAAAAACACAATGCAATTCATAAAAAAAAAAAAAAAAAAGACTGTACTCGTAACACTTTTAACTGAAACTTACACCTTGATCATTCATTCTACAATCAATAAGTATAATCAATATGTCACTTATACCGTGTGGCTCTTGGCCGACTGGTATCAGTAGTTTCTCTTAACTTTGTCAAACATGGATTCAAGCTTCGTTATAGGCATTATTAATTAATTGAAATATTAGGGAGTCCAATGATATTTGATTTTATGTTGTGCTATAAAATGCCGATAACAATTCTATTAGACAATCTATAATACCGGGCTGGTGCAATGGTCAATCGGGGAGGGGGTGATAGATTAAGCTGGCTCGATCGTAGATTCATCGGCAAAAGCCTTCACCGACTTTGGTGAAGGCTTAAGGCTTTCGGTACCAACGGCATGGAAATGTGAATACACAAGAGACATCCAACAATTATGCTCGAAGCAGTTAATTACCTCGCTTATGAGATATATCCAAAGTGGTCTACGTTTGTCAAGAGTTATTTGACACCAGAAGACAAAAAAATGCATATTGTTCAAATGGTGCATACAAGAAAATACATGAAATTATACGAGCATGCATTCGACGACTCAACATGCTTTAGGGTACATGAGAGATTCTCGAAATCCTGGAATGAAAATAAACTAGGTCGAATTATGTATATTTGCATCATATTACATAATATGGTTGTACAAGATAGTTACACGATAAGTGCTACACAACCATATTATCATTAACCGACTAACATTGTATAACGAACATTTACTAAAATATGTGAAACACACATTGAGGGTAACCAACGACACATCAACACCACACAACATTACACTATCACACAAAAACCACTCAGTAACCACACCCATATCTGTACGTAACAATAAACATACCACATCACAACTTTATATTAATACGTAACACTTATAAAGAAAAAAAAAATAGAAGGACCCAGCATAACTTCATTGTGGATATTTCAACCTTGAACTATCCACCCGAAAAGACTTTGAGAGTGTAATGGTTTCACACTATGTGGTCGATGTCTTAACTTCCACACCGTCCACACACTCCTCCATTACAATGGCTCTTAATTACACAGTATAGTAGTGAAACTCATCACAACCTTCTTCAAGACCTCATGAACATTTTTGGAGGAATTTAGACTACTAGTTCTATTTTATTTGAGTGTAGTTATGTTTAATTTTTTATAAGTTTATTTGTGTGTAAGCTCAATACGGAGTATATTTTTTAAAATTTTAGTTTAATACCGAAAAATGTTATTTAAAATTTTTAGTTTTAATTAGTATCTTTTATCATTATATATGTTATTAAACGCCTTTTAATTTTATTAACTAGTAATAAAATATGTATTTTTTAATATAAATGAATGTGTTTTCTATTAGATAAAGATAAAGTCCAATGAAAAGGTGATAAACTATAGGTATGCGGATGCTTGATGCGTTGATGCCTTGATGGTGAGAAGGTAATAACAGTAATTTTGATAAGTGATTAATTAGGTTATGAGTTAAAATGTCTTTGGGTTGTTGGGCTTCAACAATGGGACGCAAACAGAAGTTCATTCACGGGGTCACTTATGTAAACATCCAATTCTGACTGCGTTTAAATCAAAAGATTCTTACAAACTTTTCCTTGTTTTTACACTCTCATAAAATAAATTTTCTTTTCCCCTTTCAATTTTTTATCTTTAAAATACTATATATACATTTTCAAATATCATTAACTTTATCAATAAAACTATTCAATACTCAATGTATCTTTAATGAAATTAATTTAAAATATATACCCATTAATTCTTGTATAATAGTTACAATACGTCTTTTAAATCAATAACCTACACTATTGATCTCTGGCACCACCTCTGCCGGCCGTTGGCGCTACTAGCACCATTGCCGCGGCATTGTACGGGCATTGTCTAGTGTTGGGATATATAACTATTATCAAACAAATCACAAAGCACGCAACGGAAGACAAGATCTATGTAGTTTAATTAATTAACCAAGATAGAAAACGTGTACCTTAAATTGGAGAGAATAAAGCAAGAAACCTTTATAAGAAGGTTTGAATTAAACCTCTCTACGGTTACACACACAACGTTAGAATGTATGTATATATGCTAGTACTTGATCACGAACCGAACAACCCTTTGTTACTAACTCCTTAATTCGACCCAAACAAAAACCCAAAACCCCTTTTTCTTGTTGTAGTCGATCGAACCAAAGAGAGAGAGAGAGAAAAAAAGAGATTTTTAGGATTTTAGAAAACCTAAATAATTGTGTGTAGAAAACAATTAGGTTAGGTCTCTATATATAGTGTTTAGGAAACTTGATGACCAAGTTTAGGGTTTTGAAACCCCTAGGTCGACCCCCCCCCCCCCTAGAACATTCTAGAGGGGTTTCCTAATTCCAACTCTTCTTCATTAAGTCCGTTAGTTAAGTACCGTTAACTATTAACTCTTTTAACGGACCTCCGTTAGTTTTTCGTGATCAAATTAATTAATAAATTACATTTAATATATTAATTAATTTATAGTTATATTTACGTTGAGGTGTGACCCCGTAGGCTTAAATACTATTCGGACATACATTCATTTTACGTGATCATATTCTAACAGCTCCCACTTGAGCTCGTAATGAATGAAGGTAATAACATTGGTTAGCGTCTAGCAACACGCCAATGCTCCCGAAAACATTTAAGTATTGTTTAAACGGTTAAGACATTTACTATCCCTTTGTTCAGATACCTTGTTAAATATGAATATGGATCAAGGTCATTTCATAATTTAACGATTATGTTTCTCATTCAATAACTAATTAATGATTACCAAATATAATCGAGAACCATCTGGATTTATTTGGGTACGGCCATGCAAACATCTTAATTAGTCAAATGAGGGCGCCAATGGTATCATGCTTCAACTTTTAAGTTGAAGGAACAAATCCTATATTGACTACACGTGTCAGTCATCATACTTCATGACGCTTTCTGAAAATACTCCTTTATGTACCCCCTTATTCAGGTGAGTTAGAACTACATCTAGTAAGTGTGATTCATACATGTTGACCTACTTGTATCTCAAGTCAAAGGATCAATAAAAGTAACCATTTACGAATTTCACTTAATGATGACGATCCATAAAGTGATAATTCGTTAGTGGGGTAGTCCGATATGCATCCGCTATGAATACCATATGAGTTTGGTGGGAACCATCCATTACATATTCCAAGAATATAACCAATCACTCACATTTGTCTTAGTTTAATTATATTTTCATATAATTAATCGACAATGGACAATTTAGAATATTTAATAATATATATAAAAATATTAAATAAAATATTCAAGGATTTAAACATGAAAATATATGACACAATTTAATATTGAATGAAATCAAACATATCAAGTATTTTATTTCATTATAGAAAATATAAATTGTTTAACATCCCTTATCCAAATACCAAACAACAGATTTACATGAAATAACTAGCTCATTTAAGTCTTATGCCCTCGGTATGCCTTTCAAGCTTGGGCCTAGACAAAGCTTTTGTGAAAGGATCAGCTAAGTTAAAATCTGTGTGAACTTTGAGTAATTTGATTTCCCCTAGTTCGATCTGCTCACGAACATAGTGATATCGTCTAGCATAATGTCTGACACCTTTCTGAACTCTGGGTTCGTTGGCAATGATTAATGCACCAGTATTATCACAATACAAATCAGTGGGTAAGTCATTTGAGGGGATCACGTTTAGCCCGCTAATGAACTTCCTTATCCAGACTGCTTCCATCGCGGCTTCTGAGGCGACAATGTACTCAGACTTTGTTGCAGACATGGCAACTGTGGTTTGCTTCTTGCTTTTCCAGTCCACAGCTCCTCTGTTAAGAATGGAGACGAATCCTGATTGAGACTTCGTGTCATCTTTATCAGTATGAAATCCAGCATCACAGTATCCAGTCACTTTGAGCTCTAAGTCTGGATTTCCTCCATACACCAAAAATATATCTTTAGTAGCTCGTAGGTACTTCAGAATATTTTTAACAGCAATCCAATGGCTTTCACCAGGATTCTGTTGGTATCAGCTAACGATGTTTTGCGCGAATGTCACATCGGGTCTAGTGCATCTAACCGCATACATAATAGATCCCATAGCCGAAGCATAAGGAATTCTACTCATACGCTCCACCTCACTAGACGTAGTAGCACCTTGTTTGATAGATAAACTAAGTCCTTCTTGCATAGGTATAGACCCACGCTTAGAATTCTCCATCTTGAATCGCTTCAAGATCTTATCAATATAAGCACTTTGACTTAGTCCAATTAATCGCCTTGATCTATCTCGGTAGATCTTGATTCCAAGAATAAATGTCATTTCTCCTAAATCTTTCATGGCAAAACACTTTCCAAGATGGGATTTAAAATCTTGCAACATTGGAATGTGTTTTCCTATGATTAATATGTCATCGACATATAAGACAAGGAAAGTAACATTACTCCCACTAGCTTTGCGATTTACACATGGCTCATCGGGATTTTGAACAAAACCAAACTTTTTGATTTCTTCATCAAACCGTTTATTCCAACTTCTTGATGCTTGCTTTAGTCCATAAATGGACCTTTGAAGCTTGTATACTTTGTTGGGATGTTTTGGATCAATAAAACCTTCCGGTTGATCCATATAGACTTCTTCATCCAAGTAACCATTTAAGAAAGCAGTCTTAACATCCATTTGCCATATCTTAAAGTCATAGTACGCTGCTATGGCTAAGAGAATCCTAATAGCTCTAATGTCCGCGATTGGAGAAAAGGTTTCATCATAATCAACACCGAAACGTTGAGTATAACCTTTCGCCACGAGACGAGCTTTATAGGTGTGTACATTTCCATCCATGTCCGTCTTCTTCTTGAAGATCCACTTACACCCAACAGTTTGAGCATTTTGTGGAAGATCAACCAAGCTCCAGACTTGATTGTCTTTCATGGATTTCATTTCCACCTTCGTAGCTTCAAGCCATTTGTTAGATTCCGGATCTGATAATGCAGCTTTGAAATTCGGAGGCTCATCGAGATCTCCAACAACGTCTTCTTCTACCATCAGACATAGTCTTTCGGTAGGACGTCTTGTCCTTTCGGACCTACGAAGTGGAATCGCTTCATTATTATCGACTTGAGGTTCATCACTTTGAACATTCCCCCCCCCCCCCTAAGTTGATGATTGCTAGTATCTTCAGAAGGTGACACATCTTCCTCTTGAGTCTCATCAAGTTCTACAACCCTCCCACTGTTCTCTTGAACTAACTTCTATTCAAAGAATTCAGCATATCGAGCAACACGAACAGTGTTTTTGGCAGGATCATAGAAGTCGTAACCCATTGTTTCCTTAGGGTATCCGACAAAGATGCACTTAGTAGTTCTCGGTTCAAGTTTGTAAGGCGTATCACGCTTCACAAGTGCCTCACATCCCAGACTCTTAAGTAAGACAAATTAGGGACATCACCACGCCATAATTCGTACTGTGTCTTGTCAACATTCTTGGTTGGAACCATATTGAGAATGCGTACAGCAGTCTCTAGAGCATAATTCCAAAACGAAAATGGGAGAGTTGTACGGGTCATCATTGATCTTACCATGTCTAACAAGGTTCAATTTCTCCTTTCAGACACTCCATTATGCTAAGGAGTATATGGAGGAGTAAGCTGTTGGACAATTCCACATGCTTTAAGATAATCCTTAAACTCTTGGCTTAAGTATTCACCACCTCGATTCGAACGAAGAATCTTGATGGTTTTACCGAGTTGAATTTCTACTTCATTTTTAAACTCTTTGAATGTTTCAAAGACTTCATGTTTATGTTTAAGCAAGTAAACATAACCATAACGACTGAAATCATCCGTAAAGGTTATGAAGTAGCTAGCTCATTTCCTTAACACATGTCTAAATGGGCCACAAACATCGGTATGAATGAGTCCAAGAAGATCTTTAGCCCTTTCTGGCGAATGCTTAAAGGGTTTTCGTGTCATCTTGCCGGAAACACATGACTCGCATTTATCAAATGATTCATCATTTAATTGTAAAAAGCCTTCACGTTGAAGTCTTTCAATGCGGTTTTTGCCAATGTGTGCAAGACGACAATGCTAAAGACAAGTAGAGTCCAAGTCAGTCTTGGCTCTTTTGCAAACATTATACATTGAATTATTTGAAACACAATCATGCATATCAATTTCATAAATACCATCATAAGCAATAGCATCAAAATAATGAACATTATTTTTAGAAACTGAAATACCAATATCATTAAAAACATTAATGAATCCGTTGTCTTTCAACAAAGAAACTGAAATAACACCTCTAGTAATAGAAGGTGCATAATGACAATTGTCTAAAACAATAATTAAACCGAAAGGGAGAACTAAATGAAATTCTCCAATTGCTTCAACAGCTGCTGGTAGACCATTGCCCACTATCAACTGCAAAGCTCTGGGCTTCAGTTTCCTCCTTTTCCTAAGCCCCTGTAATTCATTATAGATATGAGTTCCATAGCTAGTGTCATAAACCCACGATTTACGCTTAGTGAAGGAAAATAGTTCAATAGTGAAGATACTTGAAGTACTAGCGCCGCTAGTATTCTTCTTCTTCACATTCAACTTGGCAAGATACTTGGGACAATTCCTCTTCCAGTGCCCGACTTCATTACAATGATGACAGTCTTTTTTGGCTTGGAAGGATTTGCAACTTGCTTACCCTTTCCTTTGCCATCAGCTTTGCCTTTAGCTTGTTGCGATCTTTTAGCTTTTTGGATCCGACCCCCTTTGATCATAAGAACATTAGATTCATTGGCCTTCTTAGGAATCGTTTTCTCAAATTCATTGAGCATAGCATGGAGTTCATTAACAGTCTTTTTCATAGAGTGCATGTTATAGTTTTGCACAAAACTCTCAAATTCCTTAGGAAGAGATTTGAGAATCATGCCAACTTTAACATCTTTATGATAAGCATACTCCATTGATTCCATTTTGTCAAAAATGCTCTTCATCTTGAGCACATGACTGCTAACCGACTTTCCAGATTCAAGTTTCATATCATGGAGTTCCACGACATTGTCGAAAAGTTCCATTCCCGCTTGTTTCTCATATAAAGCTTTTAGCTCTCTGATCATATCATATGGAGTGTAAAGTTCGAATTGTTTTTGTAGCTCGGGAGACATGCTCGCAAGCATCAAAAAACAAACTTCATTGAATCTAGTGTATTGAACTCTATAGTCAGCTTTTTCATCTGTTGTAGCAGTGGCAGCCGGTTCATTAGGCCATTGTCTTTCAATGACATCCATGTGTTCCTCAACTCGCAGAACAATTCGTAGTTGACGAAACCAGTCATTGAAATTCGATCCATTAAGCTTCTCTCTTTCAAACATTTGCCGAAAAGCATTAGTGTTTGTGGAGGGATTCATTGCCATCTACAAAACAGATTAAGTTCAAAAATCAGTATTTTCGATAATAAGTCCTTAAAAAATTAATTACCCAATGTTTATATAATAAACAAATAATTTCATTAAGGCTAGGATCCAATTGACATGCAACCATTTCATCAGTTGATCTGCTAGAAATGATTACACTCAAAGGGTAAGTGACGAGCAATAATTGCATTACAAGTGCAATTCCTAGAAAGTATGGGACCTACGTAAGACACTCGATTCATCAAGTGATCTTTTGTAGTCATGTTTTGTCCCATCTTTGCCACGGGTCAAGGTCTCACCGCTTAACTCGCTTTAAGTCGTCCAACTAAGAACGCGCAAAATTGACCACCACTGTGTACCAGTGAATAGGTTTCGCCATGCAATCACCATTTGACCACTGTGTACCAGTGAGTAAAACAACGACCCCATGTGTCCTTGACAAATTGGATAGCAAATGACTTAAGTTTATTGGGTCATTCAATTTGATATGTGATCAAAAAGTTATGTTTCAAAGATTCATGCATATCTTCTAAACATAATATTTAATAAAGTCATTTGTATAGTCTTAACAACACAAGAGAGCTCGGTAGCTCCATTTGAACGCACAAAGAAGCGCAAGGGCAAAGGTTTGCGATGAACGCAATTAAAAACCCGCCCTTTTATAAGACTACCGCACTCCGACTTATACCTCTCTTAGAGTTTGTTCAAATGGGTGAGCCGGTGTATCTCAAGGTTGTAAGACTCCAATTTTATTAAAAAATCTCTATTTCGATATTGCTTAGTCAAGTTTATATTTTCTCAAAAACAATTTTACATCACAATTTATATCACAATAAATATGCAAAATCATAAACTATTAACTTTTAAGCATGCAACGAGTTATGGTAGGCCACATAAACATGTCACTATGGTTTAGTTATGTCTAAATCGGCTCCCCCTTCAAAGAAGAGGACCACATACATCAATTTGCCTTGATTGCGTAAGCCTTAAACACATACAAAACAAGTAAGTATCATATAAGCACATAGTTGCTCACTGGAAATTCCAGTAGCTTCACGACCTGTTTAGACCTGTTTCTGGTGCGATTCAGATTTCTACCAGAACTACAAAGTTTTAGACCTATGTGTTGAGCATCTATAGTTCAAAGCACGACCTCTAACTCATTACGGATTAAAAGATATGAATTTTTTAGTAAACTGTCACAAAACAGAAAATTCACATAGTCACACAATTAATTATCCAATTATCTAGCATAATTAACCCTAATGATCAAGATTTCATATCAATATATCTAAGTAAGAATCATGAATGATTTGCATGAAAAATTCATGATTTTTACTTCTTTTTAACCATTAAAAATAAATGTACAACATATAATTACATGCAATTTATCACATAAACATGCAATTAATCAAAACTTAGATTAGGAACCCTAAAAAACAAATTTTTTTTTATTTTTCTGGAAAAATTTTCGAACCATATATATATAAAATAAAACCTTTTTCTTATTTAAATAATGTAATTAAATTACAAAATCAATTTAACTATATATATATATAGTGAAAAGTTATTTTGAGAACCCTTTTTTTTGCAAGAACCTTTGAAAACTTTTCAAATCAAGCCTAACCGATAATTATTCTTTACATGAAAATTGTTTTTGATTGGATTCTGAATAACTTATGTGTAATTTTAAAGTTTATAATTGTGTGGAGGCATAGATTATCATCCGTTATACAATTATATGGAGATTTAGATTCCTGATTATATGTGCACGAATATTGCTATGATTACATGTGATCGACTTGCATACATGTGATCATAGCAATATACGTACACATGTGATCAAGAATCCAAATCTCCACATATATGTATAACGGATGATAATCAATGCCTCCACACAATTATAAACTTTAAAATTACACATAAGTTATTGAGAAAACAATAAAAAAACAATTTTCATGTAAAGAACAATCTTCGGTTGGGCTTGATTTGAAAAGTTCTCAAAGGTTCTCACAAAAAAAAGATTCTCAAAATAATTTTACCCTATATATATATATATTCAAAAAATTTAAAGATCAAGAACCCTAACCCCCTTCAAGTTTTGATTTATTGGTAATCAAAAAACATACATAGTAGGCTCGTGATACCACTTTTGGGATATATAACTATTATCAAACAAATCACAAAACACGCAACGGAAGACAAGATCTATGTAGTTTAATTAATTAACCAAGATAGAAAACGTGTACCTTAAATTGGAGAGAATAAAGCAAGAAACCTTTATAAGAAGGTTTGAATTAAACCTCTCTACGATTGCACACACAACGTTGGAATGTATGTATGCTAGTACTTGATCACGAACCGAACAACCCTTTGTTACTAACTCCTTAATTCGACCCAAACAAAAACCCAAAACCCCTTTTTCTTGTTGTAGTCGATCGAACCAAAGAGAGAGAGAGAATAAGAGATTTTTAGGGTTTTAGAAAACCTAAATAATTGTGTGTAGAAAACAATTAGGTTAGGTCTCTATATATAGTGTTTAGGAAACTTGATGACCAAGTTTAGGGTTTTGAAACCCTTAGGTCGACTGTCCCCCCCCCCCCCCCCCAGAACATTCTAGAGGGGTTTCCTAATTCCAACTCTTCTTCGTTAAGTCCGTTAGTTTTTTGGACCTCCATTAGTTTTTTGTGATCAAATTAATTAATAAATTAAATTTAATATATTAATTAATTTATAGTTATATTCACGTTGAGGTGTGACCTCGTAGGCTCAAATACTTTTCGGACATACATTCATTTTACGTGATCATATTCTAACATCTATTTCATAGTAATATAGAATTCTACTTGCTATAAGGTTGAAGCTTATACTCTTGAATATTGCCAAAGGAACTGCTATTGGTGATATATAAAGAAATAGTAAGAATTTGTGTCTTTACACTATTCCATGGTTGAAGTACATAGTGTTTTCAATAAAGCAAGAAAAGACGACACATAATGTATTTTAACTTTTAAGCTTGTTTGAATAAAAATTAGAATAAAAACGAGTGATAGAAGACTATAGATTTATGTTAAATGAAAATCACTTCGTTTACCAACTTCCGTCTAAAATAGCTATCGTTCTGTTTAATTGTATAAACTTATAAAGTGATCACTTGATCACTTCCTGTATTTTTGAAGGAAGATGATAAAAATATCACATATATTAAATTATTGAGATTTCTAAAACGGAATTAATATTTGTAAATAACTTTCTATGAATTATCATAGTTTGTATAAAACTTTATTCATGTGCATTATATGTAATAAACTCTTAAATTTTGTGCATTGTATGTATCCGTGTATATGTGACAACCATATAAGCTGTCACTTGTAAATTTTTGATTAGTTGGATACATATAATGCACAAAATTTAAAAATTCATTACATAGAATGCACATAATTAAAATTTGATACACATTATGACAATTTATGTAAAGTTATTTACATTTAGAGATACTAATCCCTTCTAAAACAAAATGCAAGTTGTATATGAAGTCGCATAATATGTGATGTAATGCATAGGTCTGATAAATTTATTTATTAACATTAATTTATGAGATAACATTATCATTATCATTATTCATATATTATAACTTTTAAGTATCAAATGTGCCAAGAAAAGAGAAAAGGAAAAAAATACAGTATATCATAGAAAAGCAAGGAGTTCGAGGTGAACAAATTGGCCAACTAAGGCAAGACCAGAAAATGTAAAACAATTGTGTTGCATATGAAAACGTGTTATTAAACAGACTGACCAACCATGTTACTCTTACAGTCGTACTATATTTATATGTTTGAAAATAGGGTAAATTATATCTTTTGTCCTGTTGACAATTTTTTCATTTTTCGTTCCTAACATCTAAAAATTACAGTTTTAACATTAAAGTTTTCAAATTTTTGCAATCGAGATCCTTCCACTAAACGGTGTTAATCTTTGGTCGTTAACATACGCACTTGCTAGACACGTGAGGGTAATATTATCCTTCAGATGGACTAAAAGTGCAAAACGTGTCAACTTCAAGAACAAATTTGCTAAATTCATAGACTTCCGGTGACTTTATTCTGTTTATCTTCTCCGGCTAATTTCCGACACGTCTCCGGCAACAAAAACCAAATTTTCCAGGCAATGCATCTCCAAAAATTATATCTATAACCAACCATTCTTCTTCAAAATCACCCCAAAACATATTTAAATCCATCAAATTCATACCCACCAAATTCATATACTTCAATCAGATATATACAGAATTCCAATATCATAAATATTTTCAGATCTCACTAAAAAACTAACTGTACCTTCATCCCTCATCTTTACTCTCTTTTCATTTTGCAAACTAAAAAAATATAAAGAAACCTCAGATATAAATCCCATATATCCAAAAAACTCAAATTGAAAACTCACTTTGTTCAATAGCCGTATACACAACAGGCCCCACTGACAACTATATAATATATCTGTGAAATCCAATTTCACCGATGAACGCACAAATGAAGATCGAGAATTTGGTCTATGTATTTTTGGGGATAATATCTCTAAATACTTATGTCCTTTATCTCTCTATACATATACCTAGATCTATACATATGTGTGTGTATATATAGATACAATTATCAGGTTTGATGTGGGTTTCTAAAAGTCATATTTTTTTTGTTCTTTATTTTCAATTTCTTCATATTTTTTTCCTGGTTTCAGGGTGGATGCGTGTGTATATGATTGTGTGTATGAACAGATTATGTATAAGTGTGTATGTATTTATGTGTGATTGTGTGTGTGACCAGAAGCAGCAGCAGCATCGTATATATGTTTGAAAGGGAAAAAGGTTGTCTAAGGAGTAAATTGCAATTTTCGTCTTTAAATATGTCACGTTTTTCACTTTTAGTCCCTTAGGTGTAACAAGGAAATGACATTAATACCCTCATGTGTTTAGCATGTGCGTACGTTAACGGCAAAAAACGAACGCCGTCTAGGGGAAGGACCTTGATTGCAAAATGTTGTCAACTTTAAAGTTAAAATTGTAATTTTAAATATTAGGGATGAGAAGTGAAAAAACTGCAACTTTAAAGACAAAAAATGTAATTTACTCGTCAAAATAAACAACTCTAATGTTGTTTTTACCAATAGCTTATTTTAAGTTTTCAGTATATTTCTAAAGTAAGTCTATTATTCCTTCTGTCCTACTAAATGTGTCATATTTTAAATTTTTAAAGTTTTCTATTATAAACTTTGACGTAAAATATTTTGATTTGTGTTATATAATATTTAATGAAAGTTATAGCAATAAAATAGGGGATAAATATCATGAAATATAACAAACTTTTGACGAATACTTATAGTGGAAAATAACTAAGTTGTAGTAATTGTATGTAATCATCTTTGAATTATGTCTATTATATGTAAAAATGCATACGTTGCAATCATATATAGTTGACACTTATTAATTTTTTGTTGGTCTGATACATTTTATTACATACAATAAACATAATCTATAGATGATTACATACAATGAACACAACTTTAGTTATTTTACACTATAAACATTCGTCCAAAGTTTGTTACATTTCTGGATACCTATCCCATAAAATATACAATTTAAAACTTAATCAATTCATATAACTTTTATCAAATATTATACGATACAAATCAAAATATTTAAGTTAAAAATTTATAAAAAAAGACTTTGAAAATTTAAAATAAGATACATTTAGTAGGACGGAAGGAATATTAATTTTGTTGACATTTGAGGATATATATGTTATTTCTAATCTTGACTTTTAAGTAATTTTTATACAAATAAAATAGCTTAAATAAGTATAGATAAGGTTGAGCTATGATAATCAAAAAAGTTGATCATGTTTGAATTAATTTATAAAGTTAATGGTTATGTTTTGAAACATATTTAAATGCTTTATAGTTATATAATAAATGAATAAACTATCTACATATGTTAAGAAATCTTAAAGATATTCATATTAAATAATTTTAACCCTAAGAAAATGCTAAACAATACTTAAAATCGTATTTAATGTGCATAAATTTTTTAACCTATTATATCAAAAATTCATCCTTTGAATCTATGGTAATGTACAATTATGTTATGCATCTCAGTTAAGAAAAATAGGACATTAAAATTTGAAATTGACCTAGCTAATTGCTCTTCATGAACCCTCTTTCCAGAATATACTTAAAAGAAATCACCCAATTTGCTTTAATAAACTAATTTACACCCTACACTTTATCTTATTTATTACATCTTAAACTCTTGTCTTTGAAAATATCTCCACTACTACCTTTACATCAATTAATTTACATCAATGTACATCACTTGACGCCGCCACTATTACCAATAATCATTGCATGCCATGACTACGAGTCGTTATTGACACAAAACTACTGTCATTGTCCCATTATGCACATACCATAATAATCAATATCTATCGAATATATTTTTACCTGACTGAGATAAATATAAGTGTGTGAGTACTCTCTAATGGAGTAATGCACATCTTGTGGTTTTTTCCATGTGTGCATTAGACAAGTCAATATTATGTATTTTCTATTACATAATTATTTTGTTTTTTAAGATCAAATTACTTTTCTAATTGTTATATTCCAACTATAGTACAAGAAACAATGGATTTTGGGACGAAATTTTTGGTCACAACTTTTTTATTTTTATCATAGTTAAAGCTCAGTGATAAAATGAAATGATCATGACTCTGATCAAGAAGGCAAGTTTTGATTGGCCGCGACTTGATCATGATTAAAGTCGTCACCAAATATAAAATATTTTTATTTTTATTTTTGAATTAAATTTATAAAAAAAACTCTAAAATATTTGATGACTAAAGTTTGTCATCTCAAATAGCTATTCTTAACTACGTCTTTTTCCCCATAAAACTCTAAAAATATCTATGAGTACATCATTAGCTCCATGTCATGGTGTCCCACCAGTTTAGATTTATCTAAAATGTACGTATCAATCGAAGGAGCAAATCAATTAAAAAAAAACATGGATAATCATTCAAGACAAGAAAAACTGTATATGGCCATGAGTACGATATTCAGTCAATTAAAGGAATGTGAATATTGGACAAACTCACAAAATAGGGTACGTGAACTTGTCAAAATCCATAATTCAATGTGAACATGACTAATTGAGTAGTTGTGTGAATACTTGCAATTAGATGCTATAAAATTCTAGAATCTTTAATTATAGATAATTTTGATCTTTGAAGATCTTACAAAACATTTTTAATATATATTTTACGTAGTTTTAATTTAGTATTTGGTTTGTATGATTTATTCAAACATGTGAAAGCAGTATTAATGTAACAAAAGTGATGACCTGATGTAGATTGTATATCAAACTAATGATACTTATCTATACAATATTATAAAACAAATATATACTATATTATAAAACAAATTCATTTTCAACTTTCAACGTTTAATTTCAACAATATACACATCTTAATGCATAATGTATCATACATCAATGCATACAAATTTCTCTCTCCTACATAAATCATTTTATTACTTTAATTTTTTCAAAATCTTTTATCTCAAAAACCGTACATCGATAAATTATAAAAATTATATGAGTATTCTTAAAATTTCATGTTCTTTAATTAGAGATGTCATTCGATATACTTTCGATGAATTTTTAAATCCGATGGTGGAGCCCGTACGACTAAGACAATTGGCTATAACACTCTATAACATATAACCTCCTATCACACTTTATGACCCAACTTGATATCTTGACTCTTGAATGAAAATCAAAAGTCAAGATTCAAATATCATATATAAGGGTCACATGAGTCATATTTAAGGCTGGCATAAAAGGTCACACGAAACCTGTTAAGACACGAACCTGTTAAGGACAAACACGAACACGACCTGTTAACTAATCGTGTCATTTTTTTTTCAAACACAAACACGACACGAAAATTAACAGGTGCATCTGTTAAGATCTGTTAAGGAACCTGTTAACATGTATATTATAGAACTTTTGACTAATATTGGGAAAAAAAACCGTAAGGATACAAAAATTCTTACGAATTCCAACTATTATATAGCGACAATAATCCTTACATTACAAAAGTTCATAAACATCTTACCTTATAAAAATCATATATCAAATCATAATATCAATTCTTGGTATTATATATATATGTATAATCTTAACATGTCTTAACAGGTCCTAACAGGTCCGGATCTGTTAAGACACGAATCTTAACAGGTCCGGACCTGTTAAGACACGAAACCTGTTAAGGTCAAACACGAAACCTGTTAAGAACATGTCGTGTCGTGTTAACAAGTTCCGTGTCAAAATTGTCAGCCTTAGTCATATTAGGAGAATCTCCTCCCATTTAATATATGCAAAGTTTTGTGCTCAATGAAAAAAATAGAGTGGGCCTAAATTCACTGGATTAAAAAATAGGAGAAATGTTAGTTAAAGCATGCAGTACCTATATTAAGTAAAACATGGAGGAATTATATAAAGTTTAGGGAGGATTATGTTAAATTTAAGGGGTTTTTTTGTATGTTTATCAAATTTAAAGATTTAATTTATAACTTTTTTTTAACATAGCAGTACCTAATATATACGGATTATTTTCCCTAAAAAATAAAACCAACAAAAATAAATTGATCTAATACTTAATAGAAAGAGATATGCAATTTTCATGTCACGTTTGTCAAGAATTTGTAGCAAAGGAGTACAATGACATTATTAATAGGGTTAAATACATACGTATAGTAGCAGTGAAATTGTGCAAATTTGGTTATTGCTTGAGCGTGTTATTAAGTATGTAAGTTGTACAAAGTGACTTTACGATGGAGTAAAGATTCATGCATGGGTGTGTTATACTAAAACACCATTTATAGCTAGGTTATTGATCAATGGGTAAGATTGAAGGCCAAATAGAGCAAAATGACAAAAGTCACAATACAAATCAAAAATGTATGCTCCATCCTTTAATTAGGATCGATCATTTATCGCGCACACAAATTAGTTTGAATTGAACTGATCGATTACATTTATATTGTTGATTTCTCATTGTAAATAAGCTTTATATATGAAGTTGAAGGTCACAAAACAAGATGGTCAAAGCGACACCTTTAACAAATGATATTGGTTAAAATGCAAAATGAATCACGTTCTAACAGTTAATTAATCAAAAGAACATAGTTTTATGACATTATCAGGTCACAGGTGTTTCTTTTATACACATTAATAAGAAGAAACTAATTAAACAATTGGCCAGAGTTACAATTTGTGCTTAATTTGTAAGTTTGTATCATAGATATAGCTACACTCCACATAATCAAAAACCACTTTACCAAATTCAATAAAATGAAGTCAAAAATACAATCAGCTGTGCATTTCATAGCTATTATCAACATTATATGCAAAAGAATCATTATATTAATTAATTCCTATGTGTATATTTATCTTTGTTAAATTCTACAAAATAATCAAATTATGTCCCCTAATTAAACTAAACTTTTGTTCAAAAAGACCTTTTGAGGTTCTTGAAATCCATTGATTCAATACACTCAACTCTTCCTCTTTGCATATTCAACCCTTTCAACAAATCACCAGCCTTCTCCTTTGTTTTTGAAGAAGAACCCACTTGCAACAGCAGCAAAAGCTTCTGAAAAGCACCTACTTGAAGTGCTTCAATCACCACATTTTCTTCATCTCCAATACTCTTTTCATATTTACTCAACTTCCATAAAATAGAAACCGAAAACTCGGTTGCAATATCAGAAATCCGCAACAACTTCTTCACCAAAACCGGGACGGTTAACGCGTGTTTGTAGGCCTTCTCAAGCCCTTCATCAATGCTGCAAAGTCCTTCAAGAACGGCTAACGTCTTTTCGCATACGCTTCTAGTGCATTGTACGAGCATTTCTATGAGCTTTTCGGTTAACCCCATTTCAAGAAATGTTGTTATTATGGTTTTCTTTTGGTCAAAGGAAGTCAATGGAGTAACCAAAGGGTAAATAGCTAATAATGAAGCATTTGTTGTGGTGGTGTCAATTGGCTCCAAAATGAGTTTTGCTAATGCTTCTATACTTCCTTCTATCGCCGAGAATTCATTTAGCTTTCGTTGATCCGATGATAGGATTTCTTTAAGTACCGAAGCTGCATTCCTTCGGCCAGATAAACTTCCGGCCTTTATTATCTTTACAATGCTATGTAAAGATCTGTTTGACCCCAGACTAGACTTAGTCTGTTGGTCAAACGGAAGAACCAGGGTTAACCCTGACAATATTTCTTCCAATACTGAGGCGTTTTCCTGATTTTCATTACAGGAAAACGCCTCAAATGTCTCGGAGAACACCCGAGATGCACCATTTGACACAATGCACCTCTTGTTCCTCTCACTTTCCTTTGCTAAATCCTTAATCTTTACAACTAACTCCATAACCCCTTCTCCATTTCTCTTTGACCTCATTGCAACAATCTTTGATAAAATCTCGGACACTTGATTTGAGCTAGTTGGAGCTCGAGGAGTTGGAATGCGGTCAAACCCATACGACTTGTTCTCCACACACCAATCTTGAATCATCCTTCTAATAGTATGGTTTGGCACAGGGTCAAGACTAGTCAACACAACACCGCTGACCGGGCACGTGTGCTTTCCATCTTCATATATCCATTTCTCTACACTTTCCCTATCGTAAGTTATCCCGGTCGATAAAGTCACCGGGTCTTTCATCAACTCTAATGATATCGGACATCGAAAATGGTCCGGTATGGTCACCTCATCAACCTCCACATCCATCATTTTCTTGACATTTTTAGCATTTTTTGCTGCTCTACGATTTCTAAAAGCAGAAATCATTGTTATGTTGGCTACTCTAATTAGTTATTTTTTTGTTGGCAAGTTTTCTTTTCTTTTTTTTTTTGGACAAAAAATGAGTTGGGTACTTTCTGTTAGTAAATAATTTGTTTGTATGATAAATGAAAGAATAATAAATGAAAGGAAAAGGTTTGGGTGTTATATATTTATACAATACAAAGAGGACATGCAAACGCGGATTTCAAGGTTTGAAAAGTTGGTATATAAATATGTTAATAACATAGAATATAGATATAGGATTGTATATATATAATAAGTTGAAACAAAGTATAAAGTATTTGTAGAGAGAGATTTAAGGTGAAGCGGAAAGTTGAATGTTGACCAAAATACACACGAAAGATTGAAATTTCATGTTTGAAAGAGTACTCATGTTTGAAGTTGTTGAAAGGTTAAAGCTAGGAATTGCGCGGTCAACGGATGAGGTTTAGGGGCTTTGAAGGGGTCGGTGTGACATTCTATGATTCTAATTTTATTTTTCTCCCCTCATATATTACATTTCAAATCAACTAAAATTGAAGTTTATGGATAAATTTAGAATTTTGATTTGAAATCTCACTATCATATAACTATGATATTTTTTATATCTATGCTAAATGGTGTCGCAACGAGCATCAGATTAGTAATTTACATTATCAATATCTAACATTATTTGGATTATGTGATGCATAATACTCCGATGTTCTTGTATCAATATTGTTTGAGAAATAATAGATATAGTCTTTGCTCTATGTTTAAGCCATTATAATGTACGGATGTACCCATAGGCATATATATATTAGAAAAAGTCATGCTTAAATACAAATCATTTGTACATGTATAACTTTTTATAATCAAAACAACCTAGATTTAAGTCTGTATATAGTATATACACGCGATCAAATTAAAGTATAATCTAAAAAGTTTGGAAATATTTGTTTTAGAAACTAACTAGATTATAGCCCGCATGAAACGCTGGCGTAATTTATATAAATATTACATTTATACGTATAAACAGCTAGCATAATGATATTAAAAAGAAATACTTAAAATCTATATAAATTGACACGGTAATAAATACTCATAAATTAAGAACAATCACAACTAACCGGTTACTTTTTTATAAATCAACCATAGTATAAATATAACTTTAAATACTAAGGTTTGACACTGGTTTATCATCCATCTGTCAAGTGTATATTAGTTTCTATGTAGTATCACAAATGATTATATTTTTACATATTACGACATGTGCTTTTTTCCTTTGAGTTGAAATCTAAAAATTTTGGTCCAATGTAAGAAAGTAGTTAACTACGTATAGATGTATAGTCACAAAATTATAAGGATTCATGGTATCCACAAAATAATTCACAAGCATGTAATCTCAATAGCTAAGTTATTGATTTTCGTAACGCCTCTTTCATTAAAGAGATACTCAAATGGGACAATTTTGGATTGTAGTTATACGTTTGCTTCCAAAGTAAGACGATTTTAACTCGGATGTTCCAAGATTCCTTGGATGCATCGATGTGAGCTACCTTATCAAACACAACCTGATCTGTCATGATATTATATATAGTGAATTGAGAGCAAAAATTTAACCTTTATTTTGCTAATGTGTAGTTGATGTACAAAACTCATACATTTTTCATATCATGATAATGACTGTATGTGAAAATATCTGCGATGAACTCATTCAAACGAGTCACATTAAACTATTATAACCATATTTTTCAACCTTGATCATACATCATCAAGTATTATAAGGTTAATTTAAACTATAATCTAATACAACATTTTTTGTTATTAATTATTTGTAAGAAAACCAATTATGAAAAATAAACTATCATGGAAGATGGATCATAATATTACTTGACACAAGAAACTCTACATATAATTGTTAATACTTGAAAGAAAATTTAGTATTAAAAACTTGAAGATATAAATTTTGAAACAATCACTATTTGATAACAAATAAAGAAAATATAAACTTTTTTTTATAATATTAATCCATACAAAGATTTATAAGAAAATCAAATATGAAATCCAAATATAATTTTTTTTAAAAAAAGAATAGATAATACATGTTATATGAGATTGATAGTCAAAATGGGTAACAAAAGAATTAGACATATTAAATTTAATATGGTTAGCTAAGCAGAATATTAACATTAATTAATACAGTAGAACCTCTATAAACTAATACTCTATAAATTAATAACCTCGATAAAACTAATAATTTGTATGGTCTCAACTTGGGACCAGTACAAAATTGGACCCTAATTAATAAAATAATAAGATAATAATTTTTTTTAAATCACAGTGTATTTATATTGGTCCCAACGAAACTATAAATTAATAATTACTAAAGTATTCCAAATTTTAGTATATAATGATATATAGTCACTTTTTTTTTTGTTGAACTTTAACTCTATATTGAGTTTATCGATAAATCTCGTCAAATTTAAGAATGCAATGTAAAAGTTTGGACACTGTTTACCATTATTGTAACAATAAGTTGTGAAGAGTTCTATCTTTAAATCACCCCCAACTTCGTCGTCAATCAGATTTTGAATGATATCTGTCATAACTTCTCCAATGTTTTAAACCTCATAACATTTATTATTTTCACTAGCATAATCTATCAAGTATTTCACATCTATTTTATGTTGATAATACATACGGGTAATCAAGGTATCATACTCACGAATGTCTTCTTCAAAGTTTACATCAGAAAACCTTTTTAAATTAATAAACTATTAATTTATTGATATAATAATATCTCGTTAAATTGATAAAATTTGTTGGTCCCAAGATTATTAATTAATAGAGGTTTCACTGTATATGTATTGTTGGAGCATTTTATATATAGTTGAATGACTAAAAGAGTATTTGACTGAAAGTTGAGTCAAATATGATGTCATCATGTTGATCTAAAAGTTGGATAAAAAAAAGAGAAAATTCAATAAAGGGTTTAGATTACTTCATTTTTGATTTAAAGTTTCTCTTTTAATATTTATTCGATATATTTTAATTAGAAATGCATACACAATTTTATTTTTTAAGAAAGTTTGTCAAATTATAATATAAATTCATAACAAACTTTATATTTCAAACGAGATAGATATCTGCACAATGCGATGACGGTGAGGGTGATGGGTAGTGGTAGTGGTCGACTGGTCGTGGTGGTGCAAGAATGTGTTTATTAATGTAAAAATAATTTATGTAGAAGAGACAGAGTAGTTATATTAAGAGTTAAAAAAGTTTCATGAAGAGTATAAGTATATTAAGTAGAAATATTTAAATTAGTAAATAGATGAAAATGATAGTTTGAATAGATAGAGTAGGAAAATATTTTAGATATCTTCGGTATATGTTTGTGAGTTGAGAATATGTTAAAAATTAAAGGTATTTTAGATTTTTTTTAAACTAAAAAGTTGAAAGGGAGGTATTTTATTTCATAAATGAGTAAAGATAAAAATAAACATAACTATAAACATGAACATAAATTAAATTGTGTGTGTCTATATCCATACTAATGTTCAACTTATATAAATTATATAATATGTATACATTGAATTTAAACAAATTAAAATATTTTGGGTTTGGTTAAACGTGACTTAAAGACAGTAATTAAGGTATTTTAAATAGTTTCACATTTACCATAAAACTTAGTGGGTGAGTTTTGATATGAAAAATATAATTTTTTAAAACACATTAATGAAGCCTTAAAGACTACATTTATCAATGTTCTAATAATTTTTAGAATGCTCATATTAAGTAAACTAGCTTAACAACCCGCGTATTACGTAGGCTAATTAAAAAAAATTTTATTTTGATATACTGAAAAACATTTGTATATGTCATGTAATCTAATAGTAAAAGAAAATATATAAATAATTATTAAAATCTTTAAAAGTAAAAGATACTTCTTAAAATGAGAAATAAAATCAATATTTAATTAAATATGATCTCATAAATTCATTAAATTAAAACAAATAATTAATAAAAAAAATTCTAACAATACCAAATAAATTTTTCTTTAATATTGATGATGTTATCACAATCTTTTTTTATTTATATAAGAGATTGTCATAGATATTTCTTAGATATTTTTTCTTTAGGTGAGTACAATTTTAGATAATTTGTTGTAAAGATTTTTAACAAGAAAAGAATAACTTTTAGGTAAAAGTTAAGCTTTTAATTGATTAATTATCATATTAAGTATTTTTATTATTTATTGCATTTTGAAATAATTCTTTAATAATTTTTAAATAAAAAGATGAGAGAGTAAGAAAAGAAAGAAAAAACGTTTACTTGATTTCTGGCCCAAAATATGGGAGAAAAGCATTCCAGCCGTAGTTGTTTTTCCTTCCTATTGTCCGCATTTTGCGCGTGATTTTTAGCATAGCCACCACGCCTACGCACGCGATTGTAACGCGCATATGGGAGAATCTTTCAATTAAGTATATAGAGATTGATCTTTAGCCTCGTCCGAACTCCGAATAGTCTTAATATATATATATACTAGGTTTTTTAACCACACGATGTACGTGCGGATATTGAATTAATTTTTCAAAGCTTTTAGTATAGACATTGATAATCAATAATAATATATAATGATTAACATTTAAATACCAAAAAATTTATGAACTCAATTGAACATACTTAGAAATCTAATGGTGTTGCTTTTATAACTGGACAGTGATAATTAGTTCAAGCGAGGTTGACAGTATCTTATGGTTGTGTATTTCCTCTCTGTATTGTATTCGGTTAGGTATAATTGTAATCTCAACCCATGTAATTATTAAAACATTTACTACCTGTGAAAGAAATGAATATGCATAACCCGTAACTTCAATGGATCGAATTGTGATATCATTTATCTGGTTAGAAATATTTAAATTCATATAATAAAAGGATTTTGATAATATATGATTTGATACTATTTTTGTTAAATGTATTTGTCAAATAAATTTAAATATCTTCTGAATTGACATTGATGATAATCAATAAGACTATAATGCTCAGCATGTAAATACTAAAAAATATGTAATAATTACCTATCATTATAGTTATAATGCATTAAGATGGGCATGAATAAAAAAATCGTCAAGCAATACAAATCGATATTTAGTAACAATTACAAAAACCTACATCACAAGCAAAATTTACAATAGATATGAATGTTATAATCCTGTACCATGAACAAATATAACATTTGAATTAAGAAAAACATAAATATAAGGGTAAATTACAAAAATCATACATGAGGTTTGTTCGAAACTACACTCGTCATACCTATAATTTAAAAATTACGCGAGTCATACCCACTGTTGTCAAAAACTTACACTAATCATACCTATCGCTGACGGTCGTCTATTTGACCATTAAGTCAAGTCACGTATCATGCATGTGAGGTATCAAAACTGTAATTTCATGCATACTTCAGGTACTATCCTTGTAATTCACTAAAATAATAATTATTAAGAACTTTAGAGTTTTATTTATACTTCATTATTAAGTTGGGTAGATATGACATTTATTATGAAACAATAATTTTTATAATGAAAAGTATATCGAGAAAAATAGTTGATACAAGAATGTATTTATTATTAAACATGTCATTATTATTTTGTTATATGTATATAGTGAATATAACAAGGATGAGAACCATCAAAACCACTAAAATTTTCACTTTTATATTATTATTATTATTATTATATTATTATTATTACTATTAATTTATGATTTAATCTTTTTAATAAAAACCTATTTAAAAAAAGATAATTTTAAAAAGCAATATAATTTTTTTTGTATGGTTTGTTGACATCCCCTACAGATTAGAGGGGTAAAGCAATATCGAATACTCGTTACGGTTTTAGAATATATCTCAAAGTTAGCAATTTGTAGAATTTTGTGTTTAAAATTCCAGGGTTAATCGTTAGTTTAATCTTAGAATTTCTAAACCTAAACTTGTATCGTATGATGACATCCTTTTATAATTTTTTTAATTTTTATTTTGATATAGATTATATATATATATATATATGTGTGTGTGTGTGTGTGTGAATTTAATATACAATATCTACCCACTTTAATAAATGAAATATAAATATAAATATCTTAATAATTTTTATTAGGGTGAATTACACAAATGATACCTGAAGTGTACACGAAATTACGGTTTTGATACCTCATATGCACAGCACGTGACTTGACTTAACGGCCAAATTAATGGCCGTCAGTAATAGGTATGGTCAGTGTAAGTTTTTGACAACGATGGGTATGACTCGCGTAATTTTTAAATTGTAGGTATGACCAATGTAGTTTTGAACAAACCTCAGGCATGATTTTTGTAAACAACATTAATTAATTTGATCATAATTATGAAAAAACATAATATATGATCAAGTAATCATTACAATGAAATTTTATATATTATTGATTCCATCTGCAATTAAAAGAATCCAAGATAAAAAAAATTAGATAAAGATTATCGTAGATTATTATATATATACAATTTAAACTCATATGCTTTAAATGTCGAAAAGCTAGTGTATAAATCACTACCAAAACTCATACCCATATGATACTTTTCATTTATTTGTTTCATCCGAGAGGGGAAGAAATAAGAATGAGATTTTTAATTATTCTTTTCTTATTCTATTTATATATAAAATTGACCAAAGTTTCTTCGTTTTAGTTTACATAAAATATTTTCCTAAGGAAGGTAAGATTTATCTTTGTGAAGTTTCATACCGGTTGTTCATATTGAGATTTATTCTATTAATTTTATACGGCTTTTGTTTTTTATTTTTCATATGGGATTTTTTTCTTCAATATAATGGATTTGGTTTCTTAATTTTGTATATAAATATATATTTTTTTTAATTTTTAGTGAATAAATATTATAAAAAAATGTGGTGATGCGATGTAGAGTAAAATCCTATGTGACAACTTTTTAATATAGGTTTTGTTTTAAAGATGTTTTTAAAAGGCTTGGATTACTACTCTTTTAATAATTATATTAGATATAAATATATATATTCTTTTATAGTGAAGGGATCAAGTGAGAACCAACATATATGGTGAAACCGTGAGAACCATTGAAAAATCATTTTGCCCTTAGAATTAAGGGCTACGCCTGTACCATAACAACCGTCACCATCTCTTGTATCGCCGCCCATCAAATCCATACCATTTTCATATGCGTCCGATGACAACCCCTTTAGAACGGATGTAGGGCAACGCCAGTACCGTATTCATATGTTTTCTTAACATGTAACTCATATGATTTTTTACAAAATTTTTTATTTTTTATTTATTTTTGGAATGAGTTTTTGTTAAAAGAAAATAAAAAACAAAAAAAAGTTTCAATACCACACAAAAAAGAAGAAAGAGGGATGGAACTAGTGGTTCTCACGATTCTCTCCATATTTGTGGTTCTCACATTAACCCTACCCTTCTTTTATAAAACAAACTCAACCCCCTCCCTTAAATTTAAGAACATGATATGGTCTAATTTATCCTCCAACTTAATACATCTTTATTTCTATTTTATAAACTGTGACTAAAATACTCTTAAAAAAATCTACCCCTATCACACCCTTACGTTGAAACAAATTAAAAAAAAAAAAACTTTAATCCACAATTCGTCCCTTCCTCCCCCCCCCCCCCCCCCCCCCCCCCCTTTTAAATCTCACAGTAAAAGTTCATCACATCACCGACCGCAATGAAATTGTTTTTACGTTACTAACCACACTGTCATCGTCTCACCATCGCTGCATGGTGCGGGCACCAATCTAGTATATATAGGGGGTAATCAAATAGGAATACCCTTAATATAAGAACACGGAGAACACTTAAAAACTTCATTTTGATGAATTAAAAGTCCATAAAACTAATATAGTGTAAAACTAATTATCATTATTTAGTATTTAACAACATATTGAGTTGTCAAAATCGAGAAAATCATGTTTTTTTTTGTGCATCCATCTTGGATGCATGTTTATCAAAATGGTGTATCTAACAAAAAACGTGATTTTTTCATTTTAGACAATATGTTGTTAAACAATTAATTAATGATAATTAGTTATGTACTATGTTAGTTTATGGACTTTTAATGTATCAAAATGATGCTTTTAAGTGTTCTCACCATTCTTATTTTAAGAGTGTTTTTACCGGGTGATATTATGTTTGTGTGTGTATATATAAATATATATCAAACATTGATATGAAAATAATAATTAACAAAACAGGTGAAAAATAACAAAACATGAACAAACCAAATTTTAATAGAATAAACATTTTTGTAGTAAAATAAGAATTTATAATCAAACTACAATAGACAACAAACTAAATTAAAATAGATGCAAAATAACAATAACATAATGTTAGAAATATTATTTCTAGTAGTTGATTTGTATTTCATCATATTTTGTACTTGTTTGTAATTTTCATAAGTATGGAAGAGGGTCTAATGTAAATTGTATAGAGGTATATAAAGCCCCCTCCATAGCTTAGTATTGTAACTTTTACACATTCAAGCAATCCAATCTTTCTACACGCACTATTTCTTTCTCGGCATCTACACACACTAACACACACAACCTCCATTAACACACACTAAAACACATACTTAAGCTCAATTATCATCATTACACATAATAATACAATATCTACCAATATATATATATATATATATATATATAATATAACAAGGTTAAAAATTCATTCCTAAACGAATAGGAACCCTTGGATGAACTCCATCTTTAATTTATAACCATTAGATCAAATTTAATTATTTCATCTTTAATAAAAGATAATATTAATATTTATACTTTATACAATCAATCAAAATATATCCCTCTTATATATTATTTTTACTTTTAGCAAAGTTTACATAGTGCATGTGTACGTACCCTTCGGTGACTTTTTAAACTTACCTTTTTGTAAGTAAATAAATAAAAGGATATAATCTTAATAATTTATGTTTACTTTTGATGTGATTCATAAACACAATATATGTAATATACTATTTAATTATTGTTTTAAACTAGATTATTACCCGCGTAATATGTGGGAAACATATAATTTAATGACATGTTAAATTTTTATAATATTATAAGCTGACACTTATTTAACCTGGTAAGAATTAAACCACTAAAAACATAAAGTTACATTAGTAGTCGTTTAGATTCCGTTTAACCGTGACTATACGTTTGAAAAATTGATACATCATTTATTAGAGTTCTCGTTAAGTAAGGTTTTCGATTCTTTGAATGTATTTCATTCATCCTGATATGTATGCATTGTTATTGTACTTATGTTTTAACGTTTTACTAGAATAATTTAGTTATACACTAAAAAACTAAGCAATTTAATTATCAATTTATATATCGCATGTTGTATTAATCTAACTTAAAATTATGCATAACATCAATGCAATATTCGTATAATTATTTTTCTGATATATAATTATGATAGCTTACTATAGACTCCATATTTATTTTTTAGTTCTTTATTAAGAAAGCCGGTTTCACATCCGTTCCGGTTTCAAAACAATGATTTAATAAACACGTTATATGATATAAACTCCTATACAAAAATACTTATAACCAAATTTTATTCGTTATATGATAAAAAAAAACCTATACATAAATATAATTTAATAAAAACATATTACATTAAAAAATAAAATTTTATTGTAAAAACATTAAAAATTAACTTTAAAGAGAAAAAAATGATATAAAGTATAAAATTATTAGTTTCAATAATTATATCATTAAAAACATTAGTTATCAATGTATACAGGCTTAAATAAGGAAATAATTATAATTTAAATTTATTAAAATAAAGTTAAATCTAAAAAAGTTAAATAAAGTATATAACATCATCATTTAATCTAATGACTTTAATTAAAAGTTGACATCGTCTAAAGGTCCTTACTTCTCGAATTATAAATTAAGGTTTCTCTTTTGTATATATTTAAAGATTAGTTAGTAATAACATAAAATCATATTAATATGTTAAATTATTTACATTATTTTCAGTTTTTTATTTTTTATCCAATCAACATATATACAATGATTATATATATTTTTTTGTGTGTTATTTTTATTATGAACATAACTTTAACACATATAAGTTACACTCCATTCGTCCAATTTTAAGTGTCTTATTTTGACTTTATAAGTTTTTTTTCTTTCAACATTGAACGTAAATATCTTTATTTTTATTATATAGTTGTTAATGAAAATTATATCAATAAAAAATATATTTAAAACTCAATTATGTAACATATACGAAGATATTTACAGTCAAATTGCAAGAAAAAGACTTGAAAGTCAAAGTAAGACACTTAAAAGGAGACGGATGGAGTAATATTTAATGACTTACATCAATGTAATTTCATGTTACTTTATTAGCTAGAATTTGATAATTGATATTGGTAAATATAAAAAAAAATCTATATTTAACTTTACAATATCTATACTACTATATAAAAAATATACCTTCATGTTGAAAGTTTACAAAAGATGGGACATACGAATTCACCAAACTACCTTTAATAAATTAAATCACTACGAACCTCTTATATTAAATTACATCATCAGTCTCTTATATTATGAAATATCTCTATTACCCCTTTCAAATTAAACACCTCTACATCAATTACCTGCACTATTTGACGCTGCCACCACCATCACCATCCATCGTCGCCGCATTACGCGGATACCATGCTCATCATTATACAAAAATATAACATACATGTCCTGTTAATCATCCTTGATAAAAACACTTATTAACCAATGAATCATCATATTCTAACATGTGCCTACAAGGCACATGTTTAGAAGCATTAATTAAAGTTAAAAAAATTTAGAATATGAAGATTTTAGGTAAAATTTATACTTTATAAATGATTATTAAAATTTTTTTAATTTAAAAAAATGTAAGTTCATTTAATTTTCTTAAATATATGTCTTGTGGGTACACGTTAAAATATTTTTTTTATGTTTTTATGAAAGTTGAATATATTTATCTCACGTATTATGCGGGAAAATAATCTAGTTAAATAATAAACAAACACAAATAAAGTACAAAAATAAAATAAAACGATATAAAAAAATCGTCTGTTTTTTTGTTGATAAATTTAGGTTGTATATGCAATAATTTATTAAGAGAGTATTAATGATATTATATATCTGCAAAATTTAAAAAGTTGTTTTGATTGAAAAGAATTTATGATAGAATTTTAAATTTAATTATCTATTTAATAAGTAAATAAAAAATATATAAAAAAGTCTATAGAAAAGAGAGAGAGAGAGAGAGCTCTAGAGTAATTTGGAAAGAGTTTTAGGCCTAAAAAGAGTTTTAAGGGGTGTCAAGTATAAATACAACTTCCTCTTTTTGTTATAATATAGATTTCGGTTTTTATATGTAATATTATAAAAGTAAATGATACTTGTAGCCATAGTTGCCGACTCGTAACTTTTGACTCAAGTCAAAAACATGATTTTTTGACTCATGACTCATAATGTAACTCGACTCGTAAAAGTCATGACATTTTTAAATAATATTACATAACATGGTTTTGTATATAGAGTTTTGTTAATTACAACTCTTAGAGGTGTCAGTATTAATCATTTGGGCGTATTAAAATTTGTACTGTCTCATGCGAAAATTCTAGGGGTGGTTTTTTATATATAAAGTACTACTTTTTATGTATGTAATAAGGTATTAATAATAACCCTTAGGGCTGTCATTATCATTTTCCTTATATATATATGTAACGTTCTTATAATATAAGTTTATTATTTTAATAGATTTAACTCATAAACTCGTAATTTATCTCCATATTCGTAACAAAAGAATTAAAACTACATAGATAACACATAAAACAAGGTAACAATAAGTAAAATATATAACCATACTATCAAACTACACAATAATTATAAGTTTGCGACTTGTAACTCGGTCCAAGTTCACACAATGACTTGTAAGACTCTGGACAAAAGTGGGTCACTTAACAAATCGACTCGCTTTTTGTGTAAATCCATTTGACTCATAAGATTCAATCGTACCATTTAAGTTATTACCAATTGTTATCCATATCTTTTTAATTAAAAGAAATTGACATATCAAATTGCAAAGCAATTATGGGGAAGATAAAAGAAACTACTCGTATGTGTGGAGTATCTATTAACAAATTAACAATTTTGTTCCTGGAGATAAAAGTAAAAGTTTTGATATTTGCTCTCTGCAATGACCCATAACCTGTAAAAGAATGTATTGGGTATTTGGGTGTTGTTTATTTACTTATGATCTTTGTTTGTTATTTATCTAATAACGTGTTGATTTTTAGATCTATGTACTTGTAAGTTTGTGTTTTATTTCTCTTTGGTAAATAATACTTTCTCTCATCAAAGCGTGTGCATTCATATACCTTGCTTAAGAAAGAAATATGATGATTTGATGTTATAAAAGTTTCCAACACGCTTTGTTATGTTCTTATTTGGGTTTTATAGGCAACTAAAATTGAAATACCCGAATTGAAAAACTAAAACAGATTTTTGAATATATACATAGGTTTTAGGTTAAATAAACAAGTAATAAAGTAAAACAAATAAAACAATATGATTTTATTCATTGAAAATCACTGTGCATCATAAAAATTATCGGGCATCAATTGTTTCGTGAATCTTCGTGCATCAATTTAATCATGATTAAACGACAAAGATCTTGTATTATTTGTTTTACCTTAATATATGTTTTACAACTAATCTTAATACACGTACGATGTATGGTAGCTATATAGATTGTATCATAAAGAAATTTGAATATCCGTCATACATGATTTGTGAGTATGAAATAAATTGGTAGATACCCAACCCTTACATACATATAAAGAAAAGTGAAACTGCTTTTGGTGGTAACTTGCAAGGCATAGATTGAATTGAACCAAATCGTATGTAGCACTTGAAACCGCCTATAGAGTGGTGGTGTCGTACGTGATACTTATTCTCGGAGAAAATTAAATTAAAGGACCTCGCGAACAGGTAAACCAAATACGCTCTTTTTTCGCAATGTTTTAACAAAACTATCTTTAGACCAACGACTTGAGGATGCTCCTTTTACGCGGGGTTGGCTGGAGCCATGAGCATGAATGCAATGGATTTTTTATGTATACCGGTCGAAAATTTCTCTAAGCCCCCTTCAATTAGTCGAAAAAGTCTTATCCTGCCCCGTCATTGATGGCACCGAAACAAGTAAGTCAAATCAAACATGTAACGTGTTGTTTTCAATTAAGATCTATGTTGTTTTGCAAAGTTTCGGATCTCACCATTAGAACGGGTCTTATTTTCTAGAGAGTCACACAATATTTCTCAACAAATCTTTTTTTCTGTTTTGCTAGATATAAACATTTTTACGTTATAAAGTCACTTTTTATGTTACAACATGAGATTATTAGTAATATTCCATGCGTTTTACTTTTATTTTTCCTAAATCTAGTTAAATTTTAAACTTCTACAATATATAAGTTTTAAAGTTTAGAATGTTAAAATACATCTAACTACTAGGAATGTTAGGTTTACATACAAACTTTTACAAACTCATATGTCTAATTAAATGTACCGATTACATGTAAAACTTTTTTTTCTTTCTTCATTTTCGTTCTTTTCATTTTTACTCAGCGGACTAAACACACATTGGCTTGTTGTGATGAAACTTATGCTAAATTAACAACAATAAATCATTTTTTAAAAACAATAATAACATTAGATAGATAAATCAAATTTTGATCTTTCCCAATAACTGAATAGTTACAAAGAAGAAAATGCAAATTGTGAGATTAAATGTCCAATTTTGACTTGTCAAGTCTTCTACTTTAAACTTGACCGTAAAGATATTAGTATATACTATATAAAACTTCATATAATTTATATGGACGGAGGACGGATTGAGTTTTCAATGTACTTTTTATTGATATAACTTTCATCAACTATCATATAACACAAACAAAGATATTTATGGTCAAAATTACAAGTAAAAGACTTGACAAGTCAAAATTTGACATTTAATATGGAACAGAGGGAGTAATTAGTTTGTATTTTCTTTGTTGCATAAAATTAAAACAGTTATTTTCAAAAAATAAATGCGTGGATAACAATATAGCTGGGGATCGATTTTAAAGCCAATGTATTAAAAAATAGATATAAAATTGTCTTATGTTATGACTAAGGAACACAAAGATGAAATTTGATCATTTATAGTTTTGGAACTTTGTTTAGTATGGCATGTTTTATCAATGGATTGCCATGCGTTCATATTGCAGGAACATGCAATGTTAACTTGTTCAGTTGTTTATGTGCTATAACAAACAAAAGATTATATATATAGATTTTAGGTAAAATAAAACAAGTATTAAAGTAAAACAAATAAAACAATATAATTTTGTTATCTGAAAATCACCGTGCATCATGAAAATTATCATGCATCAATTGTTTCGTGATTCTTCGTGCATCAATTTTACCATGATCTAATGATCAAGATTTTGTTTTATCTTTTTTAATTTAATAGTTTTACAATACCCGACCCTGTAGCAAATGTAACTAATTTGTAAGCTCTATATTGATAATAGATCAAATATCTGGGAACCAGATTTGTGGCCCGATGAGATGGGCTGAAGTGGTCGTTAATGGGCTGAACTCTGAAGCAAAACAATTTTCTTCCTCGCCTATGGACCCAGACAGAGCGACCCAACAAGCCAGAGTATTAAACATTAACATTTCTACTTTAAAGCATGTAAAGGTTGAAGGGTTTTTGCTACCATTTAGGTAGACATGGAAGCAGCCTCTCTACATAGGTAGAGGTAAGGTCTTCCTACATCATAACCTCCCCATACACCGTGGAGGTATTGGGGCTCAAAACTCGCGAAATGCGACATGAGCAGTTTCTTTTTTACTTTAAAGCAATAAAAAGTGTAAGCTTTTAACTAATTTGTGGAGACAACAAACTTATTTAACAAGTGCACTCACATCCATGAATGTGAAAAATAAGGAATATCTAACAAGTTTTATAGACTTAATTGAGAATATTCTCTAAATAATTTCTTATTGCGGGTTTTATTTAATAAAAAACTTCACACAAATTACTTATACATAAAACGTACGATTATGATATTAGAACCCACAAAACCTATACGTTGATAAAGTATCACCCATGTTACATGATTCAAGTCTTGAAAGGTTTTTAATTCATAATGTTAATGAAATTTTGTGATTGGCATAGAAAAGTACTAAAAGGAACTTAGAAACTAGTGTTGTTTTTTGTTGGTTCTAAATGTTCTATGGTAAAGGTATATTGGTCCAACTAAATAATTAATTCATTTAACTGATTAGTACCCTGACTGTATAAAAAAGTTATACACCTTTTTATAAAAACACACATGGTGGTCCATCTTTTTTCCAACGTAAAACCGTAACTTTGTTTTTATATGTAACATAACCCAATAAAGTATGATCGATACAAACAATAACCATATGAAGGCGAAAATCTTTTGCAACTATTATCTTCGTATGTTTCGAATCTTTTCGCAACATACATTGCATTGAAAGAATGTACAAAATTATATTAATATAGTAATTAAAAGATGTTCTTCATATCTTTTTAGCGACCAATTATTTATTTCCAAGTCAATTGTTAGAACACGTGTAAGTTTATTTCATTTAATTATATGCTGAAAAGTTATGAGTGAACGCCCCAAATGTGTTACAATCGGGGAAAGCTACCCGATGATCGTCGACCGTGTGAGGCTCACGGTGAAAAGAGGACGGGGAAGAGGGTCACGGGCATGTGAGGCGAGGTGGGGCTTGTTTCTATTGTAACATTTTTCAAAGAATAATGACATGTACAACTTATTATCTAAAAATCTCACCTTAATAGACACTAGAAATAAACGTATCTAATAATAAAGAAAAAATGCCCAAAAGCATACGCAACTAACATTTTTTCTTGTACAGAATTCGATCCAAACTTGTTTTGACCTGATACCAGACCATCCATTTCCGCATCTACGCGATACGTGCTATACAAGCATACATATCTTCACAAACACCTTATCGCACCCTCTTCTATCGCACTGTACAAGCCTAATATCTTTACAAACACCTTATCGGCTTATCGCACCTTCTTCCAAGCTTGAGTTTTTATTTTACAAGTCATTAACTTATTTATCTTTTTCCAATTAAATTACAAAAGAAATAAAACATAAATAAAAAATTGAGTTGTTGCTATAAATTCAGATAACCAAAAAAGTAGTACACCTAGCATTACAATTTGCAGACACTAAAAAAAAAGGCTAAAACCTTCTACCCCACAGAAATGGTCAAATATGAGCTCAGTACATACCCAGGTCTGTCAACCAACAGACCCTGAGCCAATACTGGTCATTTCAAGTACATGGTGGTCCTTGGCTTCTTGGGTTGTACCTTGTGCATAAACAGGTACTTCAAAAGTTAAGAGTGTCAAAACTTGGGACCATTAATGGTCTTGACTAGAAATCCAAACATGCACAATTCTGATAACAAAGACAATTATACAAATACAACACATTACATCTGTGCTTCTCATAGCTTCTTGACAAGGATATCGATATACCGAGACCGATAAAACAATACAAAGCAATCTTAACGAGATTATAAAAAAACTCTTGCCCTCTTGCCTAAACCATCTATACAAACATGTTAGGGGTTCAAATCATGGTATGAGTTTCATCGAGAAGCTAATCCAGTTAGGTCCGAAGTTGGTTAATTAGGTGTTACAACCGGTTGTCGGGAACTATACTGCCGGCTCGTGAGATCCAGAAAAAAAAACTGATACCATCAAATGTACATACAACTACGCAACACCAGCAGGAGAAATATGCAAAATTTGCTGGCAACTTTTTTCTGGTTTTCTTACGACTCCGTTGTGGGGTTGGATTCGAAAAACTTGGCGACTGCTTGGTAAAGATTTTCTTCCTGAAATGGTTTTGATACGTAACCATCCATGCCACTTTTTTGACACTCTTCAAATGTGGCGTGAATAACATCGGCAGTCATGGCTAGTATGGGCAAATGCCACTCTTTGGTCCGATGCAACAACCCCTCCATCGAGCCACTTGTTTGTTGCTCGTTTGCCTGTCTCTCCATTAATCGAATACGTCGCGTGGCTTCAAAACTGCAATTCAGATACATACAATCTTAGGAACAAAGTAACAATTTGGCTTACTAATTGCTAAAAAAATAAACAAGTTTTACTACATACCCGTCCATTTCAGGCATCTGAATATCCATGAAACATGCATCAATACCATGTGGAATCTGAAGCAGATCAAGAGCAGCTTTCCCACTATCAGCACACTCAACTGCAGCCCCAAACTTCTTAAGTGCACCGGCTGCAACTCTACGGTTCACCATATTGTCATCAACCACCAGTATTTTCTTCCCACAAAGCAAACTCTTGAGATACACCGATCCATTTGTCATGACTTTACCTTGTTCCGCCTTCTTTTTTGTTCCCAGTACCTGCTGAAGACAAGCTGCCACCATACTCGCTCTTAAAGGTTTCATAATCAAAGTGTCGGAAAATCCTGCTGCTTTTGCCTTGTCGAATTCAGTTCCTGTTATGCTTGTAGCAAGAATGATCATTTTGGGTGACTTTAATACGTGCCCAAAACCACGTAAGCTGTTCACATTGTCACCAGATAACCAAACATCTTTCTCAACTAGAATCATGTCGGGTTTCCATTCTTTTCTACCATTATGGGCAAAAACTGAGGTCGCCATTTTTATGCTATTAACAGCCTCAACGAGGACACCTAACCGTTTCAAATGGTACTTTGTTACAGAAATTCTAACGGGATTTGTATCGACAACGGTTGCTTTCAAGCCTTTAAAAGTAGTTGGCAGATCATCATAAAGTGATCTCTTCGGTTCACTAACTGTATTTTTCTCACACTTTTTAAAAATAGCTGTAAAAGAAAATGTGCTACCAATTTGAGGCCGGCTAATGAAGCTTATCTGACCACCCATCAGCTCAACTAAACACTTGCTAATGCTCAACCCAATTCCTGTTCCTCCATAATGTCTGGAGGTTGAACTATCAGCCTGCATGAATGGCATGAAAACGAGCTCTTGGGCGTGTAACGGTATCCCGATTCCCGTGTCCTCGACCGACACCATTAAACTAACATTCTGTGAAGTCCCGTCAGATGTCAACACTTTATATGGGAACTCTTCATCTGCTACTAAATGCCTAAACTTGTCCCAACTGTTTCGGTCATCTGCTGCTTCACGACCACTTAATGTTTTGAATCTTCCATTCATACAAGACTCTGGTTTTACATCTTGAACAGCTTTAGAATGTTCAGCTAGGTGGACTTGAACAAATATATGTCCTTGTTCCGTAAACTGTCACAAATTCAAACCTTCTAAATAACTAAAATCAATAATCAATTACATTTCTACTCAAATTCACGAAAGTTGCTTACTTTTACAGAATTTCCCACAAGATTCGTTATCACTTGTCTGAATCTCCCCGGGTCGCCCATCACAATTTGTGGAACTTTATCAGATACAAGAACAGCCAACTTCGTTTTCCCCAAAACGAGTAAAAAGTCAGATACTGAAAAAACAAGAAATAATATACCAGATGCAATAAAAAGACCGTTTTACCTCAATCCCTTTATTTCGAGACTTCTCAGAAAATAACGAGAGGACGTCATCTAATATGGATCGAAGATCAAACGGGACTGCTTCTAGTTCCAACTTCCCAGCTTCAATTTTGGCCCGATCAAGCACTTCGTTTATTAATGTAATTAATGCCCTTCCGCAAGCTTGAGCTGTTTGAGCATAATCTCTTTGTGTCGAACTTAAATCCGTATCTAAAAGTAACGCAAGCATCCCGAGAATGCCATTCATGGGTGTTCGGATTTCATGTGAGACAGTAGCAAGAAACTGGCATTCAAATCGCATACAGAACAATTATAACTCTTAACCTATAACACAAGATAACATGTAAAACGTATTGAAGTTTAAGAAACCTGCGATTTGGCGACATCAGCAGCTTCTGCTCGAACCTTTAACTGTTGCATTGTGTCAAAATCGTCTTCAACTTGAACAATATGAATGGCTCCGGTATAAAACATGTAACCAACTAATCCAACTATTACGTATCCCAAACATGAAGTGATAATGGCGGTCAATGACATAGGTGCCTTGTGAAGATACCTACACATCATCTGGTGCTTCCTAAATGGATCACCAAAGTCTAGCATGCTGACACGTACACGTGACTGGTCACCATCTTGAGTCTGCTGACCATACATGATTAATGGATCGGACGTGTTGGTAACGTCATAAACCTTCACCACTATCTCCTGGTTTCCAGCAAGCTGACCTAACAGGTTTTCAACAAGTGACTCGACATCAAATGCTCCACCAAGATATCTGTGTTCAAGAAGATATAGTTACCAAACTTTGCATTAGAATAATAGAATACCATGCAGACTAGATTATTCACCGAAAAGCAGAAAACACATTTATTTTAGCTTCTTTTTAATAAATGGGGTTGTGCTTGGATGTGGATTTTGAGGTGATTATGTGATAATGTGACATTTGCATAATAAGAATCATAAAATAAGCTGTAATTAAATCAAACAATGCGACAAAAATTGCAAGCACCAGATAATTAGTTCTAAAATGCAAATTAAAAAATCCAAAAAACAGAGAGAATTAGTACCCGGCAGTAGCTTCAATGCGATCCCGCACAGATGCATTTGGGGGGAGCTTTGATTTATACACAGGAATAGTCAAAACTACTCCAAGATGGTGAGAACCTAAGAGCTTAAAAGGGCTTGTGAGTACTGCTTTCCCGGTTGACCGAGCCCTCAAGATGTTCTCTCGGTCCTCCTGTGATCAAATTCAAGATTCTTTCAAACATAATTTTCAACAAATACTACTCATATATGACTTGAAATCAAGAAAGTTAACAAATTTCACCTCGCCAGACATCATATCAAGCAAATTGAGGTAAGAAAGAGTTTCTTGAGCAAAAATTACAGGCGCATACTCATCACGGTGAGGTGAAGGTTCCTTGTTCTCCATTGTTCGTATTGTCCCGTCATGTTGACTTTCGAATTCTTCCCTCTCCGAATTCATCACTTTTTGTGCATATGCTACTCCACTCAGTAAAGGTCTCTCAAATGCTGTTCTTGCTGTATATTCTGCAAATGTTTCCTGCATAAGACAACACATAAATTACTTCAAGTTACCACCAACAAACTTAGCTTAAGAATTATAATGTAACAAAAATGGTTATAGTTTTGCACTTCTGGAATATATGAAAATAAACAACACTGCCATATAGTCATGAAGACAGTTTTATAATGCTTATGACTTTGACTTTTGCAGTCAAATGAACAAATGTTGCAACTTCAGCTTTGATTATGAATTCCAAAAAAGTATTCAACTTTAAGAACTAGTGATGAATACAAATAAAATATACGAGTAATGAAATGAAATAAAAGATGTACATGAGATCTATAACAGTACACATCAATTTTTCATCTATTTAAATAAAAAGATAATAACTTTAGCTCATATATTTCTCAGGTCTTTTAGTTTCTTGAACTACCTACAATTTAGTACTTTCCTTTATTTAAAAAAGAGAAAAAAACACAACAAAAGCAGGAAAAAATCATTAAAGTACACCTAAAAATCAGAAATTTTATCTTATACAATCCACCAAAACTTAATTACTATCTGGGATATATACATATGTATTGTTAGATTAGATATTAAGTACAAACCAATTTGGTTAAAAAGGAAATTATTTATCCTCTAAATTACCATTATAAAAACACAAACTAAAAAGCTAAAATGCTGAAAAAAGGGGGTCAAACCTGGTCAATAACAGAAGGATTCTTGTAGTAATGAAAAGTAGAAACCAAAACAGCAAGAGCATGGACATGATTAACACAAACACTAAACTGATCTTGTAACATTCTTGCTCTTTGATCACACATACTAACTAATCCTTCTTCAATTCTTTGTTGATGCCCTGCATCTATACATCTATATACTTCTACAGCAAAAAATCCAAATGTTATTAACCATAATGCTAAGTATATCCTTTGATTTGTTCTCGGTATATATGATGTATACTTCCTTTTTGTTCCCAATTGTTGCTCATTCAAACTCACTGCCACTAAATGATGATGCCCTTGCAGTTTTTGGCCCATTTTTCTTTTCTTTTTTTGCCTAAAGATTCAAACTTTTTCTTGTTTTTGAATCTTCAAGTTGTTACTTGAACACTTCATGACTAAAAATGATGTGGGTGTGTTGAAATTTAGTAACTTTTTGGCTCAACAGACATATATGTATATATATATATATTGTGGGCAGAGAACTTTTTCAGTGAAATATAAAGGTTTTTCACAAACAATATAATTGCAGCATTGTTTTGTGTGAATTTAGTCAAGAAAACACACAACCCCAGAAAGGTCACTAAATTAGTAATAATCAAAGACAAGAAATTCCCTAGAGAAAAAAATCCAAAAACTAAAAAGAAAAAGAAAAAATAAAAAGGCTAAAAAAGGTAATTTTAAAAAAATTCTAAAATTGAAGTCTCAAGGGAACAAAGCATGGCTGTTTTTTGCAGCCCAAAAAAGATGCAGAGAAAAAAAAGCTCAAATTCCCAAGAAACTTTGTGATTTAAAAAAACAATGTAGAGTAATAATTATTAAAACACTAAAAACAATTATAAACTTGAGGTGTGAAGGAAAACAGACACATTCACTGTTCTTCTCTGTAACCAAGAATAATAAATAATAATAACAAGAATAAAAAAAAGGTATCAAATCTAAGCCAAGTTAGAAGATATTTGACCAGCAAAGCAAAAAGATGAGAAACCAACCTAAACAAGTTGTAAATTTGGATAGAAAAAAAAGTGTGTTTGTGTGTGTTTGTTTGTGTTTAGTTTAATTTAATAAAGTATAGGTCTAAGCTATGAACATAATAATAATAATAATAATAAGTTGTTTAATTAATAATAGAGGGGGTGAATAGGAAAATATTTAGGAAAAAAATGAAAAAGAAAAGAAAAGAAGGGATATGTTTTTGGCTAGCTTACTTTAAAAAGCAACTGAATCGAATTTTTGGGATTTTTTCAAGATACGCTTTTGTTCCAACACCCCACCCCCTCCCAAAACATAACGTAAATTACAAAAATTGTCCCTCTGTTTTTTAATATTTTTTTTTCAATCATTTTTTCCAAACAAAAAAACATTAGTTATTGTTGCGGTTGCATTTTTCGTCCCAAACTCACCTACTTAAGTAAAGGTGTTATTTTCATGTGTTAACTTTTACCACATCCAACTCAAATGAAGGTATTTCTAGTAAATTTACCCAATATTCTTCTCCAACGAACCTTCTAAGCACAAAACTTTATTTCACTATGTCCAAAGCTAAAATACAAGAATGAGTTAACACAAATCCGTATAGGAAAACACATAATAGTTCGAAGAAAATTGTTAACTACAACTTCAAGGGTGTCGTGAGTGTGCATAAAAATATTATACCTTTTAAATCAAAATCTCATCCTTTAATTTAATGATTAAAGTACAACTATATTATGTACGTAAATAACAATACATATAACTATTATTAGGAAAACCCTGAGAAGCAAAATTGATAGATAATCCATGCACCAAAGTTTTTTAATTGTATGCCGTTTTAGGTGATTTATGATGTTGTAAGATACGACTAAAAAATGATATGCGGATCACCTTCCAATTATAATTATGATTATATTTATAGTCAATTACATAGATTGTCTTTATCATAGAACTTTATTTGCAGCTTTCATCTTTAACTTTTATTAACTTACATTTTTAGTTCATTTTTTTTCCATCAATAATTTTAGTCCTGATCATAAATATCTGTATAAAAACAAATCAATTATACTTTTGGCCATGAAAACGTAATGGTGTATTTCTAATGGTAAATAATCATCTGCATTAAATGCTTAAACAGAAATCCTAACTTATCTCTTAGAGCACTCAGATCTATACAAATAATTGATAAGAAACTCCATAGTTAAGCATGCTCGGGCAGCAGCATTGCCAAGTGGATGACTCTTTTAGGAAGTTTGTCCTAGCAATAAGAAACAAAGTCTGTGGCAAAGCGGACAATATTGTGTTCTGGTAAGGCGGGGTGTTACAAGTGGTATCAGAGCAACCCTTGAGATTGTTAGGAATGTATGGCGCACTTGCATAACTCAACGAGGACGTTGAGTTGTGTTGATCGGGTGTGAAAGCATACATCGCTGACATACAAGGGGGATCCTGGCTATAAGTAATATCATTGGCCTTACATAACACAACGCGTTTTGGGCGTATTGGCTGTGGATGATAGGAGAACTCCACAGTTAAACGTGTTCGGGCGGCAGCAATGCCAAATGGATGACCCTTCTGGAAATTTTGTTCGAGCAACCAGAAACAAAGCCATGAGCCTGCGGGCAAAGCGGACAATATTGTGTTGTGGTAAGGCGGGGTGTTACAAGTGGGCCCTAAGGTTTACCCTTGATGTTTTGTAGACATAGTCATGAGTTCAAAACCGGGAATTGATATTTAGATAGGTATTTATATATTTAATTTATTATAAGAGACTTCACGGTTAAGTGTGCTCACGGTTAAGTGTGCTTGGGCGGCAGCAATGCTAAGTGGGTGACCCTTCTGAGAAGTTTGCCCGAATAACTAGAAACAAAGCCGTGAGCCTGCTGGCAAAACGGATAATATTATGTGTGCTAAGGCGAGGTGTTACAAATGTCCCAGTATTTCATTGAATGGCTTTTATTTAATAATATATTATAAATTTGTTAGGTTTATACTATAATATATTAAACGGATAACCGTGCAATGTATCAGCGATAATGGTAGCAGACGTGATCAGGGGTGGCGGTGTTGTATAGGTTATTGATGTAATAGGTAGTTTGGTTCTGTTAGGACTTAAGCAATGAATGTTATAAATGAATTTCATCAAGATTATATTGAGTATATTATATGCTCATAGATAATGTTAATTATATTAATAAAAAGATTTTCGGTATGTTAAAAATAAAAAAACTAAAATGAAGAAAAATAATTTATTTATACGTAAAAATAAATAAGAATGAAAATCATAAATAAGATACCATCAAAATATATATGGAAAAAGATTAATAACATGGGAAGTTGAGAATATCAAACATCACTTTCCCATATCTTTATGATTATGACGTGGGGACAAGAGGAGATCTCTTTATCCGGTAGGAAATTACTATAATATCCTAACAATTTCCTGACTTAACTGCCTACCATGGTACCATTACACTTGTTCTTGTTTAGTGTCACTTGTTTTCGAGGGTAAACATGGAATCATGGCTTCACATTTTGTGAAATTGACAAAGATAAAGTTGCAACATAAATGTTTAGTGAACTTAATATTCTTAATTTATTATTATTATTTTATTCAATTATAATTTGTATAAGTTATTTGGGGCGGGGTATTGCAAGGTATTAAAGTAAAAATACATAGGACAAAATCTTGACCTGTAAGTCATGGTTAACACGAAAATTCATGAAACAATTGATGTACGATAATTTTTATGATTCTCAGTGATTTTCAGTAAAAAAAAATTATTGTTTTATTTGTTTTACTTTAACACTTCTTTTATTTACCTAAAATCTACTTTTCTTCGTCACCATTTCTATATCTTTTTTCTCATATTTACTTTGTCATTATGTTTTCATTTAGAACGACAAAATTTCAGCTTGGGAGTTTAGATTAAATTGTTTTAACCGGGTCCATACTGAAGAACTCCTATGTTTGTCCTCTACCTCATGGGAAAAAAAACCCTTATTAATCTGTTTAAAAACATGACAATTAATAAACTGTTACGTGAGACTTGAATCTGAATATACTCAAACCTTTATAGAGGGATTTCTATGCCTACCCCAAAGATGTATTCCGAGGAAATATATATATTATATATATATATATGCGAGTTATTTTAGGATCACTTATTTTAAGATCAATTTTAGGACATCTATTTTTTGTAACTTACACATCACCATGATCATCTCCGACCACCACCATGATTTTCCGGCCACCGCGTCGCCGGAAAGTGTTAGTGTTTTTACAAAAAAGTCTTCCTAATTGGTACTAAAATAACCCACCCCTATATACATACTCCCTTCGTCCCATATTAAATGTCTAATTTTGACTTGTTAAGTCTTCTGCTTTAAACTTTGACCGTAAAAATACTTGTCTATATTATATAACACATCATATAAAATATATGGACGGATTAAGTTTTCAATGTACTTTTCATTGATGTAACTTTCGTCAACTATTATATAACACAAGAAAAGATATTTATAGTCAAAGTTGCAAGCAGAAGACTTGACAAGTCAAAATTAAACATTTAATATGGGACGGAGGGAGTATTATATATATATATATATATATGTAAAACAAGTATTAAACTAAAACAAATAAGACAAGATCTTGACCCTTAGATCATGGTTAAATTGATGCACGAAGATTCACGAAGCAATTGATATACAATGATTTTTATACTGCACGGTGATTATCACTGTAAAAAAACCCATTGTTCTATTTGTTTATTAATGTACTTGTTTTATTTTACCTAAAACCTATATATATATATATAGGGGTGTTCATCAAACCGTAAAAACCAGACCAAACCGTGGTACTTGAATTGGTTTGGTCGGATTGAGTTGTTAAAGTCTGGTCTGACGTTTTAATTTTTGAAAAACCGGGTTCCTTGGTCCGGTTACGGTTTGAGCAAAACGTAAACCGTCAAAAACCGGACCGGACCAAAAAATATATATGTATATATATAATATATTTACTTCACATATTTATCAACTTTTACCGAAGATATTCTACTTACATATTTTAGTATTATGCGCAATATATTATAAGGTATTTTAGTTCAGATATATTATAAAAAAAAATTTGGTAGACAATTTTAAGATATTATAATAAACATTTATTTATATTATATAAATCTACTTTTTCTTTCATTGTTTCCTATTTTTAGTTTATCCTTTTATTTTTTTCATCTTCATTACTCAACTATTTTCCACTCAAAGATCAAAATTATAAGACTCGAGTCCTTCATCACCTTTAATATGTCATATTTTATGAGTATAAAACACAATATAATTGTAACTTTATTAGTGTTTTTATTAATAATATTAAGATCATAGTGTTCGTGATATTTATTTGAGTAATAAAAGAAAGAAAAAAATATATATACGGAATATATATGTATAAAATTATTTGGGGATAAAAATAATAAAAAAAAATAACGAAACCGTTGGACCGGTCAAACCGGACCGACTTACATGGTTTGGTTTGGTCCGGTTTTACAACACACCTGGTCCGGGTTTGTTTGAAATAAATTGAAACCGCGAATCCTGGTTTGGTTTGAGATTTAGTCAAAACCGGACCACAAACACCCCTATATATATATATATGTATGTATTCGAGCAACTAAATATATAAGGAAACCTATTGCTATAAATTAATGACTTCAAGTTACAATATGAAAAACTGACCCATTGTGATGAGATTAAGTCAGTCATCTTTGTTTCTTATATAATTTTAACAGCTAATTTGAATCGAGAATGTAGTATCATTCGATCAAACCAAGTTATGAATTTTTCTTCTTTGATTTTCAACTATTGATATTCTGTATATTAAACATTAACTACTTTCGCTCGATAAAAGTCATGGTATGGTACGATGAATAGGAATAGGATACCAAACTGTACACGGGTTGTGTTGACTTTAAATTGTAGTAGTTGATATAATTAAATAAATGTTATCTTCTTTTATTGTATATGTAACTTCCATTCTTCCAATCATTATAAGTTTATCATTTTTAAATGATTTTTTAAATAATAACTAGAAAGAAAATAAATAATTATGAGACAGTGGTTCACAAGTAGTTGGTGTATTATTTTTTTTTTTAAAGGTGAATTTCGCTGAAAACTTTGTGTCGTGATTCGACGACGAGAGGTCTAGCATACGTTGTCTTAACCGGATCCGCGCTAGAGAGCTCGCTCGAAGTAGAAATGCCTATTTCAAATATCCCGATGGAGGGGACCCCCTAATAATCCGCCCGAAGACACAACGATTAATAGGAGTAAACTCTGCCCCTTCAACTTGAACCTGAGTAAACCCAAGTCAAACCCTCATAAATAGACTTCCTTATGTCCTCCTCAAGACTTAACACAAGACCTCATATAGTTGGTATATTATTATTCATGGAATCCGGAGCATGGATTTCATCCCGTAAATAACTTTCTGCGATATCAGTGAATTTAATTTGATTTCATCCCGTAAATAACTTTATGCGATATCAGTGAATTTAATTTTATATTAAAGATATATGTAGTTATGAAAAAGACTTTGTATAAGATGTGAATATGTGATACATAAAGTTGAAATGTAAAACAAATGATTGATTGAACATGAAGATTTGCATCAATTTGTCATTTTCACAATATCAAAACATATAAAGAATATATTTATAGAAAAATTGAAAATAGGTATTTATCTACGATTCCCTTCACATCATTTTCAACCATGCGTAGTCTTCATGACATGGGTTGTTTACATATTAACATATCGCTCCAAGCAATAGTTTTTCTTTTATATTTGTTAACTTGAAACTAAAATATGCATAGTTAATTGCGAATATAAACCAAAAGCTAGTATGTGTGTACTTGTATGTGTATATTATTTTCTTTAATGAATATGGAGATGGAAATGGCATTATTTTAAGAAAAAATTGCTAAACAAAGTTCTTAGCTTATTTTTATTCTGAATCTTTTTTTTTAAAGGTGAATTTCGCTTGAAACTCCGTGTCGCGATTCGACAGTGAGAGGTCTAGCATACGTCGTATTAACCGAGTCCGTGCTAAAGAGCTCCCTCGAAGTAGAAATGCTTATTTCAAATACTCAATGGGGGAAAAACCCCTACTAATTCTCCCGAAAGCACGACGATTAATAGGGGTAAACACTGTCACTCAGACTTGAACCTGGATATACCCAAGTCAAACTCTCATAGAAGGACTACCTATATCTCAAAGTTGGTGGAATGGAGATTCGAACCCGAGACCTTTAGGTAACCAGGGAAATTCCAAACCACTCCACCAATTCATCATTGCTTTATCCGAAATCATATATATCTTCTAAAGTTTATGAAAATCATAATCGCATCCTTTATTGTTGAATATTATAGTGTAATTTGAATTTTTTAAATCTCGAAAACTGCCTTCGGGCACTTTCCATGACATATCAACAAATTAGAAACTCCCTCTCATTCACCAGTTCGAAAGATCTATTAAAGCACATATTTCTGTACTTAGTTCTCTTAATTGTATCTAATAATCAAATAGTTTAGATGAATCACCAATTCGCCAAATTGATTAAGGATGATGAATTATCTACAAACAGATGATGTTTTATTTCTTTAGATAATTTGGGAAGAATGAGTCTTCTGAACTTAGATGTACGTAGTCAACTCGGGTTATCCGGTGAGTGTTTCTAAACCCTTCCTAACCACCCCAAAGTTATTTATAGCAGGATTTCAAACGTAAGATCTCTTATAAAGATCTCTATACGTAGTGGCGAAACAAGAACTTTAGTATACACTGAACAGTTTTCAAAATATTAACAATTGGATAAAATACACTAATAACCATAAATTGAGCTAGAGGTGAGCGTATGGGTATATTTTGTTGGGTGCTCAATTTGCTTTGAACTATATTAATACATAAAAATAATACTAAAACTTTTAGTACCCTTTAATTTGACCTCTGTATAGTTTCTGAACTATATTAATACATAAAAATAATAGTAAAACTTCTAATACCCTTTACTCTATATAGTTTTTGAACTATATTAATACATAAACTTTTAATATCCTCGACCTCTATATAGTTCCGCACTTCCGCCTCAGTCGATACGTTAATCTTGGTGAGGTTGATTAATACATTGAATCAATAAATAGTGTATTTGGCCGGGTTTGGTCCAAGTATAAATATTATTTTGATGAAATAAGCATAAGATTGCATGGGGACCATTTTGAAATTGCATATATAGTATATGTGGGGTAGTTATTATATAACTTTGATTTTTGTCATATTGCCCAAGACCTTCAAATGGGTACCAACAAATTTGTGTGTTTTGGCCCCTCCATTCTCCTAGCCCCACTTCCACTCAAAATGTGTGTGTTTTGGCCTGGTCAAGCATTACCCCATCACTTTCCCATCAGGCAAGGAAAGTCTTTATTGGATCTTCCTGTACATTGTGTTCATAATCATCATCATTTTTTATGTCTCTCTCTAGCTTTTTACCATAAAAAATATTGATCCTTCTAAATATTACCTTAAAAATTATTCTAAAATCCTATGAATATGTCAAGTGCATTCCACTTAATCCCTTTCATAATATCTCTCTTAAATTTACACATGTCACCATTCAATAAATTAAAATAATTTTTAAACTAATGAGTTACGATATTAATCATTCCCCTTTTTACCATTATAACATTCACATGGATACACCACCCCTAACCTTGGATAGTTAATTAGCTTATAGAGCATTACTAATTTATGGATTTCATAACAATATCACAGACAGTTTCTAGAAGACTAGGTGTATAGGACTAGGCGTCTAGGTTACATTATCGTGTTGTGAGCGTTTTTGTGAGTAGATTAGGATTACTTTGGCTTAGCAGCCTAAAGTACTTTACTCCGTAGGTTGTTTAGAAATAGTTTAATCCCCTTAGTTTTTAGTCAATTCATATGTATAGGTATGGTTGTCCTGTCGGTTTACGTTCCTCTTGTTTGACCTCCTTGCTCAAGACTTTGTTTATTATGTTCCTACTTTTTATGTTGTTATTTGAGGACTATGGTTGCTAGAGTTTAGGTACTGGGCTAAGGTATTGTTAGGTCGTACGTTTGCTACTCTTTCCTACTCTTAAGGTAGCCATACCCAGCGGACCCAGCTGACAGGTATATCGTCTTATCATGTTCTCGACAGACAGGTATAAACACTTTACCCTTTTACGACTTTTACATCTTCTTGGCCGGAGATCCTTATGGAAGCAGTCTCTCTATCTTTTGGTAGAGGTAAGATTGTCTACAGCTCATCTCCCCATACCCCGCTCAGAGATTGAGTACAGTTGTTGTTGTATCACACTATATAAACTCATACTTTTTATAACTTTCAATTTTTACTCAAATTTATAGCTAGACCTTTTTTTTCCCTATAGAATGCTATGCATACATACAGTGATACACGTACATCTAAGATTAAATGTGAAACTATTCACATATAAATATTTTAAATTTTTAAAAGTTATATAAATGATTTGAGTTCCATATTTTTTAATTAATTAAATATTAAAGATATGAAAGGTTCCAACTTCTTCATCTAAATTTGGATGCATGACAACCATATAATCTTATATTAGCATGTCATATTTTTCTTATTCTGCGAGTTTACCAAGAGTCGATGGGGATATGGACTTTAAACTCTACGTCGGACTTGTTTTGAACTTTTAGAAATAATATCAAACAAACTAGCTATGAGCTTTCATTTTAGTGACATGTCATCATGGACTTGGTGTATAAATAATTGGAAGTGATATATCTACATTACTTTTTAGACGTCTACAACAATTATACATATTTTACAGTACAGTATACAACTTATCAATGCATATATTATTATAGATGGCAAAACTTAGTTGTAAATATATTACTTCCCATAAACAATTAAATATCCATCACGTACGGATGCTCTTTAATCAATTGCATCAAGTAATCGATGTTTGATATATATTAACGACTTCTTGGTTATTCTTAACAAACATGTTTGCAAATGTTATAATTTTATGAATTAGACAATATAACAAAAATATTTTTAGAGGATATATCATGTACTATCTCTTTACATATATCAGATAAAATATAATGGTCGACAATGATACCTTTACCGTTATTTTTAAATGTTTATCACAAATAATAATAAACTATGAGTGGACGAGAAAGAAAGGATTTCTCGGAGCAACCCCCCAGGTTCCAGGAGTCAACTTTCCCGTATGAGCAGTCGGTCGCATATTATACAAATGCTTTTTTCACAATATTGTTACAATATATGAAACTCATGCTAGAATGATATCATATACTCCGTAGTATAATGGCAAAGAGCACAAAGATATAGTGAGGATCTACATGATCACTCGATGTGCGCACAAAGAAAATGCATAACGTAACTAATTAAAATGCATGGTACATTATACATGTATGAGTTATATATGCTATGATATCATCGGCCTTGTCACTTTAAATCGAGAACAAATTAATATTGTCATGGAACAATAAACTTTTGTAAACAAGTTAGTGCATAGTGAATAAATTAATAATGACTTCATTTCATACACACGTGGTATATATATACTATTGGCGCACACGTGGTCTCATATTAGAGACTAAAAAAGTCTGCATTATTCATACATATCTATCGAAAGATAAAAAGTATATATATCGAATTAGAACATTTGCACATCTAATGTCAAAGCTACCATCAGGTATATAGGAGTGCTAAAAAGCATAAGTAAGTTAAATGATGAATGTCAAACTTTCGATACATCTACCGAAGATATAGGCTTTTTTTAGATAAATTATATAATGTTTTCTATCCTCTAATGATGGAATCTTGTATATAGTTGACAATCTGCACTAAATGACGTAGGCTAATGGAAAACAATAACTTTAAATTGCATATCATGACATAAAAGTCATATTACAAAGGAAAATAGAGTCTTCCATAATCAGTCAAACACAAAAGAGGTTGTGAACGACTTGCATAGTCGCATATCTTCTGCCTCTGATTTTCTCCTTATCCCTTTCGTAACAAGTTTTCCATTCTTTGGAAAAAATTACTTAATATTACCTTTAAAAGTATATGTAGTCTTATGTATTTTACTCTTTTTGATAGGTATATTTAGTTTTATGTATTTTACTGTATTATTTTTGATAGGTGCAGATCGAATATCATAACGGAGTCCAGGCTATGCTGTCTTAACTAGTTCTCCACACTAGAGAGTCCTCACCCAATACTTAGTAGTAGTAAAAACCTTCTATTAATTTGCCCAAAGACACAACAATTATAGGACTAAACTTTGCCCCCTCAAGACTCGAACCCAGGTCTCCCTGAATCCAAGCTTCCATTAAGGACTTCCTTTTACCACTAGGCTATTAATAATACAGTCTGATTAAATTTGTTTCAAAATGTTTATTATATGTTGATACGAAATATATTTCGTTCATGTTAATTCTTGATTTGTTGCATGACAAACACGATTTATATTGTTTGTTCAGGTCAACATGGTTCCAACATTTGAAAGACAACTACTCTATACGTGTGTTGGATCACATAAGCTACATGTTAATGTGAATTGATTTAAATTAATCAGAAAATTACGAAGATTGAAATTCAAATCACAAGAAGTATGTAAACTGCAGATTGAAAAGAAGGGTTAACTATAACAATTGATATAACTTAGTGGTGTTTCATAGTGAAAATATATGGCTCATTAATTAATATGTTTAATTAATTGGATATACTAAAAATGTATGGTATAATAATAAATAAACGGCGGAGGTTAAATTTGTTTATGTTACTCAAGGAGAACGAAACATAGACTTAGATATATACGGTCTAATTAGCAATGTTATATCCATTTAAGATATGTAGAGCAAACCCTTTTAGATATTGTTAAGAGTCGAATCAGCATGAACGCATCCGTATGGAAAGTGTTAGTCTGATGCTGTCTTTCAAAAAAATTGAGACATCTTTGTGACTTAGATATTTGCCTAATTAATGAAGGAGTTTTGAATATAGAAACTCTTGTCAGAACATTCGAACATTTGATTTTTTTTTTAAACAGTTAATCAGTATTTGACATCAGGGAATACCTCACCGTATAATGAGGAAGCCTTGCACGAACTCTAGACTACGAGACGTAAACCATAAGCCGTTACAGGTGATTCAGGGAAAAAACCCAAAGACTTGTCACTCCTAAAAGTCGAACCCAAAACCTGTAGAAAAAACCAAAGATGCATCTACCAGTTGAGCTAGTTTCATTTGCATTCGAACATTTGATTGTCTGCTATATATATAGTTTTGTCAATTAAAGCAGTTAAGATTTATTGGGAGGGTTAAATTACTTTGAGAGATGATGGTGAACTACGTACAAAGACATCCAAAATTTATGATGCAGTCGTGCCATAATTGTCATGGGTGATTAAAGTCCATTATTCCATGAAAGCCAAGTCGTGATGCTTATTAAAGGAAAAAAAATTTTTTTGCTTAATGCTAACCCTAGTTAAGGTACATTTAATAGTTGTATACTTACCATAAAATTTAAAGTGAACTTTTAATATGAACAATACAAGTATTTTATACACGTTATATGCAGCTGCGTGGTTCCTTCACGCATTTTCTTTTATTATTTTAGCAAAATAACTGTTACAAATAATGTGTCGTACGAATTAGACCAACCGAATTATCTTGTTCCCTTTTTCTATCCTTTGGTGCTATATCATTTTGTTAGTTTTTTTCTATTGATTATAATATATTAGTAATACCATACTACTTTGTTAGTTGTTAAAAAAAAAGAAAAGTAATACCATACTACATGTCATGAAATTATTCTTTTATGTTTTATCTGTTCAAATTGCTTATTAAAAAGCTACTTTATTGTCTTAAAATTTACACGATCCCTTTATTGTGAAAATAACATTCATTGTCTGTTTTTAAGCAATTTTTCTATAATAGTTTAAATATAATAGTTGATAATTTTCTTTAAATTCTATTACGGTGACATGAATAATGATCAACGCATATTGATGAAAAATTAATAGGTTGTTGGTATAATGATATGTTGTCAATGATTAATCATACCGAATAAAATGGTTTTGATGGCTAATTATTTTATATAATCTTCCACTTGTTGATGCTTTATATAGGTCAATTGCTAGCACCAACGAAAGCAAGATGTTATGATATACTCACCGGATTCATAATATTTATCTACCGACTTTTACATATATGAGTTTTTTCTTTAAGGTTTAGTTTCACGAAGAAATGCGGACCTCGTGATCAATTGAATAATTGAAACCAACTTATTCTTCCCAAGAAAAACAGTTAGTAATACAGCATAGATAAAAGCTTTATTATACGAATAATATCGTATTCGATATCAGTATTCATACCCTTTATGTGATACTACTATTGTCAACCACTTCTTAATGCTAACAGTTTAAATAATCTTCTCTTTGATTTTTTCATTTTTTATCATCCTATAATTAAGTTGATTTATAGGTATACCAATTAGGTTGATTTATTAAATAATTTTTAGTAGTCTTCGAGTATATTGAACTCATTTTTCTATTACAAATACTTTTTGGAGTCACTATTGAATTATTGACGACTTTTGCTAAAAATAAAACATGTGTACGAATATCCCCTTAATTCTATACGGTGATATATAAAAAACAGATTCTATTAGATTCACCCAGCTTTAATAAATTTGGTCCAAAGGACTACAAAATTAGGATTTTTCTTTCCAAAGAACACAAATAAAACGTTTTGCAGAATAAATATTGATTAAGGCTTGTCAAATTTTATTCATAGAACGTCTTTTCAGTTTCTTATGATGGCTTTAGTCCTTTAATCTTAACAAATAGTAATGAAAATAACTTTGTTTTCCAAGTTAAACTTATATGTATCAACATGGTCTGTATTTTCACTTTTTTACTACGGCAAGCCTATTTCATGATAAACTCACAATTTAAAAATGAGTTTATTTCTTACAACGGGAGTTTAAGTAAGACAACGATACAATATAAGATTTCTTAATCCGCCTTCAATTGACCAAACCCAGTTACACGATACCCATCTTATCAGGCTTATAATTTTCTAGTATTTTCTAGAAAATGAAAGACAATAATTGTCAATGATAAAAAAAATACTCATTACCAACCAATGATGAATCAAATAAATTGACGAACGATTGACACATGCAGTCACTTCCAGTCTAGTTTTTTGCAATTAACATAATTGATCGATATATTCATGCATAATTAGTGATTTTCAAGAATATTAAATACACAACATGTTACAATTAATCTTGTAAAGTTTGCATTCTAAATTACTCGTATAACTTTAAGGGTGGACGGAGTGGGGTGAGGAGGAAAACGGTAATGTACTATATTATTTTAACAATAAAAGGGATGTATTAATGTTAGAAGGAGAGGTGACTTATGTAAAGAATATTGATATAGAGTTCTTCCTGATGGTATTCAAGTGGTTGGCTGGTGTCTTGCTCCAACTAACTTCAGTGGGAGCTCTTCTCATTCATTATCTTTTTGTGTATTTTTTCTAATGAGTTTAGGTAAGTTTGGATAATTCATCTACATTGAGTTGTATCATTGTTATTTATTAGATCGTCTAAAGATGTCTACAATAAAAGCTTATTGCAGCTCAAGCTTTGAGCTTTATCCAACTTAACTTTTTATACTTCTTGCTTTTGTTCCCTTCTGAACTTTATATCAATTACATGTAACAATTGAATAGTTTATTTATTCTGTCTTTGTTTGTTTAGAGGTTTAGTTGTGTGAGTAGGCCACACATATACTTCTTATGGAGATAAAAATTGAATATTTTGGTAATGTGGTACACAGTGTACTTATTTTCATGTCTTATATATAAGATAGTATATAACAACGGTTGATTTAGAACGACACATTAATTGAAAGTATTCAAGTATGAGGAAGATTTGACGTCATTAGACTTCAGAGATACTACATTTTCTTTATTCGCATCTCCTTTTCATTTGATATTAAGGCTTGAAGAAGCATGCGGTAATGTTTCAGAATCAATTAAGTATGTCCCATTCCCCTAAGTACTAGATATGTTAGTCATTATCTCTTTTTTTTTTTTTTTTTTTTTTACAGTTTGGTGTTTTTTCTTATTGATGTAGTAGCTAGTTGGAAAAAAAGGTACAATAATTCTACATATATAGTCTATTTGCATCTAACTGAAATACTTATTTGTGTGCTTTTTTAAATAAATTCAAAATATCCCTAATCACCCCAACACCATTAGTCGTTTATACACACACACATTCAACATATATGTGTATATGCAGGTGTGTGTGGTGGGAAACAGGGAAGAAGACGGCTATCCATTTCATCGATACATATACTGTATATATTTATTAAATTCAAATTTACATTTTATACCCTCGAATTAACTTATTTATTATATTTGCTCCTTTTTTCTCTATATGTTTTATATACATTACTATTATCATTAGTAATATTATATATATTAATGGCTACCACAATTAAGAGAAAAAATTTAGTTGTAGGATGATCTTAGCCATTGAAATAGATCAAGAAATAAATCTTAACCATCTAAATTAAAAGTCAAAATTCACTATTTTATATATGGTAACTTTTTAATGTTTGACTACTTATATAATTATGATAATTACTTTATGCTATTTAACTAAACTTCCAAAACGCTTTACAGATTCCAATCCATTACTACAAACTACGGATGTGAATATATATATATTTTTTTGCATTAATTTAATACAATTTTACTTTTAAAAGTAAAACTTTCAAGCTTATGCATGCAAGGGGAACATGGAAATACATGTTGTATATAAATTGATACTCATATATACAATATTTTATTTTATTTTCAACTTAATATGTGACTTAAAAAATAAATATAAAATTAAAAATATCGTAAGGTGTCACAATTAAGATAAGCTTTATTTTGAGCAAAGAGTTAACAAATAAGTATTAAAATTCTCAATTAGAAAAATCCTTAATAACTATATCATCAACGTGGTTATGGCTTAATATCAAAAATTGATTTGAAAATCTCAACCCAAACCTGTCAATCCGTCAACCTAAACTTAACCACAAACAAAAAAAAATAATCAGGTTAGCGGGCGGATTAAATGGTTTGGTGGGTTGATTTTAGGTGACATGATTGGTGGTTGACGGATTAGTTTTAAGTAAAATGGGTTATGGGTTATCTGATCAAATAAGTTGGTAGATCCACCTATTAAAATTTTTTATTTAAATTTAAAATATTTTAGGTAGGTGGGTTGAGCTATTAACCCAAAAAGTGAACCCAATCCCCTGACCCTAAAATATCAACTTGTCGGTTACCGAGTCGAGATTTCACAACCCTATTTAGTAAGGTCGATATTGAAAATCTTAATATATATCAAACCGACTCCATATATGTTATACCAAAAAAGGTAGAAGGTTTGTTATCTTAACATTATGACGGATTTCATATAAAATATGTATTTTCATATACTATAAGACGTATATTTTTGTAGTGAGTGATACATGTATTGTATAAGTTTATTTTGTAAGTTTATTTGGTAACCTGGTTATCGACCGGGTATAATCTAGAATATACATATTGCCCATGCTACAAAGAGAAAAAAATAAATTCAAGTTTTGATCTACGCCATTTAAAATAATACACAAAACAATCCGAGCCCTTGAAGTTAAAGTCAAACTTTGTTAAAAATGTTAACTTTTTAATGTTATATATATATACACTTTTTTAATTATGTCATGTTTTTATTATTTTCAATTTAAATATAAATATTTTATGTAGCTAATGAAATTAAAATGGTGAGACTTGAAACCAGGAAAAAGGAAAGAATTTAAGAAAGCACTCACATCTAAAAATCTTTATATCAAGTGCAGATAAATATTGTTGTGTGGGATTTTCGATCGAAATATATAGAAAGAAAGAAAGGTTTTATAAAATGAGGTTTTAAATTTGTAATTTTAAATTAAAAGTAAATATATTTCAAGTGAATGCAATGTGGCATTGGTGATGGGTGACAACAGTGGCGTCGTGACGGATGGCAGCAGTGTTAGGCATGAGCAGGGGTCAAAACCCGACCAAAGCCGTGCAAACCCGACACCTGACAATGCAATAAAATTTAATTTGTCATGATCTTATACGTATTTGTTTAAAATAATTGTTATTAAACTAATACTAATAACATACGTGCCCATCTAAGTTTTGATATTTTTTATAATACTATTTATGTCTTTTATTTGTATAGGGGTGTTAATAAGGTCGGGTTCAGGTTGACGAGTTGAAAATACCCAGCTTGATAACTTTTGGGTAGAAAAATAACCCGAATCTACTAACCAGATAACCCGAAACTAACTCACCAACTTAACTTAATCAAGCTGGCAGGATAGTGGACGGGTTTAGGGTTGAAAGGTTTAACGTTGCTTGCTAAAAAAAGTTGGATATTTAGACTTTTGTCAATTTATTTATCTTTGTATGTAAAGTTCAACATGTACTGTTTCTAACCCGGTCAACGACCGAGTATATATCTAGTTTTAATGGGTTTTAACTGTTTATATAATTTTCGTTATGTAGTTATAAAAGTTGTTCGCTGAAAATGTTAGTAATTATTTTAGTTTTGTAATTTGTATTATTTTTTAATTTAACTTAATTTAATTTAGTTTTTATTTTAACTTTTAAAATTAAAAAATATTTAGGTCTTTATATTTAAGTCTCACGCGATTTAAATATCTATTTTGTCACGCGAGTTACAGGTCTCACGCTAGTTTTTAGGTCTTTATATTTAGGTCTCTCTATCAATTTTCAATTTAAATATCTATTTTGTCACATAGAATAAACAAGGAAAAAAGCTATTAAATTCTAGCTTGTTCTGTTTCTGTGTGTCTTATGTTTGTCAATTAATTAATGTACACATGAAAGCGAATAAAATGATATCCCACAAGATTCACCAAAATCAAAAGTTTTATGATTTAATTGATTGCGCCATGTGACCAACCGAAGACATGCTACATGCCAAGACACTTATGGACCATCTCCTCTAGTTTTTTTTTTTTTCCTTTAGAATCGTAGATGAAGAACACCAATAAGATATATCCCATATACTCATACACCAATATAATGCAGGCAGAACACACATAACGTGATATTAGCCGTAGGAGCACCACTAGCACACTGAGTGTATCACCATGACAAAATGTAGTTTACAGTGATGGATCCAGAAGCTTATGAAGTGAGAGGCCTAGAGAAAGAAGTACATGAAAATTTGGGAACCTAATGAACTGATTAAGCTCAAATTGTATATTATAACAAAATGTCTCACCAAAAACAATAAATTGAGGGTGGGGGATCACCCTCATAGAAGGGTGTCTCCGCCACTGATACTTGTGTATACGATGCTTGGATGTGGTCATCGACCACAACTGAAAAAGTCGTATACTTAAATTATTTTAGTTTGTTAGATAATGTTGATCGACGGTATAAATGGATCAACACAAAGGGTTAATATAATTTCTTGTGTGTTATTGATTATGTTTTATCTAACTAATAACATTACATACATTTACTCGATATATTCACATTACAAGACTTGTAATAGATTTTTATTTTTGAAATATATAGTTATCGAAACGCGTAATACGGCCAGGTCAAACAGGATGCCCCCACCACCCACTATTAGCGGCGACGTCGCCGCAAATAGTGGGGTCCCACTGACAAACTGCAGAGATTCAACGCGACCGTTTCACGTGCCATGGACCCCACTATTTGCGGCGACGACGCGTTCCCTTGCATATCGGTAGTTGGATCATGATTGTGTCTCTAGTCCTTGACAGTTACCCTCCAACCAGCATCACGCCCAGGGCGACCTATTAAAGTGAAGGGACAAACTATCTTGGTGGACCGTTTGGGTGGCCCAATTAACCTTGGTGACATATAAGTATCACTTTATTGACCACCTCTTTTGAGTTTTTGTTCGTCCGCCGTATGACTAGAACATAACCCAACTCCATTGCTGTTCTTTGAGCCCACTCCGTCAATTCTTCAACGGAACCGAACACTTCATCGGTTTCTAAGTCCCCAGCTTCGCATTCAAATTCAATTCACCGTTTGCATCAGGTTGCTCAAACACATTATCCGGCACTTCAATACGTACGTTTTCTAGGTTTGCCCAAATATCCACTAAACTATCCATCTGAAACAATTCAAGTAAACAACTACTTCATTAACTATTCATAATATACACATATGTATAATATCTATATTTATATTCATAATATATATATATACAGACATATACGTCAATATACCTGTGCTAAATATAATTGGAAGATGGCTTTGAAAACGACTGAAAATGAAAATTATGCCTATGAAAACTAAAAGATTGAAAACGAAAGTTATGCGTATGGACCGCTACGAAATATACAATTTATACTGCAGAATCAATATGGGCTAACATACTCTGGCCAACTACCGAATTATTTCAGAAAGGGTTGTCATACTCTTATCTTATCAATGGCGAATAACGATTTACCGAGACTGTGAATTGTCAGAGGGGGCCCCACTATTAGTGGTGACGTCGCCGCTAATACCTCTGACGTGACCACCTTTTGTCAGTCAATGTTGCAGGTGCCGGGGGACCCACTATTTGCGACGACGTCGCCGCTAATAGTCTGGTGGGGTTGACCGTTGACCTAGTAGTGTTACCCTGTGTCATAGTTATTTATGTTGTATACAGTTCATTGAAAAACTGGAAGGAGTGTATTGTTTCAAGTGATAAAAAAAATAAAATAAAAGAGCTATTTTTATAATTTTATGATGATTAATCAAGTGCAATAGTTTCTACAAGTTTTCAAATGGAATCTAAACACTGACATTGGTCATATGAGTGAGTGAGTACACCAAGTCACCAACACTCCAACACAACCTTGATTTTACTTGTGGATATTGTCGAGGGATTGAAATGGCCCAATGGATGAAGGCATGAAGCCAAATTTTCTAATATTTGTCTATTTAATGGGTCATAATATGCTGGTGCTAAAAGATTTGGATCATATATATGTGCATTATCGAAATTATTATTAGTATTTGAACATTCAACAATCATTGTTTATACTTTCTACATTACTATGGTTCGAAGGCACTTGCAATCGGACATCATAGGATGACATAATTGGATTTCGAATCTATCCGATGAGTTTACAATATGTGATGTTGAGTATTTTTAATTGTAATAGTAATTGTAAAAATATAATAAAGTAATAAATTAGTTACTTTTTACTCAGTTTTATCCTAGTGAACCCATATTATCATACATTATTTTTTAGCTAAAATTTTCGTTTTCTCGTTTCAATTTTTCCATTTTCTTTTATGGTTGTTCCCTGCCTTCCCGGTACTTTAATTAGTCAATTGTCTTTTTGGTTAGAAGTTAGAACACGAATGCTATCTTTTTTTTTTAACTAAAATTTTCATTTTGATCCCCTCAAACTTCACATGTTTTTATTGTTGTTGCCTAATGCCCTCCACCTTTAATTAGTTACTTCTTTTTATTTTTATTTTTACCGCTTATTACACGGGTTGCATCGCATTTATCGTATTCCTTTTTAAAAAATAAAACTTTCCTTTCGTCCTCTCAAAAATTATTTCTTTTTTCCCCTAACTTTAATTAACTATTTTTTCCGTAAAGAAAATGTACGCTGATTGAACCAACAACAACGGGCAAGCATAATTACCATCTTTGAGTTAATTTGTAGAGTTTTGGGATTGCGTAAATAAACTGGCCTTACATTATTAGCCATACATATCTACGAGCAATACTGTGACACCCGTCACAGTATTTCAATTTAAATTTCTAATTTCTTGACTAGTTAGTGTGCCTACATACTATAACAAAAGTAGAGGTGCGTGATCATTACAATAGTGTAAGATTTAGACACTCTTTCTTCCTAAATGTATACGGTTATAATTATTTCTATTGATATCATTATATGTCATATTCATTTCTGGACATTAATAAATCTCTATACACTATTTCATAGTGAGTTTAAGTCTATGATCATCAAAGTGAGTTACAATAGTTACACGAGGTGAATTAATAATAATAATAATAATAATAATACTAAAGTATAATATAAAAAAATATATATATATCTAAGATTTATATGATCAACATATATATAAAAATCACACAACATAGACCAACATATGGAGGATGTGTCTCGTTAGCAAGTCGGCCAGATGCAAAAGGATTTAGAATCCCATTGTAACTCATTTTTATTTTATATAATAAGATAATACTAGATAATCTATCATCTTAAGTAAATTAAATACAAGCAAATTAGTCATAATACAACATACTATATGCTAGCTTGGAATTCTCGGTTTAAAGGAATTGTAGTCCAACATGATTATTGTGTATAATAAATTATCTATCCTAATTATAAACTATATCAAACACTTATCCCTACACTTATAAAATATATGTAAAATTAATGATCAAAACAAAAATCTCAAAACACAACTTCTTTTTGCTTCTCTGCCGTCGACTAGAACTCATCACCAAAGCCAAAGTTTATGAACTTTATTTTCAAGGCATTCATCCTAGAGAATTTTTGGATTTTGGTGAGTCTAAATTAATTTTTCTTATGTTTTTAAAAGATCTTTTATATAACAATGTATGATCAAAATTCTTATAGAATTATATTTTATTTTGTCAAGGTATTTAAGGAGTGATCATCAATTTTGAGGTAAATTACTTATCTTTTCTTTTTATATATATAATATATCATTATATTTGTTGATCTTTTATTATAAGTAACCTATTTGATGAATATATATTATGGCAAATTTATAATAATGAATGAAAGGGTTTTTTTTAAGGTTAAATCAAAAGATTGAAGTATAAATCATATTAATGTTAAAAGTTTACGTATTTATTGTAGCATAATAATTAATGTAATTAGAGAAATTTAATTATGAAGGCATGAAAATCATAATAACAGATGTAAATAGGTGTTGGAAAGATTTGAAAGGTTATATATGAATATTAGTTGTAGTAGTCTTTAAAACAATAAGTTTAGGTTATTTCAGAATCTGGACAGATTCGGTTTGTTAACTTTGAAAGGTCGTATCTTGGTCATGGAAGATGGTTAAGTCATGTTTTTGGTGTCTAAAATTAATTTCAGGAAGTCTACTTTCTGGTGAATGTGGTTTCATGTCAAAATATGAAGTTTAAGGTTATCAAACGAATTTTATAACAAAACTGCGCAAAGCTGAGTTTTCCGAACAGATTTAGGTCAAATTCAAATAGTCATATCTTGGTCGATTTTACGAACTGGAAGGTTATTTTTTTTCAGAGATATTTTTAAGATGTTAAGAGTGTACAGTAAAAATTTGGATTTTTTTTGAAGCTTCGAAGACCCTTAACTTTTATAAAACTTTTCTGCGCGCAAACAGTGAATTTTCTGACTAGTCTGTGATTATGGAATTTTTTAAAAATAGTTAACGTGCGAAATAAATTAAGTAAAAATTTATGTAAGTTTATAACACTCTAAGATTACAGTAGTTAAGATTTGAAAACTTGAATTGGTCATTTCATCCTAATAAAAAATAGATAAAGTCACCAAAAATTTCAGTGAATATGAACTTGTAGAAACTAATGGCATATCATTAAAACAAATACACTATATTAAGTTATGTGACTTGTAACTTAATAATACATGACAAATCAGTTGTGAATATTTTGAAAGTAGCCATATATGTATATCTTCGAATGCGGGTTACAATGGACGGTTATTGACCATGTCCATAATTGTAACTTGTACATGTATATGTTGTCTAGATTCTAGTGATCTTTTGGACTTTGCACAACTGTTTGCTGATTGAGGTGAGTTTCGTGACCCCTTTTTATATTATTTCTTTGGGGGAAAATGATGCTCAAAACATTTTTATTTTTTTACTAGCTGTGCCAAAACTAGTTTGTTTTATTGGACATATACGTGTACTTATGAAATGTGTATGTTAGCTTGCTTGCGTTGATTTCATGATGCAATAGATGTCTGTCGATATCTATTGAAGACAATTTATGACAATGGATAACAATGATAACAACTAACCAACTTTATACTCCAGCTGGTAGTTTGTTGGCATAACAATGTGTGATTGAGTTGTTGGCAAGTGATGTGATTGAGTTGTTGGTAGGAGTAATGGGGATTGTGTTGTTGGATAACTATGATGACATTGATCAGTATTCAGTATGCATACATGCTACTACATGTTTATATTTACACTATTGTCCAAACCTCATATATATCATGCACAACAAATTCATTTGTATTACTTTAAACCTACGAACTCACCAACATTATGTTGACATTTTCGAGCATTTATTTTCAGGTAATAACAATGCTTAAGGAGACTAAGCATAAGGACTTTATGAAGACTAATAAAGGGATCCTTCATGGACTCCTAGTTTGTATTTGAATCATTAAACTCTATCTGCTATTTGCTACATTTTTCTTTTGCTATTTTGAGGCGTGTTACATAGCCTTATCCCGCTTATGGGAATCACATTTATTTGGATTTCATTTAGTATTACTCTATTATAAACTCCATGTGTTATGCTATATCTTTTCGTCATATCCTACGATTCCGCCTAAGGTGGGGTGTGACAAATACTATCCGCGCAATGCGACGGTGAGATGGTGGGGGTGCTAGATCATAGGAAGTGATAAGTTATAGATTGTGATAGCTAAATGTCTTAGCCGTACGGGCTCCGTATTCAAGTTAAAAAATTCATCGAAAGTATATCGAATGACATCTTTAATGAAAGAGAATGAAATTTTAAGAACACCCATACATTTTTTTTTTATAATTTATTGATATACGATTTTTGAGATAAAAGATTTTGAATAAATTAAAAGAATAAAATGATTTATGGATAAGAGATAAAAAAATGAGTGGTTGAGATTTGAGGAGAGAGAAAAAAAAAGAGTGGTTAGAATTTAAGGATATTATAAGTATATTAGGTAGAAATGTTTAAAGGAAGGATATTCTCCTAAGTTAATCAACTTAACTAATCAAGTTGAGGAAATCTTGACTCTTGATTTAAAATCAAGGGTTAAGATTAAAAGATGATGTTTTAATCTTTACCTTTGATTTTAAATGAAGGGTCATGAATACTCTAACTTGACCCCTCAAGTTATTTGTAACTTAAGGGGATCTCCACCCTTGTTTAAATTAGTGAATAAAGAAGGAAGATAATTTTGGTAGGTTAAATCATCTTTTGAGATTTAAAAAAAAAAAATGCTTTATAAGATAATATAAAATTATAGATATAGATAATTTGCATATAAAAGTCTTTGTTGATGGATCACTACATAATACATATATCGCTAGCATCAAGTCCGTTTTGTAACTTTCCAAACCTATTAGACTAGTAGGAGCAAGGCGTTACTCGGCCAAAAAGTGGTCAAGATTGCTTGGAAACGCCAATGAGACGCCATCTACACCGCTCTAAGCGGCGTTCTTGAGGGAAAATTTGGTGAGGCCGGCTGGAAAAAGACGGGGTGCAAAGTGTAAGTCTCTAGGCATGGTGTACTACTTTTTTGTCATTTTCTGACATATTCCTTCTCTCTTTTTTTTTTTTTTTATAATTTTCTTAATGCATGAAAATAAAATAATTAAAAGGGATCCACATAAGAGGACTTCTTGAGGGGTTCTAGAGGAAGCCTTACTCCAAAGATTAAAAGGGGTATGTCTTTTGATGACATGACATCCTACATGGCACAAAAGTGCAAGTTTTGAGGTTCTTGATAACCCCTTGTTCTTAACAGTCTTATATCTCAACAGGTTCAAATTTTCAGCTTATCGAATTCTAATATACATGTTTTACAAGCGAAATAAAAGTATTGGTGTCATGTCCCCTAGATCTGGTTTTTGAGCATTATTAAAATACTTATGTTAAGATTAGGACAGTTGATTATTAAATAGTTAAATATGAATCTAATTCGTTACACAATTTCTTTTAAATAGGTACATCCAAACACATGTTAGAAAACTAATTTTGTTTCTCAGCTTTTAAGTTTCTAACGATAACAGTTACGTGTAAAATTTCTTTTTGCCTGCAATTTAGATATGTTGTTAATACCTAAAAGTGAAAACAATCACAAACAATATTCAGGACATAATCAATTGAAATTTGAAAACAGTGTGCATAAGTGCATCAGTAAATAGTACTTCATTGGCCCAATAAACCCATAGCTATTGGCCCAATTATCTCATCAAGACACCAAAAATGTTTATATTTTATTCCCAACCCAACAAACATAAACCAAGAATTATTTTGTAGTAGAATTGAGTTTATTTGGAAGTGGTCGTATATCTGGAAGTGATATTTGTACAAAGAATTTTTTTTTCCTGAGAGACAAATATGATAGGTAGTACCCATTTTGTATCGGGTAACCAAAATAATCATATTCTTGGTGTGTAACGGTTTTGGGTATCTTGGGGTGACAGTGTTTAGTAAATTCTATTATGATTTTGGAATATAATATATGTTTCTTAAGTAAATTACTTTCTCTATCTCAAAATTAGTTTATGTTTGAGAAAACAAACACAAGTTTGCGCCTTTTAGGAGACGTATAATCGCATAACAGTAACATGAAGATACTATGCCTTTTTTGTACATAAATCTTATTGTGAGTTCTTAGAAAAATGTATTAAACTTTAGCTTGACAAATTTAATGACTATTAAAGTAGAGACATATCAAAAATTCAAAATAGCAAGTAAATACTCATATTTGGAAATTGGAACGAAGAAAAAATAAACATGTACACAGACTTCCGTTAGTAGTTTAGTACTATCGTGTGGAGACGCGCTTTGACTTTAGGCCCAATCTTTCCCTATCCCGACCGACCCGACGTATACAACAAGGCTTTGTTAATGGATTGACTAGCCCAACAAGTTTATTTTCGTTGGCCCCATTTCTTTTTGTTTGTTTATATTCTTTATTTTATTTTATGTTTTATTCTCGTACATATGCACAATTATTTTTTGAACATGTTTTGTTTGAAGAATTATACCTACGCGATATGTAGAGTGGACAGTCTTTAGAATTTTAAAAAATCAAGCTCAGCAAATACACACGGATAAGGCCTTATCTGTTTTGTTTATGGTTTTTAGGATTATGATTGATCAGTTAGACTAAGAGGAGTGGAAGCAAAAAGGGGTGAACCTTATCGCCACCTCACCCTAGTTAGCCCCCGAGGGGAGACTTTCCTGGCGCTTGCTTGTTGACTTGGCACAGTTTATGGAGAAAAAAAAAGGAATGTTGTGAGAGGGGACCAATATGAATGTGCCACATGATGCAAGTCATATCACATGATGCAAGTCTTGCTACTCCACATATCACATGATGCAAGTCTTCAAATTTCACTTATTTTCACCCTTTTCAAAGGACAACTCTTGCTACTCCACATATCACATGATGCAAGTCTCCCTACCTTTCCCCTCACTACTCATTTTAGCCTAATGGCATAAAAGAAGCACCTAACTTTAATTATTCTATTCAAGAAAAAATTTACTTTTATTGTTCACCAATTCATTAATGTTAGTTTTTTTTTAATATCAAAGAACACACCATAATGATAATTGTTAGTTACATCACATGTAACTTTTTATTATCGTATACTAATTTTTTATTTAAACTTTCGTTTTAATCATCTCAAACCTTACATGTTTTTCTGTTGCCCTTTAGCTTTAGCTAGTTACAATTTCATGGTTCATAACACAGATGCATCGTACTATCATGAATTTTCTTTTAACTAAATCGTTCATACTATCCTCTCAAACATGGGCGGTACCATGTGGGGGGCAAAGGGGGCAATTGCCCCCCTCAAAATTTAGATTTTGTCATGTATTTTCAAATTTTTCATCGACTTTAAAAAGTTTCTTATAGGTTTATAACACTTTGACCCCTTTTATATTTATATTTCACAGATTTTTTAATTTTGCCCCCTCTAAAATTTTTTTCTGGTACCGGCTCTCAAACTTAAACTATTTTTTTTCTTTCCTTTAAATAGTCACTTAATGTTATCATATAAAATTAGCTTTAGATTGAAAGAAGGCTAGGATTCTTATTATTTTAATATATATATATATATATATATATAGATATATATATTTTCAAACTGTACGTAGATTAGTGTCCAAAAATATAAATAATTATGCATCAATGTTCATTGTACGTGGCATCAACTTGTTCGAATTAGACAAAAACCAAGTTAAATGCATATAACAAACAAGGAAGACCCGTGCAGTGACGGATCTTGAAAAAATATATTGATGGAGGCCTTTGAACGTAATACGGATAAATTACTACTACTAAGCAAAAAATTCGGGGGTGCTCGGTGCCCCTTGGGACCCAATATATATATATATATATATAGTGCCTATCAAATGAGAACCAAATTAAAATGAGAACAAATGAGAATAGTTAAAACTACATTTTGATGTATTAAAAGTCCATAAAACTGGCATAGTGCATAACTAATTATCATTATTTAAGTGTTTAACAACACATTGATCCGTCAAAATCGAAAAAATCACGTTTTTTGTTTCGTGCATACATCTTGGAGATGTATGCACGAAACAAAAAACGTGATTTTTTCGATTTTGACGGATCAATGTGTTGTTAAACACTTAAATAATGATAATTAGTTATGCACTATGTTAGTTTTATGGATTTTTAATGCATCAAAATGATGTTTTTAAGTGTTCTCACTGTTCTTATTTTAAAAGTGTTCTCACCGGAGTGTTACTATATATATATATATATATAGTGAAGGGATCAAGTGAGAACCAACATATATGATGAGAACCGTGTGAACCATTGAAAAATCATTTATAAGAGCTTTGCCCTTAGAATTAAGGGCTATGCCCGTACCATAACAACCGTCACATCTCTTGGATCACCGCCCATCAAATGCATACCATTCCCATATACGTCCGGTGACAACCCCTTTAGACTGGATATAGGGCAACGCCCGTACCTTATCCATACGTTTTCTTAACACATAACCCATATGATTTTTTACAATTTTTTTTTTTTTGGAATAGGTTTTTGTTAAAAGAAAATAAAAAACAAAAAATGTTTCAAAAAATGAAAAATTAAAATTAAAAAAATAAAAAAGCATAAAAAAAGAGGGAGGAAAATTAGTGGTTCTCACATTAACCCTAACCTATATATATATATGTTCAAGTCGAACAAGCACCGGACTGCACAATTAATTCGTTGTCATGTCTACGGGTGGGTGGGTTAATTGGCTTTCCACGGATCGTGGGAGTAACGGGCCTTGCCTCTCTCTGGCTGGGTTGGGTGCGTCTGACTCCTGATGATAGGCTTTAACCATCAGATTTTTTATAAGTCGTTCTACAAAAAAAAAAATCAGATTTTCCCGGACGAAGTTCAGGCTATATATATATATATATATTCGGCCGATTAAAAAAGGAAAAGAAAGTGAAGCTATTTATGGTTGCCATTGGCCTAATAAACTTAAATGAATTTGTGATAAACTGATAACACTATTTAGTGCGTCCACAGTAAATTTAGATTGAGATCAGATCACACGCCAAAACGTGGGTGGGGAACAGAAAGAAACTATGAAGATGTGGCAAGTCAACCGTTCCGACTTGGATGATTAATTGATTACAATATTTTATTTATTCTGTTTCTATTTTTTATAATATCGAATACGTTACGATCATGAATTTCTAAGGTAGAACTTTTACAATGTAAATACAGTTTGAGATTTAAACTAAAAGTTCAACCTAATATAGGGATGAGAAAAAAAACCGTGACCTGACCCAGAACCGACCCGCCCTTAGGGCTAACGGGTCGGGTCACGGGTCAAGCTTTTGTGGTATTTTCAGGTCACGGGTTACGCGGGTCGAGCCGGGTCGGGTCAAGCCAAAAACCGAAAAAAGGTGAAGGAAACCCGCGACCCGCCCGAAACCGACCCGACCCGAACCTTCACGAGCCGGGTTATGGTTTCTATTTTCATGCACTCGCGGGTCACGGGTGTAACAACCGCCTTATAAATATTCTAATTAAGTTTCTTAAATAGTACTTTCGCCACCTGAACGGCCAGACAGTTCATTTTGATTAAGTTCTTGACGTACTTTAGACGTAAAATATGTGCTTATTTGAAGGTTAATTTGATCTTAAATCTTGATTTATGTGGCGGATTATGAATTAATTCGATAAAATATGAAGGTTCGGGTCATAAATGTTCATGTCCATAATTGTTCTAGTGCAAAATGTTCACAAATAGTCCCTTGTAAATGCCTTGTGCATCTATTTAAAAAGGTATAAATAGAAAATTATAGAGTGAGAAACCCTCACTATTCATCATCACCTCCAAACACCTCTCCCTCTCTAAAAACACATAGTCAGGAACACCTCCACCACCATTTTCACACACTAAAAATCATCATTTTGATTTTGGGTTGTTTGAGTAAAATCACTTGTACCTTTGGGTTCCTTGTGACGATCAAAACACGTTTCTAAAATCAAATCACAGGTAATAACAACATTTTTTTGAGAATTTGATCAAAATAAAAGTGTAATTTTTATGTTCTTATTCTTGATGATTTGGTCAAATTTTTGTTAAGAAATCATGTTTATAAGCAATGGGTTTGTGTCTAAATGTGTTTAACATCATTTTGGTGAACAAATTTGGGTCATAACGTGATTAAATTGCAAAACCCATTTTTCAAATATGAACATAACTTGTTCTTGAAACCACCAAGTGTTCATGTGTTAGTTTGATTCTGAAATCTAAAAATGTGATAAGAGAGTAGTGTTATTATGATAATATATACTAATAAAATGTTCTAACACGTTCCAAGATCGACTTAGACCTCTATAGACTTGATTTCTTGGTTGGTTGGGCTCGTGTTCATGTTTTTGAGCTGCTACTATTGCTGCTTGTTGTTGTTGTGGTTGAAGTGTGGTTCGGTCTTGGTTCACATAGGGGTAACTGATCAATGATCGGTTTGCTCAAACGAATCTTGATTCGAATTAGTCGTGAATATGGTATTTTCGTGAAGCACCTAAAACGACCTAAATGATGAAGCAGTAAAACGACCTAAACGATAAAGCAGTAGAACGATCTAAAGGATGAAGCAGTAGAACGATCTAAATGATAAAGCAGTAGAACGATCTAAAGGATGAAGTAGTAGAACGATCTAAATGATGAAGCAGTAGAACGATCTAAATGATGAAGCAGTAAAACGATCTAAATGATGAAGCAGCTAAAACGATCTAAATGATGAGGCAGTGGAACGATCTAAAGGAACCTAAACCTAGGACGACCTCTTCTGTTCTTACTTGGTAATTTGGGAAGCAGTTTGGATCCTGAAGAAACTCAAATGGGAAACGGTGCCAACACGACCCCTAAGATAAAACATTGAATCGATTGGAACTTGGGCTGAACCAAAACGACTTGAACTTGAGAAACTAAAAATGATCCTTTCTAAATTACATATGGAGATGACCTAATTTGGTACAAAACCCTAGACGACCTCGAACTATAATTCCACTTTCACATGTTTCTTCAAATGTTTAATGAATGATCTGATCTTGTACAAACCCCAACTGAGTTCAATTAATGACTTGTTATAGCTAAAGTTCACAAGTGAAGTTATGATCAAACTACGGACTACATAATTATGTCATGTGTGTCAAAGATGTACAAAACGAGTTCAGTTTGAGTACTTAAAGTCCATTTTGTGTCAAAACGTTCTAAGTTCATTAAGGACCAAATCATCGGATCATCAAGGACATTTTGTGACTAAATAATCACCAAGACTAATATATGTGCATATTATGTGACCAAAAACGTGTACTTAGATTCCTGTCAAGGTGTGCTCGGATTTTGATAGATAAAACCTATCTATCTCTGTGCTTGTTCTCTGTGCTCAATAACTGTGCGTGTACCAGATCACTATGAGTTCACTTATCCCTTTTTCTTGTACACTTTGTTCAAAGTTCTTTATCGGGGACTGAAAAGCATGAAAACTATTTTGTACTTATATATATATGTTCTTGTACTATTCTACGTACTATTTTATGATCGCATGAAATGCTTATGAATTAAATCTGAATACATTCCTACGGTCATATTTACTCTCTAATGTATATTTAGATCTTGAATGGGCAGGATCTTAAATACATACATATTACTATACCATTCTCTATTATGTACCTACTGTTCAATGTATGAGTTCTATTTTTACTGCTATCAATTCATGTCCCACAGTTCAGGGAATGAACCGTAGGTAATTATGGACAGCGTTGTTAGGGTAGGCCCACCCTCATTCTCTACAGTTCTGGAGGATGCATATTATCTGTACTTGTTCTGATCTGGATCATATATTTAGCTTACTGGTTTACGTGAGCTTACTGGTATATTATTGTTCATCTTTGGCCAATCGGGTTAGCAGTAATTATATACATACATAAAAAGTACATTACTTGTTCGTAAACTGATTTTGCTATTACAAAGTACTGTTGATAAACGTACTGACCTTATGACTTGTTCTTATTATACATATTATGTTATTATGTATACCTATTAAGTACTTTATGTGAATCTCACCAATTACTTTCGTAGTTGACCCTTTCGAACTTACATGCTTTTCAGGCTAGGCTATTAGATCTTTTAGTATAGGAGTCTTCCTTCTCTCAGCTCATTCCTTTGGTGATTGTTCGTACGTTCAAGATCAGTAGCTGTGAAGACTTCCTTTTGCTCATTTCAGTTCAAGACTTGGGTCTGTGAAGACAATTGTTCTGTCTTTCTTGATATTGACTATTCTGGGTATATCCCAGGCTCTGTAATAACTTATGATACTACTTATCTTTTAATGTTATTGGCTGTGTTTGAACTTGTACTGTGCGTGCTTGTGCTTATCTGTGCATCCCGTATATTCCGCTTTAGCGGGGTGTTACAACGGGTCGGGCCTAGTTTTAGCGGGTCGGGCCGGGTCGAGCTATTTGCACATCCCTAACCTAATATGAGAGTTTTTCTCAAACAAAATTACAAAAATGTCAAAAATCCTATCGTACAAAACAGTAAGTCAGTAACAAAGAGTCCTTTGGTGATTAACTTAGTAGGTTGGACACCCCGACTTTTGTTCAAGAGGTCACAGGTTCGATACTCTCGACCTGTGATTGGCCGCCAACATTTTGTCCTGGCTTTCGTGGAGCTTTTACCGGGTGGGCGGGCTGGGGGAGGGGAATGGGTAGGTCCACGGTATCCAGCCCGGATACCCGTGATCCGGCCCTTGCTATTCTAAAATAAAAAAAAAGTCAGTAACAAAGAGACTATTTTCAATATTTGTCACAAAATTTCAATAGGATTTGGCTATAACAATACATACCGAACCTTATGATATAAAACGAAATTGAGTACGACGAGTTTTTGTTTGCCCCTTGCTGTGTGAGGGGATGAATTGATCAGTACACTGAATTCAATTATTTTTCTAAAAAATCATAAGTATCATCCATTAATATACTTACGATTCCAATATATGTATACTCATTATCTTTCAAAAGGATATAAAAAATCCGTAACCCCCGGTACCCATCCGTCATGGACGGGTCATATCAATAATTTCATTCGTGGATACACAACGGGTATAAATATGCATCCGTTTGCGGATCGCGGATGAGTAATGGATATATCATATCCGTGGCGCGAACCCTTGATACTAATTAGTAAGATTCGTGAATATATCCGTAGGATAATCCGTCAAACACATATACTATTTTAAGTTTTGCATAAAATATATATATATATATATAGGGGTTGGGTATTGTAAAACAAGTATTAAAGTAAAACAAATAAGACATGATCTTGACCCTTGGATCATGGTTAAATTGATGCACGAAGATTCACGAAGCAATTGATGCACAATGATTTTTATGCTGCACGGTGATCTTCAGTGAAGAAAAACCTATTGTTTTATTTGTTTTACTTTAATACTTGTTTTATTTTACCTAAAACCTATATATATATATAGGTTTTAGGTAAAATTAAACAAGTATTAAAGTAAAACAAATAAAACAAAAGTTTTTTCTTCACTGAAGATCACCGTGCGTCATGCAAATCATCGTGCATCAATTACTTCATGAATCTTCGTGCATCAATTCAATTATGATCTAAGGGTCAAGATCTTATCCTATTTGTTTTACTTTAATACCTGTTTTACATTATTTATCCTATATATATATATATAGGGGAGACTTATTTTGAGAACCCCTATTATTGTAGGAACCATGAGAACCATTTGAGATCATTGGATTAGATTAATCTACGGTGTAAATTACTTGATGGCATCTTTGTAATTAGTTATATAATCTATTAAATACATGATTAATTATAAACGGCCAAAGGGTAATATTGTCTATCGAGTGCACTTTGTGTCACCTATATCTCCTTTTCATGCGTGAAATCAACTGAAGAAACATCACAAATCTTTTGACTGTTTCTTCCTCTTTGTTTATTTTTTTTAAATCAAATGTGAACACAAAAAGCTTAAAGCTTTACTAGGTCATTCATGTGTAAATAAACAAACTATCTTCCTTAGTGGTTCTACATGAACGTACCATGTTTATATGTGATCGACATGTTTCCGTTATCATATATGAACGTACGATATTTATATGTAATTGACATGTAACAAGTGAACGTAAGAATGTTTCAATGATCATATATGATATGCGAACATATGTGATTGACATGTGTTTACGAGTGAACGCCCTTATATTCACGTTTGAACATACCAATGTTTCCGTGATCACATATGAACAACTCTGTTTATATGTGATTAATGTGTGTTTACAAGTGAATGCCATGTCAACATTCGAATATCTCCATGATCATATATGAATGCACGATGTTTATATATGATTGAGATGTGTTTACGAGTGAACACCATATGAATGTTTCCGTTACCATATATAAACGTAGCTGATGGACATGTGTTTACAAGCGAACATTTTATTATATTGTAGCTGATGGACATGTGTTTACAAGTGAACATTTTATTATATTCTCATGTGAACATATGAATGTTTCTATAATCATATGTGAATGTATCCATGTTCTTATTTGTACTCATGCAATTGAAGTTTCCGTTCGTTTATATGTTTCTCACCGCTGGGAGCAACCAATCTTTGTTTGAAAGTTATATATAAAAGCATAATTGGTGATGGAAGAATAAATTAAAGTAGACAAATAATCCATTTACCATCGATTGTATTTTCTCGATCTTTGTTTGAAAGAAACATATAGTATATCCAAACATCATCGGTATGGATCAGTAATTAATTGAGCCACTTCAGTAATTCAGTCGTATCACTAGATTAATACCATATATGACTAAGAATTTGGTGAAGAAGATAGGTTTTTGTTGTACACCTTCCTGGTTCCAAGTTATCATGAACAACGTCTTTTGTTTTAATTTGAAAGATAAGGACACTAATCGATCACTAGTTGTTAATGAAAATAATACACCCATTTTGATTGGAGATAATCATGGGCTTCTTTTTTTTTTTTTTTAAACATTTATTAGTATAATGAATGATTATATAGTTACAAAACTATCCTTATGCATAATTAGTTATAAAAAGGTTCTTATGGTTCCTTAAAAAATAGAGGTTTTTAAAATAAGGATTATATATATATATATATATATATATGATACATATTAGTAAATTTTAAAAAATATCAAATCCTTTACATATTTAGTTTAGAGTTTTGTTCCGATCTTAATTCTTAATTCCTAATTCCTAATTCCTAATTCCTAATTGTAGCCCATTAATCTATTATTACTTTAATGTGACAGGCGGCTTAAATTTTTTAACATTCTACCATTATCATTCCTTTCTCTGAAGTCTCACCATATATTGTTCAAAGAATATACATTAACGCACTCCAAAGAATTGATAATTAAAGATCCAGTGATGGTTACTGTTAGATTTTTTAAAGATGATATAGAATCCGCGGATCTACCTGTGAACTTGTATAACCGCGGATGACGGGCATGTATCCAATAGTTAACCCGTTTGTGAATACCCGCGAATTGACGGATCAAGGAAAACCCATGTGGATGGTAATGAGAAAAGGGTATCCGCACCTGTATTGGCGAGTACCATCCCTAAGCCGGAGATTAAAAGCATATGTAGATAGATACACAAAAAGTCTTGAGCCAATATTTTGAAGAATAACTATAAATAAGCTTTAAAAATTTTAAAAAATTTGGTGTTCACAGGTAACTAAGTATTGATGGTAATTCAAAAAGCGATTTTTAAAAAAAAAATTTGATCATCAAATTTTAAAGCCTACCATATATGCTAAATGTATTCATCATTCTTGTTAATATTATTATAATATGTTACATACAACTTATTCTTCTCCAGAACCATTTCTAGAAAGTAGTTACCAAATGAAATTGTTATTCGTAAAATCTTAGGTGTGTGCTGTTCAAAAAAACTAAATGTTGGGCGTGGACTAGATAATACGACAAAAAGTAGAAAAATCAGTGCTTTTCCAAGTCTGCGTATGGCGACGACCCGATTTTTCAACCCTTCTGACCACCGAACTCTTGTTTGACCGGCAAGACAAAATGATCCACTTCCACTAACTTAGCTTGATGTTTTTTTATTTTTTAAAGTTATAAGGGGCAGGGTGTATTGCCAATGTCTTAATAAATTAGAAACTAATAGGATTGTGTCATATGTACATGTAAATTTTTTTTTTCCAATTCTAACTAATTTTTGTCAAATTTGATGGTGTAGTTGACAAAACAAGCCACAAAAAAGACAAAACCACAAAAAAAGAAAAAACAAAAATAAAGAGGAATCTTTGCTTTATAAACTTCTTGCCAATGCTTGCCACAATCGGTCAATTCTAGCCGATTCAACTTGCCAAAAAGAGCAAAATAATTTGCCAATGCATATGCTATAGTTTGCCAAAACTTACCAAAACCACTTGCCGATAAAATTTGCTAATTACACTCTTGCCCCTAACAAGTTAAATTCTAACAAACTGAATTTGAACAAATTAAAACTACATTAAAAATTATATGAATCTTACTTTTATTGCATGATCATGATAATATTAGATAAACTTATAGTTTTTTTTAAGGTTGTTATCTATATCGTGTATATATATATATATATTATATACTTGGAAAAATGAATATAAAATTGTGTCATATCTGATTTTAGTTATAAAACTTCTCATATACCAAGTTTATAATATTTGTTGTATAATAAATAAATTATATAGGCATTAAAAAATTGATATGTGAGAAGTTATATAACCAAACTTAATTAGGTATCACCTACTCAGGGTGGGTTAATTTAGAACCATCTTTTAAATTAAGACCATTAGGATAAAATCTCAACCATTCATTTTTTTTCTCTCCTTAAATCTCAAATCCTGATTTCCAAAATCCAGAGATATCTCTGGCGACATTTCCGGCGAGAATCAGTTTCGTTTTCAGGTGGATACGGTACAATCGTTGCCCTTATTTGTTATAAAGGGGTTGTCACTCAACACATGTGGGAATCGTATGGATTTGATGAGAGGTGATCCAAGAGATGGCGGTGCTTGGATACGGTACGGGCTCCGCCCTTACAGTTGCCGGCACCGTGGCCAAAATAGAAAAGAGAGGCAACATATCGCGATGGTCGTGGTGGTGGTGGTCGCCGTTGTCGGAGTATCATGGTGGTGGTTGGAGATGATGGTGGTGGTAGTGATGGTGGTGGCCGGAGAGGAAGGAGGAGGGAGGGGAGAGGGTGTGAAAAAAATGAGTGGTTGAGATTTGAGAAGAGAGAAAAAAAAATGAATGGTTGTGATTTGTATCTAATGGTTCTAATTTAAGAGATGATTCTATATCTTTTTCCTCACCTCCTCATATATATATATAAAAGATAGAGATCAAATGAAAAGGTACCTTAAGTAGAAAAGATTTGATTTTGATTTTTTTTAGCTTGTTTTTTTTTGAAATTTTTTTCTTTTTTTCACTTTTTTCATTCTCTCTTTAATTAACTAATTCCATATAAAAATTATAAAAAAAGATTAAAAATATTTTTTTTTTCAAAGGGCGTAGCTCGTAAGCTATAGGCGAAGCCTCAGTCTATGGCAGAGCCATGATGGCTAAGGGCGAAGCCTGTTAGGTAGATCGCCCATGACCGATCACCCTATGGCCTATCACCATCTATGATCTATCACTCATATCGGCTACCCCTTATTAATATCCTTAAGGGCGAAATCCGTACCGTACTCTTACATGTATAACTCACTAACTCAGGTTGTAAATTTTTTGTTTTTAATTTTTTTTATGGATTAAGTTAATTAAAAAAAAAGATGAAAAAAGCAAAAAAATAATAAAAAAACAAGCTAAAAAAATAAAAAATGGGTCTTCTCTCCCTTCTTTTCTTAAGAACCTTCCATCTGGATCTCTACTATATATATATATATATGAGAAAAATGAATATATCTAAGCTTGGGTGTAAGGGCATCTCCAATGGTGTTTAATAAAAGACTTATTTTGAAGAAAAAAGTCTTTATAAAAGGTTGATAGCATTGGGTTAAATGACCTATTTTGAACAAAGACTTTTTTCCTTTTTTAGTGGTAAAAAAAGTTATAGAAAAAGCTTTATCATTGGAGTAATAACTTTTTGATAGGTTAAGATAATGGAATAATTATGTGCAAAATCCTGGTATATGCTAATTATGTTAATATTTATTTTTATAATATATAAATAATTAGTCCCCTGTGTTTTTTTATTGATTAAAAAAATCAAGATTTGAGAGTTCCCACACCAAAGCTAGGTATTTAGGGAGTGTTTGGTAGGAGGGATCATAGAGAATGAAAATGTAATAGAGAATTGAAATAGTGAGAAAGAGAATGAGTATTTGGAAAGAGAATGGATTTCGTTGTTTGGTACCACAGAGAATGAATATATATAAAAAATAAAATTTTAAATAATAATACATTTATTACATATAACATCTTTAAATTTTTATTTTTTTTTCCATTCTCACCCATTCTCTACAATGTAGAGAATGGAAAGAATGAAATTGATTCCCCTCTCTTCTTTCTCATTCCCTTTCTTCGTCGTAAACAAACAAGAGAGGTCTTTCACATTCCCTTTCTCCCCTTTCTATTCCATCATACCAAACACCCCCTTAATACCCACATATTCTCATTCTTCTTATTCTTCTTCTTAAGAACCTCTAAATTACAATTTAATGTTCGTATATAAATATATACGTAAACAAATTCGTTTATATATGAATACATTAGTTTATAGTTAATATTACAATACTATCTATGTTCATGTGTGAACAACTCTCTTACGATCCTTATCTTATAACTGAGTAGAGTTAACGTGAACTAAAATAAAAATCGTACAATAAATATTTAAAAACCAAAATTTAATACCATTATTTATTTCATTTATGAGGCATGAAAATTGATGAAGAAGTTTCAAATTACTTCACGAACGTACCAAAAGTCTTTGAACCCATTATACCAAGAGACCCACACGCACCAATCAGCCGCAATGTCTTACCATATATCCATACACTTCACTTAATCCATATACCTATCCAACCATCATTTTCTTTTCATTTCTTGTAACTCTTTATCAACAAATTAAAAGAAAAACACTTTTTCGACTAAATGGACGACCGTGAAATCCCACACCATTTCATCTGCCCAATATCTCTCCAAATCATGAAAGATCCGGTGACTGTCGTCACCGGCATCACCTACGACCGCGAGTGCATCAAAAGATGGCAGACTCGCGGTCAAAACAATACATGCCCCGTCACTAATCAACCACTTCCACCCTCCTCCGATTTCACACCCAACCACAACCTTCGACGCCTTATCGAATCTTGGTGTGCCTCTCAACATGTTGTTCCAACGTCAAAACAAACATGTAATTTGAAGGTTAATAAGGTAATTGTCCTAAACCTTATTAAAAATCTTAAACAACAAGAATCACAAGTAGACTCACTTAAAAGTATAGAAAAAATCGCATCGGAAAGTGAAGAAAATCGGGTTTTGTTGAAGGAAGTTGGTGTTGTGAAAGCTATGGTGATGATCATTGTTTCGTGTTATAAAAATCGCACGATTGTTGGTCTAAATGAAGCTCTTAATGTTCTTTATCTTGTTGGATTTACACAAGATAATGCAACACGTTCGATTATTAATATTGTAGAGCATGATCGAATTATAAAAATGTTAACATGGGTTTTAGATCTTGATAATAATAATAATTGTGATGATATTGACATAACAACCATGAAGTTCCATGCAATAGTTTTGCTAAAAGAGATTATACAAAATGCAAAATCACAAGTTCTTGAAAGGTTAAATCGCGATTTCTTCAAAACAATTGTGCTCATTTTGCAACAAATGAGAAAAGGGAATAAATTATTAGAGAAAGGAATCAAGGAAAGTTTGCATGTGATGTTAACCACATGTACGTGGCCAAGAAATTGTTCAATGATGATAGAATCAGGAGCTGTTTTCGAGCTAGTCGAGCTAGAACTAACCGGGTCAACCGAAAAGGGGACCACCGAGTTGATTATGGGAGTCTTGTTTCACTTGTGTTCAACAGCCGATGGGCGTGCTCAACTTCTTGGTCATGCGGGTGGTTTAGCCATGATCACCAAGAGAATTGGAAGGGTTTCACCCAAGGTTGATGAAAGAGCCTTGATGATCATCTCTTTGATTTCGAAATTTTCGGCTAATGATGGAGTGCTTCAAGAGATGATGAAGGTTGGAACCGTTGAGAAATTGTGTATGGTACTTCAAGTAAATGGCCGTGATCATTCAAATACAAAAGATAAAGCAAGGCAAATCCTTAAAAGACACTCAAATGTGTGGAAAGATTCTCCTTGTTTAGATGTTACTCTCCTAACAAGGTATCTTAATTAGTTGATTTATATCGCATTTGTTTTGTTCATTAAGTTAAGAATTTTTTTTTATACATGAAGAAATGAATGGTACATTTGTACAATGATATGAAAATTGTAAACCAACAAATATGTAATATATGAAAAGACATATATAAACATATATTATCGTGGAACATTTATTTTTAATTACCTCATTATATATCTCTACAAGTAGAGTTGTGTATCTGAATGCTTATTTTGTTAAATGTGTTCTTAATTGTTTGTTATTTTATGTAACCAAAGATTGAACATCCTTTAAGTTTTGCTAGAATAATTGTACATGATATGGAAATATAGGTGTTGTACGTAATGCTTTTTTTTAGAGTTTTTTTTTTTTTTAAACCAAGACATTGGTGCATATAAGAATTTAACCAAAAACATTCGTAAAACTAGGAAGTCCGAACCAAACTTCGCCACGTCCACTGAAGTCCGGTGTCTAAGACAAGACACCACACTTGGCCTATGTGGTACTTAGATTTTGAAGTTCGGTCATGTGAACACCGGACTAGCTAGTATTTAAATTTTGATATTTGACATCAACCTTAACATATTATATATATATATATATATATATATATATACTGGACGTGCAAGGAGGGTGAAAATAAAATATATAAATCAAATACGGTTATTAAGTCAAGTGTCCACATGACCGGACTTCAAAATTTAAATATTAGGCCGGTGTTCATATCACCGAACTTCAAAATCTAAGTACCACGTGGGTCAAGTGCGATGTCTTAAACACCGGACTTCAGTTGATGTGGCAAAATTCAGCGTCTTAATTAGACACCGGACTTTATGTTTTGCAAATGTTTTTGGTTAATTTCCTAGATCCACCAATGTCTTGGTTTTTATTCCTATCCTTACAAAAAATTCTTATTTCGACAAAGAAATTAGTACTCTATCTTTTAAGTAGCATAAAACTAATAAACGAAACATGTTTTTTGTGTTTGATTTGGTTATCGTAATTAGTTGGGATAAACACCCCCCCCCCCACCACCACCACATCTATCGTTGCCGTCATAAGCACCGCTTGACCACCATCCTTCGGTTAGTCCATTGTGGGGTCCACCAACTGGATCACCTAACACTGTTTACCCCTGGCTCATGATCTATCATCACCCGACTTCCCTTTATTACAACCTTGAAGGGTGAAGTCTTCATCGATTCAGAATTTCCAGTGGCGGAGGCAGCGGGTGACGGTAATGGAGCGGCAGGGAAGAAGACCAGTGGTGGTTGCGTCAAAGAACAATGGTGGTGGCGGTGGGAAGGAAGAAAGGGATAAGAAGATTGGAAAATATGTTACAAAGATTTGTCCTCTGATTCTCAACTTTTAAACTAGTTTTCACTTAATTACATTTTCATATCAAGAAAAATAATTATTTCTTTTAGATGAACGTATGCACTAAAATGAAATATCTTTATAAATGTTTTCATAACTACTGTCTAAAAAGAAATTCAGATACTAAGACCTCTTATAAAAACCTAATCAATACTTATAAACATTAAGTAACATCGGTGCTGTTAGGTGGCATAGTTGGTTATAAACGAAAGATTTTTTTCTGTTTTTGATTTAGCTAGTGTTTGAGATTATGTTTTAAAATGTTCCCGCATAATTATCTTTTCAAAATAATGTTTTATCTTTATAAAAATACAATGCCTTATGCAAATACAATAATAATCACCTTAAAACACAATCTTAAACATCTTCCTTATTCTTTGAGGAAAATAGTTATTTAACTTAAATGCATATACTTTTATTAAAATATCTTTATAATGAAAGATGTTAAAACTCAAAACCTCAAATGAAAATCTGCTACACATTTAAACATCAAGTAACATTGGTGATGGTTTAAATAGTAAAATGACATAAAGATAGCTTTAATTACAAGATTGCATACCATTTTAGACCAATGTATATTTTCACAAAGTTAAATTCAAAAGATTTTTCTTAATAACCTTTAGCTTGCATAATTAACTTATGCCTTATATATTAAACTAGACTAATGTCTATACAATATGATATCGATGTTGGTAACGGTGAGGATTTAAGTAGTGATTGATGGTGATGGCGACGAATAGCGTAGACTATTTTAAAAATGCAATTAATGTAAAATAAAATAGTTTAGTTATCCAAATGTTATTTAGTAGATCATGTATCTTGGTGGTAGGTATGTTGAATGATGAGAGCATTGTAGATACATCAATCCTGAAATTTAAGAAAATGAAGAGGAGTTAATGTTTTACCTATACATGTTTCACCCAATTTTTTCAACTAATAAGTTGATAATCCTAAAATGCCTCATCTTTTCTATTTATTATGTTAAACATTGCCACTTAGAAAATTGAAATACCTATAATATATTTAATGCAATTAATTTACTGGATATACTCTTGATTTATAAAACAACCACATTAACCATTTTACGTCAATAACTAACACTACTCAACGCTGCAACCACCACCAATCGTCGTCGTTACTGCCTCCACTACCATCTGTCCACCACCACCCTGTCGACGCCACCGCATCTATCTTATGAATCTTATGATAAAAATAAAACTATTTTTATACAACTTAATGACACATAGCAAAATTTAAAATGCTAATTTGCTTTCGAATAAACAATGTGTTTAAGTTGTCATCAATAAAAGATCATTTGTCAACATTCAAAATTAAATTTACCTATTTTATTGTCATTATAAAGGTGCCTATTCATTAATTGTCTTATTATATGTATTTTCTCTAACAGAACGTAGACAATTTACATGTACCGACAATTCCCCATTACATACACGAAGTCATAGAGAGATAAGTCCAATACGGCAATATGTCAGTGTCACATCAATTAAGACTTGTTTGAATTAACAAATTTCGTCAAACTTGTTATTATGTCCTTCAAGCCCAAAAATAATAGAGTTAACATTTTTGGTATACAATATATCAAGACTTACTAACTGGGACATTATTGTTAACATAACTTTTCACTTCTGTAATCATTTTATTATATATATATAATATATACTCTTTTATAAAGATTATTCACCCCTAAAAATAGAAAGTGATACACAATAGTTACATACGAAAGTATGAAATTGCCCTTAATAAACACCCCTTATGGAAACGATTATTAGAGATTACCAAATTTGTCCTTAATGAATTAATTTACACTCTAAACTCTTATCTTGCTAATTTACATTCTAAGTCTTTATCTTATAAAATATTTCCACTATTATCTTTACATCAACTTATACCACTCGACACCAATTATCGATGCCATCAACACCCGTCACCAAGACCACTAAACAGCCGTCACCGTTATTGCCGCCGCATTGTGTGGGTACCATGCTCGTATATATATATATATATATATATATATACAAAAACACATAAATCCTCTTACATCAATACTACTCAGCCACCTCCAACACTAGAGGCGAGACCAGAATTTACAGTTTGGTGGGGGGAGGGGGGGCTCAACCGTATTCTTTTCCCGGTGGTTGTATACAATATAATGGAAAAGACATAACCAACTGTTAAGATGTTAGTAAAATAGAATTTTATGGTCATGGTTTACTTTTATAGGTTGGGGGTGGCTTGGATCGAAAAAATCTTTATACTAGTCGGTGTGAGCTAGCCTTATAATGAAAATCATGGATAATTGGCGGGAGATAAGCACCCGTCAGTCCACCTACTGGCTCCGTCCCTGTCTAACACCATTACCATCCGTCACTACCCCAATTACCATGCAACCGCTATTATCATTGCTACCACATCGTGCGAACATCCATCTTAATAACTTTAGGTGTACAAAGTTCTTAACAAAAGTACAGAGTTTATGTCATGACTTCGGATCATTAGTTAAGTATGAATACGTTTCTTCAACTACATTTCATAGAATACAATTTTGATCAATATTTTTAATTCATTGATTTATCAAACAGTAGCTTTTCATATTTTGACACCAGATTCATAAAAACAATGTGTGTCACACGTGTTTACAAACTATTTAAAGCTAGCTATAAAATAAGTGTTGGGTGATTATTTTATTAAACCAGCTGGCGTTTAACACCTATTATAAGTTACGTGTTTTGACCCAAAAAAAACATAGAGCCGTCATTTATTTCGTTCACTCTCCCACCACGTCATTTTGGGATTTTAGGTTCACACTCAATTCTAGTTTTCGAAAAAGAGATGGAATAGTGTAAACAAGAAATAGTTAAGGGGTTACAAGTGGAAGTACGTAGGTGGGCCTCCATATGTACTAAGTGGGCCTGAAGCCGATAAGTTGTCTCTTTGTCAAGTGGGAAATGTGGAATCCAAAGTGTGTTGATTGGGTTTTTAACTCACAAGTGTGGACTGCGGACCATCGAGTCGTTGACCCCACTTGTATAACTCTCTTTGGATTTGTACGGTTGTGCTGGGCCCACTGCTTGTTTGGAGATCCAAAATACAATACCAAAAGGTATTTTTGAGCCATTATGTTACTAAATGAATAAAATATTTAAATGGTTAAATAATGTATGTACTTATTAAATCAATACAATTAATTTTTATTTATTATTAAGTCAAACACAAACAATTATTAGAGATGATTGGATTGGTTTATTTAACTTTGTTATAGTGACAAAGGTTGATGCTCGCCAATAAAATCGGCTAGATGGTTGAGATTCGGCTTTTTCTATCGATTTATTGGTATTTTTGGAATATGAAAGTTTGGCTTGTATACAAAATTGTGATGTAGAATGTGATTGGGTGAAAATTTTTATTGTGGTGCAGGAGGTTGGTGGTGATGGTGAAATTGTTGTGAATTTGGTTATGAAAATTGTTATTGTTGGTTCCATTGTTGTTGTTGTTCTACATATTGTTGGAATTGAACAATATTGTTATTTTGGATGAAAATTGTTGGTTTTGTTGGAATCATACGGGATTTGTGAAATGGATGTATAAATAAAGAAGTTAAGGATTATTGTAGTTTAAATGTTTAAAATGTTATTGTACTTATTATAGAATCTCTAGAGTAGGAAAAGTTATGCATTGACTAGTCGAATTAGGCAATTAGCAGGCCGAATTATATTTCTCTTTATAATTTTTTATAATATATAATAAGTTAGTTATAGCTGGTATCTGTAGTAAACAGTATCCTGTAGACTATTCAAAAAAGGAACGGTATGTTCATGTTTGTTTTCTAGTCAGTGTCCAACATGAAAGAAAACAAGAATGGTATTAACAAGGTTTTAGTGACTAGATCACTTCACTGACAACCCACCCAAAACACACACCCTCTCTCTTACTATTATTTTCATGTTCTTATCCATTTTATTCTCATTTCTTAATCTGCTTGTTTTCATCTTTTTCCCCATTTTTGGCAAAAATACTCACAACCACTATATATCATTGTTACATCATCATCATGTGTCACAGGTATTAAATATTTTCATCCCTTAATCTTGTGTGTTATGTGTGATGACTCATTAACGTATAGGTTACAGGTTTAATTTAATCGTATTCACTTTGTAAATATACGTGAATTTTGTGTGTTGTTGGCTTGTTGCCTTCTTGAAATATAAAAAGTAATCTTAATAAGTCCAATATGTAGTAGTGAACTTATATTTTGATGTTATCTGTAAATTGAATTATGATGATTTGATGATTGGCTTTAATTAATTTAAATGCATATAGAATATATTCATATATATACCTTAAGTAGTGACTGATCTGTATTTATTAATGAGTTTAAGACGTACAAGTAGATTTAAGATGCAAAAGTAGATGTATGATATTGAGTAGAACATTGTTTGTAATGCTTATTAACAGGTCTACTTTTGATTAATTTTTCTACATGAGAGATTTGTGGCACTTTACATTCGGCCTAAATTAATGAATGTAGTTACATATATATCGATATATGTGTGTATATATATATATATATATATATATGAGAAAAGTGGTATGGAGCTGTTATGTACCAAACTTGGGTGAAAAACCCCTCACATACCAATATATATATATGGGGCTATTAGACACCTAAGTTGGGTGAAAAACCCCTCACATACCTTTTCTTAAACCACAAAAATCATGTGGGGCCAAACATTTATTCAAAATATTAAAATATTGGTATGTGAAGGATTTTTCACCCAAGTTGGGTGCATACAACCCCATACTCACTTTTCTCATATATATATATGTGTGTGTGTGCTTTACTGACTTCATGAATGAAATGAATAAGGTATGTGGGGCTGGGGATTCAGATGAAATTTCGGTTAGTTCAGGAGGCGAAATGTATATATATCACCTCTTTTATTTTTTTATAGTAAGAACTAGAATTATGCCAGTGCAATGCACTAAATAGATCAGTTTATAATTGTTCGTTGAAAATATATGAATTATGAGATCATATACTACTCAACTTTTTATTGGTGAACATGTGGTGCATAGATTGTGCAATGCTTAGTTTGTTACTATGTAATTCTTCTGTTTACCAGAGTTGATATTTTTAGTTTTCAGGTGATAATGACTAAATACTCAACAACCGGAGCAATTTTCTTGTGATTATTGATTTTAGATAAGCCTAACTGAAACATGGAACCACCAAAAGACAATACGTTCCTGGTTGACTTTACTCTTGGTCTTAAGTCCACGACTCCTGAACTGACAGGTCCTGAATCAGGGACAGGGTCGCAAAACACCAGTATAGGACATGGTGTGCCTCGTGTCTTCTCTTGTAAATACTGCAGGCGGAAGTTTTACAGTTCACAGGCATTGGGAGGCCACCAGAACGCACACAAGAGAGAAAAACTGATCGCCAAGAGAGCTGTGAAGATGGGGTTGTATTCTGGTAGCCAAGCCGGCTTGGCATCCTTTCCACTTTACGGGTCCACATTTCAGTCTCTGGGTATCAAAGCTCATGCCTCAATGCATCGACATGTTGTGCCTAATATATATAATGTTAAAGGTGGTCCTAGATTTGACCAAATGTATAATGGGTCACCGATCTTTGTGGAGGACTTCGAGCCAGAAGCCTATTGGCCTGGCAGCTTTAGGGAGATTGATGGCGCAGGTTCGGTTCCTAATAGAGATTCGTCAACAACACTGGATTTGACTCTCAAACTTTGACTTTGTAAGTTTATCTGACAGTTTCTAGCATATCTTAAGGTTGTTGGCTGTTGTATAGTGGGATTATTTTTGAAGATTGGTTTTTGCTGATTCTTCTGGTAATATTGTTGTATGTATAACATGTATTTTCCCAACAATAATAAAACATCGGTTTGAGTGCATTAAAGTTAAAGTAATTTTTTAAAATGTTTTAAGCTCTTCTAATTAAATGGATTTTCCAGAAAATTATCTTCATCATTGTGCAGATGAGTTTGAAGGTTTTTGTGTGTTTGTATGAGAAAGCTATGAATCTTCACTATTTAGGACATTCAACATTGTAGAATTGAAAATGGGCTATACTTATAAAACTAGAATTTGTTTGCCAATAATCTGTAGTTATTGCTGAAAAGAAGTGGCCTAATTAAGGAAAAAAAACTTCATCCAGGCATGAGGTATCTAGAGGTGGCAATATGGGCGGGTTGTACATATTCTGGTCAAAATAGGCTGGGACTTCATCACACTATCACATATGCATATATGAACGCACAGAATGGAAACTTATAGAATCACATATTCAATACGCAGACGAGCAATTCACAAAGTATAAATACGCAGCCCGGGAATTCACAAAGTTAAAACACACAGTTAATTCATATTTATATATATATCATATAAACACTGAGCATACAGACTTGGAAATTACAATCCAATGAATCATCACAAATTCATATACTATGCAGTATATAGTTGAACAAACAAACCTCCAATTCACAGTTATGAATAAGGGTATTCTAAAATCTAAATCAAAGAACTAATTGACGTCACTCAGGAATGAATAAGGGTTGGGAGGAACCGGGATTTTGACAGTCCCTTCAAGCATCAATACTACTTGCTTCATCGAGGGTCGGAGGGATGGATCCTTTTGAATGCACCAAAGCCCTATTTTGATCATTCGGTCGAGTGTCTTTTTATCTACATCCTCGTCATCCACCAGTTTATACACTTCACCTGATGCATAACAGTCATACACCCATTCTTCAAGGATAGCTTCCTCAACAGGAAGACTATTGTCGACATTCTTCCTACCGCATAGAATACTAAACAGGACAATTCCAAAACTATACACATCCACTTTAACTGTTATGGGTTGCTTCTTGTACCATTCTGGCGCAACATAACCCCTTGTGCCTCTTATCAATGTGGATGTTCTAGTTTGATCATGTTGTAGTAGTTTTGCCAATCCAAAATCGGAAATCTTGGCACATCCATACTCATCCATGAGGATGTTTTGTGGCTTTATGTCACAGTGAATTATCGCCATTTCACATTCTTCATGCAGGTAAAGGATTCCACGCGCAATATCAACCGCCATCTGAATTCTCTCCATCCAACATGGTTTTGGTTTGCTTGCTTTGGGTTCAAAAAGTATATCTGCAAGTGATCCGTTCGTCATGTACTCAAAAACCAACAGCCTTTCGGAACCTTCACAGCAATAACCAAGCAGCCTTGCGAGGTTACGGTGATAAGTTTTCCCGATCACTTTTGTTTCCGTTTGAAACTCTCTTTCTCCTTGTTGAGCAAACTCTTTCTTTAGTTTCTTCACGGCCACCGCCTTCTTTGAGCTTTCAATGATACCTTTGTAAACTATCCCAAATGATCCCCTACCCACCTCTTCTTTAAAACCATCTGTTATTCTCTCTAATTCACCATAAGAAAATGTTCGCGGCCCAATGTCATCGAATAATTGGACATTATGATTAACAGATACTTTTTTGTATGCGAAAACATGATTTCTACAGAAGATTAATACACCAGCAAGCAGCAAAATGAGTACGGCGAATGAGATGAGTGAAACACCGATAACCAAGATCTTCAATTGCCGCACCTTCTTAACACGTGTTGATGGATTACATGTATCCGATCCATTATTTACAGAGGAAGTGTATACTTTAACTAATCCAACATTCGACTCACTCTCAGCTACTTCAATGAATCTTAAAGGGAGCCTCTGCAACCTGCATTCTCGTTCTGTGAACAGGGCCACTTCACAGTTGCAGTCGTTTAAACAAGCAAGTGAGCATTCTTCTTGAGTTGATGCTTCTGGAATAGCATAAGTGGCTTCCTCCCATCGTGCGTGATTTAAAGGCACCATCTGGAAAGCCTTACCTGCATCAGTAATCTTGCAGTTTTCTATGGTATAGTTTCTTTTGCAACCCAAGCTCCAAAACTCCTGGTTGACAAATTCAAACCCGGGCAAACATTGACATCGGGCAGCATCATTAATGATGGAACAGTACCCGTTCACACCACAAAGACCCTTCCCTGCACACTTGTTATCCGATGATGCCCATATGACTGATCCATTTTTGCCCCTATCTCGTAGATCATGATAATACAAACGAAAGATCCCATCCACATCAACTTTCATTCGATAGATTGCCCTATCTCTAGGATAACCTCCTTGGGTTAGATTCCTAATTAGAAAAGTTGAATTTTTCAACAAGTAGAGAAAACCACCCGAATCAAGATTTAGTGTCACATTAGGTCCATTTCCTTGTGTGCCAGAGCCCCAATAAAAACTACCAATATAATCTGGAGTTCCTGTCATAGCGTATTGCACGAGGTGCCCATCACTTTGCATTCTGAGCTTAAAGACACCTGTGGACTGGTCTGCCTCAGAGACACTTGAAATCAGCGTTTGGCCATTAGCAAGACGTTGCCCAGTCAAAAGGGTGTCGGTAGGATGGTCAAAGCTTTGCCATAGTACCGTTGTCCCTTCATAGAGCACAAAGTTGCCGTTATCTTGCATGGAAGCAAAAGAAGCACCGCTAATATCATATATATTGATTTCTTGGCCCTGTGTTCCGTCCAAGGTGAGCCCTCCATCAATTGTGAACCGTAAAGTAGCATTATTTGAGATTGGAAGGTGGTCACGGCTGGCTGTCCAGACCACAGTTCTTTCTGGAATTCCGGCAATATATACACCAACAGCATAGCCACGTGTTTGTGGATAGAAACCAAAGGCGTATAGTCCTGATGGCGACAACCATGAAGTTGTGGCACCAGTTGGCGTCAAAGAAGAACCTCGGGTTACATTTTGGGTTTTTACTGTTTGAAAGGTGAGGAAAATGGTGAAGATAGAGACAATAAAGCTCATAGTATGTGAAAATGAAGTTACCATTAGTTATGACAATGAACAATATTAATCCCATCTATATGATTTATAGGAATGTATTTTTATCATTATTTTAAAAGCTCTTTCAGATGTAATTTCATAGAATTATCATCCAGGCTTTTTACACCTGTGACTAATTCAAATGTTCTGTTTTCAAAGATTATTTATAGACGTCAAGGCTTTTCTTATTCATGTGTTAAAAAATAGTGGGAGACTATTGTCTTTTAGGAGATGGAAGTCAAGTTAATACTTAAAAAAGAATTAACTTATAGCTCTTTGGTGCTGTTAACTGTACTGTTCATGGGTGCAGTAGTTATATACAAAATTATAGAATAATTTCCATTCCAACCTTTTAATTTTCGATTTTTTACCCAATCAGTTAGTCTATAAGTGTGATTATTTCTTATAAATGTTAAGTTTATAACGTTTCTTTTTGTTAGCTTCGGTTCCTAATAGAAGTTCATCAACGGCACTGGATTGGACTCTCAAACTTTAATGTAGTAAGTTTAACTGACAGTTTCTAGTATTGTTGTATGTATAAAATGCATTGACTGAAAATCTTCCCAAGATTAATAAAAATATTATGCTGCTACTCAATTTAAGGTAATCTCTTTAGAAATATTATGCTGCCACTCCATTAATTTCCCATAAAATTATCTCCGTGTTATACATCGTAGTATTGTACAGATGTCTGCAAAGATTCTTGTGTGATTATCTAAGAAAGTTATCGACATTTATGTGTGCGTTTATTGGACAAAGTTATGGATATACACTATACAGGACACTAATGATGAAACATTAATGGCTGTACGTATAAAACTCTTGACAAGTCTCCACAAAGTGTATATTTGGCAAATATTAGCTTATAAGGTTTGAACTCTGAATTAAAACTGTTTGAAAATAAAATCTACAGTTATTGCTGAAAAGCACTGGCAAAATCTAGGGAAAAAACTTTATACAGGCATGTGGTATCTGGAGGTGGCAATATGGGCGGGTTGGATTCTGGTGAAAATAAATCGGGCACTTCAACACACTATCACATACAGAATGGCAACTCATAAAATCAAACACAAAGACTTGTGATTCATAACTTGTAAGTACTCTACACGCAGGCGAGTAATTCATGAAGTATAAACATGCATACCAGCAATTCACAACGTATATAAACACACAGTGAGTTTCACTTCCAAGAACACATAAATAATATAAACACTGAGCATACAGATTTAGAAATTACAATTCAACGAATAATCACATATTCAAACATTATATATAGTTAAACAAACAAACTTCCGATTGACAAGTACAACTAACAAGAATTAGCTAAATTACAAAATCCAAAACAGTAATGTTTTTACTATTTTCTTGAGCTAATCGACACTCAGGAATGAATAAGGGTTTGGAGGTACTGGGATTTTGACAGTCCCTTCAAGCATCGACACCACTTGCTTCATCGAGGGGCGGAAGGATGGATCCTCTTGAATGCACCAAAGCCCTATTTTAATCATTCGGTCGAGTGTCTTCTTATCTACGTCTTCATCATCCACCACTTTATATACTTCACCTGATTCATAACAGTCATACACCCATTCTTCAAGAATAGCTTCATCAACAGGAAGACTATTGTCGATGTTCTTCCTACAGCATAGAATAGTAAACAGAACAATTCCAAAACTGTACACATCCACTTTAACTGTTATGGGTTGCTTCTTGTACCATTCGGGCGCGACGTAGCCCCTTGTGCCTCTTATCAAAGTGGAAGTTTTACTTTGATCATGTTCTAGTAGTTTTGCCAATCCAAAATCGGAAATCTTGGCACATCCATACTCATCCATGAGGATATTTTGAGGCTTTATGTCACAGTGAATTATCGCTGTTTCACATTCTTCATGCAGGTAGAGGATTCCACGGGCAATATCAACTGCTATTTGAATTCTTTCCATCCAACATGGTTTTGATTTGCCTTCTTTGGGTTCAAACAGTATATCTGCAAGTGATCCGTTAGTCATGTACTCAAAAACCAATAGTCTTTCACGACCCTCACAACAATAACCAAGCAGCCTTGCCAAGTTACGGTGATAAGTTCTCCCAATCACGTTTGTTTCAGTTTGAAACTCTCTTTCGCCTTGCTGAACAAATTCTTCCTTTATTTTCTTTACCGCCACTGCCTTCTTTGTACTCTCCATAAAACCTTTGTAAACTATCCCAAATGATCCTCTACCCAATTCTTGTTTAAAACCATCTGTCATCCTTTCTAACTCACCATATGAAAAAGCCCGAGGTCCTATATCCTCGAATAATTGGGCATTAACATTATCAGATAGTTTTTTGTATGCCAAAACATGATTTCTACCGATCACGATTAGTACTCCAGAAAGTATCAGAATGAGTACGGCTAATGAGATGAGTGAAATACCGATAACCAATATCTTCATTTGTTGCACTTTCTTATGTTGGATTGTTGTATTAGATAGATCTGAAGATGCGTATACTTTGACTAATCCAACATTTGACTCGCTCGGAACTACTTCAATGAATCTTATAGGAAGCTTTTGCAACTTACATACTTGTTCGGTGAATAGTGCCACCTCACAGTTGCAGTCATTCAAACAAGCAACTGAGCACTCTTGTTGGGTAGGTGCTTCTGGGAAAGCATATGGGTCTCCTTCCCATCTAGCATTATTCAAACGTTTCATCGAGAAAGCGGTACCTGCATCTTCAATCTTGCAGTTTTCTACGGTATAACTTCTTTTACAACCCAATCTCCAAATCTTTGGATTGACAAATTCAAATCCGGGCAAACATTGACATAGTGCAGCATTGTTCATGACTGAACAGTACCCGTTTACACCACAAAGACCCCTCCCTGCACACTTGTTATCTGAGGATGCCCATATGACAGATCCATTCTTGTCTGTGTTACTTAGATTATGATAATACAATCTAAAGAGGCCATCAACATCAATTTTCATTCGATAGATTGCCCTTTCTCTAGGATAACCTCCTTGAGTTAGATTCCTAATTAAAAAAGTTGAATTTTTCAACAAGTAGAGAAAACCATCCGAATCAAGATTTAGTGTCACATTAGGTCCATTTCCTGCTGTCCCCGAGGCCCAATAAGCATAGCTACCAGTATCTGGAGTCTCCTCCACATTCGGGTACTGCACGAGGTGCCCATCATTTTGCATTTTGAGCCTGAAGATACCGGACTGGTCTGTCTCCGAGACACTTGAAATCAGCGTTTGTCCATTAGCAAGACGTTGCCCTGTCAAAAGGGTGTCGGTAGGGTGGTCAAAGCTTTGCCACAGTACCGTTGTCCCATCATAGAGCACAAAGTTGCCATTATCTTGCATGGAAGCAAAAGAAGCACCACTAATATCAACTATACTGATTTCTTGGCCCTGTGTTCCGTCCAAGGTGAGCCCTCCATTGTTTGTAAACCGTACAGTAGCATTATTTGAGATTGGCAGGTTGTCGCGGCTGGCTGTCCAGACCACAGTCCTTTCTGGAATTCCGGCAATATAGATACCAACAGCGTAGCCACCTGTTTGCGGATAGAAACCAAAGGCGTATAGGCCTGATGGCGACAACCATGAAGTTGTGGAACCGGTTGGTGTTAAAGAAGAACCACGGGTTACATTTTGGGTTTTTGCTATATGAAAGGTGAGGAAAATGGTGAAGATAGAGATAATCAAGCTCATAATATGAGAAAAAGAAGTCACCATTAGTTTGGACAATGAACAATAGCAATGCCATCTAATATGATTTATAGGAAACTTCTTAAGAAGGGTAGAGCCCGTGTTCAAGGAGTTAAAACTTAAAAGCGGACCAGACCAATGGTTGGACCTGGAATGTCCTTGGCTACATGCCTACATAAGTCAATGGTTTGGCCAAAGACTAGTTTATGTTCTTTTGTGTATTTCGTTGTGTTTGAATTTGTTAGTGGTTTAAGAGTAAAGCAAGTAAAGCCCCAAAACTTTGAAGACCTCTATAGTTATACATAAAATCGGATAAAAACAAGAATAAAAAAAGTTGAAGAAAGCAAGTACCATAAAATTATGTGGTTATTGATATGCAAACATGTCCACTTCGATGTATATATGAAAAAATCAAGAGGGGAGAAAATAATAAGTTAGAAAACACGTAAACACAATCGTAAAATCAATTATTACAGGTGTATTGGAAAAGTTGTATAATCTCATTGCAATAAGATTCGAAGTTAGACGTACAAAAGTTGTAATGTTGGCATTTATAAAGGATGGTGGTAAATTTACAACACAATTTATTTATCTACAATAAATAGGAGTATTTTAATGCACAATATGTAACGTATTAAGCAGTGATTGTTGTAGATGAATAAAATTTATTGTAGAAGTTTTATTAAGAATGATCTTTAAGTATGATTTATTATATTCGTTATCAATTTTGCATAAAAAATCAATTAAATAAACTAACAACTTCATAGAGTTAAGTGATGATTTCAAACCATTTAAAAAACCCCTTATTAAAAACTCGCTTTAGGATTCCCATTACATTGAACCGTGTCGGTTTTTTTTTTTTTTGAAAATAATAGAGTTAGATGCAAGAATGGTCCACGTGATTTGTTCATTTTTATACTTGAGTTCCTTTATAGGTTATTTAACGGATCCAAAAAATTAGTGGAGTGGGGGCATAATTATTGGGGCTCTAAATGAACAAAAAGTTCGACAATTAGTTCATGTACCATTTGACGGGAAGTTCGCTCGTTTAGTTAAATAAACAAACATGCAACAAAAGTATTAGTTCGTTTAGTTAAATGAACGAATATGAGCACAACCCCCGTTTTGTTTTTACGTTCACAAACATCCGTTCATTTATATTCGTGAATGCTCGTTCGTTTGTGTGTAAATATCGTTTTTATTTAGAAATTACACTAATTTATTCTAAAGAAGCTTGAATTTAAGCTACAACAAATTAAATAAATTGTCTTATTTTTCAATAGTCATGTCGGTAGTTCTTTAAAAGAAAATAGATGTACCTAAGGCTTAAAAATCTAGAATATAAATAAATTATGATAAAAGAAAAAAATATATTAGTATAAATAAGGAGTGACTTAAAAAACATAGGGGTAAAATGAAATTATAAATAATACTCATAAAAATATTAATAGAAATAACGATTAAGACAAAAAGTGGGCCATCCTCTTTCTTCTTTCCTACCGGCCATTAGAATATTAAATTTACAGTACACCCTTTCTTGCATTGCAGCTTTGAGATAAAAATCACATGTACAATACAGTACCCTTCATCAGACAGACAAAGACTAAAGGTTGTTTTTTGGTGATGGGTACAATTTGGGTTTTGCTTAAGAAAAAGTAATCATCTGCTTAACAAAGTACCATAGCCAATCTAAGTTCATTGGGGGCGGTTGCCCCCACTTCTAATACTCTGGATCCGCCTGACCATAAATCAGAAATTTTATGCATCTATGTTCTTTTTTAGCGTTACTAGCAAACTGTAAATTTGTTGAAAAAGGTTGTAGCTTTTTTGTTGGTGCTACTCGTACAAAATACTCTTTTAAGCAAGATTTTGAAATCGCCCAAACTGTCAAAAATTTTTAGAATTGTCAAAGCCCGTTAAAGGTCGTTAGAAGTATCGAATCTCTATTGTATCGTTGCGCTAATACACTGCTGGTATTAAAAACATGGTGGCATTTAACCTGGTTCAAGTGAGCTACTGTAGAGATCTCAATTTTAATCAGTTTTGCATGAATATAGCAAGAGGAGACTTGACTTTTCAACACCGATGAATAGATGACGGATACAAAGAATGGTCTTTGTACAGATGTGTGTAAAGATTCTTGTGTGTTTATCTAAGAAAGTTATCGACATTTATGTGTGCGTTTATTGGACAAAGTTATGCATATACGTACACAGGACACTAATGATTAAACATTGTAGTCTCGAATAATGGCTGTGCGTATAAAACTCTTGACAAGTCTCCACAAAGTGTATATTTGGCAAATATTAGCTTATAAGGTTTGAACTCTGAACTAAAACTGTTTGAAAATAAAATCTACAGTTATTGCTGAAAAGCAGTGGCAAAAAAAAACTTTATACAGGCATGAGGTATCTAGAAGTGGCAATATGGGCGGGTTGGATTCTGGTGAATATAAGTCGGGCACTTCAACACACTATCACACACAGACTTGTGATTCATAACTCGTAAGTACTCTACACGCAGGCGAGTAATTCATGAAGTATGAACATGCATATATACCAGAAATTTACAAAGTATAAACACACAGTGAACTGCCCTTCCAAAAACAAATACATTATATAAACACTGAACATACAAATTTAGAAATTACAGTTCAACGAATGATCACATATTCAAACATTATATATAGTTAAACAAACAAACTTCCGATTGACAATTACAACTTGCAAGAACTAGCTAAATTACAAAATCCAAAACAGTAATGTTTTTACTATTTTCTTGAGCTAATCGACACTCAGGAATGAATAAGGGTTTGGAGGTACTGGGATTTTGACAGTCCCTTCAAGCATCGACACCACTTGCTTCATCGAGGGGCGGAGGGATGGATCCTCTTGAATGCACCAAAGCCCTATTTTAATCATTCGGTCGAGTGTCTTCTTATCTACGTCTTCATCATCCACCACTTTATATACTTCACCTGATTCATAACAGTCATACACCCATTCTTCAAGAATAGCTTCATCAACAGGAAGACTATTGTCGATGTTCTTCCTACAGCATAGAATAGTAAACAGAACAATTCCAAAACTGTACACATCCACTTTAACTGTTATGGGTTGCTTCTTGTACCATTCGGGCGCGACGTAGCCCCTTGTGCCTCTTATCAAAGTGGAAGTTTTACTTTGATCATGTTCTAGTAGTTTTGCCAATCCAAAATCGGAAATCTTGGCACATCCATACTCATCCATGAGGATATTTTGAGGCTTTATGTCACAGTGAATTATCGCTGTTTCACATTCTTCATGCAGGTAGAGGATTCCACGGGCAATATCAACTGCTATTTGAATTCTTTCCATCCAACATGGTTTTGATTTGCCTTCTTTGGGTTCAAACAGTATATCTGCAAGTGATCCGTTAGTCATGTACTCAAAAACCAATAGTCTTTCACGACCCTCACAACAATAACCAAGCAGCCTTGCCAAGTTACGGTGATAAGTTCTCCCAATCACGTTTGTTTCAGTTTGAAACTCTCTTTCGCCTTGCTGAACAAATTCTTCCTTTATTTTCTTTACCGCCACTGCCTTCTTTGTACTCTCCATAAAACCTTTGTAAACTATCCCAAATGATCCTCTACCCAATTCTTGTTTAAAACCATCTGTCATCCTTTCTAACTCACCATATGAAAAAGCCCGAGGTCCTATGTCCTCGAATAATTTGACACTAAGACTATCAGATAATTTTTTGTATGCCAAAACATGGTTTCTACCGATGAAGATTAGTACTCCAGAAAGTAGCAGAATGAGTACGGCTAATGAGATGAGTGAAATACCGATAACCAATATCTTCATTTTCCGCACTTTCTTTTGTTGGATTGTAGTATTAGATGGATCTGAAGATGCGTATACTTTGACTAATCCAACATTTGACTCGCTCTGAACTACTTCAATGAATCTTATAGGGAGCTTTTGCAACCTGCATACTCGATCAGTGAACAAAGCCACCTCACAGTTGCAGTCATTCAAACAAGCAAGTGAGCACTCTTTTTGGGTTGGTGCTTCTGGGATAGCATAAGGATCTCCTTCCCATCGAGCATTATTCAAACGTGTCATCGAGAAAGTGGTACCTGCATCCTCAATCTTGCAGTTTTCTACGGTATAGTTTCTTTTACAACCCAACCTCCAAATCTTTGGATTGACAAATTCAAATCCGGGCAAACATTGACATAGTGCAGCATTGTTCATGACTGAACAGTACCCGTTTACACCACATAGACCCCTCCCTGCACACTTGTTATCCGTGGATGCCCATATGACAGATCCATTCTTGTCCGTGCTGCTTAGATTATGATAATACAATCTAAAGAGACCATCTACATCAATTTTCATTCGATAGATTGCCCTTTCTCTAGGATAACCTCCTTGAGTTAGATTCCTGATTAAAAACGTTGAATTTTTCAACAAGTAGAGAAAACCACCCGAATCAAGATTTAGTGTCACATTAGGTCCATTTCCTGCTGTCCCCGAGGCCCAATAAGCATAGCTACCAGTATCTGGAGTCTCCTCCACATTCGGGTACTGCACGAGGTGCCCATCATTTTGCATTTTGAGCCTGAAGATACCAGTGGACTGGTCTGTCTCCGAGACACTTGAAATTAACGTTTCGCCATTAGCAAGACGTTGCCCAGTCAAAAGGGTGTCGGTAGGGTGGTCAAAGCTTTGCCACAGTACCGTTGTCCCATCATAGAGCACAAAGTTGCCATTATCTTGCATGGAAGCAGAAGAAGCACCACTAATATCAACTATACTGATTTCTTGCCCCTGTATTCCGTCCAAGGTGAGCCCTCCATCATTTGTGAACCGTATAGTAGCATTATTTGAGATTGGAAGGATGTTGCGGCCGGCTGTCCAGACCACAGTCCTTTCTGGAATTCCGGCAATATAGATACCAACAGCGTAGCCACTTGTTTGTGGATAGAAACCAAAGGCGTATAGGCCTGATGGCGACAACCATGAAGTTGTGGCACCAGTCGGCGTTAAAGAAGAACCACGGGTTACATTTTGGGTTTTTGCTATATGAAAGGTGAGGAAAATAGTGAAGATAGAGATAATCAAGCTCATATTACGAGAAAATAGTATGGACCATGAGCAATAGCAATGCCATCGAGTATGATTTATAGGAAAAATTTAAAGAGGGTTCGAGCTCGTGTTCAAGGGGTTAAAACTTAAAAGCGGACCCGACCAATGGTTGGACCTGGGAAGCCCTTGGCTACATGGCTAGTCAATGGTTTGGTCGTAGATTAGTATCTGTTCTTTTGTGTATTTTGTTGTGTTTGATTTTGTTAGTGGCTCAAGAGTTAAGTTTTTGGCACCAAGACTTGGAAGGCCTTATATTTGTAGTTATACATAAGATCGGTTACAAATTAAAATAAAAATAAGTCGAAGAAAGTAAAAACTATTGATATGCAAACATGTTCACTTACATGTATATATATGTGAAAAAATCAAATGGGAAGAAAATAATAAGTTTAATACAACCATAAGAGAAAACGTTATGTTTACAAACATAATTTTACAAATTGACATGACATATAAAATGAACCAATCATATAAAAACTATCTCCTTATATATGTATATGTCGTGAAAAAACCCGTTGTTTATTTCAATGTAAAAATATCTACTTATATTTCGTATAATACATATTTGTGAATTAATAATATATAAATTAAAATAGAAAAATGAGTTAATTGTAAAAATGGAAATTAAGTTTGACTAAATATATAAAATAAGTATTAATTATAATTTAAGGTGTAACTTGTAAGGGTAAAATTATCATTTTGTATATTTCAAATTGTGTAACTTACAATGGGGTAAATGATTTTAATAAGTACGAGTCGTAGTATAGAAGTTTAGATATCATATAATGTAAAAAGGGTCAAAGTCATTACAGTTTCGTTAAAGAATGATCTTTTGATATATATGGTTTATTATTTTTGTTAACAATATCACGTAAAAGATCAATTAAATAAATTAACTAATAACTTTATCGATATTGAGTTAAGTGATCTTTTCAAACTAGTTTCAAAGATTTATATAATGAAACGAAGGGTTTCGAACATTTGAAAACTAAAATTTTTGTGAAAACTAGAAAACTGTCAAATATACTATGATCTGAATTTAACACAATGTGTTTTTAATATGTTTTTCGAAACACATTGTGTTAATTAAGTTCATATCACAGTGTGTTTGAACAATTTTCCGATTTACAACGCTATCAAAAAGACACCGTGATTTAAAACTTAACACAACGTATTTTAGGTTACACAATAAAAACACATTGTGTTTTATAAAAACACATTGTGTTAAAACTTAACAGTGTGTTTTTATCAGTTTTTTAGTTTTCACAAAAAATTTAGTTTTCAAATGAATATTTCACATGAAAACTAAAAAATAAACTTATAATAAAGTATCAACAATTTTATTAATCAAAAAGACCCCCTATTAAAATTCGCTTTATGCCTTCGGTTACATTAAGCCGCCTTTTTATTATTGTTGAAAGTAATAGAGTTAAATGCAAGAATATATGGTCGGTTTATTCATTTTTATAGCTTGAGTTCCTTTTTAGGTTCACTAGTAAGGGTCCATAAATAAAAAAATTATGCATCTATAGCTTTGTAGAAAAAGATTGTAGGTCTTTTGTTGGTGCTACTCGTACAAAATATATACTAACTGGTGGAGCTAACTTTCATATTTTAATAAATTCTTTTATGCAATAAAGATTTTGAAATCGTAATCTGTTAATATTGTCAAAACATGTTAAAAGTGTCCAATATTATTCGCTATCGTATCTTTGCGCTGATGCAATGCTGTATTAAAAACATTGTGTCATGGGTGGTATTCAACCTGGTTTCATTTAGCTACTGCTGAGAGATTTTAATTTTCAATCGGTCTTGCATGAATATGACAAGAGGAGACTTGACTTTTCATTATATGACAATAGATCGAATATGTGATTTATTTTTCACACACGTCGCTATTAAAGTATCTGGAATGAATATAACAAGAGAAGACTTGAGTTTTTGTTTATTGGACTTGTTATGTTTTGTGGGAAAGAGTTTGAGCGCACTTGACGGGATTTAATTTTTAAACTAAAGTTTTATTTCCACCTCTCATTTAATGTTTGAAGAAAGCTTTAGGGAACTTCCTTTTTCTTTTTTAGGATGTAACATTTGGGAATAGGTCAACACCGATGAATAGATTGACGGATATAAAGAATGGTCTTTTAATAATTCTACGATTGGAAATAGGTATACCTAAGGGCGAGGTTGGTTTATAAATGTTTTGTTGAAAAGAATGAAATCTTTGACATAAATTAGAATTTGAAAAAAATGAAATTGAACATAAAGTTTTTATTTTTATTTTTGAGGATTCAACTGATGAACGGAATGAAATTCTTCCATTTAATAAATTTTTGGTTGAAGAATGAAATCTTTCTCATAAATTGAAATTTGAAAAAATGAAATTGAATGGAAAGTTTTTTATTTTTGAGAATTCAACTGGCGAACGGAATAAAATTCCTAAACGAAGATTCCATCAAATTATGAAATGTTAACATTTTAACGAAATGAGATTCTTTTATGTTTGAACAACCAAATACACTAAAGATGTAAATTCAATTTCAATTCAACCAAATTTTATCGAATAAGAACAAAATGAGGATGTTTTGTAAAAGAGATATTTGGAGTTTTAGTTTTTAAATTAAAAAAAAACACTTATTTACCTAGAGTAAATTGCATTTTTGGTCCTCGTGTTATCTTCCAATTTACATGCACAATCTAAATTCACTTATCGTTGCAACCATGGTCCAAATTACAACTTTTGGTTGCACCTCGGTCCAAATAGCGATGTTCGTCTAATTTTCATCGTTTGTTGGGTCATGTGAGGAGAGCATATGATGGATAGATATGTCATTTTAATACAAACATTATCATAAATCAATTAAGTCAAACTTTTTTTTTCCCACTTTTTTACTTATTCACTATCTCTTTCTTTAAACTTGACGAATACCCACACAATGTGGCGATGTAGGCGGCGGTGTGTCGATGGTGGTGGTGGCGATTTGTAGTAGCAACGGCGGCGAACAAGATAGATAGATGATGTAAAATCATTCATGTGATTTAAGGAGTTAATGAAGTTAATTTAGTAAATAAAAATATATGTTTAAATATTTTAAAAGATTAAGAGATTCTAAATATAGAATACCTAGTTTGCTTTATAGGTAGTTAAAGATATTCTTTTTTCTCAAACACATAAATACATATAATCATCATCAAACATCAATCACTCTTAACTATATATGTATCTCTCATATCTATATTTTTATTTGTCTATTCTAAATTATAACCTAAAAAATAAATAATAATCATGCTATATAAATTCAAGTGTTAGCATCTCTATCAAACAAAGTACACATGTATTTTCTAATTCTTTTTTCAAACATTTTTCTTAAAAATACAATCGGTGGCTATATCTAAACATAAGTTTCCGGATTTTCTTTGATTTGTACACCGCACCCCAACCCACCATTCTTCACACGATATGTATGTATATATATACACATATATTGGATATTTGTCAGATCCGGGTAACAACCATCGAAAATCATGTAGGAGCCTATGTCTGTTAGTGTATATGAATATGTTATATAGATTCGATATATATATATATATTAATATATATATAGGGGTTGAGTATTGTAAAACAAGTATTAAAGTAAAACAAATAAGACAAGATCTTGACCCTTAGATCATTGTTAAATTGATGCACGAAGATTCATGAAGTAATTGATGCAAAATAATTTTTATGATGCACGGTGATTTTCAGTGAAGAGAAACCTATTGTTTTATTTGTTTTACATTAATACTTGTTTTATTTTACCTAAAACCTATATATATATATATATATGTATGTACATGTAATGAAAGAGACATAAATATACATAGATTGGAGGTATATCCATATATGAGTCTGTTATTCATTTCTAGATATATAGGTATATGTGAGAGAATATTATGACAATAGAGAGATGATAGATGATGGTTATCGCCGGCGGTTGGTTGGGGATGGTGATGGTTGTGGTGGCCGGCGGTGTTTGGGGTGTATGGGAGAAAGATATGCGAATAAGGATAATATATATACAAAACAAACCTATATACATATATATGTCTAGATTACATAGTATCACTATATATTAGTATTTAGTAATACTTAGTTAATTATGATAGATGAGGTGCAATAAAAGGACTTGTTCATCACGTATTCACGTGTGTATCGCATGACACAACTAACGGTGGAAAATAGACGAACGTCACTTTTTGGACTGAAGGTGCAACAAAAAGTTGAAAGTTGGACCACGGTTGCAACGGTAAGTGATTTTGGATTGCATCTGTAAATTGGCTGATAACACAGGGACCCAAAATGCAATTTACTCTAATATCTAATTTGGTTACAAAAGGTTAAAGTTTTTTATTTGAAAAAAAAAATCTTTTAGTTCAAAAAGTACATAGATAAATTTTAGCTTTTAAAAGTTTTCGACCAATTAAATTACATTATTACTTTTTTAATTGAAATAACTATTAACTATTGTCATTATTAAATTTTAAATTTTTTTTTTATATCATTTTACACTTTTTAACAATAACTTAAGTTATCAACTTATAGCTACACATATAACTTACTAGCTAGTGTTACCTAACATACTCGATGTCCTCTCTCCTCTTAAGAGAAAAAAAAAAGAAAAAAAGAACATTATTTAACATCATAATAATAAAATGACTACTTCTTATGCCCATATAGCAACCATCATTGCCAATTTGCCATATTCCACTTCCACTATTTCCCTTTGCATTTCATATAAATGTCCAAACTATTTATTATAATGTGGAGAAGAATTGAGAGAGAAAAAAGAGTTAATTTTATTAATGAGGGATAAAAATAAGGTTACAATAAACCTTATATTTATAGGCTAAGAAATATAACATTCTAGAGAATACAATAACTCTAATATGGAAGTGAATATCCATTCTATATAAAATATTCGTAATACTCCCCCTTGGATATTCATACTTTATTATACGCTTATATGGTGTTTGCTGCTTCATTAAAAACCTTACCAAGAAAAACTCAGTGAGATAAAAACTCGGTGAAGGGAAAAAGAGTGCAGCGCGTATAATACTCCCCCTCATTTGAATATCCGTCTTCAAAGTATCGAATGTCGATCTTGTATACAAATGATTTAATAAATTGCCAAGTTATTGCTCGACCAAGTTTGATGAAGTTTGATTGTGTCACCGTCTTATTGATCATATGTTAAGATTGAATCTATCATTGTTTGAGCTTGATCTATATACACCACATTATCTTCAAATGATACTATTGAATATTTCTTCCCAATATCACGAACACATTCTTCTTGGGCATCTTCATCATTGATCTTTGACCAGGATCATCTGCATAGCTTGATGATGTAGTTGTTGATGATTGCTAAATCGCCATAAAATTTGAAGCGTCACCGTTTGTACGTGAAAATAACTTAAATTGTTTGTGACTATCCTTTGAGCGGATCAAGTAAATATATTCAACCATCTTTGCAATTGAACTCTTTTGATATCATGTACCGAAATATGTCATGAGTTTCTTCCAATACTGGCGTGTAGATTATAAGCCTTGTATTGATTAGTACTTTATGAGTACATAATAAGATACATCAAAATCCCATTTGCGGTTCAAGACCGATAAAAGCTTAATGAGTAAGTTTTGTCAATATTGAATCTCTTTGACCTTTAGTCAATATAGTTTTGTAAGTGGACAAAAGTCTCATTAAAAAAATGCTCGATCTTCGAGATAACACAACACTAAGTTGTACTATATCAAACTTTTCATGAGATTTTACTTATATGAATTTGGATCATCCATTCTTTAATAATCTATGAATCTACCTCTTGGATGTCCAATGTACAAAATTATGCCTCGTTAAAACATAATTATATCAATATGTAACTGATGATATTACATGTGAGCAATTTTGCCATACACATATCTTGTTTCTCTATATAATGACATAATAATATCAAAACCAATATCGTTCATAAGAATCATTCATTCATATGTTGATCATCAGAAATATGATTCATTGCTCCAAGCATTTTATATCTATGTAAAACTTTAAGCTATTTTCGGGCTCTAATGATAGCAAGGAGATACAAATAGCTATTTATATATCGCGGTATTCAAATCTACCGATAATATGATCAACCATGGGAGAAATACATTAGGTCTTTGCGAAATTCTATTGTAGCATCATTTGCGCCATATACGTCAATATATTAATTTCTCATTTCACTTTAGCACAAAGACCGATTATATAAAGTATGCTACACATTCTTATGCATGGATTTCATGTCCATAATTTCGTGTACGATAAGAGGCTTTAAATATTCGGTAGCATTACTTATCTTGCTATTTTAGCCATAGTATCTCAGTTTTTCCACCTCATAGCATATATGCTCTTAAGAATTGCACACATAGTATTTAGCGCGTCATAATATACATATTTGTTCTCGACATCAAACTTATTTTGATTCCACGCTTTTGATTCAATTCAATGCTTGACATGATATATGTTTGTAGGAGATCTCTTTATTATTCAAGTATCATCGGTTCTTCATGAATCATCATGTCTATTGTCTCTTTAAGACACATGTTTGGGTCTTTTTACCTCGATATGACCATCACATTTATTGCTCTTTTCATTTTTTTTCTTCGGGGCTTTTTATTTGGAATCGATATCCTTTTGTGCGCCTGTCATAGACTCATATAAGTCATCATTTTGAGATACAATCAACTTGAAGCATTGAAACAGTGTATATGGCTTTATTTGATTTAGTGAGCGTGTAAGTCAATTGCCAAACTCAAGTGAATCAATCACCATATGATCCTTATGTTCATGTTATCAAGCTCACATAATAATCATTATAAATTGTTTGATCTCTCCCCCTGAATATATTCCTCTTTTGAAATACATCATTTTGCATTGTCATAGAATATATATCATATCCAAGATAACGGGGAGGAATTATTTTATTTTGTTGGCATGATGCAAGAACACATTGTATAATGACTTTGCCCAAACATATAAATTAGAGTTTTGCTCTCATAATCATTTAATTTGCAATAGACGCTTAATAAGCGCTTTAAGATTCACCACCATTTACGAATACTCGCAATCTTATTAGCTAAGCCACTTTTGACGCAAACTTCATGTTGCGCTATTCATGATATATGACCATTTAGACGATGCATCCCTTTTGAATAACTAAATGGTGTATTAGATGTATAGGCCACATACATTCTTTGTATCATCTTTAGATATTTAAGGGAATGAGTCCCCACTTGGCTAGCAATTGGTGAATAATTGATATTTTTTGACAACTTATAAACTCATTACTTTGAAGAATCTACAGATTATCTTTTGCATCATAATGACTCGGGATGGTCAACCGGTCATGCCAAAACAATAATAATGAAATCATGGCTCATAACTTCTAGTTATGACCATATGTGATTCAAGTGCATTTTGAATTGTATTGTTTATATACAACGATGATACTAAAGTGTATCATTTACTTTTAAATGTTGTTCCTTTTGATCAAAATTTTTGGCTATCTAAGTAGCTCTTTAGGAACGAACAATATATCAATAATATGACAACCTTGAATACATATATAATCGACTTATTGTATATAGTCGTTTTTCTTTAGTTACTGATAATTTGGTCACTTATTATGATAACTAGTGTTCATAATAGAAACACTATGATAAGTGAACTCTCGTGTTCATTTGATGATCATATAGAAGTCGATCATTGCTAGTGTTATTTCGTGTTCTTAAGAAACATTTTGATCTTTAAATTTCTATGACCATGACACATATTGATCATTCTGATCGCATGTAATTGCATTCACTTTAGTGAATGGATACCACACCGTTAAACGACTTTAGAAATATTTTATCATATTGCTACTTCATGAGCATCCATGTCAAGTTGTATTCGCTTATATTTGACAAAATTTCAACTTCATTTGCAACTAATTGTAGCGAGTCTTTAGAAGAATCACATGTTTATGATTATCATGGAATTCTTATTGTCACAAATGTGCTCTCATATTGAGCTCATCTTATGGATCTTCGTGATTATATCACACCAATTTGGTGATCATTTTCTTCAAGAAAATGAAATTGTTTCAAAACTTGAAGTTTGCATATGCCAATTGATCATAATATATATATATATATTTTTTACAATAACTCTAATATGGAAGTGAATATCAATTTTATATAAAATATTCATAATACTATTAATGTAACATGAGGGTTTTTTTTTCCTAAGAAGTGATATTTGTACCATGATAAATTTATCACACATATATTTTACTGACTTGTACAGTATATTATAAAAGTTGTACAATGTAGTAAATACTTTATTATTTGTGGTAGTAATTACTAATATCACTTTTTTTTTTTTATTTTTAACTCCCGCTGTTGACGCAACCTCATGGTTGTCTCCATCACGACTATACGCCTTCAGTTTCAAGCAGTCCGCCAAATATCAAACAAGTTTAATGCGACTAACCGGACCCCCCTAACTAGATGTTCCTGACTAAACCGGTCCGATCTGCTTTCATAACACTATCATTGATAGACTATTAAAGTGTAAAATATCTTTCAAAGCCCAAATTATATACTCGTAACTATTAAAGTGGCCCTTAACTCATTTTCTGAATGCCCTCTGCCCGTATGGGAAAAAAAAAAAAAAAAAAAAAAAAACCGTAGGAAAAATCAATAACAAAAAAGTTCTCTTTCTCCTCCGTTGCTCAAATCTGTTGTCACGTGGCCATTATACAAACTCGATTCTGAATAAAGGTAAGCAAATATCTTAACTTAACTTACTATTTTGTGAATCCTAATATTCGAATTACTTTGTTAAAACTGTTTTAAGTACTTACAATTATTAGTGCTATCTGAATATTAGTTTTTTATTTGGAATTATATTTCTAAGTTTTGATTTGTTTCTAGATTATGTAAAGTTTCAAAATGTAATTGAAAAAAACTGTAATGGTAATAGTTCATTAGTTGCAAAATGACTGGATTCCACAAATTGGAAAAACCTTGAGGCATGTTAACTATTTTTTTTTTTTTTGGAACGGCATGTTAACTAGTTTTATTTATCATGTGTTAAATAAAAGACACGTTGATTTTGCTGCTTACATTCTGGCTTATTGCATTTTTTGTAGTTTTTTTTTATATTCTTTTTGGCATTTTTTTTTTTTTGTTGATTTTTTGTATGTTTTTTTGGGTTATTTTGGTACTGTCAAAGAGCTATTTGATGTGTTGTTTCATCTGCTTTGATGCTGTTTTGGGAAGTTCTTTTTAAGCCATTTGTGGTGGTGTTTGGACTCTGTATTGTGGGTGATAGTACTACAGTTTGGATCTTTTTTGCAGCCGTTTTTGCTGTTCTTTGGACGTTCTCATAGCTCTTTTGATGTTCTGGTTAGTTTTTATTACCACCCGTAACAAAAATCTCTGGATACGCCTCTGTTGATAGACTAGTGTTAGGAATCAACTGCACACACACACACAAACAAGAACCGGAAAATAACAAGAAAGAAGGACACGAGAGATTTAACGTAGTATCTCACACTAAACTGTGTGAACTAATCCACGGGCTGCAACTAAAATTTTTTTTATAAAGCAATCTACCTCTCAACACTCTTGATAAGGAATTACAAGTACATAACAATATGTTTATAATAGACAGATTAGGGTTAATGACTTAATCCCCAAATTAACAAGCAACCAGGCCTGAGTTAATTAAGGGGCTGCTTTGTCTTAAGTTGTAAGGCTCAGCCTTCTAAACTGGGCTGGCCTATCAAGTCTCCATAAACCCAACAATCTCCTACTTAGAGGCTTGATAATCTTCAAATTGCCTTCCGCTGTGAATACTTGTACTTGTACTTCTAGTAACTCCATCATTCCATCCTAGTTGCAGCGACCTTCTTATTAGTTAACCTAAAGGTCACGGCTATCTCTGCCCCTTACTCATCCTCTGTCTTTACCAGCTCCTACCGAAACGAACTGCCAGACCCTGAGAAAAACTGAGAGCAAACACTCTCCTTGGTAAGTAAGAAATCATCTAGGGAGACTTTATCAGTCGAAATCCTTGTTTTCACAACCCACTATCGTCTGGAAGCTGTAATTGAAGCTTTTACTATCTTGCTGGCAATGCTCCCACTGTCACGATGTCCCTGGTCTAACCTTTCGAACTTGTTCATCCTGAATCTTCACAGTGGCTCTGGGTTTCTCTCTTGCAAAGCAAACCCTTTTCTGCCCACGAGATTCTGTGAACCGGACTTCCTTTTTCTTCAAAACCGATCTATTCTGATCTTCTTATGTCAAACTAACAAAGTATAATGAACCTCTCTTGTGTCACGAGCTATCATGAGATTACCTTTAATAACTTTCCACTGCCCATTCCTGAACTTAACTTCATGCCCTAGGTCATCCAATTCCCAACCGAAATTAAACTGTTGAAGTAGAACCGGCTGAAGTTATCAAATCAACATCTCCTATGCCCGTAACATCAAGTATATCATCATTTGCTAGCTTAATTTTTTCGAAGTCCCCTACTTTGAGATTCTTCAATGTTTCATTGTCGTGGGTAGCATGAAACGAAGCACCAGAATCCATTACCCGGGAATCCACACTACTTTCTACACTACAGATTAAATCATCGCATCTGCTTCATCATCTAAAGCAAAAGCTGTATTCACCTCTTTCTTTTCGTTCGGACATTGATTCCTATAATGACCGACCTCTTTGCAGTTCCAACAAATCACATCATTACGAGCCTTAGACTGACTCCTTAACCTGTTTCCGCTTGTACTACCTCTGTTATTACTTCTTCCTCTACCTACATTCAACAAGTCACTAGATGATTCAACATAGTTCTTTCGTCTGACGGCTTCGCTTAGAATTAAATCTCGAATCCCTTCAAAAGTGAGCTTTTTGGATCCTGATGAACTTGTAACAGCTGTAACAGTTTCGGACCAACGGTCAGGTAATGAAGATAATAGTAGCAAAGCCTGGACCTCATCATCGAATTTTATTTGCACTTACTCAAGTCTAGAGAAAATCGAATTCATATTATTAATGTGTACTGTTACTGAACTTCCCTCCTTCATCTTTGTATTCACCAAATCTGAAATCAAGGAAACTTTATTTGCTGCCGAAGGCTTCTCGTACATATTAGACAACACATCCATGATTTCTTTCGCTGTCTTCTCTTTCTGATTGTTGAACGCAACATCCTTAGATAATGTCAGTCAAATAACTGCCTTGGCTTTCTTATCCAAAGTTTCCCATTCATCTGATTTTATACTCTCTGGTCTTTCACCCGACAACACCACATCTAATTCCTTCTGAACTAGCAAATCCTCTACTTGCATCTTCCACCAACTAAATCTTTCCCGTTGAACTTTTCAATCGTAATTTTTCCATCTTCTGCCATTACAATGACTCGACGAAAATCTTATAAAAAAAAAGTGTCCGAAATCCCTAAAATCTGCTAAAAACCCTAATCTGCCCCAATTGAACCCTAATCTGCCCAATTGGATCCTAATCTGCCCAATTGGATCCTAATCTGCTGCTGATTGACTGGATTCCCAAAAAAACGGCGGCTGAAAATTCTGACTAAAACCCTAAATCGGACAGATATGAGACAGAACACCAAATTGGCTGCTGAATAATCCCAAATTGGCTGCTGAATTGACTCAGAACTTCAATTCGACCTAGATATGGAGACAACCGACCAAAATTGAAAACATTAAAACCCTAATTCTTTTTCTTAGTTTCTTCCTAAAATTGACTTGTATTTGACACTAGAGTTGTATATTGTATAGTTCAACGGCTCCTCATAACGGTTTGTTATGTGATGGCTTAGAGGCAATTTGGTAGTCAACTTTTTCAGAAGAACTAGACCACCTGGGATTAGTTATAAAGATTTGTTTTTGCTAGTTCATCTGTTTAAATTGCTTTAAGATTTGTTTTTGCTAGTTCATATGTTAAAATTGCTTTATGCGTCACATGAATCGACTTTAAAATTTCCCAATAATAATAACACATAAAATTATATTCAGCATTGTGCATTAGAAGGTTTGGGTACATTCAAGTTAAAGTAATCTTTTTTAGAACTTTTATGCCTTTTCTTGATTAATTTTCCATAAAATTATATTCAACATTGTGCAGATGCATTTGAAGGTTTTTTGTATGTTTGTCTGAGAAAGTTATCAACATTTAGGTATGTGTTTATCACCAAAAGTTATGAATCTTCACTTTTCAGGACACTCAACATTGTAGTCTTGTAAACGGGCTATACATTATGTATAGTACATATAAATCTGTATAATACATATAAACTAGAATTGTTTTGACAATTAAATCTGTAGTTATTGCTGAAAAGCAGTGGCAAAATCAAGGAAAAAAGACTTCATTTAGGCATGACGTATCTAGAGGTGGCAATATGGATAAATTGTATATATTATGGTCAAAATAGGTCCAGGACTTCATCACACTATCAAATAAGCTTGTATTAACTCACAAAATGAAAACTCATAGAATCAAAACTCACAAAGTATAACGCAGCCCGGGAAGTCACAAAGTTTGTTGTCCACAATGTACGAATGTATTGTTCAAGTGCCTAGTTATGATGAACACTGAATATAGTGTTAATGTATTGGCTACTGGTGCAAAGGTTTCATTGAAATCAATGCCAACTTGTTGGTGATAGCCTATTGCTACCAATCTGGCTTTATACCTCTCTATGGACCCTTTTGCTTTGTATTTAGTTCTGAACCCACTTATTGCAATTTAGAACTTACAAGTACTCACGAAGCATACCAGCAATTCACAACATAAACACACAGCGAGTTGCACTTACAAAAACACATAAATAAAATAAAATAAACACTGAACATACAGATTTAGAAATTACAATTTAATGAATAATCACATATTCAACATTATATATAATTAAACAAACAAACAAACTTCCGATTGACAATTACAACCAACAACAATTAGCTATATTACATAATACGAATTTGTAGTGTTTTTTAATGTTTTACAGAGCTAATCAACACTCAGGAATGAATAAGGGTTGGGAGGTACTGGGATTTTCACAGTCCCTTCAAGCATCGACACTACTTGCTTCATCGAGGGGCGGAGGGATGGATCCTCTTGAATGCACCAAAGCCCTATTTTGATCATTCTGTCGAGTGTCTTCTTATCTACATCCTCGTCATCCACCAGTTTATACACTTCACCTGATGCATAACAGTCATACACCCATTCTTCAAGGATAGCTTCCTCAACAGGAAGACTATTGTCGACGTTCTTCCTACAGCATATAATACTAAACAGAACAATTCCAAAACTATATACATCCACTTTAACCGTAATGGGTAGCTTCTTGTACCATTCAGGCGCAACGTAACCCCTTGTGCCTCTTATTAAAGTGGATGTTTTACTTTGATTATGCTCTAGTAGTTTTGCCAATCCAAAATCGGAAATCTTGGCACATCCATACTCATCCATGAGGATATTTTGAGGCTTTATGTCACAGTGAATTATCACTGTTTCACATTCTTCATGCAGGTAAAGGATTCCTCGGGCGATATCAACTGCTATATGAATTCTATCCATCCAACATGGCTTCGACTTGCCTTCTTTGCGTTCAAACAGTATATCTGCAAGTGATCCATTAGTCATGTACTCGAAAACCAGTAGTCTTTCACGACCCTCGCAGCAATAACCAATCAGCTTTGCCAAGTTACGGTGATAAGTTCTCCCAATCACGTTTGTTTCAGTTTGAAATTCTCTTTCACCTTGCTGAACAAACTCTTCCTTTATTTTCTTTACTGCCACCGCTTTCTTTGAGCTCTCTATGATACCTTTGTAAACTATCCCAAATGATCCTCTACCCAATTCCTGTTTAAAACCATCTGTTATTCTTTCTAACTCACCATATGAAAAAGCCCGAGGTCCTATGTCCTCGAATAATTGGACATTAAGATTATCAGATACTTTTTTGTATGCCAAAACATGATTTCTCCCGATCAAGATTAGTACTCCAGAAAGTAGCAGAATGAGTATGGCTAATGAGATAAGTGAAATACCGATAACCAATATCTTCGTTTGCCGCACTTTCTCATGTTGAGTTGTAGTATTAGATGGATCTGAAGATGCGTATACTTTGACTAATCCAACGTTTGACTCGCTCTGAACTACTTCAATGAATCTTATAGGAAGCTTTTGCAACTTGCATACTTGTTTGGTGAATAGTGCCACCTCACAGTTGCAGTCATTCAAGCAAGCAACTGAGCACTCTTGTTGGGTAGGTGCTTCTGGGAAAGCATATGGGTCTCCTTCCCATCTAGCATTATTCAAACGCGTCATCCAGAAAGCGGTACCCGCATCCACAATCTTACAGGTTTCTACTGTAAAATTTCTTTTACAACCCAACCTCCAAATGTCCGGATTGACAAATTCAAACCCGGGCAAACATTGACATCGTGCAGCATTGTTCATGACTGTACAGTACCCGTTTACACCACATAGACCCTTCCCTGTACACATGTTATCCGAGGATGCCCATATGACAGATCCATTCTTGTCCGTGTTGCTTAGATTATGATAATACAATCTAAAGATGCCATCTACATCAATTCTCATTCGATAGATTGCCCTACCTGTAGGATAACCTTTTTGAGTTAAATTCCTGACTAAGTCGGTTGAATTTTTCAACAAGTAGAGAAAACCACCCGAATCAAGATTTAGTGTCACATTATTAGGTCCATATCCTGCTGTGGCCCAATAAGCATAACTAACTGTATCTGGAATCTCCTGCAAATTCGGGTACTGCACAAGGAATCCATCACTTTGCATTTTGAGCCTAAAGATACCAGTGGACTGGTCTGTCTCCGTGACACTTGAAATCAGTGTTTCACCATTGGCAAGATGTTGCCCAGTCAAAAGGGTATCGGTAGGGTGGTCAAAGCTTTGCCATAGTACCGTTGTCCCATCATAGAGCACAAAGTTGCCATTATCTTGCATGGAAGCAAAAGAAGCACCACTAATATCAACTATACTGATTTCTTGGTCCTGTGTTCGGTCCAAGGTAAGCCCTCCATCAACTGTGAACCGTAAAGTAGCATTATTTGAGATTGGAAGGTTGTCGCGGCTGGCTGTCCAGACCACAGTCCTTTCTGGAATTCCGGCAATATAGATACCAATAGTGTAGCCACGTGTTTGTGGATAGAAACCAAAGGCGTATAGGCGTGATGGCGACAACCATGAAGTTGTGGCACCGGTCGGCGTTAAAGAAGAACCACGGGTTACATTTTGGGTTTTGGCTATATGAAAGGTGAGGAAAATGGTGAAGATAGAGATAATCAAGCTCATCATGTGGGAAGAAGAAGTCACCATTAGTTTGGACAATGAGCAATAGCAATGCCATCTAATATGATTTATAGCAAAAATAAAGTGTGGTAGAGCCCATGTTCAAGGGTTTAAAACTTAAAAGTGGACCCGACCTATGGTAGGACCTGGCTGGAAGCCCTTGGTGATGACTAGCTTATGTTCTTCTGTGTATCTTGTGTTTAAATTTGTTGAAAGTAATAGAGTTAAATGCAAAAATGGTCCATGTGGTTTGTTATTTTTTGTAGCTGGAGATCTTTTTTGGGTTACAAGCAAGGGGGTGCCTAAATAAAAAAATTTATGTATCCATGTTCACCTAGTAGGGAGGGCTAAATCTTGTCATAGATCCGCTCAGCCTACAAACTGTATATTTCTTGAAAAAGGTTGTAGTGTTTATTGGTATTACACGCTTTCTCGTACAAAAAACATAAGATACTAATCGGTGGAGTTAACTGTCATACTTTCAAATTTTATTTTAGGCAATGAAGATTATGAAGTCGTCTCAAAATCTTTTAATATTTGTCAACACCTGTTAAAAACCGTCGAATATTAGTCGCTATTGTATCTTTGCGCTGAAACAGGATGGTATTAAAAACATTGTCTCATGTGTGGTATTCCACCTGTTTCAATATAGCTACTGTTGAGAGATCTCAATTTTCAATTGGTTTTGCATGAATATAACAAGAGGATACTTGACTTTTCATTAAATGACAATGGAGTATGTGATTTATTTTTCAAACACATCGCTTAGTCGCTATATGATCATCTCCCATGAATATGACGAGAGAGACTTGAGTTAATTCCATTGGACTTATTAGGTCTTTTGGGAAAAAGGTTGAGCCCATTCGACGAATTAAAACATAGGTTTTTTAATTTGAAGAATGATTTCCGTCTCTCATTTAATGTTCGAAGAAAGCATAGGAACTTTGATATTTCTTTACATGGATATAATATTTGAGAATAGGTCAACACCGGAAGTATAGATGATAGAAAAAGTTGTCTTTGAATAATTCTTACAATTGGAAATGGGAATACCCATAAAAGTACATGAAAAGTATGTTTTGGTGGCCGGAGTTTCTAGTTTCTAATAAAAAATAATAATAATAAATAATATCTAATTAAATTTAAAAAAATCTCGTTTACAAGTGCTTAAAGGTTTAATTTGACAAAACTTACTAAAAGCTACATAAACAAGCTTCTAGTTTATAGCTTTTAGGGTTTCTGACCAATCAAATCACATTAATATTAATACTCCTTTTAATTTAAATAACTATCAACGGTTTCCATTATTAATTATTACTCGTAGTTTTTATTTATTTTGTCATAATACACTCTTACAATAATTGCGGCTTCAAGCTTTTAGCTACATTTAAAACCTACTAGTTAGTTTTGCCAAAAATACTTGATATCCTCTCTCCCATTAAAAAAACAAAAACAAAAAACAACAAAGGTAAAACCGCAATTATTTGTGTTGTCGAAAACCTATTGAATGTAGCTAAAAGCTTTATAATGTAGTATCATAATAACAAGGGATTAGTATCCCATAATGTAAACAACTTTACACGAATTGTTATAGTGTGTATCGAACTTCAATCTTGTGTATTGTATGTAATGAACTTTTAAATCTTGTGCATTGTATGTATTTAACCAATCAAAACTTGATAAGTGGCAACTTATATGGTTGACACATATACTCGGATACATACAATGCACAAGATTTGAAAGTTTTACATACAATACACGTGATTGAAGTTCGATACATACTATAACTATTTGTGTAAAGTTGTTTACATTCTAAAATACTAATCCCTAATAACAAAGGTAAACTTTATAGCTTATACTCTATTTGTGTTGTTGAAAACCTATTGAATTGTTGTACATTTGCATTCGTTGATACTTAATATTCCTTTGAGGTAACCACAAAGATTATTGTAGTTTGTGACTTGATTACTAAAGTTTAATATAGTTGTTTTATCGACAACTAAAGCTGATTTAGAATATTTTTGCTCCTATTTTCTACTTACAATATAAGAAATTTTGCTTGCGTTGTTGTTTTGAAGTAATTTGGTGACACAATTTTTACTACTTGTAACCAAAGAGACTTTTCAAAGGAACTGAACTCCACTCACATCACTTATGTTAGTTTCTTACTTTTTCTCTCTACCATTGTGTAAATTTTCCTTAATTCTGGTAATTGAAATTCACTTCAAATTAAAATTACACCTGATTAGATTGAGGAACATCAACGGCACACAATTTATTTATTAGAATGAACTGAATAAATGAAGCAAACCTGATACAAATATATCTAGTAGATAATTTTCAAGATAAACAACAGTTATTTATCAGACAATTCTTCGGGGAAGTATGACAATGAGGCCAACAGATATCCCGAAAAGGAGTATCAACAATCCTGTAAAGTTAACGATGAGTGCTTCTTGGCTGCGTCGTAGGCCTTGAAAAAGGAATTTTTGTGTCAATCCGGTCTCAGCAGTCACTATTGTCATAAAGAAGATGACCATGCCAAAGAAAGCATGCCATGGAAGCATTCTAGCCCTTTTCATTGGTTCTGCACGCGGGTACCAGAAAGAGAAAAAACCCAGCAGCCACTGTGTGCCATCATACATCAAAGTTTTCACTTATTAGGACATATATATACTACGCTTTCAGGAATTGTAATTGGCAAAGGATGATTAATTAGTTTTATATGATAATAACCTGTAAACCAAATAAGCAGATAGTCGATAAGCCAATCCAGGAATGCAGGGTGTACATATGTATGATGCCCACTTCACTATGGAACTTGAAAACCGCATAAACACCAATGATTCCAGCAACAAGTGCAATAAAGTGAAGTATCAAATGCATTAGTTTTTGTGCACGTCGCTTTGCAGGGACCGCCTTGTACATGATGATTGCTGATTGTCAATTAAATTTCTGTTAGCACACAAATATCTGATTATGATGTTAGACTTTTTAGCCGTAAAATCCATAATATCTTACCTTCCCCGGAAAACAGAACGAATCCTAGTATCATGAGAAGCGGGTGCAACTGCAAAAGGCCGGTTCATGAAGTTATAATCACATGATTAACCAACTAATGAGAACTGTAAACACAAAAATGTATGCGTGTACATAGTGAAAACAAGAAGTTTGTTACATTGAAAATCTTGGCTTTATTTGACTGAGATTTGAAAGCAAAGCCTTCACGAAACTTTATAAGCCAAGCCAGGGTAAGGGCTGCAATCGATATAACTAACAAATGAGCAAAAATAGTCACAGGCACTGCAGACATGTGAAAACTCGAACCACCCTTAGCCATTGAATCGCCTCTACGAGACAAAGGCAGAGGTGCAGGATATTAATTAAATTTTTCGTGTAATTAATCTTGGGAGAAGGCCGTATAGGACATATGTACTCATAGAATTCGATGAAAACAAAACAAATGTTTTGTTTTTATCATCATATAAAGAATGTAACAGAAAAGTAAGCTTGTCTTTGACCAGGACGGTTCTACACGTATTCAGTGTCTCATATATACTCTCGTTTATTACAAATGACCATATGGACTGTATTGTAACGTAACAAGATATTCGAGGCATACAAGCAACGGTCTTAACAATTACATAAAATGTATGAAAGAAAGTATGTATTTTAACGCATAGTGATTAGTAAATGAGCAAAAGGAATCATATGGAGTTGTGGACCGAATATCAATATGATTTGATCACTACAAATACTACAATCCAAGCTGCTATAACAAGGCAAGCAAAGTTGTTACAATGAGTTAAATACACGGATGGTTCTTGTGGTTTGGTCGTATAACAATAAAGATCATTTGGAATTTGTATGGATATCTAGTTTCAAATTCTGGAAAACCACATGCTTCAGCTAGTCGAAATTAGTTGCTACTAAAAAAATGTTGGGGCTATATGTATATTTGACATTAACATGTGCTTTCTATCGAGCAAATAATTGTGTTATCATGTATTCATCAGCCGATGACACGGACTGAAGTTCGCCATGCCTTTCTCCTGTGTAAAAGGCAGGTTGTTTAGGTTCAGGCAAAACGCCCTCACTGATCAGCATCAGAATCACCGACATCATAGTTGGTCTATCTTCTACATGATGTTGTACACATAATAGCCCAACATGTATTGATCGCAATACTTCAGATACGATGCATGAGTCACGCACAGACGCACTCGTGAGTTCAATTGACCTGTTTTCTTTGTAGAGTCTCCATGCCTAAATATCATGATATAAGTAACACACATACACAAAGACAATAGTTTGGTTTTTAAATCTACTACAGTATATCAGTTATATGTACGTACATGTCCAAGAAGGTTGTCACTGTGATCTTGGTGAGAGAATCCCGTGTTTTTTTTACCACTCACTATCTCCAATACCAAAACACCAAAGCTAAATACATCTGACTTTGTGGAGAATTTCCCATGTACTGCATACTCTGGAGAAATGTAACCGCTGCAGCAAAGTTGCATATGGGGTTTTGGTTTATTTTTTCATTATAGAGAATTAACTGCAAAATTAATCTAATAAACGATGGTTTCAGAATCTTACTATGTTCCCACAATTTTTTTCGTTTTGGTCAAAGTAGTATCAGACCCGAAAAACTTTCTAGCAAGACCAAAGTCAGAGATCTTTGGGTTCATGTCAGCATCTAACAGAATATTGCCTGCTTTGAGATCTCTATGAATAATTTGGAGGCGGGAATCTTGATGTAGATATAGAATAGCTCGAGCCATCCCATGGATAATTTGAAACCGGCGAGGCCAGTCAAGCATTGAACTTCTGGTTTCATCTGATCCCAAAAAGAACTACTGCTTGGTTAAGCATATAATACCACAAGTGTGAAAGTATAAATGTGAAATCATAGAGAGAGAGATTGAGAGCTATACCAAACAGAAATGAGTCCAAGCTTTTGTTAACCATGTATTCATAAATCAAAATCATTTCATTTTCATGAATGCAATATCCGAGAATCTTAACAAGATTTCGGTGCTGAAGTTTGGCAATACACATGATTTCATTCTTGAATTCATCATGCCCTTGCTTGGATGATTCAGAGAGCCTTTTCACAGCTACCTCTCGTCCTCCTTCCAACACACCCTGAGATTTATATGAAACTTTTGATTATTCATGATACTGATAGTTGTTGCTTTTTCTAACATGGCTAATAAGTTACCTTGTAAACAAGACCAAAGCCACCTTCTCCAATCTTGTTATTGATACTAAAGTTATCAGTAGCCTTTGCTATTTCATACAGGCTCAAAAAGGGCAAGTCATCATCAGTATCTTCCATCTGAACACTGCTATTCTTTTTATCATATGCATTCCAGATTCCTACAATACAAGTATACAACATGTCAATTTTTTCTTCATTAAGTTATAGTCGGTTTTTCAGTGTTGTAAAACTCACTCCACAATCCTGAGTAATCATTGCTCGCTAAAAGGCTGAATCAGCCAAAGTATAGGTTTGGTCAAAATTCAAACATTCTTGGTCGAAACTCGGCCTAAACTTGGTGTTACCTCGGTCAAACTTGATCAAAAACTCGGCTATATTCAGTTTGAAGTATTTAAATAACTTTCGAATTTTATATTCAAATACTCCTATCCAAGTACAGTACTCCCCACCTAGGCCGATAATCACTACTATGTAGCCGACCCTCTGAAGTACCACCAACTGTGTTTTACAACCTTGATTACTATTGATTCATTTCTAGAAGCATTAAAACTAAATTTTGTTACCTCTTTGTTTCACGTAAGGTCTTTTTTTCTTCTTATAAGCATACGCGACTGCAAGCAACACTAACAGCACAGCTGAGGCAATTGAGAGCAATACTACTGCAAGCACTTTTTTCTTCCTCTTGTAGCTAAATTGCGATATATTATTTCCTTCCAATAACGAGGAGTCATGAAATTCAGTATGACTTCTCTACAAATGGATAGATGTTAAACTAACTAAAAAATTAACGTAAACTGACTCAGAAATGAGAAAACAAGAGAGATCTAAAGCTCTAATAGACTGAGATAGGAAAATAATGTCAGATTAAAAGGGGAGTACCTGCAAATTCAGAGGCGGCCAATCTTATGTAAAGATTGTGCTTTACATCATATTCTCTTATGTCCATAAGCTCATCAAACCACAACAAACACCCACTTCCTCTAATATCTAAATTTGCATAAGCTGTACAATTGCATTTTCTTCTACAAGCCATCTCGCATTCACCTAAGGTCATGCTCACATTGTACCATGAATGTCGTGTGTCTGGAAGTTTCACTCCTGATATTTTCTGGAAGCCATCTCCACTTGCACAATCTAAAGGTTTTTTTCGTTGACATCCGTCTGACCAATCTGATGCTTCCCACTCATCTGGAAATCTTGGTTCAAAGCCTCTCAAACAGCTACAAAGACCACGCCTATTAATGTTATTGCTTCCATAAGGACCGCATACTGCATAACGATTAAAATTGTCTACTCCAACATCAGTATACACAACCCACTGTTGCCGTCTCTCTATCCATTGCAGTTGCAGTAACTTGCCGTCCCATGTCAGTTGATATATGCGTTGAATAGCTGAAGTTTTAAGTTCAAATCTATAATATATTTTCTCCTGATTAACAACAAAATCCATTGTGTAAAATGGATTTGGAGTGTCACTAGGAAGGCCACTATTTCCGAGACCATTCCATGGTCCAATTCTCCATCGCAAATCCTTACCTTTCCTCCCAAACGTTTGTGGATATCCATTTGTGTCTACCCAATATACATATTGGCCCGGAGAAGGATCATCAGGGCTCTTCCAAGATGTCATGGACCACTCTAACCCTGTTATTAAATCCTTTCCAAGTCTCATTCCTGCTATAAACTTGTCACCCATATAATCAAAACTCTGCCAAATTGGGTAGTTTTGATTATTATTGGCACTACTATAATCCAGAAGAACAAGATTTCCAATGTCCATAATCCGAGCAACTGGATTATTGATTGCCAACAATGATGTCGAATTGGATGACCAGATTTTAGTGTTTCCACCATCTGCCAAAATAATCAGGTTTCCTTCATGACTGAGTATCAACATGCCTGTTTTATCAGCAATCGGCGTCTCCCGGTTTGCAACCCATATGGGAGTACAAACTGATATCTTGTTATACCATATCCCCAAGTACCGATACTTGCTGATTCAGGGCTTCCTATTCCTTTCTGGGGAGAGGCAGTGAATACAGCTTGTCACATTCTGAATCGGGTTTTGACTATTAAACGGTTTAAGAAGACTAGTTATGAACTGTTGCACAACAAAAAGCCCAATTTACAGAATGTTGAGCCTTTCGGTGTTCCGTGCACTTTTCTTAAAACTCTTCCTCAAGGGAAATTTGAACCTAAATCTGAGGAGGGTTTCTTTCTGGGTTATGTTCCGAGTACACCGATTAGGCGTGTGTACAATCAGAAGACTGGCAAAGTAGATCTTGGTACAAATGTCGTAATTGTCAGTCATAAGCCTGCTGTACACCTTGGTCCTGCTAATAATTTTGATTATGATGGTGTTTTCACTTCTTTTCGTGGTCCTGTTTCTTTTGCAGGTGTTCCAACAGTGGAGGATGTCGTTACTCTTCATGATCCTCTGGATGGTGGACCGGTTTCTGGTTCTTCTTCTGTTTACTCACCAATAGTTGAGCCTACCTCTGAATCTGGAGAATCTAGTGGGACAAAAGTAGCAGATTCAACCTTAGAGCCTGCTCCTATAGTTCCTACCGATCCTTTGCATGTTCCTCTACCTGATTCTCCTTTCTATGATACTGATGACACAGAAGGTGAGACTCAGGAGGAGCCTAAAACTCCAGATTATAAAACTCCAGAGCAACATGTGCAGATGAATTTGGGAGATGATCTTTCTGTCGATAAGGTTCCTCAAACCAGAGTCAACAAGGATCATCCGGTCAAGCAAATCATTGGTGATGCTTTTGCCTCTGTTCGCACGAGGAATCAATCTAAGAAACCGTCGTGTATGTTTGCTGAAGTTAAGGATACTGGGGCAATTACTTGGTACTTGTATTACTGCTTTATCTCTCAGGTTGAGCCTAAGAATGTTGGAATGGCTCTTAAGGAACCGTCATGGGTTGAGGCGATGCAAGAAGAATTGGCTCAGTTTCGAAAGCTTGAGGTATGGAAGTTAGTTGACTTACCTCCGGGTGAATCTCCTTTAACAACGCGTTGGGTTTTTCGTTGTAAACGAGATGACAGAGGTGTAGTCACTCGAAATAAGGCTCGATTAGTGGTTAGAGGATTTGAGAAACAAGAAGGTTTTGATTACGATGAGACATTTGCACCTGTAGCTAGACTTGAAGCTATTCGATTATTTCTCGCATATGCTAGTTATAAAGGTATTAAGGTGTATCAGATTGATGTAAAGAGTGCCTTCTTGTATGGAGATATTAAAGAAGAAGTGTATGTAGAACAACCTGCCGGGTTTGAGGATCCAAACTTTCCTAATAAAGTATATCGTCTCGATAAGGCTTTATATGGTTTACATCAGGCTCCTCGATCGTGGTATGAAAAATTGTCAACACATTTGAAGGAAAGTGGTTTTACCAGAGGTTCTATAGACAGCACATTGTTTATTAAATGGAAAGGGACGGACTACTTGCTTGTACAGGTTTATGTCGATGACATCATTTTTGGTTCATCTGATGACAAAATGTGCAAGGAATTTGAACAGAGCATGAAGGCTAAGTTTGAGATGAGTGCTATGGGGGAATTAACCTTCTTCCTTGGACTACAGGTGGATCAACTGAAAGATGGCTTCTTTATACATCAGACCAAGTATGTCAAAGATTTGCTTACTCGGTTTCGCATGTCTGATGCTAAGGATGCTGTTACTCCCATTAAAACTAATCATGGGTTGTGTCCTGATAAGCCTAATGATCCATCCGTCGATGCCACTCAATATCGAGCTATCATTGGATCCTTGATGTATCTGACAGCCTCACGTCCAGATATTACCTTTGCTGTTTCTATGTGTGCTAGATATCAGGCTAATCCGAAAGAGTCTCACTTGAAAGCTGCAAAAAGAATCATTCGTTATGTGAAAGCCAAGCCTCGTCTAGGTCTTTGGTATCCCATGTATGGTTCTTTTGACTTTGTAGCTTATACTGATTCGGATTATGGTGGTGACAACTCGGATAGGAAATCAACGTCAGGTGGATGTCAGCTTTTAGGGGGGAGAATTGTATCGTGGCAGTGCAAAAAGCAGACATCTGTTGCACAGTCATCCTGTGAAGCAGAGTACATTGCTGCTGGATATTGCTGTTCTCAGGTGCTTTGGATACAGCAACAATTGCGCGATTATGGTATGAATATCTCTAATACTCCTACTTGTATTGATAATAAGTTTGCCATAGATATTACCAAGAATCCGAAAAACTTTAAAGTCACCAAGCACATAGATATAAAGTATCATTTCATACGTGACTGTTTTGAGAAAAAGCTTATTCATTTAGAAAAGGTTATTACTGATGATAATCTTGCTGATCTATACACTAAAGCTTTTGATGGACCTCGTCTTGAGTTGTTATTTCAACTCAATGGTATGAAGAATGCCGAGTAGTTTCTCTCAAAGAACTTAAAGTTATTTTTTGTGTGTCTTTGTAGTGTAAGTCGTACATAGATAGAGTCATAAAAAAAAAAATATACAAAAAGAGTTGTCTTAGTATAAGTTTGTATATATCTAGTGTCAGAAAAATACAAAAACATTGAAAAATAGAAAATCCAAAAAATATGAATAAAGTAAGGTTACTGCGCTAAATGATGAGAAGTGACGATACTTTAGCTTTTAAGCCTGCTTAATCGTAATATAACTGATTAGATCTGTGATTACAATTTGGGATATATCGGTAGACACAAAGTGCCAAGGTTTCCTTCAATTTGAACTTAAATTATATAATGTTCTTGTGGGAAACATATTCAGATATATGGCTGAGATTGCTTGCTTTTCAGTAATGAATTGATCTAGTCCTTAAATTTTGTGAAAGATCTAGCATTACTATAAGATTTGTTCAATGAATAGGCAAGAACCTCTATCAATCATGAGCATAAAAGTAAATGTGATATTGTTATGCAAATCAATTAAATGCAAATTAAGGGGCTAATGTGGTCTTTGAGATTCGGACAAGTATGTCCTCGGGGTATCTTTGAATACTTAGCCTACCTAAAGCTTCCAACTTGGGATAGGTTGTCGGAAAGTTCGCTACATGGATCTCATAGAAAATCATGGGTTCCTTATAAATCATGAAATGCAGAAGCAAATATGTGAAATCACAAAGTAATTCAATTCAGTTATCCACAAAGTGTCTCATGATTGGTTAAGGATGTTCTTGAATATATTGAATATATATATTTTTTTATCTTAGTGCTTGTATCGATTACGAAAGTATATCTGAATGTGGGTTACATAAGTTCGCAAACTATTCAAATGGCATATTAGGCTACTCGGGTTACATGATGACTGTCCTTGGCCAGGGTATGTCGAAAGTGTCATAACTCAAAGGAAACTAGATATACCGAGTGTTTAAGAGGACAAACATACCGGTAATCGCTATTGGGTCACGGTTCATAACGTATAATAAGAGAATTATTTCTCACCCGCAGGCTTTTGTAACATGCTAACCTGATCTAATCAGCAGTAATCACGCTTAATGTGAATAATGTATAAAGTCTGGTTAATTAGAACTTAGATTAGTTTATTATTCTGCAATTTTTACTCTGTGTTATTTTTCTTTTTAATTGAGTCAAAATAGTATTTTTATAAGTTCTTATTGCACGAGAGATCCTATTCAAATTCTGAGTATATGTTTTGCTGAATTCCTTCATGTGAATTTTTAATGAGGTTGTGTAGATTGTTTACAAAGAAGATTTTCTAATATGGACATTAATTTGTTTAAAGTTTAGAAAATGATCTTTTCAAGTGTAATGTGAAATGTCAAAGTCATTTGAAATCTCATGATTTTCACTTGTCACCAAATTATTAATCGGGTTTGTTTAAATTTGTGTGGTGACATTTTAGGGTTTGACAAGAAATGACCTCCTTGATCTGTTGTTAGATTTTTAGTTATTTCATATTTGTTAACCCTGATTGAGTGTGATTGTAACTTGAATTTTCTGCATTATACTGTTTGTTCTCAATGCGTTGATGAGTTCTGTGGTAAGTGTGCAGTGTTCAGGTTAAGAAGATAACGTTGGAATGCTGATTTCTGTTACTACATTGTTATTTACACGGATGATATCATGATGATTAAGATCCTTGATGTGTAGTGATAATATTTGTGATGCAGATTTGAGCATGTGAAGGCTGAATACATGAACTGGTTTTATTTTTGGAATAATTATTTATTTATGATTCATGTATTTAATGAAAATAATCAAATTTGACATTAGTTTCTTTTGAATTTCATGTAGTGATTTATGACAACCTTTGGATATTTTCCTAAGTTCTTCAGTGAATTTGTGTTGGATTGTTCATTGTTAGTTTTGTAGACGGCATCTAGTATGGGACTTAAGTGTTTCAAGATGGTTTGTTGTCATGAATATCTATGATCCAAGGAAGTTCTCGGTGTCATAATCAAATTGTTAATGAGGTTCATATTTAAATTGATTATTTTCAGGTTTGTTTATGGATAGCGTTTAAACCATGGGTTTTCATTCAAGATTATAATGTTCGGTTATCTACTTACATTATGATTATGAATTTGGGTGCTAAGCACGTTTTTAGTACAAGGCATGAACAGGTTGCTTTCTAACGAGTTTTTGCTATGTACAGATTGTGATAAAGGGTTGTGTTTTGGAAGATTGCTTGGATGAAAATCTGAAAATTTTCAGAAACTTGCTGAAATCTGGAATATTTTCTGATTTGTTCTTACGAAGATAACCGCTATCTACGTTCGAAACAATTTTGTTCAAACGAAGAATATCTTCGTTTGGCTAACTTCGTTTGTGAAGTTAAGCCCGACCCATTGTGGCCCATTGTTATTTCACTATATAAACGGGTTTTTCTTCGTTGTTACTTCATCAAACGACAATTACTTTTATTTTCAAGCAAAACCCTAAAACCCAAACTCTTTTCCTTTTTCTCACTTTAATTCGTTTTCTTGATTCGTTGTGCCAACTGTGATCTAAGTAAGTGTTTGATGTTGTTTTCTTTCACAAAAAACGATTTAGGTTTTCCATGTATCTTCGATTTGATTTGTTCTGATTATGTTTATAAATTCTTGTAATCATTCACCTGGTTTACTCAAACGAATTTAGACTTGTGTGAACGAATTTAGACTTTAGCTCAAAACGAATTTAGATGTGTGCACATGGACTTAGATTTTGAATTGAACGAATTTAACTTGGCTAGAAATGAAGTTACCTTTAGATGATGCCTTACGAACTTAGACCTAAGTTGATAAGGAACGAACTTAGCTAAGTTTAACACCCTTCGGTTTATTCAAACGAACTTAGACTTCGTTTATAAGTTACGAACTTAGAAGATAAGTTTTATAACTTACGAACTTGCATGTACAGTTTAGTCTTTACGAACTTAAACTTCGTTAGGTGTAAATTTAGATTTAATTCTTAAGATCTATTTTCGTTTAGTTATTGTTTACGAATTTAGCTTCTATCTTCGTTCTGTCTACTTAACGAATTTATTGGTTATCTTCGTTCAGACTTATTTTGTGAAATTAAGGATTAGGGTTTTTCAAATTAGGGTTTTTCAATTCTGCAATCCATTTATCGTGATTATTTATATTTGTTTCGATATTGTGATTGGTTTTGCAGAAATGGCTCTCGCTCCTCGTCAATTTGTGAAAAAGCATAATCTTGCACTGAATCTCAATCCCGATCAGCACAATTGCGAGCATTTTCATGAAATGTTCAACTACATTGCTCGCTCGAGATTATCTTTTGTTTTTTGTGATTCGCCAAGACTGGTTAGGCAATATATTGATTCTTTCTGGTCCACTGCTCATGAAGTCGTGGTTGAAGGACAGAGTTTTGTACGTGCTACTGTTCAAGGCACAACTTTTGATTTCAATGCTGAATTGCTCCGCACTATTTTGCATCTAGGAGCAGAACCAGACGTCGAAGAAGAGGAAGACGTTGAGATGACTTACGAGTTCGCGCTTCTTCTTCGTTGCTTTCAAAGGATGGGATTTGTCGGACAGGTCAAGCTTCCTTTCAACAAAAGTGGGTTTCAAGGACGATGGCGTTATCTAGCATATGCATTGCTCGTCTGTTTGAGCAATCGCAAGGCTGGATTTGATCAACTGTCTGCTCAGATTGCATCGCAGATGGTTGCTTTGGTATATAATCGACCTTATCCTTTCTCCAGATATTTTTATCAAGAGTTTATTGATCAGATTAACGCTAGGGGGAGAAAGCGATTTCTTTTGTATCCTCGCTTTGTGATGGCTATAGTTAGACATTTTTGTCCGGACTTAGAATATGACCAAGGTCCTCGCTACGTTCTTCATGCTTGGCCTTCGCGTCTTTTTGCTGATCTTGAAGCCAATACGAGTAATGTGGCTGGTCTCCATGATCCACCACTTTTTGGTCACCTGATTAATCCAAACTATCGATCTCGTCTTGAGAATGATATGTTTGTGGATGATGTTGATGCCGATTCTGATTCTGATTCTTCTGAGAGTTCTGTTGATGGTTCTGATGATGATTCAGGGGATGAGTCTGCTGGTTCGGATGATGGAAATGATGGAGATGATATTGATAGTTCCGACGGTTCTGCTGCTACAAATGCGACAGACACAGATGATTCTGCTGCTGCTGAACGTCGAACTAAGATGATTCATGATGTCGCGGCTGCTTCTGAAAGTGATCATTCGCATCAGTCGTTTGATCAAGAGGGTGTTGCGTTTCATAGAGAGCGTAGAAGCAAGACTTGTCATGCCATTCCTGCTCTTTCAGATTCAGCTAACTCCACTCCTGCTGCTGCTGCTGAGATTGATCCTGATGTTGCAGCTCAGCATGATTCTGAATTACGTGAGATTTTTGAGGATATGGAAGATCCTGTAAACAGAGCACGTTCGGTTAGTCCAGCGAAGAGGCAAGGGAGTATTGATCTTCAATATACCAGAATTAAGCGTCGACGTGTTGTTGAAGCTTCTTCTGTAGCAATGCCTGATCCTCCAAGACCGACTGCTGCTGTTGCTCCTGTTCTTGGTCGTCGTGTTGATCTTTTGGAGACCAGAGTTCGCACTTTGGAGTCTGATCTCACTGATACTCGTGCTGCCTTAACCTTTTTGATCAACTGGGTCAAGAATCAAGGGGGAGAAGTTCCTGAAGAGGTCTGCAGATTGTCAGCGGTTCAACCAAGACGTCAGAATGACGATGATGATGCTGATAATGCTGGTGAAAGGAATGTTTCTCGCCCAGTTGAAGATAGAGGAAAGGGTGCAGCGATCGAGGGGGAGACAGGAGGTGATACTTCTCAGCAAGGTGCTTCTGGTTCTGGTGCTGGTCCTTCTGGTGCTTCTCGTGATTCAGGTTTCTAATTTTGTCTATGATAAAGATTATTAGATAGAATGTATAATTGATTGTGTGTAATAAGTTATGACATTTTATGTAATGAAAATGTAATTTATCTTATTTCAATACAAGTACATTTCATCTTTATTATAATTATCATGATTATTCTTTCTATTCTGGTGTTCATTTTGTGTAAATTTAAATAGATGATTCAGATTATACAGATTTATTCTTTGATGGTGATGACCTCGAGGAAGGCGAATTTGTCCCTGAACCAAATCTAGATATATTCAAGAAGCCTTATGGGTTTGATGAAGTATGGGACTCAATTCCTGAAGATCCGTTGATTGAAGAGAATAGAGTGTTGGATCAGAAGAGATCAGATGTTAGGGAAAGAATGCTTCAAGTTCCATTCAGCAGCCTAACTCAAGTTCTACATTTTGTTGTGTATGCTAAGAATGGTGATGTGTCGATTCCATCTGACTATGAGATTAATGTGACAAGACCATTCAATTCAAATGATTTTCCAGTTCCTCTCAGAGATGATGATTCATTACATATTGTTGATCGACGTGTTCCCGAGAAAAGAGTGAATGATTGGATAGTACATAGGGAAACGTGGAAACCGAATTTGTATTGGACTCATATCTCAGATAAAGATGCTGCAGAGTACAAGACAATCATCTGGAGTTGGTTTTATGATGATGAATTGAAGCTTTTTGTGCTTAAAAGACCAGGAGGTTGTCAGTACTTAGCGTGGTGTGAGAGACATTTCAGAAGTTTATGTGAAGAAGATTTACATGAGCTTGGAAATAACTGGATTATCAATCCAAGCGATGATGGCTTAGCTGATGTTGTTGGTAAGAATCTCAGAAAAGATTTCTGGTTAAGGAAGAACATGAAAGATTCTGATAAACCACAGTTTAAGATTGAGCCAAGATCGAAGAAAAGAGTGGTTAAGCCAGATAAAACAGTTGAGTTTGTTCAACATGATATTAAGTGCATGATCAAGGTCCCTGCCAAGAAATGGGCACAAGATGTCTTGGACAAGATGGATAATTGGGAAATTGATCGAAATTCTGGTGAAGCCAAGATGTATGCAGATTCAAAGAAGAAGATTTTGTTGAGAAGAGTTTATGATCCGATGCAGCTGGTGAACTTCTCAAGAAATGATCTGAGAAAGTTGTACGATACAGAGTGTTCGTTTTTGCCATTTTGGAAGCATGAAGAAAGTAGATATCGTAAGATACTTCAGCTCTGCTTACATGAAGATATTCATGCAAATAGCAAAAGATTGTTGTTTGATGAATGATCAGATTTTGAAGATCTAGAAATCGAAGGTGCTGCTGTCAAGGGGGAGTTTGTTGATGCACGTTGATGTGACAACAGCAACTTAGATTTGATATGTCGTTTAGATTGAGATATTATGTTAATTTATGTCGTATCTATATATGTAATTGATAGATTATGAAATTTATGTTTTGGTAATGATTGATTACATATTTTGGTGTTATATATATGTGTTATGTATGATGTTTGTTGTGTGATATACAAGTACAAACATAATATGTGTTAGGATTCCTTAAGATGAAATACTTAGGAATATAACTATGTCTTATACCTAACGAAGATAAGGTATATCTTCGTAAGAGGAAAACGAAGATAAACTTCGTTTGGTACAAACGAAGATTAACTTCGTTACATGGGCTGGGCAGCTAAGTTCGTAAGAACAAAGCCCAGCAAGCCCAGTTCGACCTGAAACATATATATACGAATGAATACCCTAAAATAAGTAACACATTCGACATACACGTACACCAGACACCTAAGTTCGTTCTATACCTTATAGAAACGAATATAGCATAATACGGCTGATTATTTACTTGATAATTAGCGATATACCAGTTTACTAATCAAACTAGTTATCTCGTGAGGATTCCGCACTCACGACATAATCATAAACGATCTCGAGAGCGATCTGTAGCTATCGAGGGACTCACACTTTACCCGCCTTGTTATGACTTGACCCCTTTGTATTTGTAAGATATGGTTTGAAATTGCGATGTTGACTGTGGATTTGATTGAGAATTGAACGAAACAATAATGTTTTGCCTCGTTATAATTGGATTGGTATGTTGATTAGAATGATTTGATTATATATGAACTGAAACTGTGTAATTAGTTAGAATGTGAATAAGATGCTGATAACATAGTTTATTACCATGACAATATCCCCGTAGAAATACGTGTTCATGTAATGACTCGGGATAACCTAAGCTAGATTGTTGTTATGTGACAATTAATTGTGAATGCTTGTGTGGGAATTGTGAGGGTTGACTTGGAAATTCAACACGTGTGTTCGCGGAAAGATGGATAGACCATGGGAAAACGAACATGAACTATAGGCTCCAAGGCGAGTAAGAGAAACCGATTGATCAAGGAAATCAAAGAAGTAGAGGTGGTCGTGGAGGTCGTGGTAATCGTGAAGGTCGTGAGAGAATCGAGTGGATTAATTATCAAAAAAAGTGTTCCGTCAATCGTCATGCCTTCCTTTGAATGTCGTTCCAATCAATGCTCGAAATCCCCCGATGGCCCAAGGTACTTGTTATGTGTGTGGTAGTCATGAGCACCACCGAAATGAGTGCCCCAACCTTATCGGTCAACAACAAGCTCAACGACAACTTACTCCCCATGGAAGAACTTTTACAGTGATTGCGGTCGAAACTCGTGTTGATCCTAAACGTCGTTGCAAATACTTTCCTTCTCAACAATCGATACGCCATCGTATTATTCGACTCTGGTGCCGATTTTAGCTTTATTACCAATGATTCGTGCCTTTGATTGATACTGGTCTTATTCCGTTGTCGCATTACTTTGAACTTGAAATGGTAAATGGTGGGTTAACGAAAACTGACCAAGTTGTCCGTGCTTGTACGTTAGAATTGTAGAATCACCCGTTTCTCATAGACCTAGTTCTTTCCAATATCGGTAGTTTTGACGTGATTGTGAGAGTAGATTGGACGTCGGCAATGAACGCGGTTATATATCGCGGTAGTAGGGTAGTGAGGAATTCTGTTAGAAAATGGTGAAGATTTAGTGTTTCAAAGCAAGAGGACCCCTTCCGAATGTGAATCGATTAGAATTGGTGATCCATTTGATCAACTCCATTGTGCTCGCTTCTTTTCCAATATTGATTCGCGGTTGAGTTACCACCAATTTCGTGTCCATGAAGATAATATTCCCAAGATGGCCTTTCGAACACGTTATGAACGCTTTAAATTCGCAGTTATGCCTTTTGGGTTGACCAATGCATCGACGGTGTTCATGGACTTGATGAACCCGGTGTGTCGACTCTACTTGGATAAGTTTGCCATCTTCTTCATTGATGACATCCTTGTCTTTTCTAAGATGAAAGAAGATCATTCGAAATGTTGGAGGAAAGTTTTAGAGTTGCCCCGGGAAGAGAAAATTGTATGCCAAGTTATCCAAGTGTGAATGTTAGCTCGAGGTGGTTCACTTTCTTGGTCACGTAGTAAGCAAGGAAGGAATTCATGTAGACCCAAGTGGAATTGAAACGGTGAAAAAAATTGGAGACGACATTACACGATCCATTAAGGGCTTTTGAAGATTGCCCCTCTAACTTTGTTGACTCAACGAGAAAGACGTTTGGTCGGGGTGAGAAGCTAGAACAAGCCCTACAATTGTTGAAAGACATGTGGTGTGATGCACCAATCTTAAGCTTGGCCGAAGGAACTGATGATTTTGTCGTTTATTGTGATGCATCCAGGCAAAGGTTGTGTTTTGATGTAAAGGGGTAAAGTGATTGCTTATGCTTCTAGACAGTTGAAAGTGCGTGAGAAGAATTACCCGACTCGTGAATCGGAGTTGGGAGCGGTCATGTCTAGCTTGAAATGTTAAAGACATTATTTATATGCACCAAGAGTGTGACCTATACCAATCACGTAAGCCTTCCACACGGTTTTGACCGAAGTGGATTGAACATAATGCAACGGAGATGGCTTCGAAGAACGATTTAATAGAAAAGGCGATGGCGGTTTATACTTGGTTGAATGATTGAGGATCCCCATTTATGCTGTGATTCAGATGCAACTGATGAATGAAGCTCACAAGTCGGACGACTAGTTTCACGCGGAGTCCAAAGAGATGTATTTTGACCTAAGAGACTCGTGTTGGTGGCCGGGAATAAAGAAAGACATTACAAGATACATTAGTGAATGCAACACGTGTTTGCAAGTAAAAAGCCGATCACGAGGAACCACCCGATGTACTAGTTCAGTCAATAACACCGGAGTGTAAATGGGAACGAATTGATATGAACTTCATCACGAAGTTACCTAGATCGAGTTATGGTCGGGACACCTTTTGGGTGATAATTGACCGGGTGACTAAGTCGGCTCGTTTCTTAGCCATCCGAGAAGATGATAATTTTGACACCATGGCACGTTGTATCTCATAGAAGTAGTATCCAGACTTGTAGTGCCAATTTCCGTCAAAACCAACCGGGATACCCGATTACTTTAAAGTTTTGGAAGGCGTTCCAAAGGGAGATGGGTACTCGACTTCATGTGAGTACGACGTTCCATCCGCGAACCGATGGTCAAAGAGAAAGAGCGATTCAAACGCTTGATGATACGTTAAGATGTTGTGCCATCAAAGCCTGGTGGCAAATGTGGACATGCATTTTACCGTTAGACGAGTTATGCTACAATAATAGTCATCATGCTAGTATCCAATAGCTCCATTTAAAGCTTTTCATGGAAGAAGATGTAGGCCACCGTTAGCTTGGACGGGAGTTGGTGAAAGTCAACTCAATGGGCCCGAAATTTGTTATTTGAACGGCAAAGGTGATCTCACAAATCAAAGTTAAGTTGAGAGTAGCCTGAGAATGACGATTGAATTATGCTAACGTGAGACGAACACCCCTCGAATCCGGAAGTGGGCGATTTTGTGATGTTGAACGTGTCCCCGTAGAAAGGGGCGTCCGTTTTGTGAAACGTAGTAGATTGGGTCCAAGGATTATTGGACCATTTAACAAAATTTAGAACGTTTTGGCCCGGTAGCGTATTGTTTGGAGCCCTCCTCAATACTTGAGTGGAGTTCATAATATCATTCATATTTGTAATCTTTGGAAGCGTTTGCCGAATCCAACACTTCATGTGTCTCTTTGAGAAATCCGTGTTGATAAAATGTTAAAGGTTGTAAGAGAGCCGATAGAAATTGATGTGACTAATTTATACCCATTACCCACATCATTATTGGCCATTTTAGTAGATGTTTTAAGTCGTTTTTGTATGCATTTGGCGCGTTTATGGTGTTTGTTAGTGTTTTCAGGTTCTGAACAGGTTACGCGTTCATTTGGTACATTTTTCGGTTGATTATTGGCCAGGAAATACGTTATGGTAATGAAAGTCGATTTAAATGGACGAGGCGGCAGAGCTTAGCAAGTAATCGAGACCGAAACAAGTTGGTCCTGTACAAGCTGTGGACTGCGCCGCAGTCCTGATCCACGGAAATAAATGGAAAAACCCCCACTGCGCCGCAGTCTGTTGAAGAAGAAAAGAGGCCGTGGAATCATACTGCGCCGCAGTGGTGATCACACGAACCACTGCGCCGCAGTCAGCCGAAGTCAAAGTCGACCAACACCTCACTGCGCCACAGTGAGGAGAAGTCAAGCCCCACTGCGCCGCAGTGGGTGCACGGGAGAACACATCCTGACTTGTTTCTGCATCAGATTTTGAAGGGGTATAAATATAAACCCTAGGCACGAATTTCAAGGCATTCAAACTCTTTCTAGGAGCTGCTCTATCGGGATTCTTCCATCTCCAATCAAGTGTTTCACTTAGGCGGATTCATCGAAGATATTACGGGCAACCATCTAGATCGTATCTACATTATTGTCTTGCAATTTATTTTCTTCAAACAATTGGTACATCATGTTTCTTTTCTATTTCATTGATTATTTTGAATTGATCATGAGTGGCTAACTGTTTAATCATCCACCTTGATGAAACGAGACGGATAATGTGATTGCTATATTTTTAATTCAAAAGGGTTTATTTAATTATCTTTGTTCCGTGATCTTGATGATTTTAATTCTTTTCAATTAATTAACTTCGATATTGGTTGCATATGATTCTTCGTTGGTGGTACCAGTTGAATGTGTATGTGATTTGAATGTGTATGTGATTTTAAAACGGTTACTTGTCTATAAGTAATTATCACTAGTTCATGGTATGATAGTGAATATCATTTTAAGAAGAGATTAAATTTATCAACGTGATTAATATCGGTTGGTGGTACCACGTTATTGTCACATAGGTTCAATTGATAATTTGAGAGTCAATAAAACTGATTATTAGGAGGATTGTCTTGGTCTTGGTGGTACCGGCTTGGGTAATTCGAATAGTAGTTAGGTGATTCGATAATTGTTCACGGTTGGTGGTACCACGTGAGTAGTGTAATCTTGTCACAACTATCTTTTAAACTCTAGAGAATTTGTTCTTCATCAAATGCAATCACATTTGAAGTCAAGGGAAGTCAAGGTGGATGACTTTTAATTACATTGTCTGAACTTGTCTTTTAAATTTATGCAATCATCTTGCAAATCAATTTATTTAATTGTCAAGTGGAATTTCAAAGCAACACCTGTATTCCAAACCATTTTGCAAGCAACTAATCATTTCACAGTCCCTGAGAATGAACTCAGACTTACCTCTTAACTATATTACAAACGATCGGGTCCATTGCCCTTGAGTGCGTAGTAGTGAGTTCTTTGGTAGTTTTAGTTTATAAATTTAAAGCTCGATTTTGCACATCAAAAATCTTAAATCTGGAAGCTAAAAATCTAGAGAATACTTGGTATACAAATGTTGAGATGCGATGTAAAGTTAGGCGTGAACCCGAATTTGCAGGGGAACGAGAACATTCGATAAAAGCCTGAGTATCCCCAATTATTTAACGAGTCTAGGTAGAATTGAATTTCAGGACGAAATTCCTTTAACGGGGGAATGATGTAACATTCACGACTTTTGACCTATGTTGACTTGTAACAAAACGAAATTTAAGGTATGATTAAATGATAAATTCTGGAACGTTTTGACATGTTTTAATGTAACGTTGAGTTAGATTGTGTATACGGTTTTGTTTTAGCGTTTGAATGAATAACGAATAGCTATTCATCGAAGTTAGCGGAGCGGGAGCCATATTTGGACCTCTATAGGCCGGCCCCCAACTCCCTTCCCCCCCATTCCTTCCCCTTTTCATTTCTTTCTTCTTTATCCTCTCCAAAAGTGAACACCAAAACACCTCTCCCTTCCCTCTAAATTCTTGGATTTTTCTATTATTGTTTGGGCTAGATTAGTGATAAATACTTCATCATCATCATCAACTAAACATCATGTCAAAGGATCAAACCTCTAAGCGCAAGAAATCTCCATCTTTGGGTCAAATTCAGATTTAAGGGCTTTTGGAAGATTTGGTAAGTGAAACCTAATTTAATTTCTCCATTTGATGTCATTAAACATGTTTCCTAGTCAAATCTTATGGGTTCTTGCTTGATTCCGGGTCAAAAACGGATTTGGGTCGATTTAGGGTTTCATTAGGGTTTTGGTTGAATTTGAGGTGAATCCGGATTTGTATGATGTTATGAATCGAATCTATGATAGGGGTTTTGTTTGTTTATGTCAAATGATGTTGGTTTGTGCTTCAAAACATGTCTTGAACCTTCCTTGGTCGACTATGGGGTCAAAATGGGTGTTTTTAGGTCGTTTATGGTGATGAGCTGCTGCTGTTGGGTGCAGATTCTTCTCACTGCGGCGCAGTGGGAAGGGTCAGACCCCACTGCGGCGCAGTGGCATATTTCTGGTCACACGTCAATTTCAAACGCTTATAACTTTTGATCCGTAAGTCCGTTTTAGGCGTATGACCTATCGTTGGAATCGTGAGAGAGTCTAATTTATCATGGTATAATCCTTATAGCTTGAATCCAATGCCATTTTCAAAAATGATGTGATAAAGTGCCCTTGTTCATATTCGGTTGAACCAATAAGACACTTTAGGGTTGTGACGTAACCGAGTTAAGTCCCAATTGTCCTCTAAGGTTGATTTGCTTTTCTAAAACCTACTTAGGGTTTGACACGTGATTTGTAATGTATATGTTTATAGGTGGTACACGCTAAGCGATTGTTGGACGTTATAACTCGATTATAACTTGTACATAGCTTGCACGTCTAAGGCTAAGGTGAGTTTCGTAAACCCTCCCTACTCAATTGAGATTCGGGCTGAAAAAGTGTACGTGCTTGTTATTGTTGTTTAATCGATTGATTGATTGTTTGATTAACGTATTGACTTGTTGCTCGGTTAATTATGCTTCCATTTATGAATACTTGTTGTGGTTTGGGTAGTTGTACATACATGGAAGACGGTTATACTTTCAATGAATAGGAGATGTTGTGGGAAGGCTGCGGGTGACCCTATATATAAGCATCAATGATTCATTGAAATTAGAATCGTAAGAAGTGTATGTGCATGGTGTTGTTGATTGATGGAAAACGTTTTGATAAGGATCGGGACATAGGATCTCGCATGATAACATTTCCCCTCTTAACGTATTATAGATTTGTGATGGTGATAACGATTAAGTCCATGTTGATGGCATAACGATAAGCCCACGATTTGTGGCATAACTTTGTTGTTAACGGTATTGTTTAACATGTATATTGAATATGAATGCTTAGTTGTAACGTAACGTTGATATTACGCATTTGAAATATATGTAAGTTGTGCTGTGATATTACGCATTTGAAATATATGTAAGTCGGGCCTGGAACGTATTTTACGCATTTGAAATATATGTAAGTCGTGCCTGGAACGTAGTTTACGCATTTGAAATATATGTAAGTCGTGCCTGAAACGTATTATACGCATTGTTTATCATGTAAGTCGTGTTGGTTTATCGCGCATTATTTATTATGTAAGTCGTGCCATTATAACTATAACTGAACGTAAACGTTGACCTGTATTGATTTGTGATAACGTGAAACCTTTTAGGGTTTCCTTGGAACGTGATTAAGTACTCTAATCCTCGTATATCGTTGACGGTTGTTATCCCGACACACTTATTTCCTGTTACTTGTCCCTACGAACTCACCAATTTTATGTTGACCCGTTTTAGTACACTTTTCAGGTGAACAGGTTAGCTTAAAGATGTATTGGATGATTGATTGCTTGATTATGCTAGAATTGGATATGGACTTGGACTTCTTGGATCCGTGATTCATTATTCCCGATTTGGGGTTTATGCTTAGATGTGACCCGGTTACTTGCACTACTGAATGGTTCGTATGGATTTACTTGATCCTTTTATGCATTTAGTTTTATTCTACATAATTTCCATGTCGTGTTGTGCTTTTCTTGTGATACCCCATGATTCCGCCTTGTTGGGGTGTTACAAATTTTGCCCCTTGATTTTTCCACATGTCATTATCTCATGCTTAGGAGAATTATTATGCTATTTAGTTAGGAAGATTAATCATTTTCCCGTTATTGCTAATTTTAAAACATTGATCTAAGGAACATTTTAATTAGACCTTTTAGTTTCAATATTAAAGCTAAAGCTTATATCACCCAAACAAAGTTTTTAATGTTATAATAGCTTTTAATTCAAAACGAAAAACTAAAGCTTCTTAAAAGCTCTTGCTAAACATAACAAATGACTTTTGATTTAATTTAAAAACGAGGAACGGTTTTCATAATTTAGAGTGATGCACGATTTATGGTTTAACATGTACCTAAAAGGTAATACCGTCTCATATTAAATGTCTAATTTTAACTGGTTAAATCTTATTTTTAAAATTTTTATAGTAGATATCTTTGTTTGTATTTTATAGTAGTCGATGAAAATTATATCAATAAAAAATATATTTAAAGCTCAATCCCTTCATATATTTTTATATAAAATGTTTTATAATACAAACAAAATATTTTACGGTCAAAGTTGAAAGCATAAGACTTGACAAGTTAAAATTAAACATTTAGGTGGTGTTTGTTGTTGCGTTTTCAAAATGGATTATGTGTTTTGAAAAAGCGTGTATGTATTTTTTTTCCTTCCGAAACTGCGTTTTCATAGCAAGTAATCATTTTTTTCATGTAAACACTTTTTTAGATTGTTTGTCTTTTACTAACATAATACTAATCAAATAATAAATTAGCCAAAATACTTTTTTTGTCCCTGTAGTTTTTTGAATAAACATTTTTCATCCTCGCCGTTAACTTTTGACTAAAATCGTCCCCGCTGTTATAACTTTGCCGTTAACCCCCTCACATGCAAGTCACGTGAGGGACATTTTCATATTTTCATAGAGTTAAGTGCAAAAATAGTCCCTGTGGTTTATCGTTTTTGCATTTTTCGTCCTTGTCATTAACAAATCCAGGAAAAATTTTCAAAAAAAAAAACAAAAATTACCGTACTAATGTAATCCAAACAAAACAAAAACCTATATATCTACATTTGAGGACCTGCTCAATCACTTTCAAATGCAAACATGCACATACAATGTTTTAAATACCGGTAGTATTACTTGTGATATCGGTATCGAAGGGTAACCTGGTACAACTATTTCTGATATTTTCGGTATTACCGTTCCGGTACTTCCGGTATACACATTTTTTGTTTTTTGATTTTTTTAAAAATTTAATTTTATAATACTTTAATGTTATTTTTTGTAATTTGTGAACTTTTTAATATTTTGTTATAAAGTACCTATTTTGTTTTTTTAGTGAATTGTAATTATATTTGGACTATTTTCGTTAAACTATACGTTTTATAACTTTTTTAAAAAAATAAAATAAAATAAATTAAATTAATTGTACCGGCTGGTATTAAATTAGATCCTTATATGTAGTGTATATATAGGTTTTTTATTTGAGTTTGTTTTGGTTTTTGATTAAATTTTTGTTTGAAAGTTTGTTAAATACAAGGATGAAAAATGCAAAAACGACAAACTATAAGGACGAATTTTGCACTTAACCAAAGCGACAAATGGGTGAAAAGACATATATGCCCCTAACGTGCAAGGCACGTGAGGGGGTTAACGGATCCAAGGACGAAATACAAACCACAGGAACGATTTTAGCCAAATGTTAACAGTGAGGATGTAAAGTGTTTATTCGAACAACCACATGGACAAAAAAGTATTTTGGCCTGATAAATTCAAAACATAATTTCAAACACTCTATGTTGAACATGAATAAAAAAATTGTGTCTTTTGTATTAAAAGCTTATCTTTAATATTTTATAGTAAATATACGATTATTTAGCGTGGATTTAGAAATCTTGTTTCTAGAAAGAGCATTTCGTTTGACCAAAAATAATTATATTATTAAATTTACTTAATATCTTTTATGGAAATGCTAAATATAGCCTTAGGGGTAAGGGCTGTATTTAACGTGCATAAAACAACTTGTACCTTCCATATTAAAAGCTCATCCTCTGATTTTCATGGTAAATGTACAAATAATTTATGTACCTTAAACACAGCCCTAAAGGCTGTATTTAGCAAACCCCTACATTTTAATTAATTATATATGGATTGGATCATGATTTATCTATTTAAATTGAATCATTAATATCCGATACAATCCATATCAATCCATTGAAAGACCTTAGCATGTCATAAGTTTAATCTCGGATCGAAATTGAGGTCAGATCATGGATATTGCTTGTTTCTTAATATTTTTAATGTTTTGCTAAACAAAATTTTTAAGGTTCTAACGAAGTTATATTAAATAGTTGTATACTCCATCCGTCCCGTTAGAAGTGTCCTATTTTGAATATTCAAAGTCTTTATGTATAAATTTTGACCTTATATATATTTTTTAGTGTTATATAAAACTTGATGAAAAGTTATACCATTGAAAACATTTCAAAAACACAATCAAATCATATAAGTTTCATCAAGTATTATCTTATACAAACAAAATTATATATGGTCAAAGTTGGATATATTAGACTTTAAAAATTCAAAACGTGACCCTTCTAATGGGACGGAAGGAGTATTAAATAATTGTATATTTACTATAAAATCTTAAAGATAAGCTTTTAATACAAAAGACACAATTTTTCTATTCATGTTCAACATAGCCTTAAGAGTTACAATTAGCTTTACTTTTATAATTATTGTAAGGGATAAGTATTCTGAATGTAACAAACTTTGAACGAATGTATATAGTATGAAATAATTAAAGTTGTGTTTGTTGTATGTAATCATTTTTAAATTATGTGTATTGTATGTAAGGTAATATATCCGACCAATAAAAACTAACTAGTGGTAGCTATATATGGTTGACACATATGAATCCTTAGCAGATTTCAAAAGGGATGCTGGATTGAATAAATATGTCGTTGTCCGGTATCAGTTGGATTTGTATTTTGGTGCTGTTTTACTCAAACTATTGGTACATGCATTACCTTAAAATCATAATGGACTCATGTTTGGTTTGCGCGCAGTACGGTTGTCGTTTTTAGTTTATACAAATCTTATGCATATATTAAATGTAGTTCAACTCACAAGTTGAACCTAAATGTAACGTCATTTTGTATTTGAACCTTCAACTGTTTGACTTGGTTAGCCGTTGATCTTCGTAATAGAAACCAAAGCTATTGTATCTTTATTTACTTCTATAATGAATTAATATTTCTTTCTATATCAAAGTTATTGTTATATGAAAAGTTGACATATATATTAATTGCCTAAACAGACCAAGATTTGAGTAGTCAAAAGTCAAGCTCAATATTTTTGAAACATTTGGAAAGTTTTAAAGTGCCTACATAATTAAATTAGAAGATATCATAAAATCTACTCTATCTAGCTATGCCACTATACTATATGTATAAGTAATCATCAACACATATAAAATATTACATATAATTTTATATAGTTTATTAGGTTTTTAACCCGCACGATGCGAGACCTAGAATTGACTTTGCAAATGTATACAATTTTTATGTTTAGGAAAAAGAAAATTTCAACCTACTTTAGTTTAAAATAATTAGTAAATGAAACATTATGATAAAATACGTATAAAAATTAATTAAAATGTAATAACTACAATACATAGATATTACATAATACTGATAAAGTATAAAGACAACAAATGGAGAACAATAATTTTAAAAAATTAAAATAATAGTTAAACATTAATTAAACAGGATAAAAAGTAACAAAATTAAACCATTTTGGTAAATAAAAATAAATCTCATAATCTCATTCCATTATTACTTGGTATATATAAGATAATAAATGAATATTATAGTCAATCACATCAAGATTTGTTGTTCCCTGCTCGACCCACATTGACTTTGTTGGGTTTGACCAAAGAATTTTGAGCAAAATAATGGTTGAAAATTGAAAATCGAAAATTCTGCCTTTGAGCTAGCTAGAAAAATGATCTAGAAAAATGATGGAATACTTTTCATATGTCTTCTTCAAATCCTAGATCAACTAATCTATCAGCCTCGTCTAAAGTCAGATACCCACACAAAATTACATATTAGTACTGACAAGAACAATACACGCATGTTGTGGCGAGGTGATCGATGACGGGGTGGTGATGTAATGGCGGCGGCGGCGGTGGCGGTGATGGGGTGATCTACCTGACGGACCCAGTCCTCGGATTTAAAAATTCGTCGAAAGTATATCGAATGACCATTATAATGAAAGAGCATGAAATTTTAAGAACACCCATATAATTTTTATGATTTATCGATGTACGATTTTTGAGAAAAAAGATTTTGAATGAACTAGAAGGATAAAATGATTTATGGAGGAAAGAGAAAAAAAAATTATTGATATTTAATGAGAGAGAAAAGATATTATAGTTATTTTTGGTAAATATAGAATAGACGGGAGAGACATTTTGGAGAAGTACTTAAACAAAGATATTATAGTTATTTTGGGTAAATATAGAATAGACGGGAGAGACATTTTGGAGAAGTACTTAAAATCAATATTGAAAATTTAAGTTCAATATTGAAAATCTAAAGAAAATCTGCTTTATAATATAGTATAGATATAGATATGGATATAGATAGATATACTATACCAAGGGGAATAATAATGTCATGACTCTTGAAACTGGCTGAACGGAAGATACAGGCGCAGTTCTAAAATCGAGACAAACCAACTTATCATACTAAACAACCACCCACTATTACCAATCACCCAACCAGCCTTTTTGCAATGGTACAAATGTCTGAGTTGGGTTTATAGTGTATTAGTATATCACTAACAGGTTATAATAAATATTTTTTTTTGAACTAACAGATGAATATTATTAATATGAAACAGTTGAAAAGGAGAGGAGAGGGTTATAATAAATCTTTTAACTTATGTATTCGATTGTAAGTGACGTTGAACGAGACTATAAGCAAAACACTCTACACAAGATCAGACGAAGGAAAGGATGAGGCTGTATGATTTTTGTATTCTTTTAACTAATGTATTATGGGTGCTGTCATCCCCTCACCTCACATGATTTGTATGTGACCAGATTAGTTATGTAATATAGATATAACTAAACTTTAAAAATACGAACTAAAATGAGGTTGATTAATACTGAATTTTACCTTTGGAATTCACTGAAGCACATATTTATTAGTAAAAAACATTGTTTGATAATAATTGAAACAACAGAATTACAGAATCAATGAAACAATAAAGGAACACCACTATGATATTCGTCAATGTAAGAAGTCAGCTTACAGATTTCTTTCAACAACAACAATTGTACCCAATCCCTGAGCGGGGTATTGGGAAGGTGAGCTGTAGACAGTTTTACCTCTACCCAAAGGTAGAGAGACTGCTTCCATAAGGACCTCCGGCCAGGAAGATGTAAAAGTCGTTAAAGGGTAAAGTGTTTATACCTGTCTGTCGAGAACATGATAAGACGATATACCTGTCAGCTAGGTCCGCTGGGTATGGCTACCTTAAGAGTAGGGAAGGGTAGCAAACGTACGGCCTAACAATACCTTAGCACAGTACATAAACTCTAGCAACCATAGTACGCAAATAACAGCATAAAATGTAGGAACATAATAAACAAAGTCTTTGGCAAGGAGCTCAAACAGAGGGGACAACCATACCTATACATATGAATTGACTAAAAACTAAGGGGATTAAACTATTTATAAACAACCTACGGAGCAAAGTAGCTTAGCCTGCTAAGCTAAACTAATCCTAGTCTACTCACAAAGACGCTCACAGAACGACAAAGGTAACCTATACACCTAGTCCTCTAGAAACTGTCTGTTGAGTACACCCGATAACAAAAGAATAAGGAAAAGCAGTAACAAACACCCTAGATAACTAAAAGCACAGGTTTAACAAAATACCTATAATAACAACCATATAGAACGTAGACAAATTTAAAAGTGTTTCAGCATAAAGCCCAAACCTACCTACATATAAGGAATTAACTAAGAAATCCTTGCGCAACTTATGAAACACACTAACTTAGCCGCCTAGCCAGCCTAATCTTAGTCCTCTCCCTAACTCCCAAACCCCTAAACTAGTCATAGTCCTCTAATAAACTCTCATCGGTCATGTCCTCCAACAGGCGAAATGTTTTGGGGCAGCCAAGAGTAACCTCCCCCTCGATTTTGACCTATCTCTACTCAGGCCAAAACCACTACAGATTTCTTTCATCATTGAATATTATAAAATTGATTAGGGATTGGAAGACAATTACAATTTTACATCTTCTTTTCACGTAGAAAAAGGAGAAAATAGGGTGTTGGAAGAATAAGACAAAACTTCTAAGGATAGATGAGGTTGGTTAAACGTGAGCTTCAAGCTCCGCGTGTGTCAGTTTTGTAAGAAATAAAAAAATATAAAAAAATTTTACATGGTAATATTTTAACATAACTTAGGTTAAGAAAGGTTTTGAAAAACCTCATTTAACTACGAGTAGATGGTTTTTTTTCTTCTTTTCTTTTTTTAATTTATAATTTATATTGCTTATATTATAGATAATAATAATATTTAAGATAGGATTTTTTATTAACATGGATTAATAGGACATATATCTTTTTTAAACTACGTGTTAGGTACTATAATTCTGTTTTTGTATATTTGTAGATTTAAATTATTATTATTATTATTATTATTATTATTATTAATTTAACTTCATTGATTTTAGGGCTTAAAGAATTATTCATTCATAACAAAGATGTTGCTTTTTATATTTTGAACTACTTTTTTAATTTATGAAAGTTTAGGTGATATGTTTAATTTGGCTTAAAATATATGACCAGATTTGTTAAATTTAATTTGATGTATTTAGATTTTGCAAATTTTTTTTATTTAATGTTATGATTTTTCAAATTAATGGTTTATAAATATTTAAACTTACATTTTATGGTTTATGCATCATATAGGTATATAGACTTTAATATAATATAATAAAATATAGATTTAAATATTATTAATCAATTTGTGAATGAGTACTAGTTAACAATATAATTTTTTTTTAGGTGAGGTCAAATGATGGTTTTGATTTTGTGTAAGGCGTGTAAGTGTAGCTAGTCTCCTATCTTGCATGTATAATATAGGAATGAGTAAAAGACCCGGGAACCCATGCCTCACTCGGAACCGACCTGCCCAAAGCCCTAACGGGCCGGGTCAAGGGTCATGTTTTTAGTGCATTTTCGGGTTACGGGTTGTCCGGATCGGGTGAAAGCAAAAACCGAAAAATTGTGAAGAAACCCGACCCGAGCCTTCACAATTTCGTTTTTCATGCTCTCGCGGGTCACAGATCGTTTCAGTTTGAGTCGGGTTTTGACCTCTACACATCCCTAGTACGGTATGTACGTTTGTGAATTTCTAGCAACTTGTTAGCAATTTGTTTGTAATTAATGATATATACTAGTGCCTTTAAAAAAAAAAACAATGTAATTTTTCTATATTTTATTTACATGAAAGGTCAACGAAATTCTACTTTCAAGAAACAGTATTTCCAAATCCACATTTATAGCAGAAGGACCAAAGCTCCAGCTGACCAGCTGGACCGTCATTACACATATGTTGGATCGTGAAGTCGAAATTCATCAACCGTCATTGTACATATTTTTTCAAACTGCTGTAAATATCATCTACTCGTACATATATACATATACATACACTATTATATCTATTATATATACACGTATACATATATTTTCAAAATGAAGAAACTATATAGCTATAATAACTCAAAAAAACGTATAACTTTTTTATTTTTTTTTTAATGTTAATGTCGATGACGGCCACAATTCTTGTTATCTGTTACTGCATACTTCTATTTCATTCAGGTATCTCTTATAACAATTGATTTGGTATATGTTGTTATATTTTGATTAAATATATATTAATATTATGTTAGTATAAACTAATAATAAATCATCACATCATAGTTATTCAAATGTCTAATATAGTATTTGTCCCGTTTGGTTTCTAACATTTTGGTGTTCTTGCCCTGATGTTGTGCGATTTCTGAAACGGGTTCATAAAGTCGTCAATAGTAATTCCTCGATCTTTAAGGCCCAAAACGTTGTATTTAGTAAGAATTGGGTTTGCTATTTAAAAAGGGTAGAGGCGCAACTTGTTGACCCGACTACCTGTCATTGTAATGTAATGACTTGATGTGTTTTATATATATAAAAAAAAGTGAGTAGATAACCAAAAAAAAAAAGTTATTGTATAATGTTTCAAAGAATACATTCTACTTTTACTATCACACACAATAAGCGTTATGTGGCCCGGAGACGTTTTTACTAATCTCAGGTGCTCTACTTGTTCATTTGTCAGATTCTAAAGCAGTAGACAGCATTTCCGCAAATGAAGCTATCAAAGATGATGGCAATACAATTGTTTCAGGCAATGGCATGTTCAAATTAGGATTTTTTAGTCCTGGAAAATCCAAGTATCGGTACTTGGGGATATGGTATAACAAGATATCAGTTTGTACTCCGATATGGGTTGCAAACCGGGAGATGCCGATTGCTGATAAAACAGGCATGTTGATACTCAGTCATGAAGGAAACCTGATTATTTTGGCAGATGGTGGAAACACTAAAATCTGGTCATCCAATTCGACATCATCGTTAGCAATCAATAATCCAGTTGCTCGGATTATGGACATTGGAAATCTTGTTCTTCTGGATTATAGTAGTACCAATAATCAAAACCCGATTTGGCAGAGTTTTGATTATATGGGTGACACATTTATAGCAGGGATGAAAATCGGAAAAGATTTAGTGACAGGATTAGAGTGGTCCTTGACATCTTGGAAGAGCCCTGATGATCCTGCTCAGGGTCAATATGTATGTTGGGTAGACACAAATGGATATCCACAAACGTTTGGAAGGAAAGGTAAGGATTTGCGATGGCGAATTGGACCATGGAATGGTCTCGGAAATAGTGGCCGTCCTATTGAAACTCCAAATCCCTTTTACACAATGGAATTTGTTCTTAATCAGGAAGAAATATATTTTAAATTTGAACTTAAAACTCCAGCTATTCAACGCATATATCAATTGACATGGGACGGGAAGTTACTGCATCTGCAATGGATAGAGAGACTGCAACAGTGGGTTGTGTATACCGATGTTGGAGTAGACAATTTTAATCGTTATGAAGTATGCGGTCCTTATGGAAGCAATAACATTAATAGGCGTGTTCTTTGTAGCTGTTTGAGAGGGTTTGAGCCAAGATTTCCAAATGAGTGGGAAGCATCAGATTGGTCAGGTGGATGTCAACGAAAGAAAGCTTTAGATTGTGCAAGTGGAGATGGCTTCTGGAAAATATCAGGAGTGAAACTTCCAGACACACGACATTCATGGTACAATGTGAGCATGACCTTAGGTGAATGCGAGATGGCTTGTAGAAGAAAATGCAATTGTACAGCTTATGCAAATTTAGATATTAGGGGAAGTGGGTGTTTGTTGTGGTTTGATGAGCTTATGGACATCAGAGAACATGATGTAAAGCACAATCTTTACATAAGATTGGCCGCCTCTGAATTTGCAGGTACTCCCCTTTTGATCTGATATTATTTTCCTATCTCAGTGTATTAGAGCTTTAGATCTATCTAGTTTTCTGAGTCATCTTACGTTAATTTATAAGTTAGTTTAACATCTATCCATTTGTAGCGAAGTCATACTGAATTTCATGACTCCTCGTTATTGGAAGGAAATAATGTATCGCAATTTAGCTACAAGAGGAAGAAAAAAGTGCTCACTGTAGTACTGCTCTCAATTGCCTCAGCTGTGCTGTTAATGTTGCTTGCAATCGCGTATGCTTATAAGAAGAAAAGACCTTACATGCAACGAAGAGGTAACAAAATTTAGTTTTAATGCTTCTAGAAATGAATCAATGCTAATTAAGGTTGTAAAACTCAGTTGGTGGTACTTAATTGAGAGGGTCGGCTACATAGTAGTGATTATTGGCCTAAGTGAGGAGTACTTAGATAGGAGTATTTAAATATGAATACAAAAGTTATTTACAAAGGTTGTTTGAATTTTGACCAAACCATGATTTTGGCTGATTCAGCCTTGTAGCGAGTAATGATTACTCAGGCTTGTTGAGTGAGTTTTACAACACTGAGAAACCGACTATAACTTTTGGCTCATTCTTGTAATGAAGAAAAAATTAATATGTTGTAATTGTAGGAATCTGGAATGCACATGATAAAAAGAATAGCAGTGTTCAGATGGAAGATACTGATGATGACTTGCCCTTTTTAAGCCTGTATGAAATAGCAAAGGCTACTGATAACTTTAGTATCAATAACAAGATTGGAGAAGGTGGCTTTGGTCTTGTTTACAAGGTAACTTTATTAGCCATGTTAGAAAAAGCAACGACTATCAGTATCATGAATAATCAAAAGTTTCATATAAATCTCAGGGTGTGTTGGAAGGAGGACGAGAGGTAGCTGTGAAAAGGCTCTCTGAATCATCCAAGCAAGGGCATGATGAATTCAAGAATGAAATCATGTGTATTGCCAAACTTCAGCACCGAAATCTTGTTAAGATTCTCGGATATTGCATTCATGAAAATGAAATGATTTTGATTTATGAATACATGGTTAACAAAAGCTTGGACTCAATTCTGTTTGGTATAGCTCTCGATCTCTCTCTCTATGATTTCACATTTATACTTTCACACTTGTGGTATTATATCCTTAACCAAGCAGTAGTTCTTTTTGGGATCAGATGAAACCAGAAGCTCAATGCTTGACTGGCCTCGCCGGTTTCAAATTATCCATGGGATGGCTCGAGCTATTCTATATCTACATCAAGATTCCCGCCTCCAAATTATTCATAGAGATCTCAAAGCAGGCAATATTCTGTTAGATGCTGACATGAACCCAAAGATCTCTGACTTTGGTCTTGCTAGAAAGTTTTTCGGGTCTGATACTACTTTGACCAAAACGAAAAAAATTGTGGGAACATAGTAAGATTCTGAAACCATCGTTTATTAGATTAATTTTGCAGTTAATTCTCTATAATGAAAAAATAAACCAAAACCCCATATGCAACTTTGCTGCAGCGGTTACATTTCTCCAGAGTATGCAGTACATGGGAAATTCTCCACAAAGTCAGATGTATTTAGCTTTGGTGTTTTGGTATTGGAGATAGTGAGTGGTAAAAAAAACACGGGATTCTCTCACCAAGATCACAGTGACAACCTTCTTGGACATGTACGTACATATAACTGATATACTGTAGTAGATTTAAAAACCAAACTATTGTCTTTGTGTATGTGTGTTACTTATATCATGATATGTTTGGACTCATTTAGGCATGGAGACTCTACAAAGAAAACAGGTCAATTGAACTCACGAGTGCGTCTGTGCGTGACTCATGCATCGTATCTGAAGTATTGCGATCAATACATGTTGGGCTATTATGTGTACAACATCATGCAGAAGATAGACCAACTATGATGTCGGTGATTCTGATGCTGATCAGCGAGGGCGTTTTGCCTGAACCTAAACAACCTGCCTTTTTCACAGGAGAAAGGCATGACGAAATTCTGTCCGTGTCATCCGCTGATGAATACATGATAACACAATTGTTTGCTCGATAGAACGCACATGTTAATGTCAAATATGTATATATCCGCAACATTTTGTTAGTAGTAACTAATTTCGACGTAGTTGAAGCATGTGGTTTTCCGGAATTCCAAACTAGATATCCATACAAATTTCAAATGGATTAAGAGTATACACATATGTTGTTTATATAAATCTCTCTTTTTTTTTATTTTATCATGATCTGTAGAAGGCTTACAATATAGTATTTTATAAGATGAATAGCTTACAAATTCATATTGATGCTTGGTGGTGTTCTTAAGGTGGTTGTGTCATGTGGTGGTTGTTCTACGGAAGTGGATCAGTCTTTAAAGATTGGAAGCTTTGTTGATCATCCTTTCCTCTAATAACGTGTTTACCAAAGTTTTTCATGAAAATTTGATACATGGCCATCAAAAAAAGATGGTTCACTATTTTAAATTTATATAGAATTACTTTGGAGGTTTTATGGGGATGGTTGATAAGTTGTACGTAAGATGAGTAGATGACCTCTCACATCATAGTTAACTTCAAAGATCATATGTACATACTCTTTTTTTTTTCAGTACAAATATTAAAGAATGTAAATGATGTTATGTATTAATTGGTGTGAATAGGTTTTTCGTTGATATCTAAATGTGTTTTTGTTACAAAAATGTTTGTGGATATTTTTATTTTTGAAGAAAGTTCTCTTAAATATATGTAGCTTTACTTATTTGCTTTTATTATTAGCTTATGTGTATTTTAGAGTGTTATTCCCCCCCCCCCCCCCCTCCTTTTTATGCAAATATTCTTGAATGAATTCATGTATATACATTATTTCTTTCTTACATATATATCTTTAAAAACATTTTGATAATGATATATTTATTATATCCAAATTTATCATTGTTTTGTTTATATTCATGTGTTTACAAAATAATTAAGAAATAAATGTATTGAACTAATTAAACAACATATTAGTTATTGCGTATGTCCACATCAAAGGATTTAAATTAGCACTAAATGAACAATAAATTATAGTAATCCGCGCATCGCGTGGGGTAAAAAACCTAGTATATATATATATAAAATCAATGAATTGAAGAAGCAAGCGTATTGATAGGAATTTGATGTCTAGACTTTAGAATGGTGTACAAGTTATGGTGCAGGATGTACAAGTGAGATAACAATTCGTTGTGTATTTAAGAATGTACAAATGAGATAACAATTCATAGTGTATTCAAGAATTTGGCATCTAGCATCTGTGTGGGGATGGTGGGGTGGTTTATTATGTAAATGTTCCTGCACGTGTCTGTTACGTGCTTACTTAACAACCCCTTGTAGCGGATCCGTCAAAAAAGGACAAACTTTGCAAAAAATAGTCAAAATAAAGATCTCGTTGCAAAGAAAGTCAAAAAGGGACCCATTGCAAAAGTATACAAACCACATGAACCAGTCTTACAATTAACTCTTTTGTTTTTATCTATACCTTATATACAAAAAAAAAAAAAAGTTGCACTAATGACTTTTTAACTATTGATATCTTTAACTTTATCAAATTATAATTTACTTATAATTAAATTACTATTAAAAGACTTAATAAGTATATAAATAAATATATCGTCATCAAGTTTTTAACTTTTTAAACTACTGTTTATTTTAAACATAATATTTATTTGAATATACAGATTAATCGACAAAACAAAGTTAGATGAATCGAATTGAATAATAATGTTGCCTAGGTTTTTTACAATATGTTTTCCCATATAAATGTAACATTCCTATAGGGTTTACAAGTTACAACCTCAAACAAAGAAGACATCATGATAACAATGAAAAAAAGTGAGTCATAATTAATTCGAGTAAAAACAATTTACTTACAATTTTTTTAAAATTTTGTAATAATTAATAAACGATTGTCTCTCATGTATTTTATATATTAAAGAATTAACATATGATAATTTTTCTGCTAAAAAAATTAACATATGATAATTATTTCTGCCAAAATTAGATGTGAAACAACACAGTACTTAAAAAAAAAAAAGAGATTTATATAAACAACATATGTGTATACTCTTAACCCATTTGAAATTTGTATGGATATCTAGTTTGGAATTCCGGAAAACCACATGCTTCAACTAGGTCGAAATTAGTTACTACTAACAAAATGTTGCGGATATATACATATTTGACATTAACATGTGCGTTCTATCGAGCAAACAATTGTGTTATCATGTATTCATCAGCGGATGACACGGACAGAATTTCGTCATGCCTTTCTCCTGTGAAAAAGGCAGGTTGTTGAGGTTCAGGCAAAACGCCCTCGCTGATCAGCATCAGAATCACCGACATCATAGTTGGTCTATCTTCTGCATGATGTTGTACACATAATAGCCCAACATGTATTGATCGCAATACTTCAGATACGATGCATGAGTCACGCACAGACGCACTCGTGAGTTCAATTGACCTGTTTTCTTTGTAGAGTCTCCATGCCTAAATGAGTCCAAACATATCATGATATAAGTAACACACATACACAAAGACAATAGTTTGGTTTTTAAATCTACTACAGTATATCAGTTATATGTACGTACATGTCCAAGAAGGTTGTCACTGTGATCTTGGTGAGAGAATCCCGTGTTTTTTTTACCACTCACTATCTCCAATACCAAAACACCAAAGCTAAATACATCTGACTTTGTGGAGAATTTCCCATGTACTGCATACTCTGGAGAAATGTAACCGCTGCAGCAAAGTTGCATATGGGGTTTTGGTTTATTTTTTCATTATAGAGAATTAACTGCAAAATTAATCTAATAAACGATGGTTTCAGAATCTTACTATGTTCCCACAATTTTTTTCGTTTTGGTCAAAGTAGTATCAGACCCGAAAAACTTTCTAGCAAGACCAAAGTCAGAGATCTTTGGGTTCATGTCAGCATCTAACAGAATATTGCCTGCTTTGAGATCTCTATGAATAATTTGGAGGCGGGAATCTTGATGTAGATATAGAATAGCTCGAGCCATCCCATGGATAATTTGAAACCGGCGAGGCCAGTCAAGCATTGAGCTTCTGGTTTCATCTGATCCCAAAAAGAACTACTGCTTGGTTAAGGATATAATACCACAAGTGTGAAAGTATAAATGTGAAATCATAGAGAGAGAGATCGAGAGCTATACCAAACAGAATTGAGTCCAAGCTTTTGTTAACCATGTATTCATAAATCAAAATCATTTCATTTTCATGAATGCAATATCCGAGAATCTTAACAAGATTTCGGTGCTGAAGTTTGGCAATACACATGATTTCATTCTTGAATTCATCATGCCCTTGCTTGGATGATTCAGAGAGCCTTTTCACAGCTACCTCTCGTCCTCCTTCCAACACACCCTGAGATTTATATGAAACTTTTGATTATTCATGATACTGATAGTCGTTGCTTTTTCTAACATGGCTAATAAAGTTACCTTGTAAACAAGACCAAAGCCACCTTCTCCAATCTTGTTATTGATACTAAAGTTATCAGTAGCCTTTGCTATTTCATACAGGCTTAAAAAGGGCAAGTCATCATCAGTATCTTCCATCTGAACACTGCTATTCTTTTTATCATGTGCATTCCAGATTCCTACAATTACAACATATTAATTTTTTCTTCATTACAAGAATGAGCCAAAAGTTATAGTCGGTTTCTCAGTGTTGTAAAACTCACTCTACAAGCCTGAGTAATCATTACTCGCTACAAGGCTGAATCAGCCAAAATCATGGTTTGGTCAAAATTCAAACAACCTTTGTAAATAACTTTTGTATTCATATTTAAATACTCCTATCTAAGTACTCCTCACTTAGGCCAATAATCACTACTATGTAGCCGACCCTCTCAATTAAGTACCGCCAACTGAGTTTTACAACCTTGATTACTATTGATTCATTTCTAGAAGCATTTAAACTAAACTTTGTTACCTCTTCGTTTCATGTAAGGTCTTTTCTTCTTGTAAGCGTACGCGACTGCAAGCAACACTAACAGCGCAGCTGAGGTAATTGAGAGAAGTACTACTGTGAGTACTTTTTTCTTCCTCTTGTAACTAAATTGCGATATATTATTTCCTTCCAATAACGAAGAGTCATGAAATTCAGTATGATTTCGCTACAAATGGATAGATGTTAAACTAACTCAAAAATTAACGTAAAATGACTCAGAAAACGAAAGAGTTCTAAAGCTCTAATAGAGTGAGATTAGGAAAACAATATCAGATCAAAAGGCGAGTACCTACAAATTCAGAGGCGGCCAATCTTATGTAAAGATTGTGCTTTACATCATATTCTCTGATGTCCATAAGCTCATCAAACCACAACAAACACCCACTTCCCCTAATATCTAAATTTGCATAAGCTGTACAATTGCATTTTCTTCTGCAAGCTATCTCGCATTCACCTAAGGTCATGTTCACATCGTACCATGAATGCCGTGTGTCTGGAAGTTTCACTCCTGATATTTTCTGAAAGCCATCTCCACTTGCACAATCTAAAGGCCTTTTGCGTTGACATCCACTGGACCAATCTGATGCTTCCCATTCATCAGGAAGTCTGGGTTCAAAACCCCTCAAACAGCTACAAAGACCACGCCTATTGATGTTATTGCTTCCATAAGGACCGCATACTGCATAACGATTAAAATTGTCTACTCCAACATCCGTATACACCACCCACTGTTGCAGTCTCTCTATCCATTGCAATTGCAGTAACTTTCCATCCCATGTCAATTGTATACGTTGAATAGCTGAAGTTTTAAGTTCAAATTTATAATATATTTCTTCCTGATTAACAACAAATTCCATTGTGTAAAATGGATTTGGAGTGTCACTAGGAAGGCCACTATTTCCGAGACCATTCCATGGTCCAATTCTCCATCGCAAATCCTTACCTCTCCTCCCAAACGTTTGTGGATATCCATTTGTGTCTACCCAATATACATATTGGCCCGGAGAAGGATCATCAGGGCTCTTCCAAGATGTCATGGACCACTCTAACCCTGTTTTTAAATCCTTTCCAATTTTCATCCCTGCTATAAATGTGTCACCCATGTAATCAAAACTCTGCCAAATCGGGTAGTTTTGATTATTATTGGTGCTACTATAATCCAGAAGAACAAGATTTCCAATGTCCATAATCCGAGCAACTGGATTATTGATAGCCAATGATGATGTCGAATTGGATGACCAGATTTTAGTGTTTCCACCATCTGCCAAAATAATCAGGTTTCCTTCCTGACTGAGTATGAACATGCCTGTTTTATCAGCAATCGGCGTCTCCCGGTTTGCAACCCATATGGGAGTACAAACTGATACCTTATTATACCATATCCCCAAGTACCGATACTTGGATTTTCCAGGACTAAAAAATCCTAATTTGAACATCCCATTGTCAGAAACAATTGTATTGCCATCATCTTTGAAAGCTTGATTTGCAGAAATGCTGTCTACTGCTTTAGAATCTGACAAGTGAACAAGTAGAGCACCTGAGAATAGTAAAAACGTCTCCGGGCCACATAACGCTTATTGTGTGTGATAGTAAAAGTAGAATGTATTCTTTGAAACATTATACAATAACTTTTTTTTTTGTTACATACACTTATTTTTATATATATAAAACGCAGAAAGTCATTACATTACAATGGCAGGTAGTCATGGCAACAAGTTGCGCCGCTACCCCATTTTGAATAGCAAACCCGATTCTACTAAATACAATGTTTTGGGCCTTAAGAATTGGGGAATTATTATGGGAAAAGTATCTGTGTGTGTATGTAACTTGTGACCAGCTACTATTGTATGAAAGAAACTTTAGTCCGGTGCTTTGTATGTAAGTAACCTGTTAAAACTGAATGAATTTCTGAACCCGTTTCAGAAGCTGCACAATATCAAGGCAATAACACCAAAGGTGTTGAAACCAAACAGGACAAATACTATATTAGACATTTGAATAACTATGATGTTATGATTTATCATAAGTTTATACTAACATAATATATATATTTAATCAAAATGAAAACAACATATAAATATAGGGGTTAACTAGTATGTTTCTAGCAGGATGCTTCCATTTTTAGGGAGGAGAGATTTTATATTTAAACATGTGATTTTCATGAGGGGAGTTTGTGAGAGGTAAGCATGCTTCTCCCATGCTTCTAGCAGTCCCATAAATATATTAATAATAATAATAGTAACAAAATTATATATGTTTCCGTAGGAATAAAGTATGAACTTCACACATAAAAGGCAAGAATCCTACTTTGACATCCATCCCAATACCAAATCAATTATAAGAGATATACCTGAATGAAATAGAAGTATGCAGTAACAAATAACCAGAATTGTGGCCGTCATCGATATTAACATAAAAAAAAATAAAAATTATACGCTATTTTGAGTTACTATAGCTATATAGTTTCTTCAGTTTGAATATATATGTATACGTGTATATATATATAATGAATATAATAGTGTGTGTATATGTACGAGTAGATGATGATATTTTCAGCAGTTTGAAAAAATATGTACAATGACGGTTGATGAATTTTGACTTGACGATCCAACATATGTGGCTATGTGCCATGACGGTCCAGCTGGAGCTTTGGTCCCTGCTATAAATGTGGTCATGTGGATTTGGAAATCTTGTTTCTTTGAAAGTAGAATTTCCTTGACCAAAAAAAAAAATTATATTGTTAGATAGTATTATTATTCAATTCAATTCGCACACGATGAATGGATTAACTAATAATATTTAAATTTATATTTCATCTATATCTATCTATATCTATATATATACTCTATATATAAACAAACTACCCCTCATCCATTCAACTCTCTATCTTTGAATTGTCTAATTTATCTTTTTAATTTATTGTAACACCCCGGGCTAGAGCCCGAAACATTATTGAAATTATATAGCACACAGTGGGATTATCGTAGAACATAAACTACATGAAAATAAAGGATTCGGTGAATCCAAACCAACATTTAACGTGCAAGATACAAAGTAAACAAGAAGTCATGAATGAGAAATGAAACGGGTCATTACAACTAATTTCATAAGTGCTAAACATGAACCCTAAACATACAACGGACCACGGATCCATGAAAGTCCCAGTCCAAGCTCTAGCAGAAACGACAAGTAGCCAATCAATACTCCAACTTCACATGAATACCTGAAAAGTGCACTAAACAAAGTCAACACTAGGTTGGTGAGTTCGTAGTGGTGGATCTCATGAAGCCACCGTCAATAATCACAGTACATATAAGGACGATCAAGCATACCAGTAGCCTTCACGTGCCACACTATCAACACATCAAGATTTCACAATATAAACAAGCGTGTAATGGTAAACACATATAATGCCAAAGCCAAATAGGAATCGTATGCATGTCAATGTCAAATGCGTATGATATGCATGTTGGGGAAATTCGTGAATAACGAACAGATAACCGGATATAATCAAACTCTGAAAGGCGTGTAATCACTTTCAGATTGAATCAATTTGGCGGTTCACCCAAACTATTCAATCGGATACAATTCAGATAATTAAGAACGTTCTGTGTGTTTATTATTTGAGAGAAAAGAACCAGAAAGAAAAAAGAAAAGAGAATGACCAGAAATCTTGTTACGGGATATCCTTTTATCAACAAAAAGGCAGTTATTGCTAGGAATTTCGAGTTGCCACATTTGGTCCCTCAAGCTCGACCCCAGCCAGGGGCTCTGCCCCTTGGACCCCGCCAGGGGCTGCCGCCCCTTGGACCCCACTCCCAGGGGCGCTGCCCCCGGACCCCCGTACCTTAGGGGTTTCGCCCCTAAGGTCATAATAAATTCAAATAAGCGTGCACTCTGCACCACCAATCCTATATGATGTATTATTATGACAATACTGATCAAACAAGTTAACCCAATTACACTAAAATATCCAACAATGCATGTCAATGTCGTGATGCGTATGATATGCATGCCAATGTCAAATGCGTATGATATGCATGCCAAAGTCCAAAGTACTCATAGTGTGGCCTTACGGTTCAACAACCTGCCTTTAGTAACCATTCGTGGCCTTATAGTTCAACAACTTGCCATAGTGGCCTTACGGTTCAACAACCTGCCTTATGTCTCATGAACAACCAACTAATGCAATCCCAAATGCATTTCCCCGAACAGCCCCAAGCCTTAGTTTACCACAAAGACCAACAAACTAGCCAATATCCATGTCAAACGCTCAAGTGTGTTGCCTCTATCACAATTTCACCAATAGTCCTCCATCAATCCAACCATCTAACCAAACTATACATACATACACTTAAGAGGGCTTGCTTTCAAATGGTCCTTGATGTTTGTATACAGGGTCACCCGCAGCCTTCCCACCACATCTCAAACCTTTTGAAAGCAAAGTCGACTTCCATGTATGTACATCTATCCTAAATAATCACATTAATCCAAACCAAACACATAATCCAACAACAATAGGTTATACCGTCAACAAATCAATCTAACTACCAATCAAGCAATAAGACAAATCATAACTCAAGCCAATCAATAAATAAGTGCAAAGCATGTTTTCAAGTGTAAAACACTTGGAAGTACATCAATCAATCATTAAGTACGAAAGCATGTTCTCAAGTGTAAAAACACTTGGAAGTACATCAACCAATCACAAGTCCATTCATTCCCACTGAACAACACGTACATACATTTCGGAGGATTTTGCAAGTCCTAGATGCTTATATATAGGGTCACCCGCAGCCTTCCCACCACATCTAACAACCCTTTGAAGGCATAACCAACTTCCATGTATGTACGACTATCCTAATAATCACAATGTCACAATCATATGCGTACACCATCCAACAATCACTCAAAAAATCAACAACAAGCAATAAGTCATTAATCAATCAACCAAAATCAAACAAGCACGTATGTACACTTTTCAGCCCGAATCTCAATTGAGTAGGGAGCTACGGAACTCACCTTAGCCGCTTAAGGATTGCGAAGGTAAGCAAGAAAGTAACTTAGTATCCCGAGCTCCTCAACAATCTCAACCTACTAAAATCATCACAACACATTACAATTGACCCCAGCAATAAGGTTTGACTCTTAAAGATCTCTAACGAACTAGTTATGGCGTTTTCAAAACAAGCCTATACACTTTCCAACTAGCTATAACCTTGTAACCAAACACTCCACAAACTCTAGTTTTGTCAATTGATCCGATTTGTGAAGAAGCAAAACTTAATTTATCCATTGATACTCATAGTTAGACATAACAAAACATAACCCATATCACCAATTCAATTTAAGAAGTCAAATTTGTGCACAATTCTTCTTGACCCATTTTGACTTTTGACAAAACCCTAAATGGCATATAATCGGTTCTTGGAGGTTTGGAACTCATTTTTGCAGCTTGTATGAACATATTTAAACATAACCCACTTCAAAAATTGATACAAAACAATCATTTTTAGCTTAAATCTGAATTTGACTTAAATTACCCATTTTGTAACCCTAACTTTGACCCACTTCATTTTTGACTTGCAATTTGACTCATGAACACTTGGGTTTGACTAGAAACATGATAATAAACATAAAATGATGGATTTTAGTGAAATGTAACTTACCAAAACAACCTGGAGCTTCAGATTCGGATTTGGAGCTTTAAAGATGAAGAACACTAATTTATACCCATATTACTTGAAGTTTGAAGATAAGGGAAATGATATTTAACAATTTTCTAACATTTTGATGTTTGCTAGAGCCTTAGATCCGAAATTTATGAAGAGAAATGATTAGTGTGTATTTTGTGTGTGTGTTCTTGAGATTAAGGGAGAATGGAGAGAGAGTGTGTGTGTGTGTGTAAGAATAAGAGATAAGGAAAAGAATGAGAGGTGGGAATTAAGTCAAAGATAACGGGGGTGGGGCTGGTTTCAGATTCCATCACTTATAAACTAATACCCAGTGAATTAGTCTTATTCTGTATATTATCCACTTTTGCCTCTTTTAGACTATTACTCCACGAATTAGTCTTATTCTGTCTATTTTTCATTTTTGCCTCTTTTAGACTATTACTCCACGAATTAGTCTTATTCTGTCTATTTTTCATTTTTGCCTCTTTTCTTTTTAGTCTTTATTACAGTTACATCACACACGAGTTCACTAGCGTTGACCGGTCAAAGTGGCGGGTGTTACATCTATACTACCTTCACATATCTTATCCCTGAAATTTCAATATTACCCTTTAAAAAAAATCCACAATTACCTAGAAACCCTATTGTGATAAAAATAAAAAAAAAACTCCATTCAACTCTTAAATTATTGCTGAAAGTATTGTTATAGATAAGAAAAAACATCTTAATTGTCATATGTTATATCATTAAACAATAATTACTTTTTTATAACTCACGAAATTACTAACCAATTATGTCTTTTTTTATATTCGTATTAAATTTTAATCTTTGATTATTTATTTTTTAAACTGTCATGACCTCCTTCCCTACAATTGTATATTTCATATAATTGGTTATTTTTCATGTTTAGTTTTTGCACTCAATTATTTCATTAATTCTTGCACCTAATCCGTGATTTATTTTTAGAATGATAGATACGATTAAATGTTGCCTTGACGCATCTCATGAAAGTGACCTGAATGCTATAAACCGTTACGACATCTAACGCGTTATAGACCGTCGCCGCTGCAACGCGCGGGCACCACTCTAGTTATATTATATTAAAGTTTATGTAACATCCGTGCTTTTGACCCAATTGACTTGATATCTAATTTGACTAACGACTTTAATAAAAGAAAGAAAGAAAGAAACTGGTCAATGCCGCCTTTTGCGGGTTTTGAGCCCCACTATCTCGACGGTGTATGGGGGAGGTTATGATGTAGGCAAACCTTACCTCTACCTAAGTAGAGAGACTGCTTCCAGTTTCTACTTAAATGGTGGAAAAGGCCCTCCAACCTTTGCATGGGATGAGGATCGAACCCTTCAGAGGTCATGGTGTTTACCAATGATCCAAACCATGTTGCTTGACTAACGACTTTAATAAATGATATAATTAAGTGCATTTCATGAATTTATGATGAGCAATATGTTTGACGGGCCGATTAACTAACTTATTATGTGAAACGATACTTGACGACTTGTTAATTAACTAGAATTGATGATGGGTCAACCCATTTATTTAAACCATGACCCATGACCCACTAAAGCAACCCAACCCTATCTCCACTCAATCCCCATCCATTCCATTCACTCATTCATCCATCCATCTCATTCTCTCTCTAACTAAATGCTACACTCACAAACTCATCTCTCTCTCATTTAATTCTTGTGACAATTAAGGTTGTTAGGTTAGATTAATGATAGAAACATCATCTTTATCATCATAAATTAATCATATCAAAAAATTTGGTGTTCAAAGGCGCAAGAAAACTCATTAATTAGCTTAAATTTGGAATTTGGCTCTTGGAAATGATTTTGGTAAGTTTAAGTAGTCTTAACTTCATCATTTATAACTTATTAACATGTTTCTAGTCAAGAACAAACACACCTGGGTCGAAATCGGGTCAAAAGGCCAAATTAGGTTAATCAAGTCAAACCGAAATTTGGAATGCAAATTTATGTTAAGGTTAAGTTTTGATGTGGGTTTTGTTAAAATGGGTCAAATTATGTCAAAATGGGTGTAGGGTTTAGGGTTTCTTGGAATAAAATTAGGGTTTTTGAGTTAAAATGGATCTAAACTGATTTTTGAGGATGATTTGGACATTTTGAAATGGAAATTCGAGTTGTGGTGAGTGAATTTATGTTTATAAATGCTCATTGCTGCTTCGAAACAAGTCCCACAACCCCTCGAGTCGATTTAGGTTGCTAAGTTATGAAAAATATGGTGTTGGGTCGATTTTTCAGTTCATCCCTACTGCTGCTCGATTTCCCTTCTATTTGGCGTCTCTTATGCCCACCTAGGGCGTAACCTACGCTGGTTCATGGTGGCTTGGCGTCTGGCACGCCATTGATGGGTGTAGCTTACGCTGAAGGAAACCTCTTGGCGTCTTGTACGATTCCTTTACCGTAATAGACGATGCTCCTGAAAATTTTAACCCAAAACTCCTCTGTCTATGATGGGATTGCTTGCTTGAGACGCCAAATCCTTAGCTTCTAGGCTACCGTAGCTTACGCCAGTTTGGTCGTAGCTTAAGCTGGGCGACTTTGTGCCACCGTAGGTTACGGTGGTAGTAGTCGTAGCTTACGGTGCAAGGAATCAACCACTTTTCTGTTTTGCTAATTTGACCTCCAATCTCTTAGGTTCGAGTCAGGTTTCCTTCTGGGTATCCCTCGACCATACTAATGAATTTTGAGAACCCCGATTGCCTTTCCAAGGTCATGGGACACTTTTGAAACTCAAAGAAGATTTCGACTAAACTTAAACTGTGTATATATAAGTGTGATAATAATGACTTGTGAACACAAAACGATTCTTGGACGACTTTAAAATAGTTGCAAATAATTTCTTGACTCCTTTATTAACTTGTCGGGCCTCGGGAACTACATAAAGCCTTGAACAGTTGAACACCACCTTAACCCTAATTAGGGTTTTTTGAAATGAATAATATATATAATTGATACATGTATTGTACTTAATGATAGGTTGTGGGCACGTGGTGGACGTTGAACGTTTATAATGTTATCTTGATTTGATCTTAACTTATTTTGCCGATCAAGGTGATTTTCGTATCTCCCTACTCATTTGAGATTCGGGCTGGAAAATGTACTTTTATGTGGTTACGTGTTTGATTATGTGATCGAATGATTGATGGATTGAGTGACACGTTGGATTTATTTTGTACTTGATTGTCATTTATATATTGTTTAGTTAGGATAGTAGTGCATACATGGAAGTCGGTTATGCCTTGTAACATCCCGAACTCTATTATTCATTTTGTTGACTTTGACCGTTAGTTGACTGTGACGACGTTAGTTGCTTAAATGCTTAGGTAACTAGCTGTAAAAGCTTGGATGGTAAATGTGATGCTTTAATTAGTTATTAATAGTCATAATAAGCTATTTTAGTTGTTGGTTAGTTATTAGAGTGCTCGTTCTGTCATTTGAGTTCCCGGTTCGTTAGTTTGAGCCCTAACGGTCGTTAAATTTAAAATAGGGGCACTTTAGTAATTTGGCATTAAGGGTGGACAGTTTTTAGGGGATTATGAAGCCCTAATCCTTCGTTTGCTCCAGGGATTAGTGTGTGTTTTCAAGGTGTGCCTCCCTTCATCTCTTAGGCTTAAATTTCTTTGATTTCGGGTGAACTCGGAGTGATTAAACGCTATTATATCGAATCTTTGATCATCTTTAAGGTAAGGATTGTAATCCCTACTGATATTTTGATCATATTAATCTATTCAATTCGTTCATATTAGGTCTTAATCAATTGAATACGTTTTGTTGTTAGAATCAATGATTTCGGGTTGATTCGGAGCGATCTAAGGTTTGATTTCGATTCCATATTCATCCATTAAGGTATAAGATCGAAATATTTGTTCAATATAATTATTTTTCATTCTATTAATTCGTTCATACCTGGGTTTCTTGATTGGTGGTTGATTAAATACGTTTAATTGATATAAACGGTGATTTCGGGTCATTCGGTAACCTTTATTTCAATCGATTGGGCTGTGATGATTCCCTACAGGTACGAACGTCATATTGATGGTATTTTGATGATAACATGTGTTTAATATGAGTGTCTCACCTGGTCTTGATCATAGATGGTTGTTTGTTATTGAATTCACTCGTTTTCGTAGATACGGTGACCTAATATGTTAACCGTTGATCTGCAAATCAATCGGGAGATACTTGATGATTTCATTGCATCAATAGACCCTTAATCTAATTTATTTTTGTGTTCAAAAGTCGTGGTTGAGGTGTTGATTACGTTTGATGTTTGAATTGCTTGAAAACAAGGGTTTTGTAGAGCTGAAATTTCATCTGTTTTGAAAACATCATAACTTGTTCATTATAAATCTACAGAAGTCGAACCTTATATTTCTGAAAAGGTCTATATGTCTCTTAAATTCGTCTAGAAGAAAGTTTTCTCTGATTTTGCTTTGTAATTGTCCGAAAACATTGATTTCTAAAAGTGGTCAGATTCGAGACGAGTTCAACAAGTCAATCTTCAAAAATTCATAGAAAATTAATGAAGAATCGTATTGAGATGATTCCAATGGCTATGGTTAGATACAAGAGCTATATTTACTGTGTCATAACAGTTTGTTGATTGTTTGGGTAATGATTTGTGTAAAAGTTGGTTATTGATAGACCCGTAATGCTGAATTCGTCTAGATTTTGTAGAGAAGTTGTTTATGTGAGCTAATGGTGTTTCGAAGCTATTCTAATCATAATCACTAAATAATTGTTTTATGTCTATTACTTATATTTTGATCAAATGTTCGGTCTAGGTTGTTGGGAACACATACCAAGCACGATAATACATTATTTGTTGACTAAGAAGCTCCGAGAGGTAAAATAATTTACTTTTAACACATGAGAGACACAACAAAACATAAATTTGATGATAACTTCCCCTTTTATGATATTTTAACTATCTTATGCGTATGTTGGTATGGGATATTTATGGAGGAGGGGGGGGGGGTTACTTGTGGACATTTTATGCATGATTATGTATTTATGCTTGTGATAAATGATTTGTTGTGTGATAGTTGTTTGTTGTTGGCTTGTACATACAGTACACTAGAACTATTTAAGTTGCCATGTCACGAAACACGTTAAGGGCGCTAATAATGTAACGAGGATTTATCGTGTGTTAACGAGGAATTTATAGTGTGTTTAAGCCTCGAGCACAACGTGGAAAAGTGTTAAGCTTAACCCACATTAGCCCAATGGACTCTTGTGTACGTGGATCACTCAGGGGCAATGTACATGCTTCCCGTGTGACTCAATCATCGTGGAAAGAGTATACCGGGTGGAGTGATTGACCACCATACGTGCGGAAACGGTTTGCTCATGGATTTGGTTATGCTTATCCATAACTATGCCGATGGACCCCGAAAGGTTACCCATCATGTCGGGTGTGAGGTTCTTGTAAGGTCATATGACCGCCTACACACAAATCTTTATTGTTGACTACATTGGCATAACTATACGTGGATATCGTGGAACGTGGAAATTGTGTTGTAACGTGGAATAATAAAGATTGCTAGGCACTTTATAGGATTATATATCCTTATGATGTTGTTTACATGGAACTGTGTAATTGTGCCTATACATATGTGTGAGATATATTCTTTATTAAAATATTTTAATTGACAATCCTTGTTTTGTACTAACATGTTCTCTTACTCAGCTTTTAAGCTGACACTTGCGTTTTATGGTTTAACCTGTTCTCTTACTCGAGCCCTAGCTCGGGGTGTTACATAGACCTATTTGATGTATAAACCATAAAATTTAAGTTTAAACATTTATATACCATAAAATTTAAAAGTCATAACATTTAATCAGGAAGGTATATGACTATTTTACGCTTTTGATCAAATTTGTAAAATTTAATTATTTGTAGTAGATTAAGTAGAAAAATCACTTCCCCATATAAAAAATACAAAATATAAATCCATCAAATTAAATTTAACAAATTTGATCATATAATTAAACATATCAATTAGACTTTCAAAAAGTAATAAAATAGTTCAAATTATGAAAGACAACATCCTTGTTATCCTTGTTATGAATGAGTAATTCTTTAAGCCCCAAAATCAATGAAGTTAAAATAATAATAATAAATAGTATCTCGGCTTCCTACTAATTTCTTGTAAAATCCTATGAATTTCTAATGAAAGTATTTTTATTATTAAAAAAAATAGAAAATAAATAAATAATAATAATAATAATCTACAAATATACAAAAACAGAGCTATAGTACCCATTAATCCATGTTAATAAAAAAGTCATATCTTAAATATTATTTATAACATAAACTTTATGAAATTATATGTAATATTTTATATGTATTGATGATAACTTATACGTATGGTATAATAGCATAGCTAGATAGATTCTATGATATCTTCTAAATTAATTACGTAGGCACTTTATACAAAGAGAAAACTTACCACATTTTAAGAAACTTGGTTAAATATGCCCTTAGTTTAAATAATAAACTAAATTAAACTCGCACGTTATAAGGGACTGACTGAACACATAAATTAAAATTATCAGATAATTACATAATTATTCATAATTTATGATAATATAAGAAAATAGTCAATTTACAACTGATGCAAATAATAAAATTATAATTTATAAATATATAATATATACTTATCAAATATGTTAAAGAATGACTAATGAAATGTAAATATTTATAAATCAAAAAATTCTTTTTCTATGATCTATGTATATTAAATATAATTTAATAAACAATCTCATTTAAACACTGATAATTATTATTGAAATAATAAAAACACGCGCTTTAAAGCATATATAAACATCTTTGCGCTCATATATTATCAAAATACGGAATCTTAGTTATATAGAGATAAGTTACAAATATAGATTAAAATATCAAAAATATATGTATGAAATTGATAAAGTAAATATCTAATTAATATTGATAATATAATCGCTTAGTAAAATATCAAATGCAATTATCAATATATCTAGTTTTATATTATATTAAAGTATAGTTGGTAAACAAAGCAGACTACCAGATATTATATTAAAGTATATTATATTCCACGTATAAAGATAATTAAAATACAAAGAAAAATAGAAAGAGATAAGTTATAAAGATCGACAATATATTATCAATATCTTTTAATTAGTTTTAATATTCAATAAATATCTACCGTAGTTTGCAAAATATAAACAAATATTAAGTTAGATCAATTGGTTTGTGCATAATATTAAAAGTTAGAGGTAATGAGCTCTAATCTTGTATTTGGCTTTTTTATTTGCTATTTAATATAGTTTAAAAAAAACAAATGTCCACATAGTCAAATAATGACGTGGCAAATGAAGTGCCACATGAGCATTAAAAAATTTAAATGTTAATATATATATAAAACATTAAAATTATTAGAAAATGACACCTAAACAAAAAGCCTAGTTGGCACGAAAAGAGAAACGTTACGTAGGAAAAATCCTATCTTCTCTTAGTTATATAGAGAGATTTGTTAACTTATAAGAATAATAGTTTAAATGTCAATGGTTGGTGGCCTTTAACTTTGGAAAAATCTACCAGGGTTCGAATCTCGCTTCCTACATTTGTAGGAGTGGATTATTAGGGGGGGGGGAGGTTTCGAGAGTCCTGGGGTTCGAGCACAGCATACTCCCCAGTTAGATGTCACTATGGTGTTTCGAATACTAACTACTAATTACTAATTCGTTGTTCAAAAAAAAATCATAGTTTAAACATGATAAAAGAGATTAAATTTTTTTTAAATAGGTAAATTTTTTTAATGAATATAATTAAAAATCGTGGAAATTGCTTGCTTCGTCCAATTTTTTTTATTTATTATCTATACTCCTTTATAAAATAAACTCACATCCCCTCCTTAATTTTAAAAACCTGAAATGACGTATTTACCCTCCATCTTAATACAACCTATATCTCTTCCTCACACAAAAACACATAGCAAAAACCCTAACTCAAAATTCTTCTCCCTCCTCCCACCTTTCATATCCCACACAACAATTCATCACATTTTCGACCGCAATGAAATTACTTTTACATTAATAACAACACCATCACCGTCGGCGTTATCGCCGCTGCATTGCGTAGGCACCAATCTAACTATTATAGTAATGGATGATGTTCATTTTGGTTCAATGATATTCCTAGTAAGTTCAATCCAATTGAAAAAAATATCATTACGTGTTTGAAACGGTAGTGTACTATTGTATTCCTGTGAAGAAGTGTCCTTTCGCATTTATGAAGATATTAATCATATTATCATTCTTCTCATCCGGAAAATGCGCAAAATGAATCGCCTATTAAACTTAATAATAAAGGTGTTTACATTCTTTTATATGCCTGATAAAGAAAGGTTTAATCAAGGTCCTTATGTCACTATCTTAATTACAATCCACTTGAAAATATCAGTACTGTGTTTGAAAAGTATTGTAAAATGCGTAATGATATATCCACTACATTTTTTATCCAACTATAACAATCACTGACTGACTGATAATTGTACATTATGCATATACATGTACTTGATGTAAATAGATGCGAGTAAAAGTTATTGTACAATTGATTATGTCTATATCTTTATATTAATATATCATACATTTGATTTCTTGTGTAAAAGAAATAAAATTTGAATATGCTCCATCAATTTTTTTGTGGTTTAAAAAGACCATGCTCACACGTGTTATGTCTAATATAGGGTGATGATTTCTACACCACTATTTTTTTTACCATACACCAACAAATATGCATAACATGATTGTACTGTACAACACCTTAAAACGTATTTGGTGTCGTGCGGTTAAAATTTAGTGGTGTACAAATTATTCATAAGAAAATTTTAACGGAGCAAATTTGAGCATATCCAATGTTTGTTTATTTTTAGAAAATTAGGCCTATGATGAAATATGAATTGAACAGTAAGACTATTGGCATAGTTTTTAAAATATTCCAATGATAAGTTAAAAACATATTTACTTATATTATAATTAAAAAAAAGTTAAGATTTTCAATTTAATTAATCCACAACTTTTAAAATATAAAGTTAGGTTAGTTGAACTTGAGAAAATCTTGAGCTATCCGTGTGATTAACCAAAAATTGAAAAGTAAAATATTTTATTTGATTTAGTTTTGATACCTAGTGAAAGAAGTTTTAATGAATCTTTTCATTTTATATGTTACTCGTACAAAATCGATGGTGGAATTTCATATGAGATTAGAATAGTTTCAATAATTACATTACATTTTAAATCATAAGTGTCCGTTTCCCCTTTTTAGTCACTAAGTATTAATAATTGGGTGTTGAATGTATTAATAATATTTGTATGTATTGAGTAAAGAGTAAATAATTAACGATTATTTTTGTTTATAAGTAAAAAAAATAAAATGAAATTTGACTTAATTATTAAATTTTTAACTATTAAGTTTATTAAGTAAAAAGGAAACGAGACGTTTGATATTAAAAAAAATTCCATTGATTATTACTATCAATCTAGACTATCCATATATTTAATAAGTATATTTAGGGGATGGAAACAAATCCAGAATTTTTTTTTAAGAAAAAAGATGTTTCTAATAGAATTGGGATAATTGCATATATCCCTAATTATACATTCAAAATTACAAAAATCCTTAATTAAAAACCTAAATAACAAATATACCCAATTATATACTTCAGCATGGATCTGACAATTGTACCCCGCTACTAATTGGGTGCCAAAATAAAAAATCCTGCCTATTAGTGTACTTATTAAACAGTCTCTCTAACTTCTGTATCATTACTCATTGGTTCCTTTTTCTTTACAGACCTACATCCCGCTTGTAAGTATCTTGTTTTCTTGTTTGATAAAATATTATTCTATCCTTATTTCTCATATCGTGATGGTTTTTTTTTCCTTTTTTTTTGCTACGGAAAGTGAAAACTTGAATCATGTGCTAATGAGTGATGTAAATTTCCATCTAAAGTTTCAAGAATAATAGTAATTTATAGCGACAGATTAGAGATGCTTTGTATTTTTGTTATGAGATGATTGAATTCATATAAGAATATCATGTTTATTAGTACTTAATATATTTTAGTCAAACAATTAGTGGTTCTTTTATCATTATATTAATGAATTCTGAGAAGGTTATTGGTACATAATATACTATCCTTATTTCTTGTGCAGAGTGATATTTAGATGGATGATTCTTTAGATTTCTATTTTCTCAAAACCAAGATGGGAAAACATGACTGATTCGCCGATACTCGAGTATGATATGTCATTATATTCTTATGTAATTATATTTGTTTTGTATGAACTAAACGGTTTAGATAATTTATTAACAGACCAATTGCATCAAAATACAAGCTAAAGTTAAAATACGGAGGCTACTTTCGGTTAGCCAAGAACTCACTGAAGTAATGATATTGCTTTGGGTTTCAAAAATCTATCTTCATGGATACATGCTCATACACCCTCGAGGATCTTAATGAAGAGGTGAGAAACTGATGCGGAAACATCTAGATTGATAAGGAAAAAATCTAGAATTTTTTTTATTTTTCGACTCTTTAATATCCTACGTATTTAATTTAGTGTATTAATTATTTCGGTTTCTTTTTTCATGATTCCCATCTATAAATTGGGATCAAGTTTTTGTTATTCAATAGTTTTGATAATGATATGAAAAGTTTTCTTTCCTCCCTATACACATGTGTGTGTTTAGTGTGTGAAATTTCCTAATTTTCGGTATTCTCTTTGAATCAACGAAATTTAGAAGAGTTGTTCTTGGGTATTCTTAGATTCAACAGGTTTCAATTGTTTATCTCTTTCTCTCGCTGCGTCAGTTTGGTATCAGAGTCGAATATCCTGATCAAGATGTCTTCAAGTAATGGTTTAATCTATGATTATCCACCCATGTATGATGAATACAAGGATGAAAATTGGTATTTTTGGTTTGGGTCTGATGGTTGTTCATTTGATGATAAGATTGACAAAGAAGATTACTTGACAATTCGAATATTACCCAAAAATCCGTTTAGGTTCGTCCATGTTTGCGCAGTTATGGGAAAACAGGCATCACGGATTCGTTCACCGTTGGATCGCCGTGAATTTTGGATATGTGATCCAAGACTCATTGGTGCACAATCTGACTATTGAGATTTTCGATTGGAGTTTTATGCAAGGAGATACGATTTTTTGAAGTTACTGCAGTTTGTTGAAGAAGGTGTAATTATATTTGGTGACTTGGGCTTTGAATCTGACTATCAACAAGGGCATCAAAATGTTTTTGTAAAAGATCTGAATAAATCATTGCTTATGATGAGGTTTCAATCATCAAATAAAGGATCTAAATTAAGTGATATATTGTCAACTTCAAGAGAGAAAACAAACAAAGAGCACAAACGACCTCTTGTTCGGAAATTAATAATTAGGATATGTAAAAGAGAATTGGAAAACCATCAAATTGTAGTGGAACGACAGGTGGAGACAAAAAGTCTACAACAACATGAACAAGCTAAATGGATGAGGTTTGAAACCGAGTTTAAAGAAAGGAAACGATCCGATATCCCCTTCAACCCGGGTGGCTTGATCTGAAGGAAAACTCGAGGTCGAGTTCTTTTCGAAGCGGGGGAGAATGATGCGGAAGCATCTAGATTGATAAAGAAAAAACTAGAATTTTATTTTATTATTATTAGACTCTTTAATATCCTATGTATTTAATTTAGTGTATTAATTATTTCGGTTTCTTTTTTCATGATTCCCATCTATAAATTGAGATCAAGTTTTTGTTATTCAATAGTTTTGATAATGATATGAAAAGTTTTCTTTCCTCCCTATACACATGTGTGTGTTTAGTGTGTGAAATTTCCTAATTTTCGGTATTCTCTTTGAATCAACGAAATTTAGAAAAATTGTTCCTGGGTATTCTTAGAATCAACAGATTTCAACTGTTTATCTCTTTTTCTCGCTGCGTCAGAAACCGATATGCATCAAAGAGAGATTCACCTTTCTTCATTCTCTTTATCGACAAGTATGCGGAAGATCAATCCTATATTATGTTGGATTCCGATGAGAACTTCAAGGTGATGCTTAGCATGTATGACAAAGAGAAAGAAGTGACCATTTTTGTAACAACAGATAATACTAATCTTGAAGATAATGAGTTACAAAAAAGGTACAAAAATATATATTCTCTTATTTTATAATACGGTGAACTCTCTGAACATAATTCAAGTAGTAACATGATTTGTACAGGGGTCAAGATGAAGTTATTGGTGAACATGAAGATGATGATTATGATAATTGTCCAAGTGAAGAAAGTTATCACAACCATTTAAGTTCAGACATTGAAGACGAGAGACTGAATTGTGAAGGTGAAACTTACTCGAATGTCAAGAAAACCTCAATAATGAAGGTGAATTCAAGATTTTCAAATGTCATTGATTTTAGAAGAGTCTTGAACGATGGGAGGTTATACTAGATGAGAAAAAAAATGCTCTTGTCGGGTTTGGCAAGTTAAAGGTCTTCCGTGTGTTCACACAGCAGCTTTCATTACTTCCATACGAGATAATAATTGGGAAAAATATGTTGACCCGTATTTCATAGTTGACAATTATAAGAAGGCGTATGCTCTCAAAATTGCTACGATTCCTACAAAAGATCAGTGGGTTCAGATAGAAACGCAGGAGATGATATACCCACCTACGATCAAACGTCCGCCTGGATGACCAAGAAAGAACCGAATTGTACCACATGATGAGCCAAAAAAAAGACATAGATGTCAAAGGTGTAGTGAGTATGGACAGCATGCAAAAAAAATGCAAGAATTCGGCTTCTCAAAGTTCTAATCAATGTGGCATGTCCACTAGTAAAAGGTTAATTGAATTTAATATCTCGTTTTTAAATATCTTTGTAATTTTAGAATCCTAACTTTTTATTTGATTTTTCAAGGGAAGAGATAAGAAGGTCTAAGCTCATGGAATAAGAATTTAGAATTAAACCTTCCAAAATTAAGTATTTAGGTTTGTAGTAATTTTGTCTTTTGATAAATCGATGTTGCTGTAAACATTTAGTTTCAAAAGTGAAGAACTTTGATTTGCATTATTGTTAAGTTATTAATGCATTTTGATTTGCGTTAATGTTACATTATTGTTCATTGGATTTTATGGTATACTAGTTGCAGCCTTGCAGGTGGTATACATGTGTATTGGTTTTTTAGAGGTTAATGGATCCAATTTATTTTGATGGTTCTCTTTTTGTTGTTTCTGGACTTGGAGTCTTGCTCAGTAGATTTGTTAGGCCTGTGCTTATAGGCAGGCCGTCCTCAGGACTTCTTGCTTGCCACGTCAGCATCACATTTTTCAGGACTCTTCTCTGGACGCTCACTGCCTATAAGGACAGCTTCTTGAGAACTTCTTCGCCACATTATCAATTCTTTTAACATTTTTTATAACTTTATATATATTTAACATTAAAACACACTTAATTAATTGAAAAAACACATTTTATTATTAAACCACACCACACTTAATTAAAAAAAGTTACAACAAAATTAAAAAAACATAACGATTGTTCATAACGACAATTTATTTTAAAACATAACAAAAACAACACAATAACATAATAAAGAACTACTCGTCACTCTCATTCTCGTCGTCACTGCCACCCATCTCTAGAAACGCATCCCCATACTCATCCATCAAAACTTACGATAATTAAGAAGCGCTTTCAATTGCTTCCTAGGCATATCTGTGGGCACCGGGTTCTGAAGAAAGTTAAACACATCCATAACTTCCTTCCTGCGATGAGAAGCTTTCCTTGCCTTCCGATCCTCTTCAAACTTCATCCGATCTTCCTCTGTATTCTGTAGCGATTCCCTCTGTAACATGAGCATCTTGTCTAGCTTCAGTAGCGCCTCTGACCCGGTTGATGATCTACTAGAACCTGCATCAGAACTTTGGGAAAACTTTCTGCTAACATTACGCCCCAATGGTGTCTTAATGGGTCATCTCCAAACAAGTCGTCAACAATCGGGTTTTGTGTCCCCGAATCACCGTCGTCACCCAAATCCACCCACGCCACTTGCTTTTGTGTCCCGTGGTCATTCCAAAACGTTGGAAAACCTCTTAGGATTTACCAACACTTCTCAAACGCAAATCTACTCGGCCCATACTCCCGCTTGTATTGTTCATGGACGACATCATAAATATGCTTCTCGTCCGCCCCGCTTTGACGTCCTTCGTCACTAACCTTTTAAACACAGCCCCGAAATTCTTACAACCGGCTTTGATTTTGTTCTATTTGCCATGAAGTTGACTTATGTTACGGTAACCTTCTTTTGATGCGGTGTTAAACAACCTCTCAATTGTTGTCCAAAACACGTTTTCCGTTTACTCATTCCCTTTGATGGCGTCCTCGGTAGCATGCACCCAACTCCTAGTCAATATCACACATTCGTTTTCGCTCCACTTCTTCTTTTCTGCCACCTCCTTGCCTTTTTTCATCAATCGCTTTGCCGGTTTTGCGATTTTGTCTTCTACAGGAGTGGCAGAAGCGACACTAGTTCCCACTCTTTCAGTTTCCGCTTCGTCGTCAACGGGAATCGGTTGCTGTTGTGGTGGTGGTGGTGTTGCCGTGGCTGCTGCGTGTTGCATCATTTGAGCAGCTTGCCATTGTTGCAATAACAAAATATTGTTGGCGCTATTTATACCCTCGATCGGGTTGTACCCAAGATTATTGTAAAACGAAGTAGAATACGGGTTGACATTATACGATGGTGAACCGTAGTTGAGTGGGAATTGGGAGTTGGAAGATTGACCTTGTGGGTTCGAGCTCGACATTGCCGGTGATGGTGGTGGAGGGAAGTCAAGAAGATTTTGAATCATGTCATCGCCAACATTCTTGTTTTTGTGTTGATTTTGGGTTTTTTTTGTAGGCATGGTTTGGTTGTATGTAAAGGATTTTGGGTGTTGATTTTCGGCTGCAATATGTGAAGAAATTGGAGATTTGGTTTGTTTTTTTTATAGGGCTTTGTTCAATTTAAAAGGAAGAAGACGACCACAAAAGTAGCCATTGAAGACTACAAATTCGAAACATTCAAAAAAAAATTTTTTTTTTTTTAGTTGGATGAAACGTGATTGCTGGCCCACAAGGAGCGTCCATCAGTGTTCTACGTGAAGAAGTTTTGGAGGGACGCAGAAGAAAGGACGCAGGGATTCAATAGGGGAGGAGCGTCTCCGGGGCCTTGGGACGCGTGGGGGACACCCTATAAGCACCGGCCTTATATGAAATTAGTTGAAAGATAGAAGTGTCTAAAAAGAAAAGGGTATAATAGTCATGATATATAATCTATATGATGAAATAAATAAAGATGGGTAAATATGTGTATTTGAAAGATAAAATTGGGTATATTTGTTATTTAGGTTTTTGGTTGGGGATTTTTGTAATTTTGAATGTATAATTGGGGATATATGCAATTATCCCAACAGAATTTGTAGGGCCCGGTAATCAACAAAAAGTTTTGTAGTATATATGTTCGAATTTGGGAAACCGGATTAATCATATAAGACTTGTAGTGTTAAACTGAATCAAAGTAATAGTAGCCATAAGCTCTATCTTTGACATAAACTCGGCCCTTAGCGGCTACTTAGGTTCAATCACTATGACTCTGAGCTCGCAAAACAGCGGCTACTTAGGTTCAATCACTATGACTCTGAGCTCGCAAAACATCGCTTTGGAATTAGTATGTTCGCGAATAGGATATGATCACCCTAAGTTTGTAAAGAGGAAAAAAAAAGAGTTAATAATAGTCATTTGCTTTGGATTTTGTGTTACCAAACCTAGTCGGCTAGTATAGTTTTATATAACACTGGCCCATTGTATAATTAGAGCCCATTACTCCATTTGGTTTCCCTTTCTGATTTCCAAGCTTTATTGAGTTTAATTTCATAAAGTTTAAATAAGACGCTATCCAATTTTATTGCTCTAGGCATCGTTTGTTAACGTGATTATAACTAAGTCCCATGTTTAAAACAATATACAAAGTTATGTAACTTTCCTTGTCTATTATCAAAAGGGTAATTGGATGCCATGTATCTAGATGAATCTATCTTTAATTGACCTTTTTACATATATATCTTAATCTAAATCTAAAACATTTGTCTCTCCTATTTTCTAACAAAGAAGTTGATCTACCCAACCCCTTTGTTCACTAATTTAAATATCTCAACTTAATATACCTATAATATCCATAATAAAATTATTAACAACATAAATCTCAAACCCTTAAATTAACTACAATACCTCATTTTATATCAATTACTTTTAAATTAACAACAACGCTACTACCGACATCTCTGTCGTCACCTGTCACCACCCGTCGCCGTCACTACTACCACCGCACCGGCGCATCGCGGTGACATATTACTAGTTTTTCGTAGTTCAAACAAATGGTGGTCGTTTTATTTGAACAGCAATGATGGCATACAAAACCAATAAACCATTTTTACAAATGAAATACTTTTAACATATACTTGAAAATAAAAGGAAAAAGAAGCAATAATATATCACACGATGATGCTCAAGCGAAACGGCCAAGAGAAACAGAAAGATCAACTGTGATCCCAAACAAAAGGATTGTCAAAGCAAGAAAGTTGATCAAATAACTTTCTCTGTTATTTGTGAGCTGCATAAATGTGAACTTCTGCATCAATCCTGTTTCAGCTGCGCATATCGCCATATATAACAAAATTCTTCCACCAGAAACATGCCACGGGGCTAGCATCGACCTTGTTACTACTGATGCTTTTGGAAACACAAATAAACTGAACCCGAATATCCACTGCCCGGCCACATAGGAGAGAAACAAGCAAACATGTATAAGTTTTTTCATTAATTCCAGCCAAAAGCCCAAAACAATCTTAAACAATATGTCCTAAAATATATATCCATAATTTCTTTATTTATTTTTGTCTATTTACCAGTTTTTATACCCTACCAAATCAATCTTAAATGCCACGATAGATGATACTATAAGAAATTAAACGGGTGAAAAATTTACTCATAATAAACATGTTCTGTATAAATGACATACAGGATGATTAAAAGAACAAAAGAATGAGATTACCTGCAAGATGAAAAGGCATAAAGTGCCGATGCCAATCCAAGAATGCAAGCTATACATATCAACTATATTCATCTTATCATGGAACTTGAATGCTGCATGTATTCCCACAATCCCTAGAACAAGAGCCGAAAGGTTCAAGAACATATGTAAGTACTTCTGTGTTTGTCTCGGTGCTGGAACCGTCTTGTATGCCATCATTGCTGTTCCATTAATATCACAAAGAAAAAAAAAAAACCTAAGTGTGTTGCCAGAAACAGGTTTAAATATCCTAATAAGTGAATCGATCAAGAAAAAATAAACGTACCTTCACCAGTAAGGAATATGAATCCAAATAACATAAGGAAAGGATGTACCTGCAGAGGAAAATGATCACTTCTATGAAAAATAATGAATTTTTACTTTGACTTTATAACACGATAGATAGTAATTTAAGTTACATTGAATATACGATATGGACTTGCTGAATCAAGGTTAATTCCTTCACGATAATGCAACAACCAAATAAGCATAAGTATGTTTGCCAAGATCCCGAAAAGGTGTGCTGATACTGTGATTCTGGAGGCTGTCCTCCAGAAGGTCTCTCGAGGATTGGCGTAGTTATCCATTGCAAAAATTCTGATGTCTCGTATGTTCTAATCACTTCATTAAGTAATTATGGATCATCTTATGAATAAATAATGTCACAAAAGAATATAACTATTTAAAGTTTGCTTGATATCATAGGTTTGGTATCAAAGGTGAGTTGTGCTTTTGCGAAGGCTGTAACATGAAGGGATTTAAATTTAATACAGCTTAAGGGAATATGTTCTAGGACACCCTTTTGGTTAATTAAGGACCCATCATGTCTCAATTCTAAAAAGAAGAAAAGAAAAAAAAAACAGAATTTTTTTAGAAGGATAGCTAATATTTTGTAAAAAAGACTAATTCACGTGAATGTAGACAGAGTGACTGCCTACTTTTCTGAATGAAGTTTGATATCTTGATGAAGACGACACAACGGGATATAAAAAGCTGATTCGGATCCCACATTCCCTAACACACAAAGTTATTACTAAGCAAGATTGGAAAAGGAAGTTCAACTTTAACATAACAACATCCTGCAATCAATGGCAGTATGTTCCTGTAAATAGGAACTAAAGTATGTTTCTGTAAATAGGAACTAAAGCATGTTCTTAGTATAGTAAGATTACGATGATAATTTTTTTTCAAAAGGTGGTTATGAAAGGTGTTACAAACGGCAGAGCTCCTAATCTTTATTCGTAGATATCAATTCATTATTCATCGAATCATGTAATCCATCTGGCATATGTACAACCCATGATATGCTGAGACAAGCCCAACGATTGGAAAAATTATGACCCAACTGGATCCAAATTCCTTCATTATTGGTTGTGTTTCATGTTTCTCAGCTGCTTTCCTTTCCTTTTAAAGTTTTAGAAAGTTAATTATTCACATATATTTAAAAGTTGTACATGATGAGACTAGAACCCACAACCTAGTAGCTGATGGGTTATCAAAAATACACTAACATCATGGCTTAAGGATTCTTCTAGGTTTTATGACATTTTCTATATTTTGATACTTAATTTGTATGAATTCAAAAACTTGCACTAATTAAGCTCAACATTTCAATCATGGGAAGTAGTAAGTTTCCATAACTTTATATATGTTGATGTTTGGATATCTTTATTTTTCAAAGACTGCAGTCAACAAGCATTCACTGACAATAATATATAAGTCAGATAAGTTTTTTCTGTATATGGACACTATCTCTTCAAAGACTTTGTGTAATTCATGACTCCAAGTCTAAGGTCTGAACCTAATTGCACGTTCATTGTACATTTTATGATTTTAAGGTATCGTAGTTAGAGCTGGCAAACTCAACCCGAATAGCTAACCTTGGGTATGTTTTTTTTTGGGTAAAAAGTATTACCCCCTTCATGTTGTATACATATCAGCTGGTACCCTATCCGAGTGATAGGATGACTATTACATCTGCCATGCTTACAAAACAGTTTGACAAGTTTTAACAAGTTTGCGTTCAAAATTTGTAAAGAATTTCAAATCATGTCTGGTAAAACAGTTTGACTTTTTATAGGACTATTTAGTTGAGCAAAATGATGAAGTTTAGCCTAAATGTTAAGGTATACCTGAGATGCATAATTTTTTTTAGGAACTTTTAGATACTAGTAGATCGATTTGTATAGGTAGATAACATTGCATTAAACGTGTTAAGTATCGGGATATCCATATCCACAGGATCAAACTCACAAGATTGAACAAGAATTATGATTCTATTATAAACAACAAACCCGTTGATTACAGTGAAAAAGACACTCATAAAACTGAATACAAACGCATATATGTAAAGACTACATACGACGGTTAATCCTGAACCGTTGTATTGCTTCAAACCATCCTGACCCTTTGCCATTAGAGCATTGAACCGTTGCCTCCTTTTCAATCGTCACACCCATCTGTGTGTAGGTATCGATGTCTCTTAAACAACACCAGCCCTTCTCCTTTTAGGCCCAATTGACTCATTTACAAATCTAGTCCCTAGACTCCACTAAGTAATACAATTGTAGTCTAAACATATCTTTAGACCAAGACTTATACAATTAGTAAAATACGAGCAACACATTATGGACCCAAACAAGCCTATTCTGTATGTGACTACTGCCACTTCAATGACTTTTTGTGACTCGCCAAGTCTCGATTCTCAATCTAAGTATTTGAGATTTTATGGTATTAGACTCACAACTTCAACTAAACACCAAATGTCAGCACTTAGATAAACAAACGTGTAGGGCTTGAGTACATGCTCCATAATATAACTATGAAGTAATCATTGGCAGAATTAGAATCGAATTGTAACTCTCATGAAAAGTAACCATTAAGTAAAACAGCAGTACAAAGAAAGAAACAAATATGTATGTGAGGAAGACTTTGAATGATTCATGACTCCAAGTCTACTGTTAAAGTCTTGATCATGACAATTGTGCAATTCATGAATATAAACAAGTTTTGAAAAAACTGCAGTCAACAGAAGTGGGCTCAAGTCAATATCAACCCAAGTGTACGCTCATAAAAGATTCCAAGGCATACTGTATTATACATACACCCGATTCCCCCTACTTCTGAATTACGCAACGTGTACTCTCTTTTAATTACTCCAAAATGGAAACCACTTTTCTTGTCATTTTTAAGTTATTATTCCTATTCTTTCAAACATATTGTGCAAGCAGCAGCAGTAACACCATGATCATGGGTACTTCAAACGTTACATGTATCCAAAAGGAACGTCAATCACTACTTGTATTCGGACAAAGCCTCACGGACGAATCAAATCGTCTGTCAACTTGATCTTCGATCTCCATTGTCTTTTATCGGCGAATATTCTTTAAACACAAGCATGCATGTGGCTCAAAGGTAAGGTAAGTCCTTCCTTACTCAACTCGAGGCATTTGCATTACTTGAGGCATTTGCATTACTTGGACCTGAGCATGAACAATTTCTCGGGACAAGATATTCCTGAATTCTTTGGGTCTTTCAAGTTTTAGGATTCCTTAACCTCTCTAATTCAGGTTTTAGTAGTGTAGTGCCTCCTCATCTAGGAAATCTGTCAAGGTTACAATATCTTGATTTTAATATGCTATATGGCGTTTCTTTGATGGCCAGGGATGATCTGCGGTGGGTGTCTTCGTTGTCATCGTTAAAGCGTTTGGATTTCTCTAGGGTAACAATCGGTAACCATATTGATTGGCTCCAACCAATTAACATGTTACCTTCTTTGCTTACACTCAACTTGGCCTCATGTGGTATCAACTCCACCATTCCTCTCTGGTTATTAAACCTTATTGGACTTGTGGATTTAACTCTTCAAGGAAACCACTTCCATGACCAAATACCTTATTCTATTGGAAACTTGATCACTCTTTCTTCCATCGACCTTTCATTTAATTATTTGTCTGGTCCTTTACCTGATTCTATTGGAAACTTGAGCTTTCTTTCTTCCATTGAACTTTCATTTAATCAATTGTCTGGTCGAATACCACCCTCACTTGGTGGCTTCTCATCTCTAAAACAACTTCTGAATGTTTACAATCGATTGAATGGGAGCATACCCGAAAGCATTGGACTACTCACGAGGCTAGAAAGACTCTATCTTCTTCATAATCATTTGAGTGAGGTTGTTTCTGAAACTCACTTCACCAAACTCAACAATCTAACTGAGTTGGAGTTGTCAAGTAATTCATTAACGTTCAATGTCAGCCCCCATTGGATTCCTCCCTTCCAATTGAAGTCTTTTTCTGTAATCTCCTTCAACATCGGTCCTCAATTCCCAAAGTGGCTTCAGAACACAAACAAATCTTCAAAATTTAGAAGCTTCAAACTCGGGAATTGGATATAGCGTACCAGAGTGGTTTGAGAACATCTCCTCCCATATTGATTACTTAGATTTGTCTGACAACCAGATCACTGAAAGTCTACCACTAATAACAAACCCAGGTATACAATTACCGGATAATAACTTTTTATAAGAATTGCTACTTAACAAACTAGGAAGTTGATTTTTCATATGAACTATAAACCCTTATAATGCATTTACCCGGACGTCCACACTTGATATCTATAATATACGTCTTAATTTATTTTAGTTTAGTCAAACTTTACTTATTATACAAGTATTTTATTTAATTATTAGTTAGATTTATTATAAATTTTTTTTTTAAGACAGCAACAGATAAATGACTAACGGGAGAGGATTCCCTCAAGTTAACTGAGCTTGACTCTTAGATAAAAATCATGAGCTAAGATTCAAAGTGAAGATCTCTCCAACTTGACTCAAGTTAGGGAATCAGCTTGAGGGAATCTTCACCCATGGCTAACACCCTTCAGGCGGATGCGCCCACGCCGGTTCGTCTCCTGGAAATGCCCTTAAGGGTTTGCTCCCCATATGTTAGATGGGTATAGCATTGCTAAGGTCCCCTCGCCACATTTGTATGTGACAAGATTCGAATTTGAGACCCCAAGAGGAAACCACTTTGTGGAAAACTCCCTGACTACTGGGCTAACTATAACTTTTATATTTTATAACTTTTAATTATGAAAGATAATAATATATATTTTCTTAACTTATCGGAACATCTCGGATAATGTGTTATCATTTTTTTACACAAATGTTTTCTTTGAATTCACCTCGCACGTGGTGTATTGTTGTAATCGCATCGCGCGGGCACCTAACTAATATAATATCATATATGGATATTTTTTAGGCATTTTGAATTTTTATTTCTTGAAAAACACAATTAGAACTATTTTGTTTTTTTTATACTATAGAGAGAAATGAAGTAAGAAAAAAAGGGTAAAAGGATATTGATATGTGAGTAAATAAATAAATATTAGCATGGTATCTTTACAATATAACAGTATTAAGTATTTTCGGGGTCAGTGTTCAATAATTTTTAATATTACTTATATATTTTAAGAAATAGAAAAGTTTTCCGATGAATCAAAAAAATTGTGTTGTATTAATAAATAAAACTGTAATAAAAAGTTACGTTATGAATAAGTTGTATTGATTTTTTTGTATATTACATAACTACGGGAGAAAATTCATTTACATTTCATAGGTAATTTTTAAAAATATGATCTTCATCATTGGAATTTATATAAAAAAAAAAAAGCAGCATAAGTTATAAAAACTTAAGTTGGTAAGTAAATATAATATTAATATAAATTAAGTATAATTGGACTATCGATTAACCCAACCTAATTTATCATATAAACTTTTAATGGAGTAATGATTGGTCCAACATAAGCCAATCTAACTTTTCTTATAAGTTTTACCTAGATATAATGATTGTCCAATCCAAACTAGGTATCAAGTTTGTCAATCTTGGGAAAACCGTTTTAATGGAAGCGTTCCGACACACTTATGCGAGCTACTTAGTATATAACAATTGGATTTATCTGATAATAACTTGTCTGAAGTTCTTCCCGTATGCTTAGGGAACTTGATTCAACTACGAGTGATGGATTTTACAAATAACATTATAACGGGTGATGTTCCAAATTCATTATGTTCTTTATCATACCTCGAGATACTGCACTTGCACAACAATAAATTTGAGGGTAGTCTTCTTTACAGAACTTGACAAGCTTAATCACCTTAGATTTAGGAAAAAATTTGTTGACGGGTAATATTCCTTCTTGGATTGGAAAAAAGTTATTGAAGCTTAAAGTCTTGAATCTTCAATCAAATAGGCTCATGGGTAAAGATTCCATTAGAACTCTGTCAAAACAATACTCTTGAGCATTTAAACTTACCACATAATAACATAACTGGAATGATTCCTCATTGCTTTTATAATTTAATTGGTATGATCAAGAGTAACTTCGCCTTCAATTTTGAATATATGTTTGAAAGACGAAGGATATGTAGAAAATATTGAGGCTTCCACAAAGGGCATTCAATTGAGGTACACAAAGACAATTGGGTTTCTGATATTGTTAGTCCTCTCAAGCAATGTTTTAAATACCGGTATTTTTAGTCATACCGGTCGGGTACCCGTACCAGTATTACTGGTATACCGGCCGGTACGTACTAGCACGGTAATTTAATTTTTGTATTTTTATTTTATAGAAATCCTACAAAACTTGTGACAATTTAACGAAAATAGTCAAAATACAAGTACAATCCACTCAAAAATAATACCAAATAGGTATTTCATAACAAAATATAAGTTTTAAAGTTTACAAATAATAAAACGTATCATTAAAGTATCAAAAAATAATTTTAAAAAAATTCCAAAAAAATAAAAATCAAAATACCGGTATTACCATTCCGGAAATACCGGAAATATAGGCCGGTATTGAATAGTGAAAATATCGAATAAAATACCAGGATAATTGTACCGGGGTACCACCCGGTACCCGGTATTCCGGGTAATACTGGCCGGTACGTACCGGTATTTAAAACACTGCTCTCAAGCAACAAAATTATTGGTGAAATTCCTAATATTTTGATGAACCTTACATTACTGACGAGTTTGAATCTTTCTAGAAACTTGTTAGTCGTACACATTCCGGAAAGGATCGGAACGCTAAAGTTAATGGAATCTTTAGATATGTCGACGAATAAGCTGTCTGGCCGAATTCCTACAAGTTTAGCTGGTTTGGACTTTCTAAGCTACTTGAACCTATCTTTTAATAACTTAAGTGACCCAATTCAGATTGGAAATCATCTTCAACTTTAGGGGATCCATCTATGATGTATGAAGGGAACATCGAGCTATGTGGCCCCTCGCTACCAAGGATTTGTAAAGAAAACAATTTACCGTATCCTCATGTTAGTGAGGATGACTCTAAAGATGTTTCACAAAGTTGTTCATGGTTTTATGCTGGTATGGTCCCAGGTTTTGTTGTTGGTTTCATTGGATTTATTGGTAGCTTACACTTTATTAGGATTTGGTGGGTAACCTATTTTCAGATGATAGAGAATGTTTACGCTTTTTTAATGATTATATTTATAGTGACTCTTGCCCAATTAAGGAAGAAGATTTTGAAGTATTTAGATTCCTAAACACACTCTTTTATTATTTTGTCGGATTCATGTTTCATGTTGTAGTTTGTATATCAAACGAATGGAGTATTATTTTTTTTAACATGTGATTGTTTAATAGGATATTTATGCATTTAAAAACATTTATGGGTACAAATCTTGACAAGTGTGTTGACACCAAAAAACATTATGATGGTTGATCCAAGACTTTGCTTGAAGATGTTTAACTCAGCGTGTTTTATTAGAAAAACTATTTTTTAATATATAATGTACAAGTTTTTAAGAATGTAATAATTTGTTAGGAATATCTCTTGATATCGTAATTAGCATTTTCCTAAATATAGTTATTATTGTTTGGGATAAATTCTCACTCCTAAGATCATGGATTATTGATGCCTTGATTACAACAGGATACGGATTACAGATGATTGATGGAGAAGACTATTCTCAAATCTCTGGGCTTGAGACCTTGTTTCTCATCTCCAATAAAATTAACTTTAAGATCTTAACTACTAAAGCTCTTGCTTACGCAATTACGCTTATATGTTTTTATTTACACTTCATTATCTTGAACTAACAACTCTCAAGATCCAAAGTCTTTACAGGATCTTGGAATATAGTCATATGCTCGCGCGATGCGACGATGCAGTGATAGTGGGTGGTGATGGTGGTGGTGGCGACGATGGTATTAATAATAGTGTGGTTATTAATATAAAATTAATTGATACGAATAAAAGAAGGTATCTCTTATATAAATAATCCAAAATTGTTTCTATAACTTTTTTTCTTATGTAACATGCTAACATTTTTTCGTAAGCTATTTTTTTTCAAATTTATGATGTCATAATTATTTTTCTTTATTTTCAAAAACTCTTTAAGCTCTTTATTTTCAAAAACTCTTAAGCTCTTTATTTTCTACAAATTATTTTTCTTAAGCTATTTAATTTTAATTCTATATCTACCATTGATTTATGTTAGTTATTTTTTACTTTTTCATCACCCTAATCAGTTTATATATTAATGTTCATCATTATAAGTATGTTGCTATCTTCACATCAAAAATTATAATGTATTGACAACAAATTACATACAACAACAACAACAACGATACCCAATCCGGCAAAAGCCGAGTTTGGGGGAGGTAGAATGTAGACAACATTACCTCTACACGAAGGTACAGATGTTGCTTCCAAAAGGATCTCCGGCCAAAAAGAGGCAAAAGATAGAGAGTGTAAAAAGTTTAGTAGCCATACATGTCGATCGAATATCGTCTGACTACATTACAATTAGAGAAGAATAGCAGACATCACATTCACACTTTAGCGCAAAATGGATAATACATAGTAAAAGGGGCATTTAAACCTATTAAACATGGCCATGTGCATACAACCAAGCAGGGATCCAACAATTACGAACGGTATGTTTAATAACTTCCCTAAACCCCCTCCCACCAAACCAAAGAAGCAAATATGGTTGAACCAAATATACAAAAACTCTCCTAAATTACATACATAAGTCTATATATTTGTTGGTTTTAATTTTTAATTAAGCGGTCCGGGTTGAACCAGAGTTTATTAGCTAGTTATAGTTATTTTAAGGTTGAGAGATGTATGTCGTAATAATTTGACTAAGGTATTATATGCATGTTAAGTGGAGATATTAAATTTGTAAATAAAAGAGATAGGTAGTTTGGATAGATCAAATTCTTTTTTACGAAAAAAAAAAGGGCCAAATGCTTGTTAAGATACTTCAACGGTTACTAATAGATATGAAGCCGGTGTTATCTTGTTTTAGCTTAGTAGGATATCAACTAAGACGCGTTCAAGCTACTAGTATATCATAGTAAAAATTATATTCCACATGTGAATAATCAAGACTCAATGGGTCATTTGCTTGGTCTAGCTAAGTAAACGGGACGTCCGGACAAGACTGATATGGAACAAGCTTATTTAAAATGAAGGTAACCATGCTGCCTGTGAAGAGATGGGATACAACAAATCTTATTTAGCACAACATTTCGAACTCACAATCCGAACTTACCTATCTAATCATGGTACATCTGCAACTTACAAGGCATAATTTTTCAAGGAAATCGGACAACTATTCACAAGGATCTGACCAAGCCAACGTCCAGAGGGCAAAACCTCGTAACATCAGATCCTAACTATATCACATTTCAAGAGTGAAGATCCAAACTTCAAAACTTTTCATCACAACAACGTATTACTTTGCTCTTATTCCAAAACATAAACAAAATCTAAATACACAAATTGTGAATTTATAGTCAAGATACATTAACAACATAACAAAAAAAAAAAAAAAAAACATGACACAATCTCCCAACATTGTATCAAATTACATCACTTACTTACTCTTGACACTAACACCATCTTTACCGGCAATAATAACAGCAGTAGTCATATCCAAAAACAATCCGTGTTCAACGACACCTTCAAACGACGAAATCTCTTTACCCGCGGCCCAAGCGTCTTTAATAGGCGTCTTATAATACAAATCAACAATATAATTCATATTATCAGTAACATAAGGCTTTCCATCATCACCTAATCTTAATTTAGCATCACACCCTTCTTCTTTAAACAATTCCTTAAGTCTAATTAAATTATATTTCCAACAAAATTGTACAACTTCTACAGGCATTGCCAACCCACTTCCCCCTAAACCCGATACGAGTTTCGAATCATCAACCACTACAACGAACTTATCAGAAGCGGCTTCTACCATTTTTTCACGAAGTAATGCGCCGCCGCGACCTTTGACCAGATTTAAATCTGGGTCAACTTCGTCGGCGCCGTCAATTGCAAGATCTAATTTAGGATGGTCGTCTAATATAGATAAAGGGATACCTAATGATAAAGCTTGTTCATATGTTCTTTTTGAAGTGGGTATTCCTATTATATCTTTTAATTCACCTTTTGATATTAACTCGCCGATTTTGGAGACCACAAAGGCGGCGGTGGAGCCGGTGCCTAGACCGACGACCATGCCGGAAGAGACGTATTCGACGGCTTTGTCTGCGGCGAGTTTTTTGAGGTCGTCTTGGGTTAATGGTTGGACTGGGGTCTGGGCTGAGAAGGCTTTGATGGTGAGACGTCGTGGGGCGGTGAAGGTGACGGTGGTGTTGTGGCGGCGGATGGCGGAGGAGAGTGGTGGACGGGAAAGGAGAGATAAGGAGTTCATGGTTGGTGTGTTTGGCGTAGGGTCAAATGTATGTTGTTTGGATGTCTAGACAAATAGATTTGTTTATAGTACTACGTTTTGGATCGAACATTTCAAGATTTTGTATGTTGGGTTGTTATTGTTTTGTAAAAGTTGCAACTAATTGGAAAAATACTTACTTGGATTTTTCTATTATATTAATTTTAAAGATAGAGGCTATGTGGTAAGATTTTTCGTTTCGATAAATTCTTTTGGAAAAAATAACATGATTATCTAATTTTTTTTATTAAAATATATTAATTTAATCAAGTTGTATACTTATATGTTTAGATTTTTCTTTTCTTTTTTCTAAGATAAAAATATTTAAAAAAAACTAAGTCCAACAGAATATTCATGAATTTTATTCGTATTTGGGGAAAAAGTATTCTTAATTACCATCAAACTTTCATTTAAAATAAAAGATTTCATTTTTATTTGATGTTTCAGCCGTTCATCTCCAATGGTACATTTTGAGATGCATGTCACTATAAAGATTACAGTTAAAGCCCCCTAATAGTCCGTCAAACAGCACAACACTAATTAGAAGTAAAATTTTTGCCTTTTTAAACCCAAACCTAAGTTTCTCCGGATCAAACCATTACTGAGTGACTTGAGATACCACTGGGTTATTACCACAATACTAATACACTTCACTCATCTAATGCAGTGTAAATTTATTTCAAAATTATGTGTAGTAATTGAAATCTTTCATATAAAAATAATTGAGTACAAACAATTGAAATCTTTTTTAAATAAGATTTCGCTAGAAGTTTTTTCTTAAAAAATATGTATGGTTTTCTTAAAATAACTTTTAAGAGCTTTTGACACCTTCAGTAGATTCGATTTTATATCACAAAGAGACTTTGCTTCAGAAATCTTTTAAAACTTTAAAGTACATACTCCTCTATTATTTTCTCTGACCATATCCATCATTATATGGGTTGAATGGACCCGTTACTTAAGCTAGGATGACAGTTTACTGATTCATGGTAAATAATGTAACTAATTTGCTTGCCTATCAGATCAGATTTGATGGTTTTCAATTAACCATACACATGAGATAAGTTTATCATAAAGGACCCCTAAAAGAACGAATGCAGAATGCCTGCAGCATTACAGCAAGCATGCAATTATCACATGACCTAACATATGTTAAATTGGAGATGACAATGACAAGCAAGAGCCCTAATCATATTCAAATTATGATTGCAGCTGATTCAAGAAAGTGTCCAGCCTGCAAATATGAAGCATTTTTATTTATACTTTATTACAAGATGGTTGATGTGTCTTAGCATTTGAATATTCATGCCCGGTATTTATTTACTAATCTAACAAAATATATGAACTAAATAAACTTAGGGCATTTAATGCACTATCATCCTAAAAGTTATGGTCTAAAAACTACCAAAAAGGAAGTATGGACTTTAAAATGTCTTCTTAAAAAGACTAAAATGTAAAAATCAGCAAAAAAAGATTTCAAGATGTTTGCAAGTCTATACCGGATGTCTTTAAAAAAAAAAAGAGAAGAAAACTAAAGATCTTTACTGAGGATAATATTGGATTCTATTTTAGTTCCCAGAAACTGCTTCCCTGCTTTCTATCAGTTTGATGAAGTTGCTAACAATCATCTTGCCCTCAGTTGTTATAATGCTCTCTGGATGAAACTGTACCCCCTACAAGCCAAGATATCACAACATTAAGAAATTATAATGAATGCTTTCATAAGGTTTCCAAGATCCTGTAATAATGAAACCAATCCATATGGCGTATGGTCTTGTAAAAATTGCATTAATGCAACTTATGTTTGCAAAATGTTTGAGAAACTTATATTGACTATTTGTTCAAGATGAATATACACCTATAGGAAAAAGTAAGAGATCTCAATATGATAAAAGAAGTTTGAAGAATACATAAAAAATTAGGTGAGAATCCGATTTAATTATGGTCATGAACAAGACAAGAGAAAATGTATCTCACCAGCAAATGGCGATACACTTTGTGACGAGCAGCCATTACAAGTCCATCCTCAGTCCACGCTGTGATCTCAAGCGCTTCATTTGGAAAGCTTTCCTTTTCAATTACGAGGCTATGATATCTACCCACAGTAAAGGGACTGCAAAGAAAATGTGACAGAAATAAGCATAATGACCATCTCCAGATACAAAAACCCTGTTGAGGCAAAAACTATCATAGGCATATCTTTTACTTTCTGTATTAGGTTCCATTATTAAGACACGGGTAACAAATGGTTAGAACTTAGAAATGACTGAGCATACTTTGATATGCCTGCAAACAAACCATCTTCCCCGCCCTCGTTATGATACACCAGTGAACTTTTTCCATGCATAACACCATAAGGAGAGCGCACAATTTTCCCTGCAAAAGTTTCAAATTGATTACCACATGCAAAATAAAGTAGCTTTTAGCAGCTCTGTAAATGGCAAGTTTTGTAACGCGAGTATGCTAGTAGTACCCACTATTCAGGAATAGCAAGAATCACACACAATATAGTAAATGGATATAATTGACATATCATTAACTTATGCAGAAAACCATAAGAAGAATAAAAGGGGAAGGAAAGAAGAGAAAGAAAGGGCAAGAAGGTATTAGAAATAGAAATAAATGCATCATAAAAGATTCAATCAGGATCCATGTAACAACAGATATAAAGCATATGTAATACGTTTTTGTGGGAAAGAAAAAAACAAAGCATATAGATATGCAACTGAAAAAAATCACATAGTGATAGGAGATAGCAACTACTTACTCAATTTTCTGGTGAGAAACACACAGCAAGGAAATCCAGACAATTTGATGGTAACATGAAAACAGGGATTAAGCAGTTTGATATATATCGGCGGTTGTTATTTGTAGATGTATATGGATCAGCCATATTAAACAAAGCTTAGCTCACCCCCATTTCAAGATGAAGCTAATCACCGCCCCCCCCCCCCCCCCCCCCCCCCCACCCACACACAAAAAAAAAATGTAAATAGATTCACACACCGGCTGCCTGAGAAGACCACCAGTAACAGGTTGAGAGCGCCAGAGACCACCGAAAATCACCCAAATAAGTGATGAACAGCTGGATCCTATGTCATCGTGCATTGCGCAGTTGCCACACTAGTTTGGTCTAAAACTCTAAAAGGTAAACCAATAAAAGAGCCATCTCTTGATCGTAATTACAAAACGAAGCTTAGGAAACTGGTTCAATGCCTTTTTCACAGAAAAATGCATTGTTTCACTTGGTATGTAGTTTGACAAAATCAAGCAGATTCCAACAAATATCCCTAAACTAAGACAAACTGAATGAGAAACTATTTGTAGACCACCATAGTTTTCAATTGTCTCTTGTAATAATTGATCATTACTAATACGAAAGTAGGTAAACTTGAATTAAAATCTTCCCCAAAAAGAAACGACGTGATTCTTGGGACATAATTAGTGTTTCAATATATCTATTTCCCACTCATCAAGACCCAAAAAATCAATAACCTAACGATTCTTTTAGCACTGAAAAGTTCTAGTGCCCAAAGCAAATATGAAGTTATTTTAATTTCACTTAATATCTAACCCTAGCTTTCCGGTATAGACCAAAATTTCCATCAATTAATGCACTCGGTGGTCACAGGTATAATCTTGGTTAACCAAAGTTATTAAACATTTTATATACCTAAACATCTGCTTCCTGAATCCTCCTGGCACTAATCAAGTAAGAAGCATTTCATAATATAATGAAAGCGGAATATTAATGAACATGTGTGTCCTTGATAATGAAGGATAAATTGAACACTAAATGGTCCCATCAGAAGAGCTAAATCACAACAGCTAATATCATAGATATAACGTAAAAAAATCTGACCTCCAAAGGCTTCACCAATGCATTGTAGTCCCATGCATACACCGAATAAAGGTACATCAGGTCCAAGTTCCAGCACTGTCTGCAATGATATTCCTGAATCTTGCGGTGCACCTGCAAAACGAAAAGGCTACAGTATGTATTAGATTGATATGATGAAGATTAAATATTGAAGGCAAAACAAGCAGAGCAAGGACCATACCTGGTCCAGGTGATATAAGAACTCCTCTTGGCTTTTTCCTATAAATAACATAAAAGATAAAATAGATGTAAGAAAAAAGAAAAAAGGACAAGAGAAGAAACGGTGGTAAAAAAAACACTTTTAACGGATATAACATAGCATCCAGGAGATAAAAATAATAAAACAAAAAATAATGATCAGTATGAGGTTAATTACTTTCTGAGTTCATCCACGGTAAGCTCATCATTACGGTAAACCTCAAAATTACATCCCAGTTCTCCCATATACTGCAGATTATAAAGAAAGATTAACATAGATTAACAAAAACTAACAGATGGTCACATGCCAGCAAGTGACATCGAGAAACAGGGTATAAATAAGTGAAAGGAAATGTATATCTGTAATCAATGTGAGGTATATATATAACAGCGGTTTAAAACATATCATTAATACACTTTCCTAGCACAAGTCTGCAAATTTTTCAATGTTACCCACAAAAAAAAACTGATTTTCAAAAAATAGACTCACACTCATTTCTCCTTTTTGGCGAGCATAATTTAATACTTAAGTAAAGAAGAGGGGAGTACCTGGCAAAGGTTATAAGTGAAGCTATCATAATTGTCAATGACAATTATGGGGTTGTTTTTTTTGGACAAGCCACCCAACGAGCTTGAATTTTCTTTCTCAGAGATAGCATGACATAGTTTTGGGAGAATTCTGGTCTCCTTTGATCGTATCCCACAAAAGGTAACATCATTTCCTGGAAGTAACTGAGAAGCCCTGTTCAGATATCGGGTTTTCTGAGGGAAGGATGATCCAACTTGAACGGAAGAGTTCTGAGGCAACGTAATAGCCACCATGGTTTGTGTCTTCTGGAAATTCTGCAAATATAAAGAATTTAAATATTAATAAAAGATATGTACTTTGAACACTGACTATAAAATGGAGACTATAATTCCGAAAAAAATTTGGACAGATGTACCCCATATTAGATCTTCATAAAGATGTATTTTTCACCATCCAACATTCTAAAATCAGATAAGACTCTATAAGGACGGTTAATGTATGCATGCCAATATACCAATATACGAATGTCGTGCAATATATGCCTCTATTATTTATATATAGATGATGATGATACGATATTTAGAAACACTATATCAACCATATAACAGTCATAATGTGCTAGAAATCCCTACCTTATTACTGGCGTAAAACCCTATCATATATGGTATGACAAATCAATACATAACATCCCCAATTTGGCACTTTCCTATATCTGACTAATAGATTAGCAATCTTTTAACGCCCTACTAAGGAAAGCTAAAAAAGTCTGTATCCATGTTACAAATAACAGCCACAATCAAAGATATAAACAAATAAGGCTCGTTAAAAGATTCGTGGAATACTTCAGCCACAAAAATATGAAGCATAAACATATGTATTGAAATTAAAACATGTATCTATAAGTAAAAATTCTAACGTAAAGCTAATCTTTGACCATCAGAAAAAGGCTTAGACATTTTCTATCTGGTTTAATCTTTGTGACACTTTAAAAAGATTAAGAGAAATACAAATTGTCATACATTCAAGATCCAATAACTTCAACCATGTCCGATACAACTAAAATGCTATTAAGAGAAACAATCGCTCAAGCTTGATGGCAATCAGATTCTCACTTTCTCATAAAAACTTTAATAACTTCATCCGGTTGATCTTGTTTCAATGATGCCGCTAATCATAAGCTAATCCAAAATCTCATGCTTAAAATAATCGGAGAAATAGGCATCAGAATGTAATGAACTTTACATAAAATGCTACTGTATAACGAACTTTCAACATAATAAATGTACAAGACGTTATCGTTTAATGTAAATGACCTTTTATAGACGGTCAACTAGTTTACCGACTATAGAAAGTTCATTTACATCATTGGTAACGCGTTGCATGTCCGTTACATTAAATGAACAATTTCATAAGTTTCTTGTATACATTAGTAATTTTATTTACATCCATTACATTTTGGTACCGTTAACACTAAAATATATACTGCCATAGTTTTTTTTTTTTTTTTTTTAAACAGCAATATACTGGCATAGTATTTGTATATAGTTTTTTAAAAAATCCTTATATATATATATAGTTAAATGAATTCATATCATATTATAAATATACAATTAAAAATCAAGTATCAGAAAATAAATTCAAACCAAAAAATGTTTCTATTTAAAAACTATCCTGAAAATGATTTTCCCTAATTGAGCAGAGAGTATGAAAAGGGTGGTATAAAAACTAATTTTATAATAAACTTTTACAAATATAAAAAAAAATTAAAATTAAAATTACACACATATAGTGATAATAAAAATAAATGACATAAACAATAATAATGACAAAAAAATAAAATAATGGAAATTACATGTAAGAGATACATAGATAGAGATAGAGAAACCTTGTTTTTGTTGTTTGTGTTTGAATGAATGAGCGAGCAGCTTGAAAGAAAGCCTTTCCCTTTTTCTGGTGATGAAATGATGATGTAGTGTAGTGTAGTGTTGTGTTGAATGATTTCGAGGGAGATTTGTAAAAGCGCTTTTCAATTTATTACCTTGTCTATGGATTATAGACAATAAAGTTAACTTTACTATTAAAGTATTAATGGCTTTTTATAATCCTATCTCATACGAATACTTTTTTTTTTTTTTTTTTTTTTAAGATTCTGTCGGTACACGACATCAGAAAATCTCACTGTATAATTGTGAAGCCTTGCACGTATCCTAGACAACGAGATATTGACCATGAGCCGTTACAAGTATTTAAAGGGAAAAACCTCAAATTTTTATCATCCCTAATGATATCTTTCAGAGTTGTTATTAAAGTTAATAATCTCAAGTTTTGAATTTAAAATCAAACTTTGATTCAAATTATTTATGATGCGAATATGATTGTTAAATTTTAATCATTGTTCTAATCCAACAGTCAAAATGACTTTAATTATACCAATAAAGTTTGAAAACAAGATCCCAATCTTATTTCTTACAAGTACTTAAGCCTCATGTACTATGTAATACTTCTCCTGTCTATATTACAACTTCTCTATATAACTAAGAGAGATATAAAAAAGTTTTTGTGACATATCTTTTTGTTTGCCACATTAGCATTTTTCCTATGTTTCATTTATATGTTGATTGTTCCTAAGTAAAAGAAAAGATATAATATGTATATAAATAAATTTTAAATAGATTATCAACTGTCATAAAATATCTCATAACTTATTATTCATACCGAGTGATCAAATCAACTTATCTTGAATTACAATTACAATATAATACACTAAATTTCTGTTTTTTATTATGTTATAATTTAAAATATATTCTCTTATAATTTTGATTGATCTTGCATTTTTTGTATGACCTCTCATTGGTCATAAATTTCCTATTTCAAATTATTTTTCTATTTTGTTGTAAGTACGTCATCGTAATATTATTATGAACTTGGTGTAATTTGCATTAGTTAATTATGTTTGTTATATTATGTTGTCTTTAATATTTTTTATGCAAAATGTTATTTATTATATTGGGTTTTTAATTATTTTTCTTGAATTAGTTTTCTATTGATCTCCTTATATTAATGGTTTATATTTGAATATAGTTTTGCTAAAATATCCGAGTCTAATACTTCCAATTTGGAAGATATTATTTTTTTTTCTTAACAAGATTTTTACGACGACAATTATTCACCATGCAACGCATGAGTTTAATCTAGTTCTGATAATATAAGAAGTATTCGCATAGTGTTCCTCTTCGCTACCACTTCCTCAACTCACTGTCTATGTAGCACCGAAACGGATACAGCAAAAGGGTACGGGAATGATACGAGAATGGAGAACGACAACTAAAAAATTTAGGATACGTGTATGACAAAGATACGACAGTAAAAAATATATAAAATCTTTATATATAATAAAGAAAGATTGTTTTTCAAAAGTATTTTTAGAAAGATTATGATGTGTCATGATCGCACATTTTTTAAAAAGTTTTTTCTTTCATTTATGATGTCATATTTAACAAAAAAAATCTCACTTAATGCTTATTTAAAATTCCTAATCAAATTCCTAATCTTTTATTTGAAACAAATAAATCTTAATTTTTTCTATAAAATATTATGAAATGTCTTTTTATACTTTGTTAACGCAACATGTACTCTTATTTTACGTATCATTGTGTTAGTCGATTCACTGTCTTCATATCAAGTTATAATATATTGATAAGAAAAATTTCATACATTCTTTTACATTTTTTTGGTTTTAAAATTTTGATTACAATGTCCGGGTTGCTTAGCTAGTAACATATATAGAGATAAACTCGAGATATGAGAAATTATGTATAATTTTATAATATATGTTTGATGGTGACCGGATCATGGATTAAATTTATACTAATTTTGGAATAGAAAAAGTTTGACGGTGATCCCAATTGTATAATGTAGTTGGTTTGTGTTTGGGGTATTGGAAATAAATTAAGTTCATTGAAACCCTAATATTAATTGAATACGGTATGGTACCTTCACAAAAACGTTTCGGTATATATGGAAACTTCAAGGAAACGTTTCGTACATGTTTCGTACGAGTTTCCATTCCCATGGAGTTTCTGATATGCCCTGTCTGGAGTTTCGGTGCACTCACTGTCACATTCATTTTACTCAGGCGAGCAGGTGACTGCATATATAGCACCTAATCAATTTATAAGGTAATTTAGTAGCTATTGTTTTATCTTTGTTTGTTCGTATGTATGTCTGTTTTTTTGGAAAAAAGGACGGGGATGCTCCTATAACATGGATGAATGGAAACACTATTGACATTCATGTAGTCTAATTGATACATGGATAAAGATTTTAACTAAGTCACTTTTTCCATTTATCTTTATAAAATTGGTAATTTTAAGATTTCATCAAACTAAAATTGTTTGTGATACTTAGACATTTATTTTGCACACCACATGTTTGTATTAATATCTCAAAGTTGTTTAAAATGTTGAATGCTGGTTATTTTGTGTCTTCTTCATGTATCATGTAAACGTAACTCAAAGCGTCCATGGCTACCTCTTGATACATCATTCTATATGGACCTTGGAGATTGTACCTGCATCTGTGCGTACAGAGTACTGTGGTGCCCTTTTCTGGTATGAAGAACGTTGTCAAAATACATCTACCAGTAGACATGTCAAGTATACACAATGTCAAGTTGCCTGTTTCAAAGACGTATGTAATATTACTAACCTTTTTACAAGATTTGAATTTCTCAATTATGATTCTCGAAACAATTTAAAAAGTCAGATTGTGTGTCTTCTTGCCTAATTTTGAATGTGATGCTTGATAGTGGAGATCTTTAATCAGTTTCTAAGATCGGTAAAATGTCTCATATATCTCTTATTTTATGTTCGTTTGTATCAGGGTTTTCGAAGAAACTCAAGAGATTCCAATTGATATGCTTTATAGGGAGTTCTGCCGGTAACTAGAAAGTTCGCGGAAGGACTTATTCTAATTTCTGCAGATAAATTGGAGCCATATCTGGTGCTATGGTCAATGTTTAACTAGACAACGGTTCGCTTGTAAGTTAAGATCATTAAACAGCCAAATGTTTCCCTTCCTGCTCTATGCATGCACCAATGCCAAACTACAGTCTACAAAGAGTGAACAAAGATATAATCCATTTTACCTAAGATCTCGAGGGATGACTGCGTCGGGCCATGAAATTATACTATTTGGGAAAAATTAATCCATAAAAAAGGTAACCCATTTACACGAATTTCCTATTAAAGGTAACCTATTTTGTTTTCGTTTATTTAAAAGATCTCATTTTCAAAAAATTCATGATAAAAGGTATCTTGTTAGTTTTTGACAAACGACGTCTGTTAAGTGCAACGTCAGCAAAACTGATGACGTGGCATATTGATAGTTCTCGATAATTATTTAGTTTTCACAATATCTCAACTATGTATGCCTATATATAGATATTACTATAAGTAATTGCTTCACCCAGGCATTATATTTTTCAAACTGTACATGACTACATGAGTGAAGACATCACATTTCTTTTATTTTATTTTTTTGAAACAACATCACATTTTTGATGGGAATTGAGGTAATTAATATACTTTTTGTTATTTTTATTTTAATTTTAACTAGTTGTTATGTCCCAGGCGTTGCCCCGGTATGTAATAATGTTACATTTACAGTGTCTTCTAGGTTGGTGATACATACACAATGACACGTATATTATAAAAGCATAAGAAAGAAAAAAAAAACTGCTCAGTGCCGTTTTTCGCAAATTTTGAACCTCAATACCTCGACAGTGTATGAGGGGGTTAAGATGTAGGCAGACCTTATCCCTATCTAAGTAGAGGGGCTGCTTCTAGTTTTTACCTAACTGGTAGAAAAAGCACTCCAACCTTTGCATGGGATGAGGATCGAACTCATGACCTCTGTTTTCAGATACCAGAGTGTTATAAAAGCATAACACATATCTAAAAAAATAATTAGTTTAATGATAGTTATAAAAATATAGTTAACAAATATTGCATATTAACGATTAGATGGACGGACTTATAAATTGTTTAAAACATAACTCCCTAACAACTCCACTAACAATTTGTTATTTTTATTTTTGAAGAAATTCATATGATATACGTTTTAAAATTTGTAGGTAATTGTTGATGCACTCCACTAACAATTTATAAGTCACAAATAAAAAATTTTACATAACCTTTTTATTGGGCTGAGGTGGTCATTTAATTTGGGCCAGCAAAGTTTAACTTAAAAACCTAAACATCCACTAATAATGTCAATCCATAATAAAATCAATAAATAAGATAAAGCCACCGATGGATTTGGAAAACTGTGGGTGGGCAGTGTCATTACCTATCTTTCTTTTCATCTCTCAAAACAAAAGAAACCAACACTAAAAACTATTTATTTTACGTTTGTAATAATAGTTTGTTCAACTAATTCTTCAGCAACATGAAGCTTTGTTTTTTTGATATTAGAAAAAGATATTATCACAAGACCACTTTGACCACCGCCATTAAAAACCGTCGTCACCGGATTCGGCACTCCAATCCCCGACACCAGTTCCTAAGGTAGCGATAACTTCACTTTCTTCCTCTCTCTATTAAAACTGTATATAGGCGTGAATTTTTGCGGTTGTTGATTGCGTTGGTTGCTAGCGGTGGTAACAATCAGTTGTCCACCATTCTCTTTTTCTTCTTAGATCTGTGTACACCTGTGTTTTTTAAGTTTGTTGGCGGTGGTGGATAGTAGTGTTTGGCCGGGGGTGTTGTAGATCTAGATAAGGTTGTTGGTCGGCGGTGGTGTTCGTAAGTGGTGGATGATGATTTAAAGAACGACGACATCTAGCAGCGGATTAGGTGGTTATTCCGAGCTGCCGCCGCCGCCATCCCATCGGAACATGTAGACCCAGGCGGCGGAGTATGTGGTTATCATCTTTTAGTTGACGATGAAGATAAGTCTGTGTGGTGGTGTTGGTTACTCTTAAGTGGTCAGATGAAGATCCGCCGCCGCCGTTGCTATAAAAGTGGTTCATCAGATCCGCCGCCGTCGTTTTCCGGTGCGGTGGGTGTTGCTGGCGGTGGTTACAGATGAAGTGTTTATCTCTGTGCTGTGTCTGCTTTACAAGTTGTACTTTGTTTATTATAAGTTGTAAAATACTGTTGTAACTAAACCTTTGGCCCCACAGACTGAACCGGATATTGTAACTACACCGCTACACGGTTGAAATTGGGATCGTTATATATATAATGATACAATGCTACAATAAGTAAAAGAAATCGGATCAAAGATGTAGTAGTGTTGCTTTCATTAAAACCAAACTCGGATTGGTTCCAAGAGGATATCGAACGAAAAACAAACCTATAATTATTGTAATTTGACTAAAAGATGTGGTTGCTATAAAGCTAAGAACAAGCATAAAAGGGTCATCACACGTCTATAAGTTATTCAGTAAGTCGTGGTAAATGGCAGCATGCTTCCAGTACAGTGATTCCTACAACCCGATCGAGTAACATAAGGTAGAATTGTAGAAATGTCAAAGTGGGTCTAAAGTAATTCTTCGATGACATAGATTTTCTAAAGGTTATCACATCGACAATATAATTTTATGGTTCTAACTAATGAAAGCAACACTACTACATCTTTGATCCGATAGTTGAAATTGGGATTGTTATATATGTAATGATACAATGCTACAATAAGTAAAGAAGATGTAGTAGTGTTGCTTTCATTAGTTAGAACCATAAAATTATGTTGTCCATGTGATAACCTTTAGAAAATCTATGTCATCGAAGAATTACTTTAGACCCACTTGGAACCAATCCGAGTTTGGTTTCCATTATTTTTCTTAAATCAATGAAAAGATTTTTGAAACAAGATTTGGTGACATTTTCATCTACTAAGGGGATCATTAGTCATGACTATGAGGTGTGAGCATCACAAAATAATCCTCATTACATTCAATCACTTTATTAAGAATTTTTTGAAAATAGAATCTTTTAAATAGACGAAAACAAAATAGGTTAACTTTAATAGAAAATTCGTGTAAATAAGTTACCTTTTTATGAATTTTTCCCATAATATTTGGATAGAGAAGGTTGTATATTGCCCTAGTCATGGCATAAGGTACCCTTGCTATTTTTATTTTTGTATCCAACTTGATAACTAGTCAATATGTTGGGTAGATATTCATACTATCTTTAGCTTCAACTACCCAGATCACGCAATAATTGCATGAAAAATGAACCTATAGTCATAATCATCGGCACACTAATATTCATTGAAATCATCCATCCAGATTTAGAATTATTAACACCAAGTTCATATTTCTATGTATAAAAAACCATTTGTTATACCTAAAATGCTACCAAAAGCACGAGGTGAGTTTGTCTACTTGCTTTCGTTTCCTCTCGTCTGGGCGTCGTGCTTCTTATACCTTTCAGACTTGGATTTCATGTTTGCAGTCAGGGGTACTCTCCAGGTCGAAGACGTTTACAGCCCCTACAATTTCATTTTCATACGCTAGGAATTTATTCCCTTTTTTTTATGTTTCAATAGTGATTTTATGTCCCCCGACGACTTCTTGAAATCTGTAGTAGAAAGTAAAATCTTTAGGTCTGTAGTGTTGTTTGAGTCTCGGTTGAGGAAGTCGAGTTTTCAAAGGGATATAGTAATGTCTGGGTGTAGATGGTAAGGAATGAACCCAATTGATTTCATGTTTTTCTGATTCTTTATAATTTATTTGGTCTAGGTACTTTGCCTCTTGACTCAGGTTGCATTAGATGTTGATGAAGTCTCCACCAAACTTTGAGATAGATACTAATAATTTGTTTTTAGGTTTCTATCCACTAAAATGAGAGCTGTAGCGAATGAGTATATCGTTTGTGAACCTATCGCCACTTCATACGTATAGATGGCAAGTTCATGTGCCTCGCCCAAACAAAAAAAACCCGCCTATTATTTAGAATGGTCTTTTTTGTTGGATGAGACCCATGAGGCAAATGAACTGCCATGGAATCTATACATATGAAGAGGCGACGGGTGCACAACGATCCAATCATTCTATCGTTCTCCATGAAATGGATAAAAACAAACTACAAGTATCTCAAAGATGGTGTCGACTTAATCAACATTTAATATGTAACCTGAGTCAAGAAGCAAAGTGCCTAAACATCAGCATGGAGCAAATTAAAAAAAAAAAAAAATTAAAAGAATCAAAAGAATCAGAATAACGTGAAATCAACTGAGGAGGGTTGCAGTCCTTATGATCTACCCTCAGTCATTACAACACCTCCTTTGAAAACTTTAACTTCTCAATCTGAGTCTATGAGAATAGTAGGGACCTAGATATCGCACATGCTTCTACAAATTAAAAAAAGTTGTAAGGAGACATAGAAAATCACTATTGAAACAAATAAAGAAAAAACAAAAGAAATTCCTAGCGATTGAAAACGAGATTGTAGGGGCCGGAAAGGCGGAAACGTCATCACCCTAGAGAGTACGGAACTATAAACACGAAATCCAAGTTTAAAAGGTACAAGAAGCTAATGCACGAGGACACGCAACCAGAGGAGACGAGAGCCAGACAAGCTAGACTCGTGTGTTTGGTAGCATTTTAGGCATAACAAACGTATACATGAGAAGAATATAAGCTTGTTATGGATAATTCTAAATCTGGACGAATGATTTACATGGATATTAGTCTGAAATGATTATAGCTGTAGAGACATGGTTATTGCGTACGTGGTCAGAATGGAGACCAATTGGGCAACATCAGATGGCTAGTTGAGGTTGAAGATAGTAGCTAGGTATGGTCAAATGAAGTACATTGCAATGATTTTTTGGAGGGTGAAGTTAATTTGTAGAAGGTCATATACATGGATGTTTGTTTTATTAGTTAATTGTTTGTAAAGGGTAGTTTTGTTTATTGAATTGTAGTTATGCAATTATAGATAGATGGAGATTTGGGTGAAGGCGAGCATATGCGGCAAATGATCTTTTCATTGTAATAAAGTCGATTGGTTTGATTAACACAAAACACCCATGGATCAAGTAGATGATGGTGGTGGGACGGGTAGATCTGAAATAGGTGAAGGTGGGTTTGATTTATTTTGTTGTTACATCAGGTTAGTCATTCTTACATTACTCAGATAGAAAAAGGGTAAATTAATTTTATGGGGAAAGGTTGGATGCAGCAGACTGCATCATGCAGTTAGGGTTGACATTTTTGTAATAGATCAATCATTTAAGTGTATGTGTATGGGACTGCAGCCATGAAGCTGCAGTTAACTGCATATTCGATTTCCCCTAATTTTATATATACTTTGTTTAAAGTAAATAATCATGTTGGACCCACAAACTCAATTTGCCTTAAATATGCCTGGGAGCAAATTGAAAAAAACAAACTGATTGATATATACTCAATATGCAATGGAAGCATACAGAAGTTTGGTATATTGCCTGAGAGTGGATCATATGCTACATTTCTATTAGCAGAATAGCAGTATAGAAATTTAGATGATTAACATATAATTTATAATATTCTATATATAATATAACTAATCAGATATATATTAAGGTTAAAAGGTTGTTATCTTATACGGAGTATATGATATAACTAGTTGGTTCCTGCACGTTGCAACGGGAACAAAAGTGTAAGCAAAACTATGAAACGAAATACTGAGTTGTAAGCAAAACTATGATGTTACGTTGTCCCAAAGTGTGCCTACAGCCTCCAGGAGCAATACAAACTAGACGTCTAGAATCATACATGGAGTAGATGAATAAATAAAATACTAAATCAACTAGACGTCTATAACAAGTAGTTTATGAACAATGCATATTGATTGTGAGTATTTGTATAGTTGAATTGACATTGCTAATTTGCTATATCTATACTATATTATAAAGCAAATAAGGTTTCAACTTTTAACTTTCAATTTCAACAATGTACACATGATCAACAAAATATACCATACATCAATGCCTACAACTTTCTCTCTTCTCCATAAATCATTTTATTCTTCTAATTCTTTCAAAATCTTTTCTCAAAAACCGTACATCGATAAATTATAAAAATTATATGGGTGTTCTTAACATTTCATGCTCTTTCATTAGAGGTGTCATTCGATATACTTTCGACGAATTTTTAAATCCGAGGTCAGAGCCGGCTAAGACATTTGACTATGACACTCTATGATATATCACCTCCTATGACCTATCATACTCTATGACCTATCAACCTCACTATCTCACAGCCGCAACGTGCTGATCCTTGCTCTCGTATATATATATAAACACGGATTATTTGAAATTTTGAACATTTGAATCATGTGGAGATAGTATACTACATCAACATAGGTTTAGGTTTTACATTTACATGCCTATCCAAGTCCAGATGAAGCGTCGTTGATCAAAACAACTTTTCCGGACATGATTTCCTTAAACTTGAAGCATGATTGGACGTTGATGATGAGTTCCCAAACGGAATAAAAAATGTGATATGAAAAGCAAATCTAATAAAAAAACATACAAGACAATTTGATTCGTAAACTTGTGTCTAAAGTACGCTTTTCATACATATGCTACACAAGAACACACAAAACATACATGCTGGAGATACCTCAGAGTTGAGTGCTGATCGATTAATCTGGTAGCAAATAACGTACCATTAACCAGTTCATAAATAAAATGTTCAAAACCCTACATACTTTTGACTCAAGCAGTCAAACTTAAGCTTTTCTATAATTATACAACAATTTCACCAACGAAACAATTATATCAGATTATACCAACACCTTGCTACACAACAATGTTTTGCACCAAAAATATGGATACAAGAATTGGTTTGTCTTAGATTAGCCATTATTTAAGTGGTGTAACGATAGTAGTACATCAATTTAGTTTTTGTGAACGCAGTTGAGATAGACCATAACAATCAAGTACGTATACCATGTCCTTTCCACGGCTAATTAAGATCAACAGTTTCAAAACATGTAATGTACCACTTCACGGAGAGAACCAGGTTAGTAAATTACAAAAAGCCCAACAAACATTGCTATCATTGCATAATTTTAACCAGCTGAGTATGGGTTTGGGGGAAAAAAATCACAAAAAGCTTAAGTCATGGTTGTTGAAAGAAATCAAAACCCAGTCGCATCTGTTGCACATTAAAAGGGTTAAATTCATGATATCTTTGAATAAAACATGGGACCAATTTGGGTCCACCAAACGCTTAACAGGAAGCTTAGGGCCAAATACAGTAGGTGTTTAATCATCATTAATGGTTAAGCTTCCGTTTCTTGGCCGCCATCCTCCTTCTGTCTTCTTCTTCTAATTTCCTAGCCTCTTCTTCGTCTTCCTTGCGACCAATCCTTTCACTGGATCTCAAAGTAAGTTTAAATCAAATTAAAAACAAGGAGATCTGTAATAAACAGATCAAAAATGCCACTACGAGTACAAGGTTGTAGAAAAAATTCACAAAATCCATAACTAAAATGCAGATATGATTGTTATTTTTTTTATTTTATTTTTTTGCAATTTTCGCAAATAGGTGGCAACATCAGTTAAACATGGTGTGGCAAAACCAAGGGTGTCGACTGTCAAGCAGGATGGTAATGGACTTGACCCACTAGTATATTAGTTCAGGCCTAGAATGAGGTTGCTCCACAAAGACCTTTTTGTCCTGCTCAGATGAGCTGGCAAGTTCATTTTTTAAGCTCTATTAACATTTTGAAACCGATATGTATGTGAACATCTACAAACTGAACAAAAATTCTGGTGACTTGGATGAACTACTACAAGTGGCTGAAAACTGACGCATATGCATATTCTCATTAATTTTACTGACCTGCGTTTCTCTTCCCGAAGAATTTGATCAAAATCGACCACCATGTCTTTAGTATCATCCTTGATACCTCGGTACTTGTTGGGATTATATCTGCAAGAATATACCACATTGTCAAATCATATTTAGTGACGAGTAGAAATATGCAGATTCTCTCCATAGCAAAATTAATCTTTGTTCCCCAATATCCTAAAAAGGCAACAATTCTAGCACCAAAAAATGAATATTTTGCATCTGTATAAAGAAGTAGGACTCTAGAAGTGGAAAACTGCAAATATTCAATGGATAATGTACTCCAAACAGTTCTCAGATGAGCTTAAAGAACACATGCAAAATAATAACAGAAGGTATATCTACCCCATCATTTTTCTGATCGAACCGATGGGATCATTGGGATCCACATCATCATCGTCATCAAATGGCCGGGCTGGTCTTTTCTGTTGTCGTTCCTTTAGCTGTCCATTAGATGGTGGTCTAGTTGGTTGTTGCTTAATCTGTCAGTTACAAATGACAATCATGTCAAATTACATATTACATCACAGTCTTCTATACACTGTATGCTAAGGGTGACAACTTTAGCCATTTATACATAATCGCAATGGATCAAATTGGTAAATGTTAGACAATGATTAAAAAAATGACTTGTCAAAAAATGAGCTGAACGGGTTGGAAGTATCCAGAAGTGTACTCTTGATGCATACGTATCGTGAATAGTAAAATTTGAGATACTACTTCATGACTGTAGCAGTAAAGCATTCATAACATATTTGTCCCAAACCACCAAAAGCATTATTGACCCCATCCCAATAAGAGAACACGTGTATGCAAACATTGCATGTTTTCACCAGTTCAAACATGTTCAAAAATTAGCCTCAAGACCCAAACCTGTTTTGACTTATTATCCAACCTACCCTTTCTGCCATCTCGTAATTTTCTAAAAAAGAACCAACATACCTGAGATCTAGACATCTCCACGGGCTTTCTACTCATATTTCCATTGCTAGGTCCCCTTTCATCCCTATGATCCAAGGGTTTCTTGAGAGTAGCTGGTAATGGTCTGGAGGTACGAGGTATGTGGCCAGTAGGTATGGAACCTCTACCAACAGATGACGCCATCACCTTTTGCCTGTTGACCACCGTTGTCTTAGAGGGTACTGTCTTCTGTCCTGAAGGTCGGCTCAAAACATTTCCTGCATTTCTACCGACTTGTTTTCTAGAATCTTGTGATGTTAAAGGTTGTCCTGGACCACTTCCTTCATTTCTACTGACTTGTTTTCTAGAATCGTGTGATGCCAAAGGCCGTCCCAGACCACTTCCTTCATTTCTACCGACTTGTTTTCTAGAATCGTGTGATGCCAGAGGCCGGCCCGGGCCACTTCCTTCATTTCTACCAACTTGTTTTCTATTGTCATGTGATGCCAAAGGCCGGCCTGGACCACTTCCTTCATTTCTACCGACTTGTTTTCTAGAATCTTGTGATGTTGCAGGTAACTTACTGGCGGTACTTGGTCTTTGAACTTGTTGACCTGCTTTCAGTCGCATTTCACTGGATGTAACCACGGGTTTCCTTTCTTCACGGCCATTAATGATGTTTCTACCAATATTGTCCGGGTGTCTTTGTGAACGCACCTCTTCAGCTAATTCAAATCTCCAGGTAAGTTTGAACTTCTATGTTGCACAAAACTAATAGAAAACGAATAGGGGTCGACATACCTGATTTTCTAGCAGGCACGCATTTAGGAGGATTCTTTGGAGGAATTGGAAGCTCAGCATCATCGGACAATAAAAAAGAGTAATCCCTTGTATTCTTAAGCATCTGGATTTTTGCTTTGGGTTTTGCCTAAAAAGATTTTAAATTGAACAATATGAAAATATTTGCAAATCAAGAATTTGATATATTAGTCAAATACGACTATATCTTACCATACTGTCTATTTTACTGGGCTGATGGTTGCCATTAGGTCGAGGCTTTGATACTCCTGGAGTTACAGAGCCACCCTTGATCTGCTGCAAAACCAAGAAATTAAAAGGGTTATGCGCATTACTCAAGAACCATAAGCCACAATCTGCTTCACATTATTAAGCAACTCCAATTTATTAGAAATTAATATTAGAATTATTGTGTGAGCAGAACTAGGATGTATGATTTCTATCAAGAACTGTTTGATCTGGCAACATTCAATGCACTACTATTTTGCATATCTATCTATATGAACAAGTAAACATTCACACATGATAATTGGTACACATTAGCTGATCAACTAGAAACTCGTATTTTGAGAAGATTTCATCCTTAATTAAAAAACTCTGACTAATTCTCTGAACATATAGTTTTCTACATAAATTTACAGAAGATATGTATTCTTTAATTTCAAGTAAAATATATGTTTTTCTCTATCCAATAACGCCCAATTGGTTACTTCGAATCACACATAAGAATCAAACCTAACTTTAACGCACTACACTTGTTAAAACTCAAAAGAGGATTGGCAGTTCTGATAATGCTTCCCTCAATTGAACACTGGGGCGAAAAGCTTCAGCATTGTAGTATAAGAATGAAGAAGAAAAGAGAGGGAAAACACGTACACCATTCTTGGATTTCAAGATACTTTCCGCCAAACGTGGATTCTCCAACAACGACTTGCATTCTTGAATTACTCTTGGAGCAATAACTGGTTGTGATGGACCAAAAAAGGATCCAAATCTGCAAGCACAACACAATTAAATGTGAAATAGCAATAAGTACACATTGATGAAATTTCATGAGAAAGGCAGACTTACCATTACTCCATTAGGAAATGTTATTTTAATACCTAGACAAGAATAAATTGGACTAGGACAAACAATCCCATTAAGCAAGATACACACTAGGAACATTACCAAGATCTGTATCAGTTAAAAGTAGTGCTTACATTGCAAAAGATTTTGATTGCCAGATCATTCATATTAGCAAACGGCAAACTTTAAGTAAAACTTAACTGATGACAACTTAAGATATGTAAAGCTAGGATGTTCGCATACAGAGACTTATTGGCAACAATTTTATATGAATTCATGGTATGCAACACAACAACAAATGACGCAAAATAACTCAAATTTCGCCAACCCATCATATTCAAACAAAAAACAACAGCATTAGCAATTACACCTTTCGTGTGGGTTAAAATCCAAGTCTTGACGTTCTAAATCTATCAGACTATTAATAATATAGTTTTGGTGATGTAGTAAATCCTCAATGAATGAGACCTGAAAAAGTATACATCATGACTAGCAGTCAAAAAAGACAAAATCCGCATGCTATGACTGTACCACATTGTGTGAAGCTACAAACAAACAAGACTTAAAAAATGCAAAACTTTATCATAAAAATACCTAGAAAACGGAAACTACTCACTTTTGATATGGCAATTTAGGCTTTTTCTCTTGTGAATTGGTAATCCCAGAACCATGTTCCTTCTTTGATTGCTTTCTATATTCATCTTTCAACTTTTGCCTTAATTCAAGATACTCCAACTCTTCCTGCGTCGGCAAATGCTCCTCTTCCTCGTCTACTTCTTCATACTCTTCGCCGTCCTCTTCATACTCACCGCCTTCATCCTCATAATAATCTTCATATTCCTACATAAATAATATAGTAAACTTAAAAAACCCCAAATAACAAAAAAAAAAAGTACATAGATATAATAATAATAATACATATAAATAAAGATTGAAACTTTCTTACATCTAAATCATATCCAGCCATTCTCTTATTATATCTTCAATGCTCAAACCTTCAACCAAAAAAATAATCCCCAAATTATAGCTGAATCTTTAATAACTTAAAAAATGATAAAATTGACAATTTTTAATGAAATTGAAGTAATTTACAAACAATATCGGATTCAAAAAACTCAAACAATTTTTTAAAAAAAAACAAATTAGGGTTACGGAACTAAAATTGGGGCAAATTGAAAACTACCCAGATGATGAAATCTACAATATATTAATAAAAGTTAAGTAATTTATAAACAAAATCGGATAAAATAGATAAAAATCAAGAAATTAAGAGAAAAAAAAACAAATTAGGGTTACAGAACTAAAATTGGGGCAAATTAAAAACTTCCCAAATGACAAAATCTACAAACTTTTAATGAAATTAAAGTACTTTATAATCAAGATCGGGTAAAAAAACATAAAAATTAGTTGAATCGAAAGAGGAACTAACGGAAACCCTAGAAATCGGAAAATTGAGAGCTGCCAATCAGAATTAATCGGAAATAAAAATTGGGGGTTTGAAATGTAATGAAAGTTATTTAGATCGAATCGACGGCTACGAACGGTGGTGATTGTTTTAAAGATGATTTGATGATGATGGTGATGATGAAGAATGTATGATTTGAGAAGTTTCTCGATCTCCGGTGGTGGATTTTACAGCGTTTTGGTGTTTTTCTTCCCGGGGTTATTTTATTTGTGACTTGGGTTAAGTTGGGTTGGGAGGGCTTGGGGTGGAGTTATATATATAGGATGTGATGAGTTGGATTAGTTGCAAAATGCACCCTTTGTGATTCGAGTGAATTCTATTCTTGTTTGTACACACTGCACACTCACTTGACTTGGTTGACTATATGAGATGAGATTTTAACATTATTATGATTTTTTTTTATGTTAGAACAATTTTCCTTTTTACTTTCAAAGGTGGAGATATATATAAAATCAACAAATTACTAGCAAAACACTAATTAAGTAATCATCTCCGAATTATATAACAAACTCGTGCAATGTGACGGTGGTGATGTGATGATGACGACAATGGTTGTTAGTAACGATGGCAGCATCCGGTGATATAAATAATTGATGTAAATACGATGATGTATAATTTGGAAATATCTTTAAACATAAAAAATTTGTTGTGTAAATTGATTTATTAATGGTAATATCGTATACGAAAAAAATGTTAACTTTTGATATAAAAAAGATAGAAATATTTTTAAAGTAATATAGATATAGATATGTTACTAAACACAAACTTAGAGCACCAAAGTCTAGTTTAGAACTCCTATGATACCAAAAGAGTTTGAGTCCTTAAGAAGACTCGTTAAAAAAAATCTCTGAAGTAAGGGGCCGAATTAATATTTTTTACCCTCTCTCACTATTGATGATATCTTGTGTTAAACTAGACAAACATGATTAACATTAGTGGAATCAAATGCTTAAGTCAAAGTTACTAATAATACTGAGTAGATGAATTAAATTTTTTATTTGGATGTTAAATTTAAGTTTTTTATTAGATATTGAAAATAAATCAATGAATGTTTTTTTAATTGGATGTGAATGTGATAATCTAAGTATCTTTGTAATTCTTTTGGACATTTCCTTTGTTATTTTAAATTATTATATTTAAATCTGATTCTTTTTGTTTAACATCAATACATCCAATTAAGGAAATGTTTGGTCAAGCTTTTATTTATTGGCTTATGACTATTTATAAAAAGTTTTTTTTATATATTATAAACTCCATAGTCTTAATACTCGTACATTATACGGATTGACTATAAACATTATACGATTGAATAAGAGGCTAGCAGTACAAATATGAATATTGAAAGATAATGCCAATAACTATACAGACGATAAGATTGGAAATTGAAACTACACCGCTTTAACCAAATTTCGAGTTTTGGGCCTTTGGTTAATAACCACACGAAGCTAAGAGTCTTAAATTTTGGTAGAGTAGCACAGAGTTGGACTTTGTTCAGAAAGATATAATCATTTATGGCCTTCCAAATTACCCAATGATAAGTGAGAACAATCGGGTTGAAGGATTTTTACTTTCTAGAATCATGCAGGGGTCTTTATGAAGTTCATATAGTCCTATGATGTTGTTGGGTTTTATTACGTGAGCTTGGACCAAGACATAAAGAAGCTCCTAAAATGATCAACAAGGGTGCATTTCAAGAACAAATGTTCCGATATCTTGTCATGATTATTACACAGGGAACAAGTGGGTGAGACAATAGGTATGTTGCGTTTCAGCAACAAATCAGATGTGAGAAGTCGGTTCAATTCAAGGCATCAATTTTAAAGGAAAACTTAGTTGTTGGATCCAACAACAATTTTTTCAAGTTTCATTTTTGTTTTTTACTGAGTTTAAATAAATAAGTAACTAAATTAAGCCAATATAAAACAACTAATTATACTTTCTTAGGCTTGATGCCCGTACATAGGGGTAAGGAACAACCGAACCGAAAACCAAAAAAACCATGAAAACCGAAAAAACCAAAAACCATTGGTTTTGGTTTTCTAAAAACCGAAAAGTATGGTTCGGTTTTGGTTTCTAATGAAAAACCAAACCATAAAAACCGAACCGAACCAAAAATATATATTGTTTACTTTATTTTATATTTATATCATTTTATTATTAATTTTTGGTAAATATGCTAATATATTTGCATTTTTAGGTGTATATAATAATATCATTTATATGTTTTAAGTGAAAATACACAACATAATAATTTGCTTTAATAATTGTATAACTAACAACGCGTAAAACATATAAATAGTTACATATAAAGTTTATTTGAAGTTTGTACAACTTACTTTTATGGATTTGTTGTCATTGTTGTAGTGTTATTGTTACTAATATTGTTTTGAAAATTTGTTGAAATTAATTACGGTGTAATTATAGGGTATAAACTTATAAACTTTTCAAATTCAATTTGACCAAAACCATAAGTGGTTAAAAACCGATTAAAACCGAAAAACCAAAACCCAATGGTTTTAGTTTTCAAAAACCGAATTATAACGGTTCGGTTTTTGGCAATTCGGTTTTCGGTTTTAGTAAAAAACCGACCCAAACCGAACCGTACTCACCCTACATATTTAATGTATTACTTCATGTAATCTCAAGATCATGTTACTTAATAACATAATATTACTCCCTAAATAAATCCATCACCTAACTTATCGTTGTATTACTAAATTATATTTACACTTTCTACCCTTAATGTAAGAAATCACACACTTTTCATCCTCAGAATATTCCATCCATCCCCCCTCTCACACTCACTCACTCTCTCCTTCACACTGTCTACGTACAAATATACATATATCCATCTCCTCTATCTCTATATAACCTATACATACATATATATGCGCGTGTTCCATAAGCCATATATATATACACACTCACACATTTACTTCTTCCCCAAAAAACTCGTTCTTCACCTCCAACCCTAAATTCACACACACACACACACACTACAAAACCTCTCAATTTCACACCTTTTTTTTATTTTATTCTATTTCTATATTAGATCTAAACAAAACAAAAAAAAAAAAACACATAAAATTTACCTACATCTTTCTTTACATTGCTGAATTCCGTACACATTTTTCTTTAAATTTTGTTCGATCTAATCACTAATTTTGCTTTTATTATTATTATTCACGTAATTCTGTTAGATCTGGAATTTAGCTACTAATTTATCACAACTCATCATTTGATTTATTATATATATAGATATAGATATAGATATATAAGTAGGTAGTGTTTAGTTACAATTGATACATATATTTAAAAATTATATCTATTATTAGATTAGATATATATAATTGATTTAAATTAATGTATATGGCAATGCAACCAGGGAATATGGTGATATCTGATAAAATGCAGTATCCGAGTGGCGGTGCGGTTATGCCGACCGTCGCAGGGAGTGGGACGGGGTGGTATGGGGATGAAAGGGATGGGTTTTTAATGTGGTTAAGGGGGGAATTTGCTGCTGCGAATGCGATTATCGATTCGTTGTGTCATCATTTGAAGAGTGTAGGTGAACAAGGGGAGTATGATGGGGTGATAGGGTCTATACAACAAAGGAGGTGTAATTGGAACCCTGTGTTGCATATGCAACAGTATTTTTCGGTGGCTGAGGTGTTTAACGCGTTGCAGCAGGTGACGTGGAGGCGGCAACAACAGCAACAGCCACAGCGTCGTGGGGGCGGTGGTGGTGGGGTTTATGAGCCGGTGAAGGGTGTGGGATCAGGGAAAGAGTATAAGAAATCGAGTGGTGTTGGGTTTAGGCACGGAAATGGGCATGGGCAGGGTCATAGAGTTGAGATACCTTTGAAAGATGGCTATAATTCGAGTGTTGAATTTAAGAGTCCCCGAAATGTTGTGATTGAAGTTCCAAAATCTAATGAAAAATTTGAACTTTCCAAGTATAATGCTGGTAAGATATGAGTTGGGTTATGCTTCATTTCTTTTTATTATATGTATTAAGTGCTAATATTTCTGTATGCCAATTTAGTGATGATATTTAAAACTATCTTTGTGAATGACATACAAAAGTGCCATTTTTTTGTTGTTGCTAATTTCTTCTTTTAGTATTCAAGTATCTAGTGTTAATATTGATTAAATGTTGGCTTGTGGTCCAAGACAAGGATTTGAGCACACACACATATGCATTCATGTTCTTGGAAGCTATTTGGCTAAGTTTATTATGTTATATTTGTGTCCCTTTTCAGTTATAGAAATGAAATTTGTTTTTTTCCCCCAAATCCATCTTGAACTTGAAGTTGCTTGAAGTTTTTGTAACTATCAAGATTCTACATAGATGTTAAGTTTTGAAGCAAGGTGGTCCCCAAATGCATATCTTGTGATAATTAAAAGCATTTTTACTGTTTTTAACACACAGTGATTATGCACTACCTGAAATTAACTGTATTGTTTATGAAGCAACGTGAGGTACTTTTGGAACAACCATTTTGTCATAGATGATTTCTAATACTGAGATTCTAAAAATGAGCCTTATTTACTTGGAAGATGTTGAAAGCTATGCCATGATGTAACCAGATAATGACTACATTCGAATCATTTATAGCAGGTTTAAACTCAAAATCTCAAATAGACAACAATGCTAAGAGCATGGACTTGAAATCAGCTTTGTCCGAGGGTCTAGAATGTGAGGTGAAAGAAAATCCCAACTCAAAAGGTGCCAATGAATTTTGTTTTACCAAACATACCGTTCTTTAATTTATTTCTCTTTTAATGTTTTTATAAATTCTATATAATCTTTGCTTCATTGTGGCATTTATCTGATGTAGGATGCGCTAATGCACATTTGGAGAATAATTTATCTTCTATGGAAACTCCGCAGCAGAAGCCAAATATTTTAGCTATTTCAAAAACTTTTGTTGCTACTGAGACGACAGATGGAAAAACGGTAATATTACACTGCCTCGTCAACTTATTGAAGAAGATATGTAAACCTGGAATTAATTTCCGTGTTTAATTTAATGGTTTCTGTGTGTAGGTTAATGTGGTTGATGGACTGAAAATGTATGAAGAATTATTTGATGGTTCTGGAGTTAAGAAGATGGTTAGCTTGGTAAATGATCTGAGGGGTGCAGGAAAACGGGGACAATTTCAAGGCAAGTCACACATTACTATAGATGGATGAAAGTTCATTACATTATTTTTCTTCGAGTTATGAGCTTTTTAATGTTACTTACACATCTGCACGCCTTTGTAAGTTTGTTAGTTCTTTCTTCAGTTCATTAGCAGAATGGAATATAATCCTATCGGTTGTTTTTTGTGATATTGAACTCTTTATCCAAGTTAGCATCCCTGCATGTGTTTATCTATTCTTATTGTGCCAATTGTTAAAGGGAAATATCCGTATAGTTGGGATATTTCTAATAGAAATTCTTACATAGGCTAGCATATACAAGGTTAGCAGTCTTTACATGTAGAATACTATTCTTTGAACATAAAGCATTAGAGTTACACTGGACTTCATACATATATGCTTACTTGAGCTTTCTGATTAAGTTTTGGGCTATTGCGGTTATAGTATTGTTTGGTAAAGGTGTGGATTCAGGTGGTGATCTACCTGGTTTAAACGTTGCAAAGCGGCAGGCTATGGGATAGAGTTCTTTAGAAAAAGAAAATATTTGAATCTTTTATAATTCCCTACGTACTTGTTTTGTTTTGATTGTATTGGTTTAGTTGCAGAATCTAGTTTAGCTAAATAGGGAATACCTATGGTTAATACGTTTTTGAATACACAAAAGAACTAATACTCTTAGTATCGGTGATGCTGTTTACATGACTATTGACCAAAGCAATTATGTCTTGATTAGCTTCAGGACTATGCAACTATGGTAACCCTAATGGTATTAGTAGTTTTGTGGGAGAATGGGTTTCGGCAATGGGTCAAAATCGGATCATATCTAATGAGGTGGGTCAACTTGGACCAATCCGTCACCAGTTAATGTATTCTTCTATCATTGACATATTAATTAGGATTGCAAACACCCTATTACTATAATATTAATGTAATTTCTTTAAATTAGTTATTAGGCAAGTTTTGATCCATTTAACCCATTTAGTTATCAGCTAATTTGTTACATATTTCCTGTTTGAGTTGTTGCCATGAAAATACAACCCAAATGGACCAGTTTCCGTACAAACGGATCAAATTTGCCTGTGCGTTGTGAAAAAAAAAGCATGGAGTTGAATCCCTTCTATTAAACGGATAATGCTTACATTTTTTTTAGAATATAATACTATAATAGTAATGGTGGAAAACCAAGCAATTAAATGAGCTGCATTTCCATATGCTTGGAGATCTGTAGGGCCTTTTGCCCATGTATTGTAATCACCGCAGAATTTTTGGTATGACGTGATATTGTCAAATAAACTAAATGTGATTCACGCCAAATTTGCCAGTCCAAGTTCTTAAGTTCTTTTGCTTTTGTAGCTCATTAAGTCGTAGGATCACTTGATGGTAATCACAATTTTGCGTGATATAGTATAGGTTAACTAGTGAAAATTTAAAGGGTTACCTAATACGTGTAGTTTAGTATAAATATCCTGACATTTTTATGACTCTTACATAGCATGGGTCTGTTCTTCTCGGTTGGATTTAGATTTAGTGATATGGTCTAAAGGGTCTATAAATCCATAAGAAGATCGATAAAAATGCTAAATGTGTGCAGTTGGTTACATGTGCGGCAATCTGTATCGTAATTTTAGACCTCAAATTTGTATATGTTTTATATATGGAGAAGTGTTAAAAGTCTCTTATTTATTAGACAAGTACTATTTATTAAACAAGTGTGTTTATATTAGATAATAATGACTATTATTAGTATACAAGTCCTCTACTTTAAGTAGAACCTAAGCAGCCTCTCTACCTTAGGTTGGGATAAGGCTGTCTACATCTCAACCTCCCCCAAACACCGTCGAAGACAGTATTGGGACCCAAAACCCATAGAAGACGCCATTGGGTGTTACCTACTATTTTTGTTTTCTTAGTTTGCCTCATTATAAATAATTCATTTACGCATCCACAGAGGCACATAGCGTTTTATCTCTTGAGACCAAGTTACTGTAGAGCCAAATAGCCAATTGACTCAAAAGTCGACTAGGGACCATTAAGTTACTGGAGAGCCAATGGACCTCTCAAAACCAAACCTTATTATATATTTTTTTTAATCTTCCTTTTTCATAAATTACTGTTGGGCCATATCTTTAAGTTGATATTCATCTGTCATTTTGTCTTTTATACATGCAAATCTATGGGTGACCAAGCCTTTTTATTTATTGCTTCTTATATGTGTTTTGTTGTTTTCTTCATTATATTTCTAAAGTTTTTGAACAATTTGATAAAACAGGACAAACATTTACTTTACTAAAGAGACCCATGAAAGGTCATGGAAGAGAGATCATTCAATTTGGCTCACCTGTTGTGGATACTACTTTTGATGATGAAGCCATTAGTAAACCCTCCAAAGGCATGTGCATAGTTCATGAAAATCGCCTTTCCCAAGAAGCAATATCATGCCATTAAGTGTATTTGCATCCATCTCATGTGTGACTAAACTATAGTTGACATTTTCAGATCGGAAAATAGAACCCATTCCAAGTTTGTTTCAAGAATTTATTGAAAGGCTAATGACCATGCAAATTCTGACAGTGAAGCCAGACTCATGCATTATTGATATCTACAATGAGGTTAGTACTTAGTAGTAATCCTATCACTTACAATTCTTAGTAATTATGTTAGGCTGAGCTGGTCCACTGATGAAGTTTGTATGTAGGGAGACCACTCGCAGCCTCAGTTGTGGCCACATTGGTATGGAAGGCCTGTATGTGTTTTGTTCTTGACAGAATGTGACATGACTTTTGGTAGAGTGATAGGATTCGATCATCCTGGGGATTACAGGGGTTCTGTTAAGATCTCTCTCACTCCTGGGTAATCACTCTCTCTGTCTCTCTCTTTCCCCATAAATTTGTTAGTCAGTGGTTCTTTCAGCATGTTTATAGAAAAATAGTATGTAAGAATTAGTTTCAATATAATGCCCAACTGACCAACTCATGTAATGCATATGGAAAAGTTTCTAATACTTGGCTTTATCTATCATCCAACCATATATGGAAAAGTTTCAAATATTTAGCATGTATTCTAGAATACCTGCTAGTCTGCTACCATTCCTTGATTCGTATCAAACATACAAACTATTTGTAAGTTAAACATTTGAAAAAAAGGACCATTTGATTTGATTTAAATTTCTGAGTCTAGTCAATTATGTTGTCAGTTATTAGTCAATTTTAAAAGTGAAACTCAGTCAAGTACTTGGTTCAATATGTCTTAAGCCAATTATATGCTCCAACTGTGTTCTCAATCAAGATAGAGTTTAATTTCAAATGTCAATACAAAGCTTCATTTTTAAAGATCGGATAGAGCCAATTTGTTGCTTTATACATCATTATGTGTAATGTGACCTTTAGTTAGTATATAGATTTTAAATGATTTCTTTTGATACAAGTATAGAAGAAGTCTAGGTGACCCTCAATGGCAAACCATCCATTAAACAGTCGTCCTGTCTCAAGAAAGATGTTTCCTTATGAAACCTTTTAGAGCGGCAACCTTCCTGCACTAGGACCTGTTTTTATGACCAGTAGACATCACAAGACACCGGATAAGATATTTTATGTATGGGTGGATTTGTCGAACAGATACAAACTGTTAGCCAAAAGGAAATTGGTCTAACAGGTTGAAATATTTTGAAAAAGCACTTTTAAGAGCCCACGACCTTCTAATTATTTTGTTCAGAAAGCCAAATACGATTATTGAAATAACATAGTTTTTGTAGTCATACTTGACACTAAATCTGTAACTTTTGTACAGAAGTGTTTTGGGTCATCTCTGGCCAACTCGTTTCATGTTCTTGATGCAATTCTCACTTGTGTGATACCAATTGGTGAATTTCATATTTTTTTTGTTTGTAGATCAATGCTTGTTATGGAAGGAAAATCTGCTGATTACGCTAAACACGCCATTCCCTCGATTCGGAAACAACGCATACTTGTAACATTGACCAAGTCGCAACCTAGGAGAGCTACACTGGCTCCACTAGCACCCCCATCCCACTGGGCATCTCCCCCTAGTAGGTCCCCAAATCACGTGGGGCCCAAGCACTATGTCCAAGTTCCAACAACCGGTGTTTTACCACCTCCAAATGGTATCCAGCCTATATTTGTTCCAGCTGCTGTTGGTGCACAAGCCATGGCTTTCCCGGCCGCACCCGTGGGTTCAGGATGGGCGACAGCTGCTCCTCTGAGGCAGCATGCTCCACCTGGCACTGGAGTCTTCCTTCCTCCAGGTGGCAATTCTGCATCTGTGGAACCCTCTACTGCAGAAAAGGAGAATGGTACAGGAAAGCATGATAATGGTGAGAATACCACATCCCCAAAAGAGAGTGTGGAAAATCTGGATGAAAATGGTGGTAAGAAGGCGGCGGCAGAAACATGATGACACAAAAGTGACAAGTTAGAGCAGAAGAGCTGCTTAGGGAGACAAACAAAGAGGTGAATTTCCTCCAGAGGCTGACCTGCAATGGGTTTGAAGCAAATGTAAAAGTGCAGAAGTGGGAGACTTAATACTACGAGCAGAACAGAGCGATGGAAGAGTTATACTAGAGTTGGCTCTGGAATCCTTTGTTTATTTTTGTTGTCTTACTACGTGAACACGAACACGGATTTCAATTTAGCTCTATTTACACGTCGCTTTGGTTATGCCTATACAGATATAGCAGTCTCTTATTTTGTTCAATCCCATTGATTGAATATTTAAAGGTGAATGTTGGGTACCCAGAATTCTCATCATTTTATCTCTGCTATATTGCTATTGAATTTATCATCATGAGTTAGTGGCGACGACATGGCGTACACCTTTTGGGAAAAAAGATTAGTGTTAAAATTTAAAATAATTTTATATGAAAAGTTACTAAATGTGAGCTCTTAAATAATTTTGGTGCATATCCCACATTGGCCATATATGTACAGTAAAGAAAGAAATTATAAAGATAGTTACAAATTTAACCCTCAAGTAATATGAATATCTAAAAAAGCCCCCTGAAAATGCACTTGCAGTTAGGGTGTTAGAAAATAACCAAACCCAAAAAACCCGACCCAACCCGAATGGGCTTGGGTGAAATGGGTTGGGTTATTCGGTTTACAGGTCGTCATTTGGGTTAAGCCAAATAACCCAAAGCTTAATCGGTTTGGGTAACGGGTGAAAATTCAATAATTTGGATCAACCCAAATAACCCGAATAAGATGTTTGTTGTTTTACATATACTAATATAACACATCAAATTTGTTTAAAGTATATATTCTTGAATACTAACGAGAAAACAACCAACATTTCATTCAAGAATTCAAAAGACACAAAATTACATAAGTTTCAACCCTTTTGGATATAAAAGTTGGTTAATCTAAATAACAGATTTCACCCATATGCAGGTATTTCCACTCTTTTCAATTTTTAAAATTGAAATGACATTGTTGCAATGTTGCATAACTAACAAATCTTTTTAAGTTGCACGTAAATTCATCAATCACATTTTATTTGGGTTACCCAAAACCCGACCCAAAAAAACCCGAACCCAAACAACCCAAACCTAAATAATCCAAATAACCCAAAGCTTCGAAGTCTGGGTTACGGATTGATTTATAATTTTGCAAAAACCGAATAATCCAACCCAAATAACCCGACCCATCAACACCCTACTTGCAGTGCCCAAAATGTTAACCCCTTTTATCTTTATGGAGTTTTTGAATTTTGACTAAAGTGTTTACCGAACCAAAAAAGCCGTAACAAGTTTTTAAGCAAAAAATCCACTATTTGACTGATTTTTAAAAACAACTTTTTTTTGGGTATACCTTAATAGTATAAATTTTTAGATCCGTTAGTCGTCACCGATCAGGAGGTTTTAAAATGGAGGCTGATTTTTACAATGATGAATTTTATTCATCTACGGAAACATTTTTAGAATGACAATTTTACCCTTATGTTAAACCCTCGCTTTTGCTTTTCAAAGTTGTGGAATTCATCTTCTTTCCTCTCTGAAGCAACAATAACTCTTCTATCCTCATTATCCGGTTAGCCAAGACTTAAACTGACAGACCCTAACATATACAAATCTATATTTATATCAAAGCTAGCTAATTAACGTTAACCCATTCTCTTCTTCCAAACGCTCATTGGAATCATCTTTATACATGATTTTGATTCAACTAGCTCAAGCCCACCGAATAACTACAGTTGTATAGATATAGACACCAAATTCACACACACACAAACCGACAACTCTACCGCCTGGGGTTGATGGGATTATCACGTTGTCGATGTGTGGCTAAACCCAGGATATTCGACAACCTCGCCTATGTCCGACAATGATCCTCTATTTTTATGGTATTCTTTCTCCGTTAGCATAATGAAACCCATAGGTAACAACTAACAATAAAGCCATTCGCTCCTTGTATGATTCCTTACATAAAAGACCCGTTTTCCTCTTTTCTATTAATCTTCCAAAAAGAATTTTTTCTTTGATTTTTTTTTTACATAATGATCAACCATACCTTTAATATTTCTTTTATTGCATTAACTTTCTGTCTTATCATAAAAGAACGTACACACATGTAGGATAGATGGTGCCTTTGGTCAGATGGTATAGTAGCAAGGAAATTAAAGGAGATATTGTACGTCAAGGAAAGGACGGCGATGGTGGATTATATTGTAAAAACATTATCGAGTAGGGGCTTATAATTTATTGAAAACAAATCAAGATAATGAAATGATGAATTATAATGGATTATTTCTCTCTCTCTCTCTCTTGATTATTTGGTGATCGTCTCCATTTTCGTCTTATTTTTTTTGGTAAGCGGCTTAAGTAGCTGCAGAGTGAATACTACTAATAAAGGCGGATAAATGAGGGACAAAACTGTCTTTTTGTTAATATTTCCGTGCATGAATACATTAGTTTAGTGTAAAAATCACATTGAAGTGCGAAAGTGCGGTTGATGACTCACAACCTAATTATCTTTTACTTTATGCCAATAATAGAAAGGTCCCATAATTATCATTGTATGTTATACATAGTTATGTGTAATTACTGTATGTCTTTGTAACTAGTAGGGGTGTTCATGGACCGTTTGGTCCGGTTTTGACTAAATCTCAAACAAAACCGATATTTCCAGCTTTAAGATATATTAAACCAAATCAGACCAAGTATGTTGCGAAACCGAACCAGACCTTACCATGTGAGCCGGTCCGGTTCGATGGTTTCAAATTTTTATTTCCCTTTATTTTATTCCATATAATCTTGTGTATATATGTGAAGATTCGTGACAAAAAGTCATCACGAACACTTAAAATTTGAACATTTATCACATCATTAGAACATGTTGATGCACGTTGATGTGACAACAGCAACTTAGATTTGATATGTCGTTTAGATTGAGACATTATGTTAATTTATGTCGTATCTATATATGTAATTGATAGATTATGGACTTTATGTTTTGGTAATGATCGATTACATGTTTTGGAGTTATATATATATGTGTGTGTTATGTATGATGTTTGTTGTGTGATATACAAGTACAAACATAATATGTGTTAGGATTCCTTAAGATGAAACACTTAGGAATATAACTAAGTATTACATCTAACGAAGATAAGGTATATCTTCGTTAGAGGCAAACGAAGATAAACTTCGTTTGGTACAAACGAAGATTAACTTCGTTAGATGGGCTGGCAGCTAAGTTCGTAAGAACAAAGCCCAACAAGCCCAGGTCGACCTGAAACATATATATACGAACGAATACCCTAAGATAAGAGATAGACGTTCGACATACAAGTACTCCAGACACCTAAGTTCGTTCTATAGCTTATAGAAACGAAGATAGCACAATACGGCTGATTATTTATTTGATAATTAGCGATATATCAGTTTACTAATCAAACTAGTTATCTCGTGAGGATTCCGCACTCACGACATAATCTTAGACGATCTCGAGAGCGATCTATAGCCATCGAGGGACTCACAAGTGGTATCAAAGCTTTGGAGGATGATATTTCCTCAAACGAGATCTGAAAATTAGGTTTTTGATGAAGAATTCGACCAGATCTGCTAAATTCGTTCTAAGTTCATCTCACGAAGATAGGAAACGAATTTAACTTTAAATTCGTTCTAAGTTCATCTCACGAAGATAGGAAACGAATTTAACTTACGAAGTTAGTGGTGCTTACGAACTTAAGTCTTAACTTCGTACAGATGAGGTCTTCACCTTACGAACTTAACCCAAAATAGCCAAAAACACCTCACGAACTTAACCCTTTTCACCTAACGAACTTAACCCTTTGTTCTTACGAAGTTAGATTGCACTTACGAAGTTAGTTGTTCTCACGAACTTAAACTTCGTTTCATGCAGACTTAGTTCTTACGAAGATAACATCTAAGTTCGTGCTGATGTCATCAAGAAGTTAGTTTAACTGAGAGTTGATGTCATCACGAAGATAGTCGTTCTAGCTGAGACAAGTTCGTATATGGTTCTTATCAGACGACGAAGATGTTCTCAAGCTACTTTAGAGGTTCAGTGTGTTTCAACATCAGAAGATCAATTACATGGAAGCACACAACAGGGTAGTTAAAAAAAATAAAAAATAAAAAATAAAAGTAAAAAGGCGGGAAATCTCGAGTAAAATTTACTTTCTTCTATGGTCTTAGAAGTGGATTTTTACGCGAGATTCAAAATTTGGTAATGGTTGGAAAATTTTGGTCCGTTTTCGCGCATATTTGGCACGGTTTTGGCACAAAATTTCGACAATCATCAGATTTTTCCTACCATCTTAGATTCAATAATTTACGTGAATACCAATGTTTCACGTAAAGGTGTTTTTCCTAGAAAATTTGGAGGGAAAATGGTGTACCCTGTTACCGGCGAAGAGTTTGCAGTTGTTATATGCTCTAGGCCATTTGGAACCTCATACAGGATAGGAGATACCTAAGACAGGCTGAAGTTCAAGATTTTTGCAGAGAAATGGGGGGGATAAAACTTTCAGTCCTCAGTATTTCTAAGCAAAAATATGAACTACTCGACATTCATTGAAGATCAAAGGTTATTCTGTTCATTCATTCAGTTTAACGGTTGATGGTGATTAAAGTATTATAATGTTCGAGTTTGAAGATCATCATGTTATTATTGGAGTATTATTAGAAGTTGATCTTTTTGATATAGCGGTTTGAACTGTTGAAGTGTTGCTGCAATGAAGCTGGTTACTTGTTGTTGAGTATTTTGAAGATTGAATCTTATCTATATTCCAAGACATAGAGATGATATCAGGTGACTGAGAGGAGCAGTCACGAAGATAAAGATCTTTATGTATGGCAGCGTATACAACTGAAGAGGATATCTGATTAGAAAGGCTTCGGGTGATTGGTAGAGTTGTGAAGATGCAAGACAGAGTCAGACACTGCTAGTTGAGACAGGATTCATGTTACTACAGTTTGTGATTCAAGCTACAGAGTTTCTTATTTTTGTGAGAGCTGATTGATTTGATGTTGATTGTTGGAAATTCAACTTCGCCATTACATGCCAATTAAGCAAGATGAGCAGAGTCTCCGGCAATAAATCCTAGGGTGGAAGATTGCTGATGTTTAATTTGGAGGTGCTACTACTGAGGGGGAGAACTACAGCGAGAAGTGTTGGGTTGGTTAGTTTTCATGAAGATATAGAGATTTTGCAGGTTGAAGATGAGATTGCAGTTTTAGAAGATCGAGTCTCAACATTGAAGATCTGATATCTCAAGTTAAGGGGGAGGCTATTCATTTAGACTTTCTATAATTAATATCGGTTTGTGAAGAATTGATTGCACCGGCCAAGGGGGAGTTTGTTAGAGCACATAAAGTGCACAATCTGTTGTCCGATGCAATAATTCTAAAAGGCTAAGAACTATTAAGTTAATAAGGCCCAGTCTGTTTGTACAGCCTATAAATATAAGTCTTAGGTCACGAATTTAGGTTGATGATTTAGTTGCAACATAGAGTCATTCACTAGGTTCTCGAGGTAGAGATCTATACCTCGAGATACCGCCCAAACTATCACGATTCGTCTCAATGATTGTAATCCGTAATCATTGTAGATGTTGTTCATACGGATTCATCTTGTAATCATATGATTAATGATAGTATTTTTGTGTTTATCTCCTGTTCTTATTATCTTCGTGTGTGTTTATCATGATAATCATTAATTAACCCTAAAGACGATCATAGACGGATTCCGCACATCTATGATTGTTAGATCTCGTGTTAATCGATCTGGGAACGTGCTGAAACACGTTTCACAAGTGGTATCAGAGCCAATCGATTTCTTATCGAAGGTTCGAGATCGTTTTGTTTGATTCTTTTCTCTGAAAATCAACCTCCCGACACCCTTACTGTCGCTAACTTCGTTTTCTCAAACGAATTTAGCAAACGAACTTAACCTCATCTTCGTTTCGAGTTCTTCCAACGTTTTTAGCTTTATCTTCGTTCTTTCCTTCAAACGAAGATAATTCTATCTTCGTTTCCTCCTGCAAACGAAGTTAATCCTATCTTCGTTTCTCTCATTCAAACGAATTTAAGATCTATCTTCGTTCAGTGCAAAAATTTTCGAAATGGCTTCCTCGTCAACCAACACTGCTGTTGCTCAATACCTGAATTCTCTTGTCTATCATGATCATCTCGTTGGACGTACTAATTCTCCACCGAAGTTAGTTTCATTGGCTGACTTCTGGGCGTGGAGAGGTCGATTTGAAGATTATATTCAACGAGAAGATTTGAAGATGTGGATTATGATCACTGAAGGATATGAATGACCAACTCTTACTGTAAACGGTGTTACAACTAATTACAAAGTAGGAGAATTAAAAGGTGAAGAAAAATCCTTGTATGCTGTTGAAGTTAAGGCTCTTTCTACTCTTAGGATGTGCATTCCTCAAGAATTAGTGCACTTGTTTCCTAAACAGGAGTACAAGACTTCAAAGCAACTGTTCGATGCTATTGAAGCTCACTGTGAAGGTGATCCATTATTGAAGCAAAATCGAGTTAAGATGCTTAAGAAACAATTTGATTGCTTTAATGCTACCAAGAACGAACTAGTTGAGGATCTTATCTAGAGATTTCAACATCTTCTTGCTGAGTTATCCTATTTTGATCTTAAGTATACTCCTACTGAGATAGTGGATAAATTCTTGGATGGTTTGCCGAAAGCTTATAAAGAATTTCGTCATGGATTGCAAGAACGAGCTGATTATGCATCTCTTCGTATAGATGGTGTTATATCCACATTAAGAAACAGAGAAATGAAGGATAAGGCAAAGGATCTCCAAGACAACTTCACACAAGATCCATCTCTTTATCATGCAACTATGAAGAATCCTACAGCTGATATTAATGCATTCTTTTCTGGGGTTAGTTCTTCTGGCACGAAAGAGGGTCCTAATTGTGTTATGGATAGAGATGATTCTGCAGGTTTCATGGCTTCTGATGCTGGTTTCAAGGCTCGAAAGACAAATGAGAATGCCAAGCCTGGAAATATGTCGTTTGGTAACATTTCATCTACTTCTGCTGGTTACAAGTCTATGCCTATGGATATGAAATCTGCTGAGGGAAGGATGAATGTTTTTGCCGCAATGTGTGCTGCACATGAAGCTTTTGTTGCTGGAAAGATCACGGATCCAGCACTCATTGATGAAGATTATGACCAAATAGATCCAGATGATGTTGAAGAAATGGATCTGAAATGGAATTTGGCGATGATCACTAGGAGAGTGCAACGGTTTATGCAGCGAACAGGTCGACAGCTTATTGGGGGTACTCAGGGCTTTGACAAGTCAAAGGTTAAGTGCTATAATTGCGATGGCTTTGGACATTTTGCCAAAGAATGTCAACGTCCAAAGAGAGATGTCAACATTACCCCTACCCGTCAAGATAGAGGTGGTAATCGTCCTTTTAATACGAATGCAAGTAGAGCTCTCTTGTTGACTGATGATACTACTGGAAATTGCAATGACAAGGCTATCGTAGTTGCTCAACCTGATGGTTCTTATGTCTGGAATCTTCCACAAGATGAGACTAATAATGCTTATTTGGCCGAAATAGTTGATGATATGGCTCAAATGGCAGATTCTGTTGAGGATTTCTTGGACACCTCAGTTTACCACAGTGATGAGCATTTGTATGAAAACGGTCAAAGCTCGAACTTGGAATCTTCTACTCAGGTATATGACACTGATTCTGAGTCGGATGAAGAGGTTGAGGTTGCTGATACGAAAGATTCTGGAGAGGTGAACGCTGCTGAGAACAAAGACGATTTTGCTACTGAAGAGGTTGAAAAGACGATTGAAGAGCAGATGAAGGAGTATGAAATTCCAGCAGGCATGAGTGTGGATGACTTTGTTGCGTACATGGCAGACTGCAAAGAAGCAGATCAACAGGTATCTTATTCTCTTCGTACTATTGTTCATGTTTGCCAAATTGTTAATCGAATGTTTGATGAAATTGAACAAAAGAATGAACGAATTAAGCATTTAGAATATGTTGTTAATGCTGCTCATGAAGAAAGAGATAAATTGATTAAAAAAGATTTAACTGTCACTGACAGAGAAAGATTTTTAAAGGATAGGATTAAATCTTTAGAGTCGGACATTAATGCTATGAAAGACAAAGTTAAACATGCTGTGGCTGTAGAAAGAGTAGGTGGTGAAGCTTATGCATTATTAGCTAAGAAGTGTTCTACTATTGAGAAAGAACTGGCTGATGCTAGAATAGAAATAGTGGACTTACAAGCTAAGGTTGATTCAGCTAGACATGATGAGCTTTTGATGCATATGCAAAAATTTGGGGACTCTCCATCTAAGAGTTCTGACTCTGCTAAGGTTTCTTACAATAGCATGCCTCCTCCTTTCAACAATAATTATACTCCTGTAGAACCTAATATCCCGGAAGTCCTACTTCAACCTAGTGTTGATGTTGGTAAATCTCAAGACTCGTCTCCTAAGCCTACTTTGACTAAGGAGACAACAGTGTCTAAAGGAGTTTCTTCTCAACCCACCAAGGAAGAGAAATTGAAAGGTGTCGTCCTAGATTCGTCCACTTCTTATGGTCAAAAGGACAGTATTACTCACTTTACACTTCGTAAGAGTAGTAGGGTCTACACTGAGTTAGAATTCCCGTTATCATCAATTGACCCTAAGAGGATTGATAAAGTCTGGGATGTTGATACTAAGGATATGAAGCGATTAAGTCAGTTGCGTCAAACTCCTTTACCTAAGCAGTCTAGGCATAGTCAATCTGAAGATGAATTAGTTGTTAATGTCGAAGCAACTAAGGCTTTGAAGCATATCTTAATGCCTGCTCGAAAGAAGTCCCCAAGTAAGTCTAGGACATCACCGACCAAACGAGACCATAAGGATCCTAGTAAAACTAGTAAATCAGTGGACAATAGTGTATCTGTAAGTACCAATAATAAGGTAGATACAAAGAAACAACCTAAGGTCCTCTCTTGCTTTGCTTGTCATGAAAAAGGTCATGTTTACAGTGTATGTCCTAATCGACCTCGGAGATCAGGTTCTCCTTCAAAGGTTTCCACCTCGAAAGGAAAAAGTGGGTTGGGTAATGATAAACAGGTTTATGAAACTAAAGTTCAATCTTCTTCAAAACTGTTTACTATCCCTCAACGACGTGACTCTCCACCAAAAGGTTCTTCTCCTATGGGACAAAGATTCACTACCCCCCAGTGGGAGTTCAAGTCGGTCACACACACCTTCAAGTCGTAATTCATTTTATGACCGAAATCATTCAAGTGTCCGACCCTCTTTTGGCCTTCATTCCCCAAGACCTTCTCCAACGAACGGTCAGAAGTCTTCTCCAGTAAGAAGACAAGTTGAGAATCAAGTCACACCCACGGCTTCTAGCAATGGATATTGGACTGAACTGATTCTCAAGGATGAGAAGGGACGACCCAAACCTATGAAGGTTTGGGTCCCCAATGATAACTAATATTTCTCATTTTATGTGCAGGGAGTTCCTAGGAAACCTATTCATTTGTGGTACCTTGACAGTGGATGCTCCAGGCACATGACAGGGGACAAGAAGCTCTTGTCCAATTATACTGGTATAAATGGGTCATATGTTAGTTTTGCTGGTTCCAAGGGCGGCAACATCACCGGTCAAGGAGATGTCGTCAATGGACAACTAACTCTAGAAAGAGTTAATTATGTGGAACAACTTACTCACAATCTAATGAGTGTCTCACAGATCTGTGATAAGGGCAACAATGTTCATTTCACAGAAAAGGAGGCATACATCTTGAAGCCGGGTTTTGTTATTCCAGAAGAATGGATTATGCTCAAAGCTCCTAGGAAGAGAGACATCTATGGTTTAATTTTAGGTGTTGATAATCCAAAGGAGCCCCTTTGTTTGTTGAGCAAGGCAAATGAGTCTGAATCTCTCCTATGGCATCGTAGAATGGGACATATCAACTTTCGGAAAATGAATGAACTTATCAGTCTTGGGTTAGTTGACGGTGTGCCTGTTAAGAAGTTTGGGATGGAAGATAAGTGTGTACCGTGTTTGAAAGGAAAGCAACATAAGAATCCGCATAAATCCAAGGTACTCAACTCCATTTCCAAACGATTCGAATTACTTTATATGGATCTCTTTGGTCCTGTGAACAAAAGAAGCATTGGAGGGATGTCTTACTGTTTGGTGATCACTGATGATTACTCGAGGTACTCATGGGTATTTTTTCTGAAGACCAAGGATGAGACTGCCGAACGATTTATGGATTTTGTCAAGCAAGTTGAAAATGTCCATGGAGTCAAAGTTAAGAGAATCAGGAGTGACAATGGCACTGAGTTCAAGAATAATACTATTACTATATTTTGCTTGACCAAAGGAATTCAACATCAGTACAGTGCACCATATGAGCCACAACAGAATGGAGTGGCTGAACGGAAGAACAGGACGCTAATTGAGATAGCCAGGACGATGCTTGCTGATTCAGGGCTTCCTATTACTTTTTGGGGAGAGGCAGTGAATACAGCTTGTCACATTCTGAATCGGGTTTTAACAGTTAAACGGTTTAAGAAGACTAGTTATGAACTATTGCACAACAAAAAGCCCAATTTACAGAATGTTGAGCCTTTCGGTGTTCCGTGCACTTTTCTTAAAACTCTTCCTCAAGGGAAATTTGAACCTAAATCTGAGGAGGGTTTCTTTTTGGGTTATGTTCCAAGTACACCGATTAGGCGAGTGTACAATCAGAAGACTGGCAAAGTAGATCTTGGTACAAATGTCGTAATTGTCAGTCACAAACCTGCTATACACCTTGGTCCTGCTAATCATTTTGATTATGATGGTGTCTTCACTTCTTTTTGTAGTCCTGTTTCTTTTGCAGGTGTTCCAACAGTGGAGGATGTCGTTACTCTTCATGATCCTCTGGATAGTGGACCGGTTTCTGGTTCTTCTTCTGGTCCCTCACCAATAGTTGAGCCTACCTCTGAATCTGGAGAATCTAGTGGGCCAAAAGTAGCAGATTCAACCTTAGAGCCTGCTCCTATAGTTCCTACTGATCCTTTGCATGTACCTCTACCTGATTCTCCTTTCTATGATACTGATGACACGGAAGGTGACACTCAGGAAGAGCCTAAAACTCCAGATTATAAAACTCCAGAGCAACATGTGCATACGAATTTGGGAGATGATCTTTCTGTCGATAAGGTTCCTCAAACCAGAGTCCACAAGGATCATCCAGTCAAGCAAATCATTGGTGATGCTTCTGCCTCTGTTCGCACGAGGAATCAATCTAAGAAACCGTCGTGTATGTTTGCTGAAGTTAAGGATACTGGGGCAATTACTTGGTACTTGTATTACTGCTTTATCTCTCAGGTTGAGCCTAAGAATGTTGGAATGGCTCTTAAGGAACCGTCATGGGTTGAGGCGATGCAAGAAGAATTGGCTCAGTTTCGAAAGCTTGAGGTATGGAAGTTAGTTGACTTACCTCCGGGTGAATCTCCTTTAACAACGCGTTGGGTTTTTCGTTGTAAACGCGATGACAGAGGTGTAGTCACTCGAAATAAAGCTCGATTGGTGGTTAGAGGATTTGAGCAACAAGAAGGTTTTGATTACGATGAGACATTTGCACCTGTAGCTAGACTTGAAGCTATTCGATTATTTCTGGCATATGCTAGTTATAAGGGTATTAAGGTGTATCAGCTTGATGTAAAGAGTGCCTTCTTGTATGGTGATATTAAAGAAGAAGTGTATGTCGAACAACCTGCCGGGTTTGAGGATCCAGACTTTCCTAATAAAGTATATCGTCTCGATAAGGCTTTATATGGTTTACATCAGGCTCCTCGATCGTGGTATGAAAAATTGTCAACTCATTTGAAGGAAAGTGGTTTTACCAGAGGTTCTATAGACAGCACGTTGTTTATTAAATGGAAAGGGAAGGACTATTTGCTTGTACAGGTTTATGTCGATGACATCATTTTTGGTTCATCTGGTGACCAAATGTGCAAGGAATTTGAACACAGCATGAAGGCTAAATTTGAGATGAGTGCTATGGGGGAATTAACCTTCTTCCTTGGTCTACAGGTGGATCAACTGAAAGATGGTTTCTTTATACATCAGACCAAGTATGTTAAAGATTTGCTTACTCGGTTTCGCATGTCTGATGCTAAGGATGCTGTTACTCCCATTAAGACTAATCATGGATTGTGTCCTGATAAGCCTAATGATCCATCTGTCGATGCCACTCAATATCGAGCTATCATTGGATCCTTGATGTATCTGACAGCCTCACGTCCAGATTTTACCTTTGCTGTTTCTATGTGTGCTAGATATCAGGCTAATCCGAAAGAGTCTCACTTGAAAGCTGCAAAAAGAATCCTTCGTTATGTGAAAGCCAAGCCTCGTCTAGGTCTTTGGTATCCCATGTATGGTTCTTTTGACTTTGTAGCTTATACTGATTCGGATTATGGTGGTGACAACTCGGATAGGAAATCAACGTCAGGTGGATGTCAGCTTTTAGGGGGGAGAATTGTATCGTGGCAGTGCAAAAAGCAGACATCTGTTGCACAGTCATCCTGTGAAGCAGAGTACATTGCTGCTGGATATTGCTGTTCTCAGGTGCTTTGGATACAGCAACAACTGCGCGATTATGGTATGAATATCTCTAATACTCCTATTTGTATTGATAATAAGTCTGCCATAGATATTACCAAGAATCCGAAAAACTTTAAAGTCACCAAGCACATAGATATAAAGTATCATTTCATACGTGACTGTTTTGAGAAAAAGCTTATTCATTTAGAAAAGGTTATTACTGATGATAATCTTGCTGATTTATACACTAAAGCTTTTGATGGACCTCGTCTTGAGTTGTTATTTCAACTCAATGGTATGAAGAATGCCGAGTAGTTTCTCTCAAAGAACTTAAATGTATTTTTCGTGTCTTTGTAGTATAAGTTGTACATAGATAGTGTCATAAAAAATACAAAAAGAGTTGTCTTAGTATAAGTTTGTATATATCTAGTGTCAAAAAAAAAAAATATGAATAAAGTAAGGTTACTACGCTAAATGAAAGAAGTGACGATACTTTAGCTTTTAAGCCTGCTTAATCGTAATATAACTGCTTAGTTCAGTGATTACAATTTGGGATATATCGGTAGACACAAAGTACCAAGGTTTCCTTCAATCTGAACTTGAATTATATAATGTTCTTGTGGGAAACATATTCAGATATATGGCTGAGATTGCTTGCTTTTCAGTAATGAATTGATCTAGTCCTTAAATTTTGTGAAAGATCTAGCATTACTATAAGATTTGTTCAATGAATAGGCAAGAACCTCTACCGATCATGAGCATAAAAGTAAATGTGATATTTTTATGCAAATCAAATGAATGCAAATTAAGGGGCTAATGTGGTCTTTGAGATTCGGACAAGTATGTCCTCGGGGTATCTTTGTATACCTAGCCTACCTAAAGCTTCCAACTTGGGATAGGTTGTCAGAAAGTTCGCTACATGAATCTCATAGAAAATCACGGGTTCCTTATAAATCATGAAATGCAGAAGCATATATGTGAAATCACAAAGTAATTCAATTCAGTTATCCACAACGTGTCTCATGATTGGTTAAGGATGTTCTTGAATATATTGAATATCTTTTATCTTAGTGCTTGTATCGATTACGAAAGTAGATCTGAATGTGGGTTACATAAGTTCGCAAACTATTCATATGGCATATTAGGCTACTCGGGTTACATGGTGACTGTCCTTGGCCAGGGTATGTCGAAAGTGTCATAACTCAATGGAAACTGGATGTACCGAGTGTTTAAGAGGAAAAACATACCGGTAATTGCTGTTGGGTCACGGTTCAGAACTCATAATAAGAGAGTTATTTCTCACCCGCAGGCTTATGTAACATGCTAAACTGATTTAATCAGCAGTAATCATGCTTAATGTGAATAATGTATAAGGTCTAGTTAATTAGAATTTAGATTAGTTTATTATTCTACAATTTTTATTCTGTGTTATTTTTTTTAATTGAGTCAAAATAGTATTTTTATAAGTTCTTATTGCACGAGAGATCCTATTCAAATTCTGAGTATATGTTTTGCTGAATTCCTTCATGTGAATTTTTAATGAGGTTGTGTAGATTGTTTACAAAGAAGATTTTCTAATAGGGACATTAATTTGTTTAAAGTTTAGAAAATGATCTTTTCAAGTGTAATGTGAAATGTCAAAGTCATTTGAAATCTCATGATTTTCACTTGTCACCAAATTATTAATTGGGTTTGGTTCATTTTGTGTGGTGACATTTTAGGGTTTGACAAGAAATGACCTCTCTTGATCTGTTGATATTTTTTTTAGTTATTTCATATTTGTTAACCCTGATTGAATGTGATTATAACTTGAATTTTCTGCATTATACTGTTTGTTCTCAATGCGTTGATGAGTTTTGTGGTAAGTGTGCAGTGTTCAGGTTAAGAAGATAACGTTGGAATGCTGATTTTTGTTACTACATTGTTATTTACACGAATGATATCATGATGTTAAGATCTTTTATGTGTAGTGATAATATTTGTGATGCAGATTTGAGCATGTGAAGGCTGAATACATGAACTGTGATTTATGACAATCTTTGGATATTTTTCTAAGTTCTTCGGTGAATTTGTGTTGGATTGTTCATTGTTTGTGAGTTTTGTAGACGACATCTAGTATGGGACTTAAGTGTTTCAAGATGGTTTGCTGTCATGCATATTTATGATCCAAGGAAGTTCTCAGTGTCATAATCAAATTGGTAATGAGGTTCATGTTTAAATTGATTATTTTCAGGTTTGTTTATGGATAGCGTTTAAACCATATGTTTTCATTCAAGATTATAATGTTCGGTTATCTACTTACATTATGATTATGAATCTGGGTGCTAAGAACGTTTTAGTACAAGGCATGAACAGGTTGCTATCTAACGAGTTTTTGCTATGTACAGATTGTGATAAAGGGTTGTGTTTTGGAAGATTGCTTGGATGAAACTCTGAAATTTTTGCTGAACTACGGAATGTTTTCAGATTTGCTCTTACGAAGATAACTGATATCTTCGTTCGACACACCTTTGTTCAAACGAAGTTTATCTTCGTTTGGCTAACTTCGTTTGTGAAGTTATGCCCGATCCATAGTTGGCCCATTGTTAGTTCCATATATAAAGGGGTTTTTCTTCGTTATTTCTTTATCAAACGAAAAATACTCTTATTTTCGAGCAAAAACCCTAAAACACAAACTTTTTTCTTTTTTCTCACTTTAATTCGTTTTCTTGATTCATTGTCCAAACTGAGATCTAAGTAAGTTTTTAATGTTCTTTTCATTCACGAATATGATTTAGGTTTCCATGTATCTTCGATTTGATTTGTGTTGCTTATGTTTATAAAATTCTTGTAATCATTCATCTGGTTTGATCAAACGAATTTAGACTTGTGTGAACGAATTTAGACTTTAGTTCAAAACGAATTTAGATGTGTGCACATGGACTTAGATTTTGAATTGAACGAATTTACCTTGGGTAGAAATGAAGTTACTTTTATGCCTTACGAACTTAGACCCAAGTTGATGAGGAACGAATTTAGCTTAACACCCTTAGGTTTATTCAAACGAACTTAGACTTCGTTTATAGGTTACGACCTTAGAAGATAAGTTTTGTAACTTACGAACTTGCATGTACAGTTTAGTCTTTACGAACTTAAACTTCGTTAGGTGTAAATTTAGATTTAATTCTTACGAACTTAAGATCTATTTTCGTTTAGTTATTGCTTACGAATTTAGCTTCTATCTTCGTTCTATCTACTTAACGAATTTATTGGTTATCTTCGTTCAGACTTGTTTTGCGAAATTCTGGATTAGGGTTTTTCATATTAGGGTTTTTCAACTCGGCAATTCATTTATCGTGATTATTTATAGTTGTTTCGATATTTTGGTTGGTTTTGCAGAAATGGCTCTCGCTCCACGTCAATTTGTGAAAAAGCACAATCTTGCACTGAACCTAGATCCAGATCAGCATAATTGCGAACATTTTCATGAAATGTTCAACTACATTGCTCGCTCGCGATTATCCTTTGCTTTTTGTGATTCGCCGAGACTGATTAAGCTGTATATTGATTCTTTCTGGTCTACTGCTCATGAAGTTATGGTTGATGGCCAAAGTTTTGTACGAGCAACTGTTGAAGGCACCACATTTGATTTCAATGCTGAGTCGCTTCGCACTATTTTGCATCTAGGAGCAGAACCAGACGTACAAGAAGAGGACGATGTTGAAATGACTTACGAGTTCGAACTCCTTCTTCGCTGCTTTCAGAGAATGGGATTTGTTGGCCAGGTCAAACTTCCTTTTGACAAGAGTGGTTTTCAGGGAAGATGGAGGTATCTGGCGTATGCATTGCTTGTCTGTTTGAGCAATCGCAAGGCTGGCTTTGATCAACTATCTGCACAGATTGCGTTGCAGATGGTTGCTTTGGTATATAATCGCCCTTATCCTTTCTCCCGATATTTTTATCAAGAGTTTGTTGATCAGATTAATGCTAGGGGGAGAAAGCGATTTCTTCTGTATCTTCGATTTGTGATGGCTATAGTTAGACATTTTTGTCCCGACTTAGAATATGACCAAGGTCCTCGCTACGTTCTTCATGCTTGGCCTTCGCGTCTTTTTGCTATCTAGAGGCAAATACGGGTAATGTGGCTGGTCTCCATGATCCACCACTTTTTGGTCACCTGATTAATCCAAACTATCAATCTCGTCTTGAGAATGATATGTTTGTGGATGCTGCTGATGACGATTCTGATTCTGGTTCTTCTGCGAGTTCCGGGGATGATGTTGAGAGTTCTGGGGATGAGTCTACTGGTTTGGATGTTGGAAATGATGATGATGCTGTTGCTAGTTCCGACGGTTCTGCTGCTACAACTGCGACAGACACAGATGATTCTACTGCTGCTGAACGTGGAACTAAGATGATACATGATATTGCGGCTGCTTCTGAAAGCGATCATTCGCATCAGTCGTTTGATCAAGCGGGTGTTTTGTTTCATAGAGAACGCAGAAGCAAAGCTTGTCACGCAACTCCAGCAATTTCAGATTCTGCTAACTCAATTTCTGCTGCTGAGATTGATCCCGATGTTGCCGCTCAGCATGATTCTGAATTGCGAGAGATCTTTGAAGATATGGAAGACCCTGTGAACAGAGCAAGTTCGGTTAGTCCGGTGAAGAGGCAAGGGAGTATTGATCTTCAATATACCAGAATTAAGCGTAGACGTGTTGTTGAAGCTTCTTCTGTAGCATTGCCTGCTCCTCCAAGCCCGACTGCTGCTGTTGCTCCTGTTCTTGGATGTCGTGTTGATCTTTTGGAGACCAGGGTTTGCACTTTGGAGTCTGAACTCACTGAGACTCGCGCTGCTTTAACATTTTTGATCAACTGGGTCAAGAATCAAGGGGGAGAAGTTCCTGAAGAAGTTTGCAGATTGTCAGCGGTTCAACCACGACGTCAGAATGACGATGATGATGCTGATAATGCTGCTGAAAGGAATGTTTCTCGCCCAGTTGAAGATAGAGGAAAGGGTGCAGCGATCGAGGGGGAGACAGGAGGTGATACTTCTCAGCAAGGTGCTTCTGGTTCTGGTGCTGGTCCTTCTGGTGCTCCTCGTGATTCAGGTTTCTAATTTTGTCTATGATAAAGATTATTAGATAGAATGTATAATTGTTTGTGTGTAATAAGTTATGACATTTTATGTAATGAAAATGTAATTTATCTTATCTCAATACAAGTACATTTCATCAGTATTGTAATTATTATGATTATTCCTTCTATTCTGGTGTTCATTTTGTGTAAATTTAAATAGATGATCCAGATTATACAGATTTATTCTTTGATGGCGATGAGCTCGAGGAAGGCGAATTTGTCCCTGAACCAAATCTAGATATATTCAAGAAGCCTTATGGGTTTGATGAAGTGTGGGATTCAATTCCTGAAGATCCGTTGATTGAAGAAAATAGAGTGTTGGATCAGCAGAGATCAGATGTTAGAGAAAGAATGCTTCAAGTCCCATTCAGCAGCCTAACTCAAGTTCTACATTTTGTTGTGTATGCTAAGAATGGTGATGTGTCGATTCCATCTGAATATGAGATTAATGTGACAAGATCATTCAATTCAAATGATTTTCCAGTTCCTCTCAGAGATGATGATTCATTACATATTGTTGATCGACGTGTTCCCGAGAAAAGAGTAAATGATTGGATAGTACATAGGGAAACGTGGAAACCGAATTTGTATTGGACTCATATCTCAGATAAAGATGCTGCAAAGTACAAGACAATCATCTGGAGTTGGTTTTATGATGATGAATTGAAGTTGTTTGTGCTTAAAAGACCAGAGGGTTGTCAGTACTTAGCATGGTGTGAGAGACATTTCAGAAGTTTGTGTGAAGAAGATTTACATGAGCTTGGAAATAACTGGATTATCAATCCAAGCGATGATGGCTTAGCTGATGTGGTTGGTAAGAATCTCAGAAAAGATTTCTGGTTAAGGAAGAATATGAAAGATTCTGATAAACCACAGTTTAAGATCGAGCCAAGATCGAAGAAAAGAGTGGTTAAACCAGATAAAACAGTTGAGTTTGTTCAACATGATATTAAATGCATGATCAAGGTCCCTGCCAAGAAATGGGCACAAGATGTCTTGGACAAAATGGATAATTGGGAAATTGATCGAAATTCTGGTGAAGCCAAAATGTATGCAGATTCAAAGAAGCAGATTTTGTTGAGAAGAGTTTATGATCCGATGCAGCTGGTGAACTTCTCAAGAAATGATCTGAGGAAGTTATACGATACGGAGTGCTCGTTTTTGCCATTTTGGAAGCATGAAGAAAGTAGATATCGTAAGATACTTCAACTTTGCTTACATGAAGATATCCATGCAAATAGCAAAAGATTGTTGTTTGATGAATGATCAAATTTTGAAGACTAAGAAATTGAAGGTGCTGCTGTCAAGGGGGAGTTTGTTGATGCACGTTGATGTGACAACAGCAACTTAGATTTGATATGTCGTTTAGATTGAGACATTATGTTAATTTATGTCGTATCTATATATGTAATTGATAGATTATGGACTTTATGTTTTGGTAATGATCGATTACATGTTTTGGAGTTATATATATATATATATGTGTGTTATGTATGATGTTTGTTGTGTGATATACAAGTACAAACATAATATGTGTTAGGATTCCTTAAGATGAAACACTTAGGAATATAACTAAGTATTACATCTAACGAAGATAAGGTATATCTTCGTTAGAGGCAAACGAAGATAAACTTCGTTTGGTACAAACGAAGATTAACTTCGTTAGATGGGCTGGCAGCTAAGTTCGTAAGAACAAAGCCCAGCAAGCCCAGGTCGACCTGAAACATATATATACGAACGAATACCCTAAGATAAGAGATAGACGTTCGACATACAAGTACTCCAGACACCTAAGTTCGTTCTATAGCTTATAGAAACGAAGATAGCACAATACGGCTGATTATTTATTTGATAATTAGCGATATATCAGTTTACTAATCAAACTAGTTATCTCGTGAGGATTCTGCACTCACGACATAATCTTAGACGATCTCGAGAGCGATCTATAGCCATCGAGGGACTCACAGAACACAATATATGTTTGAGCCAATAATCAAAAGACATTCATCGTATAATATTTTTATATAGATCCCACATAATTTAAATAACAAGAAAAAGTTTATTTTCTCCAAAAATATATGAGCTGGAAGCAAAATATTTACAAAAAATATATTATCGCCATTATAGTACCAACATGTTATCATAAAATATAAACATATATCATTTCTTTTCCTTTAAACGGCTAAATATTATCAAAAAATATATACACATACTTTTTTGTCCGGTCCGGTTTATGACGGTTTTTTCTTTCTTTAAACCGTAACCGAACCAATGAACCCGGTTTTTCAAAACTTAAACCATCGGACCAGACTTTAATGACTTAATCCGACCAAACCAATCCATATACCCCGGTTTGGTCCGTGTAACATCCCAAACTTTTCAAGTTTGATTATTTGACTATTCCGTTAGTTGACGTCAATTCATTTAGTTTATGTGCCCTAAATTGGGATTATGTGATTAAATGCTTATATGTTTCATATGTGATGATTAAAGTAAATCGAATGAAAGTAATTAAAAATAATATGAAAGTCAAGTGCTTGTTAGGTTGATTAGTGTCCCGGTTAATAAGTTAACCTTAAAATGCGATGTTTGAGAAGTTGAGGGACTTAAGGTGATGAAAGAAAAGTGATGGCCAGGGGTTTAAGGGTTAATTAGGCTTCCCTAATTCTTATTATTCAGATCTACGTGTGTGTGAAACCCTCCAGCCGCTCCCTCTCTCTTCCAAAGCAAATTGCCTCCAAAACCCTACGTTTCTTAGTGTTTGATTGAAGTTTGATCAAGATCTTTCGTCCTTGTGATTATATAAAGGTAATATAGATGATTTTTCTTTGATTGTTGATGGTATGAGTCAAGCAAATAGACTAGAATCTGGTCTTAGGGTTTTGGGTTGGTTTAATTACAATCCATTAATTTATTTCGCGTCATTCGAGTGATTAATCGATTGTATAACGATGGTAAATGATTCAAGGACTAATTGGTGTTTTCAATGAGTAATTTTGGTCTTATTTTAAGCGTATTTGATGTTCATAAGACCTGGAGATGTGTTAAAGTCGTTTGGGATGTGTTTGGTTAAGTTTTGGGGTTGTTTTTCAGAAAGGTTAATTTAGTGAGTGAATGTCGAGTTCCGTCGAGTTATGTAACCTCTAAAACATTAATCGAACCTCCGATGCATCAAGCTTTGTCATTGGTCATGTTTATAGGTATCTAGACCTGAGTTATGACCATAAGTAAGTGGATATTTGATTAGCTCATTATATCGTTTAATGATTATAGGTAAGCCAGTAATAATTGCAAAGCTCGATAACTTACGTTATCATTTATTGTGCTCTTAATGTGCTCTTCAACGAGGTAAGATACATAACTTTTCTCACGCTGGAGGCACAACAAAATGTGGTTTTCTATAAATAACCTCTTAATCGGATTATCTTATGTGTGTTGGGTTTTCCGGGTTATGCTGGAGGTTATGTGGTAATATATGCATGTTGAAATGATTTATGTTGACATGATGACGTTTAAAGTAGAAGTATATATGTGCATATGAAGTATGATGCTTATAATGACGTTGTTATGATATGTTTAAGATATGTGTTGTTGATAATGTCGTTGACATGCCTTAATGTTGATATGTGATGGCTTGTATGTGGGACTTAAGTATGACATGTCTAGTTCACCGGATACACGTGGGAATTGCTATGAGTTGTGCATGTTAGTGGGATTAAACGTTAAAGTAGATGTGGGATTAATTAGGTAATGAATTCCTAATGTTAAAGTAAAGTGTGAAATGTGGGAAATTGTTTTAGCCTTAGTGTTAGTGCGTAAAAGTAAGAAAGATAAATACGTGGGAAATGCTATAGCTAAATACGTGAGATTGACGTGGGAAGTGTTAAGCTTAACCCGTACTAGTTGTAATGCTAGTGCGTAAGACGTGGGAAATCGTGCTAGATGTAATGCTAGTGCGTAAGATGTGGGAAATCGTGCTAGATGTAATGCTAGTGCGTAAGATGTGGGAAATCGTGCTAGATGTAATGCTAGTGCGTAAGACGTGGGAAATCGTGCTAGTTGTAATGCTAGTGCGTAAGACGTGGGAAATCGTGCTAGTTGTAAAGCTAGTGCGTAATATGTAAAGAAGTAAGACGTGAGAATAAGTCGATTAAGATAAATATATGAATATGTGAGAAAGATGTACATGTAATTTAAGACGTGGGATTACAAGGTGACGTGGGATTTAATAAGATGTGTTGAGACGTGTGATAAGAATGATGCATAGGCACAATTAGGAGTATATGTCCTACATGTGCTGTGCATATATGTGTGATGTGTCATATTTTATACCATTTCCCACGTGATTTTAGAACCAATTATTCGTCATTTTGATAGTTTTATATCCAACTTTCGATGCTTTGAAGGTGTGTTGAGTGTTTTCAGGTTGAATATTGATTAGACGAATGAATTGGTCGATTTTGATGAGTTATGGAAGAAACGGAAGAAGGATTCGGGTGAAATCAAACGAAAGATGAAGAAAACGAAATCTGGAAGTTGTAACTGCCGTTACTGTAGTAACGGCCGTTATAGAGGTGGTTTGTGGTTTCTCCTGTAACTGGTAGTTAGAGAACTAACGGCCGTTAGAAATTAACTGGAGTGTAACGGCCGTTACTAGGGTAACGCCCGTTAGTGGTTAAGTGTAAATGTAACGGCCAGTTAGTCCAGTAACGGCCGTTACACGCGTATTTGGTATATGGATTGAGTTAGGGTTCTACACTTTGGACGAATTCATAACATAATTTTATTAGTTTTCTCATACTTTGGAATACTTTGGAGCAAACAAGTGATTAGGGTTTCACATATTTTCAGCTTTGGATTGTAATCATCATTGCTACCGGATTATCTTCATTCATTCGGTATAATATGATTTCTTCTCTATTTGTTTGTTCTTGTGTTTTTAATATGAGTAGCTAAATCTTTAGCACCCGCTTGGGTAGTAAGCATGTCATAGGGTCGAATTGATGTTGCTCATGAATGTTGAACAAGGCTTATATGTTTAATCGAAAACCCACATTTATTTGGATTTAAATATTGTTTTCAACTTTTATATTAATTGATTGATAATTGTAATTGAAAGTTCGGGAGAAATCTATGTCATTGTCAATTGATTTATGAAATGGTTAATCGGTCTATAATTAACCCAAAATCGTTGGAGTTCGGGAGAAATCAACGATAAAGATTAAAAACAATTAAATTCATTTTGAATATGTAAACGCCTATGATAGAGGGATCTTATTAGGCGAATAAGCAGTTCGGGAAAAAGATTTCAAAAGATTAAATCATAAAATCAACTCAGGAATTTAATGCTTAACTGTTTAGAGTAGAAATTAAGTGCGGGAGCAATAATTATGTTTTGAGCAGTTAAAATTTCAAGTATAACGGGAGTTCATCTTGTCTACTTTTTGAGTCGTTTAACAAATGCAAGTAATATTTAGACCCGATGATTAGCATGTGAGCTGATCCAAGTAGGTGTTCATTTTTAAATCTGTGTTAAGATTCCATCAATCAAATACTCTTTGCGATTAATCCTACGGGATTACTGACTTTCTTCACTAACTTTGCAACGTGACAATTCGGTCACAAAACCCCCCTTTTAAATCCGAATCGTTTTATTGTAACAATTGCTTATTAAGTCCTTGTGTTCGACCTCGGTTTACCAAGTCAACTATATTGCATACGAACGGGTTCATTGCCCGCAAGTGTGTAGTAGTCAGTAGCTAGGTATTTCGTGTTTATAAATTTAAGACTAGAAAATACACATCAAGTTTTTGGCGCCGCTGCCGGGGACTTAAATTAAGTAGTTGTTCGTTTTGTGATTCGATCCTTCCTTGCATTCATTTGTGAGGAAGTTATTTGTTTTAATAGATAGATTTTATTTTTGTTTTAGTTTTATTCTTGTTAGTTTCTGGTGCGGTTAACGGTATATCTTGTGGTGCTTGTGCAGGTGCTTTGTTAGTTGATGAACACAAGAGCCTCTGGTAGACCTTTGCTTAGTCCTCAATCTAATCCAGGGAGAGCCAGAAGACGCTTACTTAGATCAAACAACACGGAGCCCTCAAACACCGATAAAATAGATTCAGGTACCGAAAACCGTGACCACCCGGACGTAGATTTGGATCAACATTACTCCAAGAAAGGTTCAACGTCCGAGGTTCACTTAAGTGCTAAATTCTCTGAAGGTAGTGGTTTATTCAAAACTGGTGATAGCTCAGAGGAAGAAGATAATCGGGATAAAACTCATCAACCGGATTCAACAGAAATTCCTCGAGCAAATCTTCAAGTAACTCAACAAGTTAGAAATAGGAGAATGGGTGATCAAGAACCGGTAAACCCCAACAACCGTCTTTATGGTGACCGTAGGAGAAATGTACCCACTCATAGGGGCACTCCTATTCGCCTTCCAACCACCGGAGTTAACTTTTCTCTCAAAGGAAGTCATTTGAAAAATGTGGAGGAAGAGAAGTTTGATGGGGTGACGAATAATGATCCATATGGGCATTTGGAGAGGTTCGAGAAGATTTGTAGGTTTTATCACTATGGCGCGAACCAAGATGACAATGTGAAGCTTGAGCTTTTTCCACTCACTTTATGTGGAGGAGCTAAGGCATGGTTAAAGGAGCAACCAGATGATTTGTATACAACTTGGGATGAGCTTCGTGTTGGGTTCATTAATGAGTTCTATTCTATAAGGACTCAGAGACAGTTGGAGAATAAGATCCGATCATTCACTCAAGATCCAGGGGAAGATGTAGTGGATGCCTGGAAACGATATAAGGAGATGATCAGGAATTGCCCAGGAAACAATCTGAACACGGAAGCAGTGGTTGAGATCTTCTATGATGGGTTGCTAAAGAGAACTAGAAGGGAAGCCGAGGCATTTGGAGGTAGTTTGAACAATGTCACCCCGGCTGAAGGATACAAAATCTTGGATGATATGGCCAAGGAGTTCTTTGATCGCGATGAGGTTGTAAGCAAGAGAACTAGTGGTAAGACAGTGGCGAAGTTGGAGAGTAGTGAAGAATCAAGCTTGGTTGCTGAAGTCAAAGCCCTCACAAAGCAGATGAACGAGAGGTTTGACAACCAAGATGTGAGATTCAAAAGCATTGAAAGGGATGTTAAGGTGATTGCTGATGGGCGTGACTACTGTGGGGACATGCATTATTCAGAAGATTGTCCGGATAAGCCAACTCAGGAAGTTAACTATGTCCAGAATCAGCAAGGGAACTTCAGTAAGGGTACCGGTTATCAAAATCGGTCATCAGGTACTTCTTTTCCTTCGTCTAATTTTAATGCTAATAATTCTGGTTTTAGTGGAAGCAGGTTTAGCAGGTTCAACAGTCAGCAAAATGCGAATGCGGAGTTGAGAGACATCATGAAGGATTTGGTAGGCGCTCAGAAAGCTACCAGTGAGAAGATGGCCTCTCAATGGGATGCTATGACTACTAGGTTGGATGGATTGGCAAATAAGCTTGAGCAAAGTTCGAAGGGTACTCAAGCAACGTTTCAAGATATCGAGGCTAAGCTTGAAAGGCTAGGAACATCAAATAGGTAGCCCGGTACATTATCGAGCAATACCCAGCAGAATCCTAAGCCTCAGCAAAATAGCCAAGGATCAGGAGCCAAGTATAGCCACCCGAACGCTAGAAACGAGCAAGTCAACGCAATCACAACAAGAGCAGGTAACACTTATAATTCTGCAAACCCATGGCCTAATGATGTTACTCCTCTTGTGCAGGTTGATGCCGATGGAACCGTTGATGATGAGGTTGAGATGGAACCGGAACCCGCCGTGAAGACACCGGCCGTTCCATCCAAGACTGCTGAAAAGACTCCTGTTGAGAAACCACCGGTTAAACCGTATCAGCCAAAGATACCTTTTCCTCAACGATTGAGGAAAGCGAAGATCAAGGAAAATTTTAAAAAGTTTGTTGATTTAATTCAAAATGTTAACATAAATGTTCCTTTAGTTGATCTTCTTGCAGGTATGCCAAATTATGCAAAGTTTCTTAAAGATCTTGTATCGGATAGGAAAAAGTTAGAAGAGGCAAAGACAACTGTACTAAGTGCCGAGGTATCAGCTATCATCAAGAATGAGATTCCTCCTAAGCTAGAAGACCCAGGGAGTTTTCTTATCTCTTGTGCTTTTGGTGCTGTCTTGTATAAGGCACTAGCCGATTTAGGGGCTAGCATAAATTTAATGCCTTACTCTGTGTACAAAAGATTGTCTTTAGGTGATTTGACCCCTACCCGCATGAGCATTAGGCTAGCGGATCGTTCATTCCAATATCCCATGGGGATAGCGGAAAATTTGCAAATTAGGTAGGTCACATGATATTCCCGGTAGATTTTGTTGTTCTTGAAATGGAGGCGGATATTAATGTCCCTCTAATTCTTGGCCGACCTTTCCTCATGACCGCGGATGCTATCATCCGTGTTAAAGCTAAGGAGATTTCCTTAGGGGTTGGCGATGACCGGGTTGTTTTTAATATTGATAGGGCTCTTAAGCATCCTTTCTCATGTGATGAATCTTGTTTCAGGATCGATGTAGTCGAGGAAGAAGATGTTTTGGAAAAGGAGCTCATGGATTTTCTGGATATGGAGGGAGATGAAGCATTTCTAGCTAGTAGTGAAGAAGAACAAGAAATGGTTGTTGAAATGGTGCAGGAGATCATGGCGTCGAGTGTTGATGAAACGCCACTGGAAGATGAAACTTTTGAAGAGATCACCGTTAATGATAGAAGACGAGTGCTAACTTCGGTAGAGAATCCTCCTACCGATTTAGAACTCAAGCCACTTCCGGACCATCTAGAGTATGCTTATCTTGAAGGTACGTCTTTCTTACCCGTTGTCATTTCCTCCTCACTTTTGGAGGATGAAAAGTCTAGACTTATGACCGTCCTAAAGGCCCATAAAAAGGCCTTTGCATGGAAAATTTCCGATATCCCGGGTATAAGTCCAGAATTTTGTAAGCACACCATAAATTTTATTGATGATTTTAAACCAGTTGTGCAAAGACAACGTAGATTGAATCCGAACATGAAAAATGTGGTAAAAAAGGAGATAATAAAATTACTTGATGCGGGAATCATATTCCCCATTTCGGATAGTTCATGGGTAAGTCCGGTGCATTGTGTGCCGAAAAAGGGTGGGATGATCGTAGTTTTGAATGAAAAGAACGAATTGATTCCTACTAGAACTATCACGGGGTGGAGGGTATGTATTGATTATCAGAAATTGAATGATGCAGCCCGCAAAGATCACTTTCCCCTACCCTTTATTGATCAAATGCTCGAACGGTTAGCCGGAAACGAGTATTTTTGCTTCTTGGATGGGTTCTCCGGGTTCTTCCAAATACCCATTAACCCCAAAGACCAAGAAAAGACCACGTTTACTTGTCCCTATGGCACTTATGCTTATAGGAGGATGCCATTTGGTCTTTGCAATGCTCCCGGAACTTTTCAAAGATGTATGATTGCCATTTTTCAAGACATGATCGAAACCTCCATGGAAGTTTTCATGGATGATTTTTCTGTTTTTGGTAGTTCGTTTGAGAGTTGTCTAGAGAGTCTTGATAAAATGCTTGAAAGATGTGAAAAGGCACATTTGGTTTTAAATTGGGAGAAATGCCATTTTATGGTAAAGGAGGGGATTGTGTTGGGACATAAGGTTTCTAAAGCAGGTCTAGAGGTTGATAAAGCAAAAATTGATGTTATCGCCAAGTTACCTCCACCTACTAATGTCAAGTCAATTAGAAGCTTTTTGGGTCATGCCGGTTTTTATCGTAGGTTCATAAAAGATTTTTCGAAAATAACCCGGCTAATGACCAAGTTGTTGGAAAAAGATGTCCAGTTTGTGTTTGATGATGATTGTCTTAACGCATTTAACTTGTTAAAGAAAGAGTTGATTAATGCACCAATTATGATTTCACCCGATTGGTCATTACCTTTTGAGTTAATGTGTGATGCTAGTGATTTTGCCTTAGGGGCCGTTTTAGGCCAAAGGGAGGATAAACATTTCCGTCTCATTTCTTATGCTAGCAAGACTTTGAATCCGGCCCAACAAAATTACACCGTGACCGAGAAAGAATTGTTGGCCGTTGTGTATGCTTTTGACAAATTTCGTTCCTACTTGGTTTTGAACAAGACTATTGTTTACACCGACCATTCCTCATTGAGGTACTTGTTTTCCAAACAAGATGCCAAACCTCGTCTCATTCGTTGGGTTTTGCTTTTGCAAGAATTCGACATTGAGATCAAGGATAAAAAGGGGGCGGAAAATGTGGCGGCCGACCATTTGAGTAGGCTCGAAAACCCTCGCCTTGAGGAGTTGCAAGAGCATGAGATTAATGATTATTTTCCCGATGAAGATTTGATGCAGGTACAAGGAGAAGAAGAACCATGGTTTGCAGACATTGCTAATTATCTTTGTGCTAACGTTCTTCCTGAAGAAATGACATCTCAACAAAAGAAGAAATTCTTTTCTGAGATTAAGCATTATTTTTGGGAGGAACCGTATTTTTTTAGAATGTGTGCAGATGGAATGATCAGGAGATGTGTTACCGGTGCTGAAACACGTGTGATTTTGGATGCATGCCACCATGGTCCTACCGGTGGTCATTACGGATCATCTGTGACGGGTAAGAAGGTATATGATGCAGGGTTCTATTGGCCCACCATTTTCAGGGAAGCAAAAACGTTGGTGGAAGTGTGCGATGCATGTCAACGTCAAGGTAATATCACTAAGAGAGATGAAATGCCTCAACAAATGCTACAGGTATGTGAGGTTTTTGATGTGTGGGGGATTGACTTTATGGGTCCTTTTCCTCCGTCACATAAGTGTCTTTATATTTTGGTAGCCGTTGATTATGTGTCCAAGTGGGCCGAAGTTAAAGCCCTCCCGACTAATGATGCTAAAGTTGTAATTGAATTCTTGAAAAAATTGTTTAGTCGTTTTGGTGTACCAAAGGCCTTAATTAGTGATCACGGGTCCTATTTCGCGAATCACCAGCTTGCTAAGGTTTTAAAGAGGTATGGGGTCACCCATAGGTTCTCCACCTCTTATCACCCTCAAACAAGCAGCCAAGTGGAAAACACGAATAGGGCTTTGAAAAGGATCCTTGAAAAGACCGTGCAAGATAACCCAAAAATTTGGGCCAAGAGGCTTGATGATGCCTTGTGGGCGTTTCGAACCGCCTACAAGACTCCAATTGGTACTACTCCTTATAAGCTTCTTTATGGAAAAACTTGTCATCTCCCGATTGAGATTGAACACAAAGCCTATTGGGTTTGCAAAATTATAATATGGATCTAATCTTGGCTGGTGAGAAAAGATTTTTGCAGTTGCACGAGTTGGATGAAATGAGGTTGCAAGCTTATGACAACTCTATGCTATACAAGGAGCGTACAAAAGCTTGGCATGATAAGAAGATCAAGAGGAAGGAATTTAAAGCCAGTGACAAGGTACTTTTGTTTCAATCAAAGTACAAAATCAATGCACCGAAGCTCAAGTCGAGATGGATTGGACCGTATGTGGTGAAAAGAAGTTATTCGTCCGGATATATGGAGTTGTATGGCAATGATGAGAGCTTTATTGTAAATGGACAACGCTTGAAGCATTATCATGAAGAAGATGAAGAAAATGCGGAGGTGTTCGAGATTGGCTTTTATGCCATCAACAAGTGAAAGTATCAGGTGATCGAGTCAAGCTAAGGACTCGTTAATAAATTAAGCGCTTCTCGGGAGGTAACCCGAGTTTGTTTCGTTTTATTTGTCATTTTTATCTTGTCATTTTCTTTTTCTTAAATTGAAAAATCCATAAAAATTTAAAAGTTATAAAAAGCCAAAAAAGATTTTGTTTATTTCCTTTAGTTTCAATCATTTTTCAGTTTTTAATGTTTTTGTATCAAGAATTGCAGGTCCGAAGGTCATCGTGGGCGTCGAGGTAAGTCAGGTGCAAAGGTTAGTAGAAGTGCCGTTAGTAAGTTGTCACTTCAGGTCCTGTCGTCCGTTAAGTGTCACATGTTCGTTAAATTTTGACTAAGCTGGACGCGTGTAACGCCCGTTACCCCTCTAATGGCCGTTAGAGGGAGGGTTTTGTGATTTCCCCTGTAACTGCCAGTTAGGGTAGTAACGGCCGTTAGTCTGCTTTGCTTTTGTCACGCCCGTTAGCTGAATAACGACCGTTAGACCCCTTGTTGTTTTCTAACTCCCGTTACCATGGTAACGGCCGTTAGAAGGATGTTTCCTGGTTTCCCCTCTAACGGCCAGTTAGATCCCAAACGGCCGTTAGCCTTCTTTTGATTAGTAACGCCCGGTACTCCTATAACGGCCGTTAGTCTTTACTTTGTATTGTAACGCCCGTTACTCCTATAACGGCCGTTACACGCGATTCTTCAGGATAAGATAGGCCGATTTCTGTCAGGAAAATCTAAAAAATTCTAATTCTCTCTCTCTCACACACACACGAATAGTAGAGAAAAGGAACAAAAGAGGGTATACGAGCTTTGAATCTTTGTCTTCTTATTAATCTCCAAAATCTTTGTCATTCATCAAATTCTTCAGGTATGATTCTTCAATCTTTTCTTTTAATTTTCATTTTAATTATTGAAGATGATTATTGTTCTTGGAGATATTATGTGTGAAGGGTTCAAATCAGTTGGGTATGGCTATTGTTATTCATGTTAGATTTCGAAACCATAGCTATAAACTTCATAATGCTAGTTGTTTCTTCCCCATTATTTAGTTTAAGTGTGGGGGAAGATTAAAGTTTGTTGAACTAAGAATCATAGATAATGTTTGTTGCCAGTCGCTTAAATTGATCTTGTCGTAATTAGAGTTTAATTTTTCTTTAATTAGGGGATGAACTCTAATGTGATAATTTCTGTGATTATTTAACAAATATGAGTTTTGAGAATTGGAAAGGATAATGATGGTGGGTTTGTTTGTATGAAAAATCACTTAAATTGATTTTGTCAAAATTAAGGTTTTTGTTCTATTATTTAGAAAAAGATTTTAATTAGATGATTTCTGTGATTTAATTTTTGGTTTAAGTTTTTGTAGACTTGGAAGTCATTACATTGTTTTGTAGCCTTATATATGTGTATGCTTGATTTTGTAGATGGCTACCAAGAGACAGCGTGACATGCAAAGGGTTGCCGCTGCAGCTGAAGCTTCAGCCTCAAGAGCTAGACAACCGGTAGCTCGAGCCCCCGTCATCCGTACTCCCGAGGAGGTACCCGCAAAGTACCAACCTAAGATTACTTTAGATGCGGTGAGGCGTAAGCCTATTATTGCTAATCGTAGGTTAGATTTCGATAACCTGGGGGAGTTAGGGGTAAATGTTGAGGAATTGAACGGATTGTTGACACCCCCTTGGAGGGCCTTGTTCTCCATCAACACTAACATCTGGAGACATTTGTGCAATGAATTCTTTAGTTCGTTTAGGTTGAATACGGACGAGGGAAGTTGTAAGAAAACAGTTATGACATTCCATCTAGGAGGTCAAATTCATTGTATGTCCTACCAAGAGTTCGGGATCCATTTAGGTTTTTATAGTGAGGATGATGTTCAGAGGGTGGCTTTTACAAAGGGGATTGTTCAATGGCCTGCATCCATGACTGCAGCTAGGTTTTGGGAGGAGGAGAATTTGAGTGATCAAGAATTCCACTATAATGTCAAACAATCTGCTGTTCGGAATCCGGTTTACAAGTTGCTTTTGAGAATGATAGCTGAGACCATTTCCAATAGGCATAGTAGTTCAAATAATGCTACTAGCACTGATATATTTTTCTTGTATTGCATGGTTCGAAAGGTCTCTTGCAATTTAGCTAGGGCTGTGGCTTTATATCTGTATGAAAAGGGGCATGGTAAAGCCAAGGGTCATGTAGCCGGTGGTTTCCTTGTTTGTCATTTGGCAAGGCGGATGGGTTTGGTCTTTTACCGAGTTTTCAAGCTTATTGTCGCAGTGGGGTACTTGATAGGGCGACAATGATTCGAATGGGTATGGTTAGCCAGAATGAGGACTCGGAGGATGAAGGAGACGATATGGATGCTGAGGATGATGAGGATGAGATGGATGAGGAGCCGGATACTGGTGTTGGTGCTTCTGCGCCAACTAGAGGTGCCACCTCTAGCTCACATGCTTTTGATTTTTCAGGTTTAGGGCAGCGTGTGGACGAGATCTTTCATGGGATCACTGGGATTAACGACCGATTGGACCGCCAGGATGATTGGTCGCGTTTTGTCGGTAGTCAGATTAACCGAATGGCGTATCAGCAGGAGTACTTCCAGCCTTACATGAAGAGTTGGATTGCTTCAGGGTCTCCTCCACAGGTTCCGTCTATGCCATTACAGGTACCTCCCCAGCAGTTCCCTCCTCAGCAGCCGTTTATGCCACCGTCAATTTATCCCATCAGCCAGAATGCGTTTGATCACTACTATCCCCAGTACAGTCAGGCGGTCCCATCTGATGCAGGTACCAGTAGTTCTCAACCGCCTCCCTACAGTGGTGATAGGTACTCTGGAAATGCCTTTGATTTCTATGGCATATTTGGGGGGCGACGTGATGGTGACGGTGATGGCGCTCCTTCAGCTTTTCCTCCTCCTGAGTTTTGAGCATTGACGGTTTTGGTTATTATCATTGAAACATTTTTACATTTTCAGTTTATCTTTGGATGTGTATTTAATTGTTTGTATCCACCTTTGAGAGGTGATGAGACTATTTTCTTTCTCTTGCATGTTGGTTTGATTGCATGGAATTCTACATTGTAGGGTTTTCTTTTAAGATATACGTTAACGTTTTATTGTGTGTTCGTGGTGATAGCACGTTGATTGTCATATGCATATGCTGGCAGTAAGTTCAGCGCTCATGTTTCTTGTTGGCATCATTCACGCATGGAACACCTTTCATACCCGGCAAGTTTTTCTTATTCCTTATTTTTGCTTCTTAGTTTACTTCCCCTATTTCCCTTAGATTGGCTTAGTTTATTGGACATTGAGGACATTGTCCAACTTAAGTGTGTGTGTGTGGGGGGGGGGGGGGGGGGATGGTAAATAGGAAAATTCGGGTATTTTAGCGGAATTTTGAAACTTTTGCTTGGTTGTCCTTGTAGTTAATTGCTTTTGTCACCTAATTATACATATAATTGAGCAATGTAACTACACCCTTGGCAAAAATTTTAATATGTGGAATGTGTTTTGACTGATTAACGTGGCATCCTTTCTGGATTAATAACATTACTAGCATGCTTATAGCACCAAAACACCAAAATTGTGAGATATTATTGATTCGTTGCTAGATATGATAGGTGTTACGGTTTTGAAACCTTTAGCCTTGTAAATTTGTCCCTCTCTTAGGCTTTTGGATTTATCCGGAAGTAAGGGTCTCTTTTAGAGCTCTGAACTAAGATGTGCAAGTTTGAGGTTGATTTTCCATTTCCGAATTATTTCATTGCTATGAGTATGCCGGTGATTGCGTTGATTCTAGAACTTGTCCTTATTGATCGTTCCGTTATTTTGCTATATGATGAAGAGGCAAATCTAGATTAATACCCTTATTCTTTGTTCATTCACCTTTTGTTTCGTAAAAATCTGTTATGTGCATGTTTTGTGATGTGCTTAGTAGCTAACTACACTGGTTAGTGAACCACCCGTTGGTAACCCGTATGTTGCACTCGATTTTAGTGGAAGAAACAATAGAAAACATTTTGTCACTAGCATGTTCTTTGTTAAATCTACCTAATATAAACCTTCCTTCGCCATACCGATAGTCGAAATCCTGGTGGGTCATTGGTTGCCTTTGCTAGATTGGATGGTTTGGGTTTTAGCTTATTATGTCGGGTCGGGATATTCACATCTTATGGGGGTAGTTTGATTTCGTCATGGTTTTTGGAAAAGTCTAGATTGTTAATCTTAACATCTTTTGTAATGATTTGTCACTGTTTCTTAAATTTTGTAAGAGAATACCAATTAGTCAGAGTAAAAATAGCTCATATAAAAAAAAAAAAAACAGAAAAAAAAATATATATATAAAAAATGAAAAAAAAAGAAGTTTGGGCTGTCAGTTGGTATTTCTCCCTTTTTGTCAAATCATTTTATGTAAGTTGGTACGTCGTTTAAAACCAACGAAGTGTTCTTAAATTGATATATTTGATTAGAGTGTTTGAGGTTGGCAAGTTTGTTGAAGTCAACACGGTTAGATTTGGTTGATAGGTTGTTTGATTGTCATACACCACAATGGTGTCGGTTTTTGGATCGTTCTATTGGGGTATGGTCGGGATAACTTCTTGGGATGTGGACCGTTGGGAACTAATGACATGGGTTTGTTTGGACTAGACTATATGTGAAAAATTTGTTAAATGTTGTGTTAGTTCTTTGTTTAACACTACTTGTTACCAAAATTTCCATACCTTGTTCAAATACCTTGTTTAGCCTTAAAATGTTACAACCCTTAAAGTCCTCTTTTGATAGACGTTATAGGGCGCATGCGCCTTGGCGACTTAGGAACGATCCTTGTACAAGCCTATGGTTAAAAGATTATGCATCACGACTTGGCATTGAGTGATTATTCAAATATTCAACCCCAAGAGTAAGTTAGTTGGAGTAGGATAGGCGATTTGTCACTTATTCGTTTCATTTGTGCTTAGTTGTGTTATTAAGGCTTGTGTATCGGTCAAATATTGTCAAACATTCCGGTTTTCATTTAAGATTAAAACTGCATAACCACTTATTCTCATTCTTGATTGTGGTTGAGCTTCTTTTTGATTACTGAAATGTGGTTCCATGATGTGCCAAGGAATTTTATGATTTTCAGTTTGGATTTGCTTGAGGACAAGCAAAGCTTAAGTGTGGGGGGATTTGATGTGTCATATTTTATACCATTTTCAACATGATTTTAGAACCAATTATTCGTCATTTTGATAGTTTTATATCCAACTTTCGATGCTTTGAAGGTGTGTTGAGTGTTTTCAGGTTGAATATTGATTAGACGAATGAATTGGTCGATTTTGATGAGTTATGGAAGAAACGGGAGAAGGATTCGGGTGAAATCAAACGAAAGATGAAGAAAACGAAATCTGGAAGTTGTAACTGCCGTTACTGTAGTAACGGCCGTTATAGAGGTGGTTTGGGGTTTCTCCTGTAACTGGTAGTTAGAGAACTAACGGCCGTTAGAAATTAACTGGAGTGTAACGGCCGTTACTAGGGTAACGCCCGTTAGTGGTTAAGTGTAAATGTAACGGCCAGTTAGTCCAGTAACGGCCGTTACACGCGTATTTGGTATATGGATTGAGTTAGGGTTCTACACTTTGGACGAATTTATAACATAATTTTATTAGTTTTCTCATACTTTGGAATACTTTGGAGCAAACAAGTGATTAGGGTTTCACATATTTTCAGCTTTGGATTGTAATCATCATTGCTACCGGATTATCTTCATTCATTCGGTATAATATGATTTCTTCTCTATTTGTTTGTTCTTGTGTTTTTAATATGAGTAGCTAAATCTTTAGCACCCGCTTGGGTAGTAAGCATGTCATAGGGTCGAATTGATGTTGCTCGTGAATGTTGAACAAGGCTTATATGTTTAATCGAAAACCCACATTTATTTGGATTTAAATATTGTTTTCAACTTTTATATTAATTGATTGATAATTGTAATTGAAAGTTCGGGAGAAATCTATGTCATTGTCAATTGATTTATGAAATGGTTAATCGGTCTATAATTAACCTAAAATCATTGGAGTTTGGGAGAAATCAACGATAAAGATTAAAAACAATTAAATTCATTTTGAATGTGTAAACGCCTATGATAGAGGGATCTTATTAGGCGAATAAGCAGTTCGGGAGAAAGCTTTCAAAAGATTAAATCATAAAATCAACTCAGGAATTTAATGCTTAACTGTTTAGAGTAGAAATTAAGTGCGGGAGCAATAATTATGTTTTGAGCAGTTAAAGTTTCAAGTATAACGGGAGTTCATCTTGTCTACTTTTTGAGTTGTTCAACAAATGCAAGTAATATTTAGACCCGATGATTGGCATGTGAGCTGATCCAAGTAGGTGTTCATTTTTAAATCTGTGTTAAGATTCCATCAATCAAATACTCTTTGCGATTAATCCTACGGGATTACTGACTTTCTTCACTAACTTTGCAACGTGACAATTCGGTCACAAAACCCCCTTTTAAATCCGAATCGTTTTATTGTAACAATTGCTTATTAAGTCCTTGTGTTCGACCTCGGTTTACCAAGTCAACTATATTGCATACGAACGGGTTCATTGCCCGCAAGTGTGTAGTAGTTAGTAGCTAGGTATTTCGTGTTCATAAATTTAAGACTAGAAAATACACATCAATGTGCGATATGTTTATGTGTGATATGTAAGACGTAAGATGAAGTCGATTAAGCTGATTAAGATGATAATAAGATATGTGTGGAAGAAGTATATGTGCTTTACGTTGTGAGACCACCATGTGAGGTGAGAATATGTGCTAATATGAATACGTGTGACAAGTTTATGCGTGATATGCCAAGATATGATATGAAGTTACGTTTAAGTGGTAAGTCTATGTTGATATGATATAAGATACTCATTAAGATGTGGGTATATGATAATATGAGGTATATGTTGATATGAAATGAAATGTGATGCAATGTGGGAAAAGGGAAGTATGGGTTGATCTATGATAATTGTGAATAAAGTGTAATGTGATCATGTTTTGATAAGTAAGATATGACGAAGTTTTATGAAAGTAAAATGAAGAACGTTTTATCAAAATGTGTGTATCTTACTTAGCTAATTTTATTAGCTAACACTTGCTTTTATGAAAATGTTGTGTCCTTCAGGATAAGCAGGTTTGAGCTAGGAAAGGATTAGCTCGGTAAGATGGGTAGATGCAATAAAGAAGACTAGCATAGTTTGTTGAATGCTTAGACTTCCCCTTTTAGCCTTATGTCTTGGCTACTTTTGTTCATGATTTATGAACATGTATTAATGATGACATTTATGTTGGTGCCATAACTTGGATTTCATTTATATTGTTTTGATGATGCACGTTTGTAACATCATTTTATAAAGGTACCATCCGGTTACGGATGGAGCAGTTTTAAAGTGATCATTTTCCGCTACTTTTTAAACGTCGTTTGGCAAAGTTTTTGAAATCCAGGTTTTTAAAATGACGGGTGTTACAGTCCGTTTTTGACGGTTTAACGGTTTGATGAATACCCCTAGTAACTAGTATATATAACCTTATAAGAGTCTTAACCCTAGAGTTAAATGTAATTAACATCATTTTAATTCACTGTCCTATCCTCTCCATCTCTCTCTAGTTCCCTGCCGCCATTCTCTATTACTGTGATCTCCTTCTTTTCTTATCATAATCTATTATAATTGTTATTGTTAATTAACAGCACGAATTGCTCTTAAGTATTCGATCCTTGAATAATTTAACTATATCATGAACCATCATCGACAATATTCTAGTTTGTCGATCTAGTCGGAAAATTCACCGGGCGATTCTCCCGCCATCAGAATTCCCGCTGTGCGATTCTCTACCCTCTTTCATACCATAAGATCTGGGGTAAATACTTTTTACATCTTCTTTTATATATCATGCTATACTGGCTTTTTTTCTCTGCCATCTCTCTCCCCTCTCCCCTCAAACGGTAACAAATTTCAAATATGAGATCTGAATTTGTGCTCGGGAGATTGGGATCGAGCTTGAGATTTAGAGTTGGAGATCGAGATTATCCTCATCCGGTCAAGGCTTCCACTTCGGTGGATTTAACCCTATTTTTTTCACTTGTGGGGCGGAGGTCCCTTTCACTTCGGTGGACCGGAAGCAACCTCTCTACCATTGAGTAGGGGTAAGGTCTGTCTACATCATACCTCCCCCTACCCCGGATTTTGACGAGATTGAGTATCGTTGTCGTTGTCTTCATGCTAGTATACATATAATCTCTCATCCCGGGTTTCAAATTTTTACGTATCTATTACCCTTATGAAATGACCAAGAAATTTTCTGAAAGGTCTCATTGATTTGTGTACCAAAAACTAGTAGCTTTGAGTTATTCAAAGGGCTTGCTAATTGATTTGTGTACCAAAAACTAGTAACTTTGAGTTATTCAAAGGGCTTGCTAATTCAGAATGTAAACAACTTTATACGATTTGTTATATTGTATATCAAACTTCAATTAATTTCATTGTATGTAATGAACTTTGAATTCTCGGTATTGTATGTACCCAAGTATACGTGGGAACTATATAAGCGGCCATGTCCAATGCCAAGTTGTCCGTTTGCAAGTTTTTGATTAGTGAGGTGCATACATTGTTTGGGTTTTGAAAGTTAATTACATACAATTGACATAATTGAAGTTTGTTACACACAAATCATGAAAAGTTTATTTACATTGTGATACTAAACCCTTCTTAAAATGACATAATTGAGCGCTTATATTCAACTATTAAAACCATGGTTATAGTAGATATATCATATCATACAAATACTAAAATACAAATAACTTTACCCTTTGTTACACTAAACACAGTAAAAAACATTAAAAAAAATTACTTTCCTTACATGCAACGCAAGCATAGTCCAACTTCATATTGTTTATGGTAACCAAAATGAGATTTGTACCTTCAAATATATTTGAATGCATAAATATTCTATAAAACAATCACGTATTAAAAAATAATCACATTCATCCTATTGACAAACTACAACAAAATAATAATAATAATAATAATAATAATAATAATAATAATAATAATAATAATAATAATAATAATAAGGGATAACTACAGATGATAGAAAGCACCTTTCGACCAATTCACGAATATAGGAGTGACCTTTAAAAGTTTTGTTTTTTAGAAATGAACTTTCATTTATTACCGGAAATAGCAACATTTGACATGTGTATATGGTGACGTGGACATTTTTTGATTACGTGACATTTTTAATGACGTGACATTATTCTTTATTTATTACTATTTAATTTTTTTTATCAGTCATGTCATTTCCCAAGAAAATAATAATATGGTCCTGTTTCAGTTTCGGTTCCGGCAAAGTAATTTTTCTCGTCATTATATTCTGAAGCTGATTTCAGTTTCTTTTCATTGATTTTTGTTGAGTCTCTTCCATTTTCAAGCATTGAGAAGCTGTGTATCAAGATCATAGAGGAGACATAGATATATATCTTCTTCGTCTATTTCGAGATTTAAAATCTCTAAAATTAGATGCCAAAACATCTTTGTTTTCGTCAGAGAGAGATCCTGGGGATGTTTAGGTAAGACGAGAGTTTCATAGGCCGGATTTGGTTCGTTTAAGAAGAGTTTGTCTACGGATGAGATAGATCCAGATGATGAAGGTCCAGAGGTGTTCTCGAACTCGAACAAACTGTCGATGGTTTCTAAGTTAGTTGAAGAAATTGAAGAAAAAACCATCTTTACATCCAACACTGACGAGGTGTTGAAGTAATCCGACTATAAATTAGAGTACATTGCTATTTTCGTAAATTGTTCGAAAGGTCCTTTCGATTTTCTGTGTTATAAAAAATGACACGTCATTAAAAAATGCCACGTAATCAAAAGATGTTCACGTCACCATATCCACGTGTCAAATGTTGCTATTTTCGGTAATAAATGAAAGTTTATTTCTAAAAAATAAAACTTTTAAAGGTCACTACTATTTTCGTAAATTGGTCGAAAGATGCTTTCTATTTTCTGCAGTTAATAATAATAATAATAATAATAATAATAATAATAATAATAATAATAATAATAATAATAATAATATAATAATAATAATAATAATAATAATAATAATAATAATAATAATAATAATGTTTGAGAATCCGGATACCTCATTAGAAGACCTTCCTTTTTAGTCGGGCAAGAGTCACTATAATTGAAATCAAGAGAAAAGTGTAAAGATTCTCTATTGTCTCAAAGTAAGTTACCCTCCAAATCTTAATAAAGTGCAAGCTAACGATAAGTCCCATGAAGCCCACAACAAAACTTGAGACCATACCAGCATAAAGCCACAAGTCACCTTGTGAGCCATCTTTACCTTCATCCTCACCATCATGAGCATACCATAGTTTGTTTTTTTCGCAACTTCTTGATAGTGAGGACCCACATAGATCAGTGTTCCCTTCATAAATCATAGATAGATCGCCTAAAGTTCGAAGCTGATTTCCATTAGGAATTGGTCCATTCAAGTTAGTGAAGGATAAGTTCAAGTAGCTTAAAAAGTTCAAGCTAGCTAAACTGGAAGGAATTTGACCAAACAACTTATACATCGACAAATCTAAAGATTCCATTTGCTTTAGATTTCCAATCGTTGTCGGAATCTGTCTGCTCAACAAATTTCTAGAAAGATTCAAATTCTTCAACCCCACAAGGTTCATCAAAACATCAGGAATTTCACCAACAATTTTATTGCTCGAGAGGTCCAGTGATATAAGAAACCTAACTGTCTTGGTGTACTTCATTTGATTGCCCTTTATGTAAGTAATGATATTTTCTTCATATCCAGTGTAATTGTACGCAAACTTATCACTAGTCATGATCATACCAGTTAAATTACAAAAGCAGTGAGGGACGGTCCCAGTAATGCTATTATCTGCCAAGTTTAATTGTTGAAGAGGATTGTTTTGACATAGTTCCAGTGGAATATTACCCATGAACTTATTTGATTGGAGATTCAAAATTTTAAGTTATGATAACTTTTTTCCAATCCAAGAAGGAATATTTCTCGTCAATGAATTCTTCCCTAAATCAAAAGTGACTAAGCTTGTCAGATTCTGTAAAACCATCGGAAGATTTCCCTCAAATTTGTTGTTGTGCAAGTGCAATGACCAAAGAGATGATAGAGAACCCAATGAATTCGGAACATTATCCGTTATACTGTTATTTGTAAGATCCAACACTTGTAATTGAATCAAGCTCCCAACGCACTTGGGAAGAATTCCAGAGAAGTTGTTATCGGATAAATCTAGTAGTTTTATACTAAGCAACTCGCATAAGTGTGTTGGAATGCTTCCAGTAAAACGATTTTTCCCAAAACTAACATACTCGACACCTGAGGGAGGGGGAAAGGTGACAATCATTAGTAAAGTTAATCATAAAACAAGTTGTATTGGGTTTTGGTTAAAAAGAATAACTGAATTTTGTCTCTGTTTCGTTTGGATCTCCTTTATATACTTAGTAGCTTTAGTTATTTTACGTGATTGTATTTCTTATAATCGCGTATGAATTATTGTTTTTTTTTTCTACTGGATCAGATTGTGTACTTTATTTTATTAGCTAGTTTCTAACTAGCAATTTTTATTTTAAATAAATTTAATGTTGTTAAAAAAAACTATAAAAATTAGTAAAAAACAATAATTTTGTAAAACAAAAAAATATATTTAATATTACCATACAATGAGGAAAATAAATATTACCTATTATTATAAAACATAAAAAATAATCAAATAAAATATAACCAATGAATAATATAAAGAGAAGCTTTGTCATAATATATATATATATATATATATATATGGGTTGTGTATTGTAAAACAGCTATTAAAGTAAAACAAATAAGATAAGATCTTAACGTTTAGATCATAGTTAAATTGATGCACGAAGATTCACGAAGCAATTGATGTACGATAATATTTATGATGAACGGTGATTTTCACTGATGTAAAACCTATTGTTTTATTTGTTTACTTTAATACTTGTTTTATTTTAACTTAAACATATATACATATACATATATATATATATATAATTTGTACGTAGTAAAAATTTACATTTAATCAAACAATATATGCGTATTTAAAAATAATCAAGTATAAAGCATAATTTGAACTAGGAAGGTTCCTAGAATCTAGGTTGGTGACAGAAATACATATGCGTGTTCATATTCTTATTGGAGGATCAAAATGACGTGCTGCAGGTTTTGGGGACCACAAGTACGATGAAGGCACGATCAAATATTCCTTTGATCCTCCAACAGAAGAACAATACGTGGCTTAATTGGATACAAAGAGAAGAATGGCTTTCGCCTATAAAAGCCACATTCCGTGTATGCATATGCGTGACATTCCTTAGAATCATTCTTCGTAAAAGTTCTATCTGCTTTTACACACAACTTAGTCTGTAAGAAGTCAGCTTGGGCTGCTTCTCTTGAGCAAGAACTTCTTGATTGTTGTTTGTCATTTCAAGGGTTGTTTAGATATTTGTAGGTTATCTTGTTTCCGCAACAACCCTGTAATTCTTTGTATAGATTTCATCTTAATAAAGGATTACATTTGAAAACCACAATCTGTGTTCAAGAATGATTATTTACTGCTTTACTGTTATTTTGATTCGTGTTTCTTATATTCTATATATCGCAATCCGAGTCTTTAAAACGTACTTTAAAAGTTAGTTAAGAATTAAGGAAAAGTTTTATTCACCCCCCTCTACAACTCTTTGTGTTCATTATACTTTGGTATATTGATACACTTCTGGGACACAATATAAAGATTTCCTCAAGTTGATTCCCCAATTTGAGTCAAGTTAAGAAGATCTTGACACTTCAATAAAAATCAATAACCAAGACTCAAATATCATCTTTGATACTTGACCCTTGATTTTCATCCAAGGGCCAAAATCACTCTAACATGAATAGTCATGTTAGAGTTAACTTGAGGGAATTCCCTTCCATTGTTGAAAATATTTTAAAAAAAACAAAATAGTATAAAATGACCATTCCATACTTAATAAATTAATTTAAACCATCAATCTTATATTTCTAACATATCTACGCTATCTCTTTAAATCAATTATATTTACATCAAATAATACTAACACTCGCTGCACGCTGGCACCATCACTCCTCGCCGTCATCACCACCTCTAGCGACCACCATCACATTCTGCGGGTATTCATTTATCGTCAAAAATATTTCCACTAGCACTTTTACATCAGTTACATTTACATCAACTAATATCATCGTCGACATTACCAGACCATCATCACCGTCACCAACTCCATTGTATAGATACCATGCTAGTGCTTCATTAATGTGCATCTCGGTTTATTTAATTTTATAAATATCCTTAACATGCCTTTGGAGGACGTAATATTTATTCAATGGTTGAACTTATTTACAAATTGTCATTTATACTTATTAATCTTTGATCTTTTTAATCGAACGGCTATAATTAATTCCTGTAGTTCTTGATAACTTTTTAGTTCTCATCTCTCTCTATATAGAGACATAATGATTTTACTTTTATTTACCAACTACATTTTCACGAGAGGGACATAATGGTTGCGGTAAATCACGAACCAGCTAATAGTACAATATCTAAAAAGAGATGTGGTTGTTGTTTTTAACTGCGTCATTTATTTTTCTTATTATTCTTGCTGCATTAATTGTGCAGAATACTTTTAATAAACTAAACGGAAGCCCGCACGAAGCAGCGGTGATGGTGGTGGCGACGAAAATGTGGCAACAGCGGCAGTGGCGGCGACGGTGACGGTGGTGTTGGCGTGGTAGTGACTGTAAAGTAATTGATGTAAGGACGATTAATATGGTTCTTTAAGGGTTCAAAGATCTATGTTATAATTTATTTCATTAAGGGTATTATAGGTAAACTAGAATAGGCCCCGTGCGTTGCACGTTTATATTTTATTATACTGATTTCTCGTAAGTTGTATAAAGTAAAAAAGTCATGGAAGTTAAGATGAATGATTACAAATTATAAAATAGATATTTATATATATTCAAGTAGAAAAACCTGATTAAATTCATCATAAGTATGTTCCATTATAATGCCCAACTCAACTAATAAATTAGTCATTTCATCATAAACATTAACGTCTGTCTCATTTTTTTCCTAACGGTGATGAATCTGTAATACTATGTTACAAATAACTTATAACCTTTTTACCTGAGTTTTGGAGAATATTTGATAACAATTAGTCTAGATTAATTGGATTTGAGAAATTTTGTCATTCCATAACACGTGGGATCGAGGTTATGTGTACGAAATTTTTTATATTTTCTTTAAACTGAAACCACCAATATACATACGTGATAGATTAGGTGGCAATGAGGTGTCAAGCTCTTAAAGCAAAATGATATGAAGCTAACACATAAGATAAAAGCTTATGTGGCGAGCTTTGAAGTATGCCACATAAGCGCTAAGACTGCGAATTATATATATAGATTATGATTTAAAAAAACCTTGAATTCAATGTATTTGAAATACTTATATTTGTTATCAATTTATTTATAACTAAAAAGAAAGAAAAATATAAATACAAAACTACATAATTGCCTTTAATGAAATCATTTACTCCACCAACCTTATCTTTTATAATATCTCAATTACTACTTTTACATCAACCTATCAACGCCGCCATGAATAGTCATTGTCATTACACCACCAGATCGCTGTTGTCATCATTGTTGCCGCATTGTACCGATATCTTTTAGTGGTTTTAATATATAATAATATATCACTAAAAAATCATTATTAGTTTGATTGAATCAACTATCGTTTATCATTAATAAATTATGACAAATAGCTTAGGAGTAATAATTTAGTTCGTATCGTAAATCCTATCTGTTTGAACTTATTATATAAATACATGAGAAGATGTAAAGTCTAATTATATAAGATTTATATACTTGTCTTTTGAAAGATTTTTAAGGTCGCATATAAGTTATAGTAAATAGTTGTATACTCATTATAAAATTTAAGAGCGGGAACTTTAATTAATATATAAGATGAAATTTTTATATACGTTAAATATAACTATTTTTATGTACGTTAAATACAACTCCAATAATTATATTTAGCGTTTTCTTTTATGCAAATCTTTCAAATAAACAAAGTGTTAATTACTTTAATCTAATATAATGGCATTAGTTAATTTAGTATCTATCGAAATAAGTATGGAATGGTGTTGAAAATAAGTATTTCCTAATATAATGTAATTGAATGATGTTGTGATAATGTTATTGGATAGTTAATGGCTTTAGGTTTTGCAATGAAAAGCAAAAAGTGCTTTAGAATGGCTGGTTGTTTCTTTGCCTTGGAAATCATACGCTGTTGGTTCGATCCCTTTATTCGCTTTATAATTTTTAATTATTGTCATGATTTTAATTCTAAGAGCCCTTGTAATGGTGTAGACAAGGTTTTAACTTCCACTTTGGTGTCGTCAAGATGGTCCATTACAAGAGGTGGTGTGGTAGTGATGTGGAAGCCTCAAGGTGGTTGTATCCACCTTGGGAAGAGTTGGGTGGTGGTGGTGTGGTTAATTTTTTATTGTTTTCTTTTGTTTTTATTGGTTGTTTTAATATTATGGGGTATAGGTTTTGGGGTTATTGTTATGGAAGTGGTGTGATTGTGGTGTGGTTGTGGTGGAGTGATGATGTGGCATTATCACCATAGTGTGGTTGTGGTACTAATGCTCTAAGTATAAAATATTAGCTGCCAAATGGAGTGCTGAGATGTCAAACTTCAGACGACCTATAATTGACACGTAGGAAAAAGATGATGTGGCGAGCATAGAGATATGCCACATCATCGCTTTGAGATAGAGAATTATATATATGTGGACATCGGACGACCTATAATATAGAGATATGCCACATCATCACTTTGAGATAGAAAATTATATATATGTGGACATCGGACGACCTATAATATAAAGATATGCCACATCATCACTTTGAGATAGAAAATTATATATATAGAGATAGGTGAAGATATTTAAATTAGTGAATAAAGAATAAGGGTAATATAGTTATTCCAAAATCTCAATTACTTAAAGATGAGAAAGTAGTTTACTTTACAGAGTAGTATAGACTTATAATTTCTCTAAACTAATTTATAATATAATTTTGTTTGAAGCAATTCAATAAACACACTAAGCATTCAAACAAATTATTAGTTGTAGATCAAAACTTAACAAGTTATCATATTATTATGTTATTTTCTTTTATTTTTATCCTAACATATTGTATTTGTTTGATTATTTTTATTTCGATATAAGATGAAAAATAAAAGTATTTTAAACTATTTTCCTAATACTAACAATAAAAAAGACTGTTCGTAATAAAGATAAAACTTAAATATATTTATTGTTTCATCAAAATATATCTAAAGACAAGTAGCAAAAATGTATACCTGGGTTTTTTATTCGTGGCAGATTTCCACTAATCTTATTGTCGGACAAATCCAACCAAAAAAATGAGAAGAGATATTCTCAAACCACTCTGGTATTGTATCTCTAATACATGAATTTGAAAGATATAACTCTTGAAGATTTGTTTGTGTTTGAAGCCACTCCGGGAAATGTGGTCCAATGTTGCCGGAGCTTGCAATAAAAGTGTTCAACTGGAAAGGAGGAATCCAACAAGGGTGACATTCAACGTTAATGGGTTACCACGCAACCACAATTTAGTTAGATTGTTGAGCTTGGTGAAGTGAATTTCTGAAACAACCCCATTCAATGAGTTACGAGAGACATCTAGCCATATGAGGTCTGAAAGCTGACCAAGATCAGTGGGGATGGTCCCATTTAATTCATTATCATTAAGATAAAGGAGTTGAAGTTTTGAAAGCTGACCAAGACTAGTAAGAATGTTCCCACTCAATTGATTTCTATCAAGATTAAGCTTTTGGAGGTTTGAAAGCTCACCAAGACTAGCGGGAATGTTCCCACTCAATTGATTTATTTCAAGATTGAGCACTTGTAGCCTCGTGAGTTGTGCAATGCTTTCAGGAATGCTCCCACTCAATTGATTATCAACAAGATAAAAGTTTTCAAGCATTGCTAATTGTCCAATGCTTTCCGGTCTACACCCACTCAATCAATTAACACCAACATAAAGCTCTTGTAGCCTCGTGAGTAGTCCAATGCTTTCAGGTATGCTCCCACTCAACTCAACTGATTAGAATAAAAAGAGAGCACTTGTAGAGATGATAGGCCACTAAGTGAGGGAGGTATCGGGCAAAACAATTGATTAATACCAAGATTGAGCACTTCTAGCCTTGTGAGTAGTCCGATGCTTTCAGGTATGCTCCCACTCAACTCAACTGATTAGAATAAAAAGACAGCACTTGTAGAGATGATAGGCCACTAAGTGAGGGAGGTATTTGGCCAGACAATTGATTAAATGAAAGTTTGATGGAAGATAAAGAGCTCAAGGTTCCAATAGAATCAGAAATTTGTCCATGAAAGTTGTTTTTTTTAAGGTTTAGATGCACGAGGCTAGTAAGGTTTGATAACCAAACAGGAATTGTTGTTTCCATAGAGATCAAGTGAATTAAGAGAAGTGAAATTGATGAATTGTATGGAGGGGAAATTGATATCACACGAGGCTAAGTTCAGTGTAAGCAAAGAAGGTAACATTTTAACGGGATGGAACCAATTAATATGGTTACCGATTGTTAATCCCTATAAATCTAAGTGCTTTAGCGACGACAACAAAGACACCTATCACAGATCATCCTTCACCGTCAAAGAAACCTCATAAGGGAGAGATAACATGTTGTCCCTATCTAGGATATTGAGATCAAGATATTGTAACCTTGAAAGATTTCCTAAATGAGGAGGGACTACACCGCTAAAACTTGAGTAAGAGAGGTTAAGGTATTCCAAATGCTTAAAAGATCCAAAGAATTCAGGAATATTTTGTATAGAGAAATTGTTCATACTTAGGTCTAAGTAACGCAAATGCTTCAACTTGATTAAGGAAGGACTAACCTTACCTTGGAGCCAATTGCTTGTGTTTAAAGTATAGTCGTCTATGAAAGACAATGGAGATCGAAGATCATGTTTGACAACATGACCATCTCTCCTGTCACACCCAACTCCCTGCCACTTACAACATTCTATTCCAGTCCATGTTGATAGACGATTTGATTTGTTCGTGAGGCCTTGTCTGAATACAAGCAGTGTTTGTCGCTCCCTTTGGATACATGTGACATTTGAGGAAGCCGTGATCATGGTGTAGCCGCTGCTTGCTCCATATGTTTGAAAGAATAAGAATAATGCAAAAATAACAAGAATAGTGGTTTTCATCTTGGATTAATTAAGAATGAAGTAGACGTATAATTCAGATGGGGAATGGGACGAATATATAATGCAGCATACCTTAAAATCTTTTATGATGATATTTACTAAGGTCCACAAAACATTCCATAGTAGACTTGTATTCATGAATTACACAAAGTCTTTCAAGAGATAGTGGCCACATGCAGAAAAAGCTTTGTTTGGGTCCATAACATGTTACTCGTATTATTGTCAGCCAACGACGCTTGTTTCTAATGGTATGCAAACTTGTTTGTATTCATGAATCGCGCAATTGTCGTGATCAAGAATTTAACAGTAGACTTGGAGTACTAATGTATCATTCAAAGTCTTTCAAGAGCTGGTGGCCACATACATATCTAACTTGTTTGTGTCAAAATAACATGTTATCGTCAATCAATGGTTGCTCTGCAGTGATAAACACTAAAGTTTCCTGTCAAAGTGTGATGTGTCTTCTTAGAGCCTTATGTGATTTTAGCAGACTTGGAAATATGAATTGCCCAAAGTCTTTCAAGAGATGGTAGCCACATACTGAAAAAGCTTGTTTGGGACCATGACGTATTACTCCTACTACCTCAGCCAACGACACAGTGGTTTGCAAACTTGTTTGTATATATGAATCGCACAATTGTCGTGATCAAGAAATTAACAGTGGACTTGGAGTAATGAGTTATTCAAAGTCTTTCAAGAGCCAGTAGCCACATACCTATATATATCAACTTAATTGGGTTAGTGTCATAGGATGTTGTCTACACATGACACATATATATCATTAATTTTACAGTTTGTGATGTAATCATGTTTCCTGTGATTTTACAGATATATCTTAAATGTTTCTTGCAAACTTGTGCAGTGTCTCAAAAACATAGTTACCCGAGTACCATTGTTTCTGTAAGCTGTCTAATGTATATATTAGTAACAGTTGTCACCGGTAGATATTATAAAATTTGCATCGAGTTCTTCTCCTATATATAATGGGTCTAACAGGTTGAAATTTTTCGAAAGCATATTTAAGAGCCCACGACCTTCTATATCATGTTGTTCAGAAAGTCAAATACGATTTTTGAAATAATATAGTTTTTTTGTGAACATACTTGTCCTAGCTAATTATATCTCTAACTTACTTACAAGAGTGTTTTGGGTCATCCTTGGCCAACTCGTTTCATGTTCATCTTGATGCACTTCTCACATATGTGTGATGCCAATTAGTGAACATCATACTAAAGTGTTTGTAGATCAATGCTTTTTATGGAAGGAAAATCTACAGATTATGCTAAACACTCTATTCCATCAATTAGGAACAAAGCATACTTGTAACATTGACCAAGTCAAAACTAGCACCCTATTGGTAGGTCCCCAAATGATGTGGAGAAATACCACATCCCCAAAAGAGAAACATGATGAAAAATGGTGGTAAGAAGGCTGTGGCGGAAACATTACGACACAAAAGAGAAACAAAGAGGTGAATTTTCTCCGGAGGCTGAAGACTGCAATAATGGGTTCGAAGCAAATGTAAAAAGCGCTGATGTGAAAGCCTTAATACTATGAGCAGAACAGAGCGATGAAAGAGTTATACTAGAGTCGGCTCTCTGGAATCCTTTGTGTTTTTTTTTTTTTTTTTTTTGTCTTACTACGTGAACACGAACACGGATTTTTTATTTAGTTCTGTTTACACGTCGCTTTGGTTATGCCTATACAGATTTTATGATACTTTTTTTCCTCGAAAAGTATTTTGAACAATATTTTGACGACCTTTTCCTTACATTAATATAGTGTTTAGCTTATAACCACATAGTTATAGTAGACACAATACTCATATAGAGTTTCATTTCCTAAACTCATATAAACACAATAATACACATTAAAAAGATACTTTCCCTCAGCACAACTTAAGCGTCTTCAAGCATTGTCTTGGATCGAAGTGACCAGGACCCTCCCGATTCGTACCTACAAATGATTTTGAATGCATAAAATATTCTATTAAACAACCACATAATAAATAATATAGCACAATTATTTAATTGACAAACTACAACATGAAATATAGATTTAAACAGAATGTAATATAGACTTAGAGAAAATTATAAAAGAGTAATGTTTATTAATCTAATACCTCTTTAGAAAATTTTCCTCCTTAGTCGAGCAAGAGCCACTACGACGAAAACCATTAGAAAAGCGTAAACATTCTCTGTCATCTTAAAGTAAGTTACCCTCCATCTCTTAATAAAGTACAAACTACCAATAAATCCCATGATTCCCACAACAAAACCTGGGACTAAACCATCATAAAACCACGGAAAATCTTGTGAACCATTTTCACCTTCATCCTCATCAGGATTAGCATACCATGATTTATTTTCATTGCAACTCCTTGATAGGGAGGGCCCACATAGCTCGACGTTCCCTTCATAAATCTTAAATGGATCTCCTAAAGTTAGAAGATGATTTCCAATAGGAATTGGACCACTTAAGTTATTAAAGGATAAGTTCAAGTAGCTTAGAAAGTCTAAGCTAGCTAAACTTTGAGGAATTTGACCAGACAACACATTCATAGACAAATCCAAAGATTCCAATTGCTTTAGATTTCCAATGGTTGTGGGGATCTCTCCACTTAGTAAGTTTCTAGAAAGATTCAAATTCTTCAATGCCACAAGGTTCTTCAAAACATCATGAGGAATTTTGCCAATAATTTTGTTGCTTGAAAGGTCCAAGGATATAAGAAACCCAGCTATCTTGGTGTACTTCAATTTAATGCCCTTTATGTAAGCTTCAATATTTTCTTGATATCCACTATCGTATCTAAAGTTGACGCCACTATTCATCATACCAGTTAAATTACTAAAGCAACGAGGAACAGTTCCATTTATGCCATTATTTGCCAAGTTTAAATGCTGAAGAGCGTTGTTTTGACAGAGTTCCAGTGGAATCTTACCCATGAACTTATTTGATTGGAGATTCAAGATTTTAAGTTTTAATAGTATTTTTCCAATCCAAGAAGGGATATTACCCGTCAACAAATTGTTTCCTAAATCTAAGGTGACTAAGCTTGTCAAGTTCTGTAAAGCTACCGGAAGATTACTCTTTAGTTTGTTGCTGTTCAAGTGCAATGACTCAAGAGATGATAGAAAACCTAATGAATTCGGAACATCACCCGTTATAGTGTTATTTGCAAGGTCCATCACCTGTAATTGAGTCATTCTTCCTAAGCACTCAGGAAGAACTCCGGAGAAACTGTTATCGGATAAATCCAGTAGTTTCATATTAAGAAACTCACATAAGTGTGTTGGAACGCTTCCAGTGAGGTGATTTTTCTCAAAATTAACAACTACGAGACCTGGTTTAAATTAAGCAATCATTAGTCCAAAATTTTTGAATACTAAAAATAATTTATTGTTATCTAATTCAAAATTTCATAGAAAGATAAAATGTAAACATCTTTTTTATTTATCCATTTTAACTTGAAAAATATTGTCTTGGTCAAATAATATATAACAAGTTTAACTTGGTTACATACAATTAATTACTCAGCCCCAAAACAAATCTCATATACTCAACCCAAAAACAAATGTCATATCTCTTATTTTTTTTTTTTAGGTTCTTAAACTTTGTTCATATCCATTCAACAAATTATCACTTACATTTCACAAGGGGAAATGTTTTATGTTAAATGTATCTAAATTTAATAGATAAGGTGAAAAATGGTTTAATTTGATATGTAGATTTTAACAATATGACGGATTTAAGTGTTAATGGTTTTAAAGTTTAACACTTACGACTTTAAATTGTAATAAACTATACATGCACATAATGTATCTGACGGTCCACGAATGCACAACTTATGTTTTAATTAAGTAGACAAGAAAGAAGGTAAGCAAGCAAGTAAGTAAACAACAAGAACAATGTAAAGTTCAATTGCAATACATCAATGCAAGGATAATCATATGTATCATTGATTAAACGATGAATACATGGTTGATCTTACACTTGACTTACAAGAATACAAAAGACCAAAGATAATTGCTAAGTCTAGAAAGATAAGAAAAACTTAAGCAATTACAAGTGATACACACTTTTAGACGGCCAGACGCAACTTAGCACAATGTAACTGTGTTGCTTTATATAGGGAAAGACATGAGGCAACACAGCCTGCTTTGATTGTGACTTGATGGTGGTTGTCGACTTCCAGTTGGCTCATGGTGCTTGAATCATGTGCCTATTGTCTTCTATACCAAATCGGGTAAGAGAGAGAGAGAACCCTTGCTTTGGTCCCAACATGTACATTTACCATTCAGGGCAAATTACAGTTAGTTAACCACCATGTGACCCTTTTGTCTTTATGTAGTTTGAATATTTCCCGCCAAGACAAACTTAGGTCAGCATGCATCTTGCTGAAGACGTCTCTTCAGTTGCTGATGAATTGTTAGAGACTTGCTGACGACGTGTGTCAGCCAGCAAGTCTTCGTCAGCGAATCCCAGACTTAACAATCCCCCCTATTAGCTGAGGAGACTTGTTGGATGAAATTTTCTTAAGAAAACATAGAAATAATTTGAAGAAGAAGAAGGCTCTTTATTTCATAAACTAGACAAGTTACATCATTTACAATTTACATATTAAAAGTGCTGGAGGACGCCATAGCAGCTTCAATCTCAAAAGCTTCTTCTTGCTTTGCTATCCTCAGTACTGGATCATTCAACCTGTGGGGCTTCATCAGTTCTTCTTCAATCCTGCTGACTACTGGTCTGGCACAATCCATTTTTGCAAATCTTTTCCTTAGCCCAACCAGAAATCCAGTAGAAGCCCTCTCCATCTCTTCAAGGAGAAAGAATAATTGATCATTTGCGAAATTGTTGAAGAAGATGCCAGCAGGTTGTTCCAGTACCCTCCCTTTTTCAAAATGAGCCCTGGGAGGAAGCCTTAGGTTCAAGCCAGCGTCAGTGGGAATTGGAGGGAGGTCAGCAGGCAGAGGTCTGCTGGAATGCTTTCTTTTTGGAATCCTTCTGCCTGCTGTCTGAGAAACAGCTGCTGGAGTGCCGAATATAGTTCTTAGAAGGGGAAGATCTTCCTTGAACTTAGTTTCATACTCCAGAATCCTTTCGAAAAATTTCTTGAGCATGTTTTGAAGGTGATCATAGCTAGCAGCCTTCTTATCTTTGATCAGCATATAAACTTCAAACCATTCAGACACCCCAATATTCTTCAGCTTCACGTTCACAAGTTTTACTGGAGTGGGAAGACCTTCCCTCCTGAACTTTAAATTAGTTTGTGTACCCATGGCAGCTTTTCTCACCTCCACAACAATAATCTTTTCAGGCCTTTATCTTTCCTCCATAATTCCCAACCACCTGGCTTTCTCCCTTTCAAACCTTTCCTTCTTCTCCTTAACCATCTGCTCAACATCTGCTTGTTTCTGTCTGTACAGCGCTTCAGGCCCACCAGTAAGTAGTAACATTCTCTGCTCACCATCCATCTCATCTTTTTCAGCAAGGGCCATACTGGCAATGAGCTCTAAGTTTTTCTTTTCATTTTCTTTGTTCAGTTTTCTTCTATCAAGCTCCTCCAGTGCCTTTTGTTTAGTTTTTCCCTCAACAGTTAGAGCGAGAATGTCAATCACTTGGAATTGATTGCCTGCTTGTGAGATAATGGAGAGATTGTCAGCATTAAGATAATATTCTGGCCTTCTACTGGCTGGAACCCTTGTAGCCTCAGCCCCCATTCTTTCTAACAATTGTTGCCTGGCAGCTTCCTGACCTGCTGCAATAATGTGAGGGCTGAGCACTTCTTCAGCAGCTGTATCCTCTTGGGGAGCATCGATCACCATTAACTGTCGCTCCCCCTCAGTATTTGTCTCCCCCTCAGCATCAACAGGGGGAACGACATTACTTTCCACGTCTTGTACAGCCACTATTGCCCTTTCATTATTGGTAGTTTCGGTGGCTGTACAAGTGTTGTCATTTTCATCTATGATCTTGTCAGCAGTTTCTTCAATGAAATCATTAGCAGCCTTCTTAACTGCTTCAGAGACAAGATCATAGAGAGCAGCATCAAGTTTCTCCCCCTTGGAGGTAGTATCATTGATAACTACCTCCACTACCGCTGCTGGGGCATCTTTCTTGTTCAGAAGTTGGGTCAGCAGGTTCTTAATCTCAGCAACCTCTGTTTCCAACTTTTGCTGGCACTTACGATCTTCCTCAGTGAATGAAGCTTGAGGAGGAGGAAGACTGGCCACACGAGTATCCAAGGCATGAATAGCCTTGGTGTTGTCTTCCACTTTGGTGATAAGTGGAGAGACAAGATCAGCAAGTTCTTTAACTTCAGCAGCTGCTGAGGAGCTGCTGGTGGATGCCTTCATAGCCATGACTTTGGTGGCGTTTACAGATTTGCACAGCGATCGACTTGTCCCCAGAATAATCTGCTGATCCTTTTTGATAGAGGAGAGAGATGTGCGCAGTTTTTCTTGATCAGCAGCTAGGGAGATGGATTTTTCTTTGATGCTTTCGATGCTGGCACTGTTTTCCTGCTGCCTGACATACCAGCTTTTTAGTGTTCGTACCAAGGCGTCATCTTCAGTATCTTTTATTTCAATGGCTAGATGAGCAGCCTTGGATATGTCATTCAAAGTTTCTTCAATTCTGGCAAGCCTTTCAGAAGAGTGAGTATTATAGGCAAGGCCCAGATCTTTGGCAGTCAGTGGAATATTGGCAGATTTGCTAGCAGGTTGGCTTTCAAACATGCTGGGGAAGGAAGAAGGCATGCTGAAGGAAGGCATCCTCAATGCAGTCATATCAAGTGCTTTCACTGCTGGTGTGGTTTCACCAGCAGGTGCATCAACCAAAGCCTCAGTGCTTGTCTCCACAGCTGCTTCTGTTTGAACTTCCATAGAGGCTGCTGCATTGTCATCAGCAGCAGCCATTTCAGGAGAGACAACTGCATTATCATTAGTATCAGCAGCAGCGTCCTCGTCATCCTCCTCCTCTAGGTCACTGGCAATTTGTTCATCAGCATGGGTGGAGGAGTCCAGCTGGAATTCATCAATGGTGAATTCTTCTAGTTCGAATTCACTTCCCTCAACATCAACCATCTCATCATCCGGCTCATCAAATCCAACACCTTCTACTTCACACATTTCACCCTCATTCATATGATCAGTTGGTCCTTCAGGGTTTTCATCAATGATTGTTTCAGCGTGTGGTTCAGCAACAACACCACCTTTAACAACATTTTCTCCTTCAATCACACCAGCACCTTCACTTGCAACAACATTTTCACTTCCAACCACATCAGCACCACCTTCACCTTAAACCAATGTTGCTTCAATAGAGTAATTTAATGGGGTAGGGGAACCGGGTGCCTCAGAGTCAGTGTGTTGTTGCACCAACTCATCATCGGCCGTAGAATTTGCTGACTCTAGCAACACCTGTGATCTGGCTGCTGTCAGCGACTCAGAAGGTTGAGAAGAGGGAGGAATTATAGGGGTGGTTGACTCAACTCTAGTGGGCTGGGTTGACCCAATATCGACACCAACCTCGCCTACAGAAGTTTGAGGTGGCTGATCACTGTTTCCCATATTCTCGTCAGCAGTCTGTTGGGAGACTGCTGATGGGTTGGCTGGGTTTCTAATGTCCTTAGGCCGTGAGGACTTCTTAACCTTAGTGGTTGGGCCCTTTGATACTCGCTGCTGCTGTGTTGGGACAGCAGCAGGAGGTGAGATGGAAGAGAGTTTTTGTAATTTCTTTTTGGTTTTCTTGGGAGCTTTGGAGGCTGCTGGGGGATTACCAGCACACTAGCTCCAGCAGGGTTAGGAGCATACTGCTCAGGATAGACAGAAAGTAGTACCTGATGCATAGCAGGAGTGAGTTCAGCATATTTTGCTTCAAATAATTCAGGATCGCATGCTGGAGTCTTATAGACAGTGTTGGCGATCCTTAGAGAGTTGATGTAATGTGCTCCAGCGATGATGTATTCATTTCCCAACTCACTTTTGAAGATAAGTGAGAGGAATCGAGCGAAAGGCACTGAACTTGACCTATTTTTGATGGAGACTTTGCCTTTAAGATCTTTAAAAATAACTGCTGCAAAGTCCAAGAAACGTCCATGTGCCAGTGCATAAATGATCTGCATCTGGCCAACAGTGGCTTGATCGAATGAGCCACTGTTTCCACCTAGACATTGTATGACATGGGTGAACAACAACCTCCATACACCCGGTAAAAACTTCTTTTGAGGATTGCTGTGCACAGCTTGCACTGGCTCCACATTTGTACCATATCCAATGGAGGCCAGCCAATCCTTCCATACTTGGTTTGGAACCGTACCAACGAATGGACGCTCTTCAGATTGTTGAGGAAGGCGAAGAGCCCTCCTCAGTGAGCTAACAGTGATGTCAATGCTGTACTTTCTCTTCGATACCGTGCCAGTAACTGTATCATTCACCTTATCATATGTACATGTCCACCAATATTCTCGTAAGAGATGAAGAGGCATCTCACCAGGGTCTCTGTACAGAGCCCTTCTGACATCACACCCCATGATGAAGTCCATCATAAAGTAGTACCCTTCTACATTCTTGGGTACTCCTTGAGATCCAAGATAGTTGTTTGCTTTGACAGTAAGTTTAGAAGCTTGAAAGGAAACAAAAGGAGAAGAAGAAATCCCTTCAGGATCAAATATTATGGAAGTGAGATAAGTAGGAACACTTCCAGAAACAATGTTTTCATGAGGAGTTTGAGCAGAAGAAGAAGCCATTAGAGAAGTTATGAGAGAGGACGATTAGATGAATGAAGGATTAGATGAATGAAAGATCAGATGAATTTGATGAATTTTAAAGAGAGGTTGAGAGATTTGAGCAGTTTAGAAAGATAAGTATTAGAGAGAAATGAAACGTAAGAGTATGGATATAGACGTGATTGGGAATATATATGGTATGGGAGTGGGTCCTACGTCTGTAAAAGTGAACCGTCACTTTTTCTCTCACATACGTAGTGTGAAGATATTTTTTAAATTTAAAAATTAAAACTAGAAACAATTTCTATGTTGTACCAATGATAGTGCAAGGAAGCGTTTTTATTTATTTATTACAAATACGTATGTGAGTAACGTAAACAGGTAGTTTGATGAGACATGTACCTATCCGCCGACTATACTCAAGTGTATACGGCTATACAGTGTACAAGTAGCCCATTTGGGAGAAAATCAAGGTAACCGTTTGAGATATATAATATAATATTATAAAAATACGTAGTGGAATACACTCAGATATCTAGAGGTATCCACTGAAGGGTTGTATAAATTTAAAGAAATGGTTATCAAGTTTTAATCAACACCTTAACAAAATAAAAGAGGTAGATGCTGATGAATATTAAACAATTTTTGGCAAATTGTCAGCCATCAATGGATTTTAGACGTCTTTACCAGCAGCCGTTTGCTGCTGGACTAGATAGGGACTTTCAGCACCCTATTAATTTTGTTATGCTTTTTCCAAAAGCATCAGGGATCAACGGATTTTAGACGTCTTTACTAGCAGCCGTTTGCTGCTGGACTAGATAGGGACTTTCAGCACCCTATTACTTTTGTTATGCTTTTTCCCAAAGCATCAGGGATCAACGGATTTTAGACGTCTTTACCAGCAGCCGTTTGCTGCTGGACTAGATGGAAACTTTTGGCTTTCCATTGCCTTTATTTTGCTTTTTCCCAAAGCAACAGGGATCAGCGAGTAGAATGAAGAGCTCGCTGATAAATTTGACTTAAGAAGTCGCTGCTCATCTTCATAAAAGGAATATGGGCAGCAAAACATGAGTAATCATGTTGAATTTGTAAAATCACCATTTAACATACCCAACCTGCTGACGAGATCCTTGAATCTCTTTTCATCTAGAGGTTTAGTGAAGATGTCAGCAAGTTGGTCATCAGTGGGGATGAAGTAAATTTCAACATCCCCTTTCATGACATGATCACGAATGAAGTGATACCTAATGTCAATGTGTTTAGTTTTGGAATGCTGAACAGGATTATGTGTGATAGCAATAGTACTTGTGTTATCACACATAATGGGGATTTTGGAAAAATTTAGGTCATAGTCAGCAAGTTGGTTTTTCATCCAAGGACTTGTGCACAACAACTTGCTGCAGACACATACTCTGCTTCAGCAGTGGAGATGGAAACTGTATGCTGTTTCTTACTAGACCAACTAGTCAGCCTTCCCCCCAACAGTTGACATCCACCACTGGTACTTTTCCTATCTAACATGCAACCAGCATAGTCAGAGTCAGAGTATGCAACTAAGTCAAAGGAAGAATCCTTGGGATACCAGAGACCTAAAGAGGAGGTCCCTTTGAGATATTTGAAGATACGTTTGACAGCTAGAAGATGAGACTCCCTTGGGGATGCTTGATACCTTGCACAAAGGCAAGTAACAAACATAATGTCGGGACGACTCGCTGTGAGATACATTAGAGAGCCAATCATTCCACGATAGAATGTGGATTCACATGCTTACCATCAGGGTCAGCATGGAGATTGTTAGGAGGAGACATGGGAGTTGACTTAGTAGTTATATTAGACATATCAAATTTGGCCAGCATGTCTCGAATATATTTTTCTTGGTTTATGAAGATGCCATCAGTGAGCTGGCGAATTTGTAAACTAAGGAAGAAGGTTAGCTCACCCATCATGCTCATTTCAAAATGAGAGGACATTAGTGAGCTAAATTTGTTGCAAAGTTTCTTACTGGAGGATCCAAATATGATGTCATCGACATATATTTGTACATAGAGAACATGAACACCCTTTCTATAGATAAAAAGGGTGGAGTCTATAGATCCTCGCTGAAACTCATGAGAAAGAAGAAATTCAGAGAGAGTGTCATACCAAGCTCTGGGAGCTTGTTTAAGACCATACAATGCTTTGTAAAGACGATAGACGTGGTTTGGCTTGGTTAGATCTTCAAAACCAGGTGGCTGCTCCACATAAACTTCTTCTTCGAGTTTTCCATTTAGGAAGGCACTCTTGACATCCATTTGATATACTGTGAAGTTTCGATAAGCAGCATGCGCCAGGAATAAGCGTATTGCTTCAAGTCTAGCCACTGGTGCAAAGGTTTCGTCATAGTCGACTCCTTCTTCTTGAAGGTACCCTTGAGCTACTAACCTAGCCTTATTGCGAATAACAACACCATCTTCATCCATTTTATTCCTATAAACCCACTTAGTTCCAATGGGTTCTTTGCCAGGAGGAAGAGGAACTAAGAACAAACATGCTGTCTTTGGAATTGAGTTAGTTCTTCTTGCATGGCAGCGACCCAAGATGGGTCAACCATGGCTTCTCCAATATTCTTAGGAGTTATCATCGACAAGAAATTAACATATAGACATGTGTTTCTAGTCGCTGATCTAGTCACAATGCCCTGCTGAGGATCACCAATAATCTGGTGAGCAGGATGACTAGAAGTCCATTTAAGTGATGGAACACTTGATGAACCTAGAGGGGCAGCGGAAGATATTTGCATGGGATCAGCAGAAGAATAAGAGGAGAAATCAATAGTAATTGAAGGATCAAGAGGAGCTTGATCAGTGGAGCAATTTGGCTGATTTAAGGTTTCAATAATGGGGTCCTCAGCAGACATCATGTCTTCAGTGTAAGCTGAAGCATCATGAAATTCTTCATCAGCAGAGTCATCAACTTGCACATCATCAGCCAGTGATCTAGGTTTGGCTGATGCTGCATGGATTGACCTTAAGATAGGCTCAACTGGCTCAATCGTATAGATATGAGCAGCAACTTGCTCCGGCTCAGGATCTGCTGAACTATCCTCAGTGAGTTGCTGAGTAAGAGGAGGCGAGCAAGAAGCATCCACATACGAGTCAGCATCCTCCATAGGAGGGTCACTTAACCCATTGAAGATTTCTTCAGTGGAAGATGGTTGGATATCTTTAAGAGCAGAAGAGCTCTCGTCAAAAGTGACATGAATTGATTCATCCACTTTTTGAAGACGAGTATTGAATACTCTAAAAGCTTTGCTAATAGAAGAGTATCCAACAAAGTAACCATCATCAGCTTTAGGATCAAATTTCCCTAAATGATCCTTATTATTGAGAATGAAGACAGGACATCCAAATACATGAAAGTATTTGATTTGAGGTTTCTTTCCTCTTAAAACTTCATATGCAGTTTTGTCATGTCTTTTGACAATGAGGCATCTATTTTGGGTGTGACAAGCCGTGTTGACTACTTCAGCCCAAAACCTATTTGGAAGAGAGGACTCACTGAGCATAGTGCGTGCTGCTTCTATAAGAGTTCTATTTCTCCTTTCAGCAACACCATTTTGCTTAGGAGTTCTAGTGGAAGAGAAGTTTTGTGAGATCTCTTGATCAGCACAAAAGGTTTCAAGAGTGTGGTTTCTAAACTCAGTGCCATGATCACTTCTGAGTTCTTTGACCCTTATGCTGTTGAGATTTTCCATTTTCTTAATGAATTTGATGATTTCATCAGCAGCATCACTCTTAGAATTTAGGAAGATTGTCCAAGTATATCGTGAATATTCATCCACAATTACTAAAGTGTATTTGCTACCCTTTAGACTTTGGACATTCACTGGACCAAAAAGATCCATGTGAAGAAGGTGAAAGCAACCCTTAACAGAGTTGGCTTGTTTAGTTTTAAAAGTAGCTCTATGGCATTTGCCTTTTTCACAAGCACCACAAAGTCTATCTTTTTGAAAGAAAGAGGAGGAAGACCACGAACAAGGTTCTTTTGGCCATGAGTTTATGGTTTTGAAATTCACATGCGACATACGCTTGTGCCATAACCAATTTAACTCAGATGCTGACTTAGCAAAGAAACAAGTCTCACTATCAGTTTTGATAGGAGTGAAGTCTACAAGATATACATCTCTTTTTCTTGGAGCAACCAAGACGACTTCCTTGTTGATGTTTACTACAGTGCCTTGATGCTTATCAAGGATTACTTTGTAGTCAGCATCACATAGTTGACTTATGCTGATGAGATTATGCTTTAATCCAATAACATAAGCAACTTTTGAGAATTTTATGAGGCCATTAGAAAGAAGACCATATCCTTCAGTATGGCCAGTAGAGTTATCACCAAACACCACTGTAGGACCAGGTGCCTCAGTATAGTCATCCAGCAGGGATTTTGAGCCTGTCATGTGTTTTGAACAGCCGCTGTCCAAATACCACACTCCTTTACCTAGCGAGCCCTGCATGGATGAAAAGAGGATAAGGATTACTTTATTCATCCAAACCTATGTCAGCAGGATTTTCTGGAGGTACTTCAGGGAGGAAGTAGGCTCTACAGAGAGAGCATCTACCAGAATGAGGTGATTTCCTACGGAGACGGGGATAGGGTTTTCTTCACTTGTGGGCAGAATGCTGGTTTCATTACTATGAAAGTAAGCAAAGCTGCTCACAACATCAGGAGCACTGAATTCAACCAGCATTGAGGGTTGCCCCCAAGCATTTGAAATAACTCTCTGAGAATGAGGAGTTTCAATGCGCTGAGCAGCAATGTAGTCAGCAATACTTGTATTAGTGACAGAGGAAGAGTCACTGATAACAGGTTCAGTAGAGAGGTTCTCACTGATCCTGTTAGAAGAGGAAGATGTTTCAGCAGCTGTAGGGATTTTAGGTACACATACAACTGCTGGAGCATCTTTAGGACAGAATAGAACATATTCAGAAGCAACATGTCCTCTACTGCTACAGAGACATCATTTATTTCAGAGGAATTCCCTTGACTTTGAATGAGAAAATCCCTCAGTTGAGATGAAAGATCATTCACTCGCTGAGTGAGTTCATTTATTTGAGGAGATGAGGAAGAGGAAGCCTTGCTCTTTTGCTTAGACTTGGACTTATTCCTTTGTCTAAGCTTAGGAGGGGGCATTTGAGGAACAGGGCCAAGTATGGATTCACCATGATGATTTTGAGGCGGTTGATGTCCTCTTATCATGGTCCATGCTTGCTTCCTAGCAGGATGAGAAGAGGAGTTTCCCTGCTGAGGCAGATTCTCACAAATAGGAGTAGTGGATCTGACTTGACGCTTTGGAGTGATCGACCTCATTTGCCTATGAGGTAGATACTCCTTGTTGGAAATAGAGGATTGACAGTGCTGAGAGGGCACATGTCCTCTTTGAGGAGTAATAGACCTTGTTTGCTGATGAGGCAAATACCTCGCTGAGGTGTTATAGGCCTTACCTGCTGATGAGGGAAGTGTCTTCACTGAGGAGTGTCAGATCTATTCTGAGAAAGCTGTCTTCCCTTTTTGGAGTGACATGCCTTAGATTTGATTTTGAGTGTAAGGAATGAGATACAACATCAGCATGTACACCCTTTGTGGGAGGTACTTGCTGGTGTCTTTCATCAGCGAACCTGACCCTTCTATTTACTTGTTCTGACATAGAATTTGTATGAGAAGGTTTATGTTGAGAAGATTTAGCACCAGAATTTGCTGATCGACATGATGGTCCTGCTAAGGGATACCATAGTCATATGGAGCAGCAATGGTGCTTCTTTTGAAAGGCTCAGCACCTTTTGAAGATAGAGGCTGAGGAGCAATAGGTACATACCCATCACTCGAGATATCTCCTTGAAGGTTCTTGGAGGAGAATTTTGAACTCTCCTTTCATGTGGCAACATGCCAACAATAGGGAGATGGGAGAACATGTTAAAAGTACTGGTAGAAGTACTAGTACTTTTAGCATTTAGAGAAGAGGGATCACTAGAAGATGCTGAAGCTTGATGTCCATCTCAGCATGATAGTCATTTTGTCCTTTGACAAAATACCACTTTTTCATTTCATCTAGTGAGATGGAAGACGACAAGGTGGAGGAATGGATACTTCAGGCTTTACATCATCTTTAAAGGAGTCAGCAATGGAGGCAGCATCAAAATTGCCACCAATTACTGCTTGTACTTGAGCAGGTACTTGTTCGCTCAAGCATTCATGATGGAATTTAGAAGCCTTTGACCAGAGGTCACAATCTTCTTTAGATTAGAAACTTCAGCCTTGAGAGATTCATTCTCAAGTTGAAGTTTTTGAGTCATCAACTCATGAGATTGAAGTTCAACATGAACATTCTTCAATTTCATAAGTTTTTCAGATTTTTCACTCAACTCTACTCCAGCAGAGTTAAGTTTGGATTGAAG